>NC_059080.1:85559707-86171270 GCF_020497125.1 Mauremys mutica
CAACTAGGAAGTTTTTCCTAGTGTCTAATCTAAATCTGACTTGCTGCAATTTAAGCCCATTACTTCATGTCATATCTTCAGTGGATAAGAACAATTTATTACCATCCTCTTTATAACAAGTTGTATGTACTTGAAAACTGTTAGCAGGTCCCCCCTCAGTCGTCTGTTCTCCAGACTAAACAAACCTTCTCCCCCCCCAATCTTTCTTCACAGGTGATATTTTCTAGACCTTTAATTATTCTTGTTGCTCTCCTCTGGACTTTCTACAATTTGTCCATCTTTTTTGAAGTGTGGTGCCTAGAACTAAACACAATACTACAGTTGCAGCCTTATTGTTGATTAGAGTGGAAGAATTACTACTTGTCTTGCTTACAACCCTCCTGCTAATACATCCCAGAATGATGTTCACTTTTTTGCAAAAGTATTGAACTGATGATTCATATTTAGTTTGTGGTACACTCCAGATCCTTTTCTGGAGTACTCCTTCCTAGGCAGTCATTTCCCATTTTGTCTTTGTGCAACTGATTATTCCTTTCTAAGTGTATTACTTTGCATTTGTCCTTATTGAATTTCATCCTATTTATTTCAGTTTCTCCAGTTTGTCCAGATTAAGGAAGATGTTCTCATGCAATTATATTATAGGGAGAAAATGTATTCAGTATAATAGTTTCATCCAAAACTTTAAAACATAATCAGGAAATATCTTTGTCACATAGGGTATTGGAACAATATGACAAATCTGCAGCTTTAGAGGTCTCCAGAAACAATGTGGGAGCTCTCCTCATCCTAGCGTCAGCAGTTACCAATCTGGTAGGTTTGCTGGGGAGTCTGTGACTCACTACAGCTAAGGTAACAGTTCCATCCTGTGTTTGATTACATGCACTTCCCTACCATTCTGTTAGGTCCAACGTTGCTATGAAGTTGGCAGTTTGTTAGCCATCCTTTGGTGAATGTAGGAGTTGTGATACTTTTAAACTCTGGCAGAAGTAATTGTAAAGGTGGTAGTAGACTCAAAAGCCCACTGAAAACAATGGGAGTGATGTTGATTTAAACCGACTTAGGTACTGGCCTTTACTTTGGCAACCACAGAGCTCCTTTGTTGGTCTATAATAAAATAGAAACATTGAGAATACTTTAATTTTCAACATTAATAAAAACTTCATAAAGTGCTGAGAGAGTACTCTCCTTAAGGCAGGTAGATCATTGTGATGCAGGGCTGAGTGACTCTACATTGCTTCCTCCACAAAATTTTTTGGAAAGACAAAGTGACAGATTTGTTACCAGTCTGCCTAGAGCATCAGGTGATCAAGCCGAGGCTGCAGGATTTTTAGAGGAGGAGATGAAGGAGCACACCAAGTGACTAGGTTTAAAGTTTTATTAATAAAATAACAGTGGGGAGTGCTGGGTGCTCCCCATGTCACTCAAAGGAAGGAAGGAAGCATTGGTACCTGAGCCCTAACCCACTTTCATACTTTCACATGCACAACCCAAGGCTGGCCAAGCCTGGGTGTAATGTAAGAAGAGAGAGAAGGGTAGACAAGAGTTCTGTCCTGTGCACAGGCCGTCTAGGGTCTGCTGTTGATCTGACTTGCTTCAGCTCTCGGGAGGGCTTTAAGCGCTGGGTTCCTCTGGGGGCATTTTCGTCCAGGGATCCTCGTCTTCAGTGCTCTCTCTGTACCAGTCCCAACTGGCTTTCTGCAGCTTCATCAACTTTTCCAAAACACACCAGCTTCGGGGATGTGAGACTCTTATTTTTCAGTTCACAGGTCTTCGCAATCTTTCTCATTTTGCAACCCCCCTTCAGGTCTGTCTGGTTCAGTTCTCCTTTCCCACAGGCTTTGGCTGTTTGGCAGCAGGGAGCTTTTGTGTGCATTGGCCTTGAGCGGCAGTTACACTCCTTATCTGCGAGCCTACCTAGAGCTCTGAGTTAGCCCGTTCCTTTCTCCCTTCCTCCCCTTTGGCCTCTTGCAACCTGCAAAGGAATCTTTCACCCAACACTCAAACCTTGAACCCTTCCCAAGATCCTTTCCAATGCGTATAAAAGCATTTGCAATGTACAATGCTAATGCTTACCCAGGGAACCCCCTGGGGGGCAATTTTACTGTGACTGGGTGTAAACGGGCCGACTCACCGCCACGGCGCCTCCTGCTGGTTGGTCTCCGAATTTCACTCAGTCCAGCCCTGGAGCGCCCTCGGCAGGCCGGTGATCCCCCTTTTTACTATCGGCGCCGTGTCCCTCTCTGGACCCGGTGCCCCTTTTACTATAATAGGGTCTTCCCCCTCCCAGGGGAACCCCCACCCTACTATCCCCACTTTGCCTCAGTAGTGGCCACTGACAGTCATGGTCTATCCCCACACCCTGGGGCAGACTGCAGTATCAGCCCACTCATCACAGGCAAAAGGGGTTTGGACCTGCTGCTTTGCCTACTCCTGGGTTGTCCCTTGCAACCCCCAGTACCTCTTGCCCTTTACTAGGCCGCAGCCTGGGGCTTTCCAGGCTGGAGCTTCCCTAGCTCCTCAGCCTGTCCCCCAGCCCTGCTGCACTCAGGTATCCAATCTCAGCTTCTAAGCAGCCAGGCCCATCTCTCCCTAGAAGCAGAGAGAGACTGTCTGTGCCTGGCTTCCCTGCCTCTTATAAGCCCCAGGGCTTCAGTTTGGGGCGTGGCCCCAGCTGCGGCCACTTCCTTATTCAGCCCAGCTTCCAGAGCCACGCCTCTTAAGCCCTGGCAGGCAGCGTTTCAAGCCCCTCAGGGCAGGAGCAGGGTCCCCCCTGCTACAGGGAGCGCTCTGCCTGCTTGGGCTACCCTGCTGGCTGGAGCATTCCCCCTTCTCTGGCTGCCTTGCTGGCTGGAGCCCCTTCACCCTTCCTGGGCTGCTGCTGCTGGCTGGAGTGCTTCTTCCCAGACTGCTGCTCCTGCTACAACTGCTGCTGAGTGAGTGGGTGAGTGAGGGGTGGGGGGGGCCTTGCTGGCCAGCCCCCACTCCCCCACCTCTGGAGGGAGAAGCCAGGACCCCACCACCACCACTACAGCTACCACCTGGGGGGGTCCTTCCTGCCTGGCCACCAGGGCTGCTAGAGGAGGAGAGGCTGCTGCTGCTGCTGGAGCTTTGTTTGTCCTGGGGAGCTGCTGGAGCCTGGAGGAGGACTGAGAAGACCACCGGCTGCTGGGGAGTGCACAGGACTCTGAAGACCACTGTGGAGGGGGCCTTAAAAACTGAGTAACTTTTTGACTGTGCTCTAGTGGTGGGGGTTTAGACTGTGTTTGTGGGGACACGGGGGTGTGGCGTGGAGCCTGCCCCCTGGTCCATCTGTGTCCCCCCGCCAACCCCCACCACCACCGCTGCCCCCTCCACCACCCCTGCAGGCCCCTTACCATCTGCCTCGGTTCCTGCCTCTGGGACTCAGCTGCTTGCCTGGCCTGCCGCGCCCTATTGCCACCGTTTGGGCCTCCAGCAGCAGCCAGCCAGCCATTGACTTTGCACAAGCGCTTGTGGGTGCACGCACCCCCCCCCCTTCCCCGGACTCCCCCCTGCCCCTCTGCAACAGGCCCCCTAGCTTTGCCCCTTGTTGCCTGCCCCGTTTGCCCCTTGTGGACCCCCCCTCCCCCGCCCAGCCCAGCTTCAGTTTGTTTTCCTGCCCCGCCCATCTCCCTTTGCAGCTTTGTTTGTCCTGCCCCGGCCCTGAAGCCGGCCCCTTGGTCCCTCTGCCCCACTCCCAGCCTGGTTGCTCCCCTCCCTCCGCGGCCCCTCCCCCTGATTAGCCCCTCCCCTCGTGCACCCATAGCCCCATCAGTGCGCTTGTGCCTCTCCCCTGTTTACGTTGCCCCTCTTGCACTGCACCCCCATCGCTCTTGTTTCCCCTCCCCTCCCCTAGTGCAGCTAGAGGAGCCGGATTCCAATCCTCTGTCGGTGACTAACCCCCCCCCCGAAGTCCTCGATAGTCCCCGTATCTGCCCCCCCCCTCTATTGTTGGCACCCTCCTCCCTGCCCACAGCCTAGCAGGGCGGAGTAGGTGACCTGTCCCTTACCCCCACCCCCTTTCTCCGGTGTTTGCCCTCCCTCCCCATTCAGCATGGCGGGAGGCGCGGCGGGTGGGATTCCCGGGACATCTGTCCCCCCTCCCTCGCCTGCTCCCCCCAAACGCCTCCCGGTCTCGACCTCACCCGCCGCTGCCGGACCACCTGCCACCGCTCCCGCTGAGGCGCTGGCAGCGGCGACCGACGGGGTGCCCTCTGCTGCTGCCACGTCCCTCGCCCCTTCCGCCTCTGGGGGAGCCCCCCCAGCCGGCGGAAAGGGCCAGGGCAAAAAGAAGGGAAAGGGCCCCGCTAGGAAGACGAAGCCCTCCATGGCGGAGCCTGCCCCCGCTGCCGCGGCCCTGCCACCGGCCGCGGCATTCCTCCCCGCTGTTCCCTCCACCAGCTCTGCGGGTGTCCCTCCCTCGGCCCCCAGAGCGTACGCCCAGGTGGCGGCGGCCCCCCCGCCCGCCGCTACGTCATCTCCCCCGACCGCCGCCTCCGCTACCATCTACAGCGGCCGGGGCCCCTTCCCCACCTTGACCCGGAAGCACGGCGTCCGTTGCCTCCTGGTGCCCGCCTCGCCCCACGTGGAGACCTACGTGCGGGCGTTGGCGAGGGTGGTGGGGCCCACGGCCATCGTGGCGGCCTCCAAAATGTACGGCAAGGTGGTCTTCTTCCTTGCCTCGGAGGCCGCCGCACAGGAGGCGGTGGAGAAGGGCCTGGCGGTGGGGGGCGTGTTCGTCCCCCTGGAGCCGCTGGAGGACCTGGGGGTCCGTGTCGTCCTGACCTCCGTCCCTCCCTTCCTGCCCAATGCCGCCCTGTTACCCGCCCTCTCGACCCTAGGGAAGCCCATTTCCATTGTGAGCCCTCTCCCCTTGGGCTGCAAAGACCCCGCCCTCCGTCACGTTCTCTCGTTCCGCCGGCAGGTGCAGCTTCAACTGCCGCCGGCGGCGCGTGGCGGAGAGGCGCTTGAGGGGTCTTTCCTGGTCCCCTACCAGGGGGCCCATTACCGGGTGCACTATTCGACGGGGGAGGCCCGGTGCTTCCTCTGCCGGGCGACGGGGCACGTCCGGAGGGACTGCCCCTTGGCCCGGCTCGGAGGAGTTCTCGGGACCCCCGAGCCCCGGCAGGGTGCCGGCCCCGCCATCGCCGGTGCCCCTGACCGCCCGGTACCCAGAGCTGCCCCTCCTCCCCCTCGGTCCGTCACTGCTCCCGCTCGGGCCTCAGGGGTGCGTTCTCCGGAGCGCCCAGATGAGCGGGAGAGCCCCGCCTCCGCTGCCTGCACTCTGGCGGGGCATGTGGAGGAGGGTGCGGCAGGGGTACTGCCGGGCGTGGGAGGGGGCTCTCCCCAGGGGGACTCCTCCCTCCCTCCTGTTGTCCCACCTGTGCCTCTCCAAGCCCCAAAACTGTCTTCTCTGCCCCCTGACCCAATCCCTGTTGACCAGCCCACAGGCGATGTCATGGAGGGCTGGACCCGGGTACAGGGTAAGCGGGGCAAGCGGAAGGCTCGGGCTCCGCCCGTGCCACCTGAGGCGGAAGCCCCCCGTAAGACCAGAAAGGGGGCCGCCGACACCGAGCCTTCTGCCGTGCCCCAGGGGTTGACCCATCTGCCGATGACGGCTAGGGAAGACGTGGCAGCACCGGAGGGTACCACCATCCCTCCTCCGCAGTCCCCCCCTGCGGAGGCCTCCGCTGCGGCCCCTCCTGGTCCCTTGCCGCCTGTACCCCCTGCAACACCCGAGGTGAGCGTCGCCTCGGGCGCGAGTGGGGAGGACCCCGGGGTGGTGGGAGGCGAGCTCCCCTCCATCTTCGAGGAGATCGAGGCCCTGGGTCTGACCCCGGTCACCCCAGGGGAGGACGACCCTCTGCCGACGGGCCTTGATCTAGCCGACCTCACCCCAGCTTCCCCTTCCCCGTGCTCCACCAACCCTTCAGCTGCGTCTGCTCCTGCCTCCGAGGGTCCCCTGGACTCCTCGACCTGCCCGGCTGCGGATGGCACCCCGCTGCTGGCCGCCGAGCCTGTTGAGATGACGGCCGGTGCCTCGTGGCAGGGAGATGGGCTACCGGGGGTGTCCCTCGGTGGTGCGGAGCAATCGGGTTCCTTCCCGGGTGGGGGCCCCCCTGAGGGTTCCACATCTCCCCGTGCCGAGGCTGCTCTGCCTGCCGTTGAGCCTGAGCCCGGTGTCGTTGGGGACCCCCTCCCTTCCCCTCCAACTCCCCTACCTGGCCACGAGGAGCCTCTTACTGATGGCTCAGCTCCTGAGGCCCAGGGTCCCGTCTCTCTCCCTCCCCCCACCCCTGCTCCTGACCCCAGCCCTGCCCCTTCCACCTCCCATGATATTATTGCCGCCCCTGGGGCTGTCTCCTTCCCTTTCCCAGAGGATGACTCCCAGGGAGCGGCCTTTGAATTTCACACTCCCGACCCACTAGGGGCTGCAATCTTCCCCCCGCCGCCCCCCACTGAGCCGGGGTCCGCCCCTTGCTTGCCCGTCCCAGTCGGCCACGGGGCTGCGCCAGAGGCCCCACCCCCCCATGTGCTGAGAGAGGAGTTGCAGGAGTTCCTGGAGGACGTCCGGGGCTCCCGCAACAAGGTCATGCTTGCTCTCCAGCGCTGGGGGGACTTCCACCAGCTCCTCCTGGCCACGCGGGCCCTCATAGGGGAGGGCAAGGGGACCGGGAAGCGGAATGTCGCGGCTTACCACCGGGCGCGCGGCTTCCGTGACTCCCTGCTCGCCTTCGGGGTGGGCCACGGTTTGCTGCGCGGCCCAACGGGAGCCGTGAGCGCCCCTGCTGACGTAGATCCCCCCCAGCCCTCCTCATGGCAGTCATCACCTTTGCCACACTAAACACCCGGAGCTGTAGGGTGGGTTTCCGCAGGAGCCAGGTGCTCTCCTTCCTTCGGGAGGGGGGGTACTCCGTGGTTTTCCTGCAGGAGACCCACACGGATCCGGCCGCCGAGGCTAACTGGCGGCTGGAGTGGGGGGACGGGGTCTACTTCAGCCATCTCACCACCCATCGGGCTGGAGTGGCTACCCTGTTCTCCCCCGACCTACGGCCAGAGGTGCTGGGGGTCGCCGAGGCTGTGCCGGGCCGCCTGCTGCACCTCCGGGTCCGCATGGCGGGGCTTGTGGTCAACCTCATCAACATCTATGCCCCGGCATTTGCCCCGGAGCGGCTGCAGTTCTATCGGCAGGCGTCCGCCTTCCTCGGCTCCCTGGATCCTCGCGAGTGCCTGGTCCTGGGCGGGGACTTTAACACCGTCCTCGAGGAGCGGGACCGGTCGGGAACCGAGCAGAGCCCGGCCGCCGCGGACGTCCTCAGGGAGATCGTCGCCCATCACTCCCTGGTGGACGTCTGGCGCGACCACCACCCGGACGACGCCTCCACGTACACCTATGTCCGGGTGGAAGCCCATCGGTCGTGCCACTCCCGGTTGGACCGCATCTATCTGTCCCGGTTCCATCTCTCACGGGCCCAGTCCTCCAGCATCCGGCCGGCCCCTTTTTCGGACCACCACCTCGTCACTGTGACGGCCTCTCTCTGCGCGGAGAGGCCGGGGCCGGCCTATTGGCACTTCAACAACAGCTTGCTGGAGGATGGGGGCTTCGTGGCGTCCTTCCGGGAGTTCTGGCTGGCCTGGCGAGGGCAGCGGCGCGCCTTTCCCTCGGCGCGGCGGTGGTGGGACGTGGGGAAGGTGCGCGCCCGGCTCTTCTGCCGTGACTACACCCGGGGCGCCAGCCGACGGAGGGATGCGGCGATAGGGCAGTTGGAGCGGGAGGTCTTAGAGCTGGAGAGGCGTCTGGCCGCCAGCCCCGAGGATCCATCCCTTTGCGGAGCGTGCCGGGAGAAGCGGGAGGAGCTCCGGGTCCTCGAAGACCATCGGGCCCGGGGCGCCTTTGTTCGATCCCGCATCCGCCTCCTTCGGGAGATGGATCGCGGCTCCCGCTTCTTCTACGCCCTGGAGAAACGGAGGGGGGCCAAGAAGCACGTCACCTGCCTCCTGGCGGAGGACGGCTCCCCCCTCACGGATCCGGCGGAGATGTGCGAGAGGGCCCGGACCTTCTACGCGCGCCTTTTCTCCCCGGATCCGACCGATCCTGCCGCTTGCAAAGTGCTCTGGGACGGACTCCCGACGGTCAGCGCGGGCGACCGGGACCGGCTAGAGCTGCCTCTCACTCTGGCCGAGTTCTCGGAAGCCCTCCGTCGCATGCCCACCAATAAATCCCCGGGCATGGACGGGCTGACCGTGGAGTTCTACCGCGTGTTCTGGGACGTCCTCGGCCCAGACCTAGTCACCGTCTGGGCCGAGTCCTTGCGGAGCGGGGTCCTCCCTCTCTCGTGCAGGCGAGCCGTGCTCGGTTTATTGCCGAAGAGGGGGGACCTCCGCGATTTACGGAATTGGCGTCCCATCTCGCTCCTCAGTACGGACTATAAAATTGTCGCGAAGGCCATTTCGATTCGGCTAGGGTCCGTGCTGGAGGACGTGATCCACCCAGACCAGACCTACACCGTCCCGGGCCGTACCATCTTCGATAACCTGTATCTGGTCCGGGATCTCTTGGAGCTTGGGTGCAGGGATGGTCTGTCGTTCGCCCTCCTGTCCCTGGATCAGGAGAAGGCGTTCGACAGGGTGGACCACGGGTATCTCCTGGGCACTCTGCAGGCGTTAGGCTTCGGGTCCCAGTTTGTGGGTTTTCTCCAGGTGCTGTACGCCTCCGCAGAGTGTCTGGTCAGGCTCAACTGGACCCTGACCGAGCCGGTCAGCTTCGGGCGGGGAGTGCGGCAGGGGTGCCCCCTCTCGGGCCAGCTGTACGCCCTGGCGATCGAGCCCTTCCTCTGTCTCCTCCGCAGGAGGTTGACGGGGTTGGTGCTTCGGGAGCCGGAGCTGCGGCTGGTCCTGTCGGCGTACGCCGACGATGTGCTCCTCGTGGTCCAGGACCCGGGCGACTTGGCGCGGGTGGAGGCCTGCCAGGCCGTGTACTCGGCGGCCTCCTCCGCCCGGGTCAACTGGGTCAAGAGCTCTGGCTTGGTGGTAGGGGACGGGTGGCAGGCGAGCTCCCTCCCACCCGCGCTTCAGGCCATCCGGTGGAGCGCGGGTCCGCTGCTCTATCTCGGCGTTTACCTTTCTGCCACGCATCCCTCTCCGCCGGAGAACTGGCACGGTTTGCAGGGCAGGGTGGCGGAGCGGCTCCGGAAATGGACAGGACTCCTCCGGTGCCTTTCCCTCCGAGGGAGGGCACTGGTGCTCAATCAACTGGTCCTGTCCATGCTCTGGTACCGGCTCAACACCCTGGTCCCGGCCCCGGTGTTCCTGACCGACCTCCGGCGGGTGGTGCTGGAGTTCTTTTGGCCAGGACTGCACTGGGTCCCTGCAGGGGTACTCCACCTGCCCCTGGAGGAGGGAGGGCAGGGCCTGAAGTGCCTCCGCACTCAGGTCCACGTCTTCCGCCTCCAGGCACTGCAGAGGCTCCTTTATGGTGCGGGTAGTCCGGCATGGAGAGCCCTGGCGCACGCCTTCCTGCGCCGCTTCCGAGGGCTCCGATACGACCGGCAGCTCCTTTATCTCGACCCGAGGGGCCTTCCGCGAGACCTCTCCGGGCTGCCGGTCTTCTACCAGGACCTCCTCCGGACCTGGAAGCTGTTCTCTGCGACCAGGTCCGTGGCGGCCACCGAGGGGGCAGACCTCCTCGCGGAGCCCCTGCTACACAACCCTCAGCTCCGTGTGCAGGTGGCGGAGTCCCCCGCGGTGCGCCAGAGGTTGGTCCTGGCAGAAGCCACCAGGGTCGGAGACCTCCTGGACTACGACCGGGGAGACTGGCTGGATCCCCTGATGCTCGCTCGGCGGATGGGGCTCTCCAGACCTTGTACTCCCCGGCTCGTACTACAGGAGGTGAAGGCCGCTTTGCCGCCCGCTGCTCGGGCTTACCTCGACCGGGTCCTGCGCGAGGGCACGCCCCGCCCACCCTCCACCCCGAGCCCTCCGGACCTCTTCATCGGGCCCCTGCCCCGTGGACCCGACCGGCCCCCCCGCCCCTTCTCCGCCAGCCGGCTGCACGATCTGCAGCCGGTCCATTTCCAAACCGCGCCAAGGAAACAACTCTACGCGCTCGTGCTCCATACCGTCCACTTCCTCGCCCTCGTGTCCCGCCCCGACACCAAGTGGCGGGACCTCTTGCCACCTGTGGAGGGTGAGGAGCCCCGGTGGGCCAGCCTGTACTCCACCCTGGTCCCGAGGCCCGCCGGGGATATCAGCTGGCGGCTCCTTCACGGGGCCGTGAGCACGGGCGTGTACTTGGCGCGGTTCACCCCTGTCCCGGACACCTGCCCCTTCTGCGGCGTGAGGGAGACCCTGGCGCATGCTTACCTAGAGTGCGCCAGGTTGCAGCCCCTATACCAGCTCCTCACCGACATTCTGTTACGTTTCTGGCTGCACTTTTCCCCTCACCTCCTTATCCATGCACTCCCTATCCGTGGCCCCACAAAGTCGCGGGACCTCCTGGTCAACCTCCTCCTCGCCCTGGCAAAAAAAGCCATCCACGCGACCAGGGAGAGGAGGTTGGCCGACGGAGACTCCTGCGACTGTGGGGCTTGTTTCCGGTCCCTCGTCCGCTCACGTCTCCGGGCAGAGTTCCTCTGGGCGGCGTCCGCTGGCTCCCTTGACGCCTTCGAGGAGCAGTGGGCACTGTCCGGGGTTCTCTGCTCGGTGTCCCCATCAGGCTCCCTCCTTATGACCCTTTGACCTCACTCCTGTCCCTGTTCTTTTATTAGTTGTCCCCCGCACTTAGTGGGTTTCCGTGGCCCTGTAGATCCTCCCCTTGGGCTGGGGGGAGGATCCGTTAGCATGGGGCGGGCTTCCGCCCGCCCCCTCTCCCGGATAACCCAATAGTACACTGGGGCATTCCCATGGGACAGCTTTACTGTGACTTCCCCCCACCCCCTGACCCTGAATCAACATTCTGTTGTGGGGGGTCACTGCTTAGATTTTTACCCTCCCTCCGACACTGTGGCCAGTGTTACCATTGGCCTCCTACACGAACGGCAATATAGCAAAATCAAATTTCTTAGGGCAGCAACAAGTGCATACACAAGCCAGTAGTGGCTTTTGGCTTTATTAGTAACATAGCAGAACACATTTTCTTGTTGACATAAATGCCACATTTGGATAGCTGTGGCAAAGGCAGCTTTTTTTAAAAATTGAATGTGTGCTGCCACACTGTAAAGGAGGAGGCATTTGTTTTGAATACGGCGAGTTGCTTCCGGATGTGCGTTGATGGGACAGAAATGTTGGGTGTAATTTATGAAAAATTAAACATGATATAGTTAAAATATTAACTGTACTTTGCACAACCGTGGGCCAATGCACTGAAAAATTTTGCGCCTGAGTGTAACAGCAAACTGAGGGGCACCCTGGAGTAGGTGGTCCTCCAAACACACACAGGTATTGGTGAACACATGTGCCTTAGTGGGGGAATATTTTGATTCCTTCCTTTTCCAGCAGATGTGTTGACCCACCTTATAAAAGCAGCCTAGCACTGCCTTTTTTTACACCTTATTTGAGGGGGTTTCATAGGCCATAGTTGCCAGGTGTTGCCCTTTGCAATTCATATGTTTTGATAGTTGGAGGATGCAGTTAGCACTTACTACTTAGCTGTGGTGTTGGGGGACGCCACCTTTCACACGTCACGATGGACCATCCAGTTTGAGAGGCAGCCCTTTTTAAGACCCGGTTGGATTTTTATAGCGAGGGCCCACACTTCTTTTATGGGACAAAAGCTGTGAAGGAACAGGCTATGCCTGTGCACTTCCAGTTAGTGAGCCTTTAAGAATAGCAAAAAGGCCATTGCTTCTGGGGAATTCCTGAGTGGGAATGGATTTTCCCAGTCCAGGCTTTATGGAGCACATTTTTTGGATGCTATGGACTTGTTGGGACAAATTGTTGGAGCTAAGAGCACACCAAATTTAATGCTAGTTGGTCCCCAGCCTTAATTATGGTTTTAATTAGTTCCACAAGGTATTTCATGTGTGGAGGGCCAATTCAGCGGTATGTTTGAGGGCAGAGGTGGCCACTGTAACCAGTTTGTGACCAGTTGCATAGCCTTTTCTAGTTGTCCCAACCGTTTGTCTTTTATGGCAGTCTTGCTGAATATTTTAAATACTAGCTGCCGAATTGTCCCCATCCCACAAGGAGCTTATTAAGATTTGCCTTTTCCAGGGGGGACAAGGACAACACCTGAGCAAGGAGGGCAAGTTGGAGGGTGTCGCCTCCCCCACCGTTGCAATTGGGAAGGAAGGCTGCTAAAATCTGCCACCACCGCTGGTGGGGGGAGATGTGGAGGTGCCTTTTTAAAGTTATTTTCTGAAGACGAGGGGCTAAGTGAAGGAGGTTACAACTTTAAAGGGATGCTGGAAATTGGGGCATGTAATATTTACTTCCCCACACTGGCAGGATGTGTGTGTGGATCTGTGGGTGATATACCAACATTTGGAACTGCAGGGGTTAAGTTGAACCCTATGCCATCTGCGGACCAATACTGCAACCACATTTCAATGCCAGCTGTCAATGTGGAGCATTGACTCGGATGGCATATTGAACTTTTTTGTGACATTGAAAACCTTTCCATATACATTTTATATTGGTGGTTTACTTGAGCCATTGCTTCCAGATATTTATTTATTTATAAGTTTATAAATGCTGGCACTATGGATAGACCTTTTTTTTTCTTTAAAGGTAGAGGCCATTGTTTCCAGGTGGAAACAAATTTTCTGGGAGGGGGGCTTAAAGGGAGATGGGGCGCCATATTGTCCTGGGCAGTGCTGTTTTGCCAGGTATGGAGTTTTTCAGGGTTAACCCCATCTGGGACCCAAGTGGGGAGGGATATGCCCCTGGAAAAATACCCAGGTAATACGCTGTGCCACATTCCCAGGATGATGTGCCGCAACTGCCCCCTTGCCAATGGACAATAGACCTTTTCTTTCACCATGGCCAATTTTGGAAAATGGTAAAATTAACAAAGGAGGGCAAAAACATTGGAAACCAAAGGAGTCCCTTAAAAATATGCCACCAGACGTACATTGTACTAAATAAAGGATTTAGCAGGCTTGAAGCAACAAGAGCACTCCCACCACCTCTGTTCGGGGTGTTCCTGGGCTTTCACCATTACTGCCTTTTCTGTTCAAGCAAAAGGGAAAGAAAAAACAATGTAAATGCACCTATTGGGGAAACTGAGGCACATGCAAAAACTGTTGTTAGCCGTTCCTTTACAGCCCTTTTTGGCTTTCGTTATGGATGTTGTTTGCTGGGTTTAAGAGGTCACAAAAACTATATTGTGTCCAGGGATCAGGGACTGCTATTGCTTGCCAAAGGGTTTCCCATTCCGCCCCACGCCACCACATGAGGACCAGGGTTTGTTCCTCTGGGATTTATGGAAGATCCAGGGCCACTCACCAGGTATCTTGCTGTGGCCCTACTGTGTTTATTCGGACTATGCATTGCCTACATTCCTCCAGCCTTACACCACCTTGTGGCTCAGGCCCCGTCCGCAGCTTGAACCAGGGAGAACCTTTGGAGGTATTTTTCCTCCTCATAATTATAATTATCCAGATAATTCCATGAACAGATGGAAACCTGGATAGTTCAGGCAGATGGCAGGTCCACAACTGAGGCCCACGATACCATGACCAGAAACCTAGGGAAAAACCTGTTGTGAGCTGATTGGCATGCACCCTTTTTAGTGTGCCTGGTAGCTGAAGCTGGTACACTACCAGCGAGATGGGATTTACAATGGGGTACAGACCCACCCACTTCTCATCCGGAGTGTGGGCCCTCTTCCCTAGCTTTTGCAACATTACCTTGTTTTCAGTTTGCCCTCCCGGATGTGTTTTAATGATGAATCCCTTACAATTGGCCTTTTTCTTATATTCAGCGGCCTCTTTGGCTTTACAGGTTTTACATAGCTTTTTTTTAATCTGCACAAAGCTGAGACTTTTTTGGTTGTGGCAAACAGTAAATGTGATTATTGGTAAACATGGTACGTACTTTTACATTTATTTACTAGCGGGTTGCTAACACTATTCTTCCCAGCCCACTGGCTTGAGGTCTGGCGTAGCCAACTGTGCTAGCAACGAGACAAACACAAGACAAAACAGAACACAAAACACAATTTTGTGTTGGTATTTTGGGTTGCTTTTTAGCTGGTATTAGCTTTTTTATTTTTTTTGAAAGACCAAAAACATGTGTTTACCCCTTTGGGGGTGACAGATTATTGCTTAAAATATTTGTTTTTACCCCTTTTACAATATACACTGCACATGTTCTGGGGAAAATGCACATTTCTTTTACACTGCTTTGTTTTTACGCAGCCATATATAAAGTATACTTCCTTTATACATTTGGGGCAGTTAAGTTTTTCAATAGAACCCCTTACAGTCTTTTAGCAAATGTGACTAAATTGTTCGTAAGCAAATGGTTTTAATTAGTTTTTTTGCCTGGATTATTTACAGACTTTTTTTTTAATAGGGCCCATTTTTTCTTTAGAACGGCTGCAAAGAAACCAAGAAATTTTTTATAACTTTTTTTGACATTTTTACAAAGTTTAACTGCTTAATTTTTTTAGCCTCTGCAGAGTTAACTTTTTACTTTTTCTTAAATTACTTGCTTGTTTTCCAAAATGACACCTCTAACTCAGCTGTTACCATTTTAAGTACTATTTTAGGGATCTGAATTTCCCATGTCTGTACCTACTCCTTTCCTTACTTCTGTCACTATGCCCTTAGGGCTTCTAATATGTGTTTCAATTTTCTTATCTGTTGCCTGCCTGCTTGTTTGGGCCTGATTCTGTGGGATTTTTTTTTTGGTTGAACCATCCCTTCTCATGGGCACAGGCTTTCTTCCACTACCAATTTAGCAAGGCGCAGGGCCGGCTCCAGGCACCACCTGAGCAAGCTGGTGCTTGGGGCGGCATTCCGCCCATTCCTAGGGCGGCACGGCCATTTTTTGTTTTTGTTTGTTTGCTGCTCTGGCCGCCCTGTAGGGGGTGGAGGAGGGGAGCGCCCTGCAGCAAACTCGGCAGGGCAACCCACGTCCTTCCCTGCCTACCGGAGCAGCGCGGAGCCCTCCCGCAGGCGGCGCAGCGGTCCGGCCGCGGGGTGAGCTCCCCGCTGAAGCGCTGGCTCTCTCCCCCCCGTCCATCCCCCTCCCCCCCACTAGACCAGGCGCGCACTCCGCAGCACAGGGAGTCCCCCTGCACCCTGGCTCCGGCCGACCTGTGGGGTTTTTTTTTTCTCCCATGCTTTGCCAGCCGCGCCGTTGTCCCTCCCCGCCACCCGCTTCGCCGCTTCAGCTGCGCCGTGTTTTTGTTGTGTCCCCCCCCCCGCAGGCTTTGCCGCTTTTTTTTTTCCTCCTGCTTTGCCGCTCCAGCCATGTCATGTTTTTTGTTTCCCCCCCGGCTTTACCGCTCCTGCTGTGCTGCAGGTTCCCCCCCCACTTTGCCGTTCCAGCCCTGCCGTTGTTTGTTTCCCCCCACCCCGCTTTGCCGTGCTGTGTGGTTTTTTTGGGGGGGTTCCCCTGCTTTGCCGCTCCGGCGCGCCCCCCCCTTTTTTTGGCTTGGGGCGGCAAAAAAGCCAGAGCCGGCCCTGGCAAGGCGGGTGGGCTCCTCAGCTAGCCCTCACCTCTCCTGGTCCCTTTCCTCTTCATAATGACCCACGGGGTGCTCTCTTCGTAGTTGGGGGTGCCGTACATACAACCTTCTCCTTCACTCACTGTAATGGCTGCCACCTGTCTAGTGGCAAAGCCCAATTTTTAGTTCAGACTTTTAATTAGACTTTTAATTCCTTTTAATTTTTTCAGAGGTTTTAGCCTGATTTGCCAGGAATTTTTTTTGCATTCCCAAAGTGCCTTTTACCATAACAAAAGAAGTTTCTTATATTTTGATTCCCTAAAGAAGGCAGCATTTTACATTGTAAAACAATGTGGAATTAGAGTAATGAGGCTTATTCAAAAGAATAAAGTTCCAGTGCTTAAAAGTGCCAGGATAATAGTGCACTTTTATTTTACAGTTTGCTTGGGTCTCTACCCTGACTTTCTTTTTTACTGATTGCCCTGCTGTATCTCTCAGTTATGTATTGTTCATGAGAAACATAATTCCTGATCTTGTTACTCCTCTATTGAGAGATCTCTTGGCTGGTTTTGTGCAAAGAAAAAGATTGATTTAAAGATTCTACCACTTACTTACATGGTATTGCTCTCTGTCTGTGGGATCTCCTCTGCTTCTGAAGCGCAGATTTTATAGATAGGTCCATTTGAAAAGGAGCTGTTACGTTCATATATTTAATTATCTAGATACTCCCTTTATTCAAAGACTGTGCCTGTCTTCAAACTGTAGGTGCAAGAATCATTCACGTTTAAAAAACAAAACAAGCAAACAAAAAAAGCCAAACACATTGTATTAAACAAAGTCGATCCAATATCAGATCAAAAATACCATGGGCCCAACATGCAATCCTAAAACTTAAACCAATGGGCATCCTTGCATGAGAAAGGGCAGTGGGATTGGCTGATGTAGGATACATCGGCCTATCTGGCAGTAAAACACATGTGAGGAGGCTCAGCTGATGGGGAAACTTGAAGACATTCTCCATAATGTTCGGATTGGTTAGGTATGTGGTGGGACAGAGTTAGCACCTTCACATAACAAGGCTTTGGTATCTACCTCCAAATGCTCAGAGCTCCTGGTATGCATGTGGATCCTGGGGCAGCAGTGGGAGGTTGTGATATCTGGATGAGGAACCCTGTGCCTCCACAGAAGTCCTGTCTTCCTATAGCACAACTCCACTGGATCTGTGGTATCAGGACTGGCCAGAGCCGCCCTGGGAACCCTGTTAAAAGGGGATTCTCACTGTGGAAGGTTGGTTGTGGAAAAGGATGATACAGCCATGTAAACTCCTGTGAAGCCATACGGTGGATAATATGCATTACTCCGTTCCCCCAGCTTCATCCATGTCTTCCTATCCCTGTGCAGATGCTTAAGGCTAACAGAGAGGCCTTTGCAAGGTCCACAAGAAGGGGGATAGTGAGCACAGAGGAGGCTGAGCCCTCTTTCTGCATGGAAGGAGATACAGGCCCAGGTTTGAAGAGTAATGTCTGCCCTTCCAGGATTTGGTTGTTGGATTTAGTGTGCACGTGCTGGCATTGGTGGTCTGTGATATACAAAAGGTCAGACTAGATGTTCTGTGACATGAAAACTTCCATGTTTAGAGTGGGGAAGAGGTAAATTGGATATAGCTTTGATTCTCTTCCTCCTCACTTGGATATATTTAAGTCTTGTCTTCAGGCCTGCTTGTTTAGTTTTGAGTTTTCACTGTTCCCTAATTGGATTTGATTTCACAGGCTATCTACAGCTTCACAACATTGACAAAGAGGATGCTGAGCTGTGAGCAATGAATGTTTTACCTTCTTAATCTTGATTTGCCTTCATGACTGTTTGCATTATTTGTTCCATAGTTAGATTCATTTTCACTTCAGTGGGAGAGTCTCAACCATATTCATGAACTTCTACAAATGTTCCTTAACTCTACATTTTTACCATGTTCAAACTGAATATAGTCTTAAACTAACTTACTTTTTAACCATTTATGATCAAATGTGAGTCTCTTCTCCCCTCCCACCCTCCCTCACCGCTCCCCCCCTACACACACACACAGAAAGGAGTCTTGTTCTGGGGACTTTCACAATAGCTGCAGGGGAATGAAATCTCCCCAACAAGCAACAAACTGCACCTGCTCCATCACTTCTCCTAAACTCTAGTGGGGTTAAGGATCACAGAGAGCCACATTACAGCAGTGCTTTGTGGTACACAGAGGATATACAATCTCAAAGCCTGGACCCTTCAGTTGAATACAACTTTCTCTGTTCCACTTTAGTTTGGTCTTTGCATCTCCACAAGGTGGGAACAACTGAGCTAGCATTTACCTTTTATTATTGTATTTGAAATTAGACCAATCAGTTTTACTTTTATTTATAGTCAGCTCTTTGTGATGGCAATGAACTGTCACAGGATTCTGTTTGAATCCTGTAAGGTAGGAATGGATAAGACTTGTTGTGACTGTTCCTTCTCATTGCCATTGTACGACAGTACTACATTTTTCTAGTGTTTTATCCGCTTTAATTTTCAGTGTCCAGATGATGGCATGCCCAACACTTTCCTTGGGAAGTTTATTCTACAACCTACTGTATCTCAGTGCTGAATTCACAGCAGTATATAAAGTGTGAATAGCAAAAATTCTGATGTAAATGAAAGCAATAAAATATACATAAATGACTGTTACTTAATTGCCTTCAGTTTGGCCTAAACTAATGTGTTAGTGTACTTTTATTAACACCCTTTCTCTGAGGTAAGTTTAAACCACTATAACTTGCCTCCCAATTACTTTGCACTTTGTTATAATTACAAGAAATTATAAAAACAGCAAAGAATTCTGTGGCACCTTATAGACTAACAGACGTTTTGGAGCATGAGCTTTCGTGGGTGAATACCCACTTCGTCGGATGCAAGTAGTGGAAATTTCCAGGGGCAGGTATATATATGCAAGCAAGAAGCAAGCTAGAGATAACGAGGTTAGTTCAATCAGGGAGGATGAGGCCCTGTTCTAGCAGTTGAGGTGTGAAAACCAAGGGAGGAGAAACTGGTTCTGTAGTTGGCAATACCGCAACTGCTAGAACAGGGCCTCATCCTCCCTGATTGAACTAACCTCGTTATCTCTAGCTTGCTTCTTGCTTGCATATATATACCTGCCTCTGGAAATTTCCACTACTTGCATCCGATGAAGTGGGTATTCACCCACAAAAGCTCATGCTCCAAAACGTCTGTTAGTCTATAAGGTGCCACAGGATTCTTTGCTGCTTTTACAGATCCAGACTAACACGGCTACCCCTCTGATACAAGAAATTATAACAAATCAAACATTTTGCCATTAAAATTATTATAAAGCGAGCAGAAGGTAATTGTTTTTATGTTGATGGATTTTAATTAACTCAATTTAAAAGTCTTAGAAACTGACTCTGAAGACTGAAAATCAATTAAATAAAATGTTTACAAATGGACACCGAAATAGATCTACAATACTAGGAAACAGACTGTTTGCAATGCTGGGCACATATATTTGCAAAGACAACATCCAGTACAGCGTGTCTTTGATAATTATATTTTGGCTTCTATACAGAAAAAAAGAGGGATACTTATTTTTACTTTTAATTAAATTAACTTTTTTCTTCTTTGCATCCAAATTAGTAAGCCGATTGCATATGAAATTTTATGTTTATTTCATACATTTTAGTGTAAAAGTAAAACTACATTTTTAGAAATGTGGGTAAGAGTTGAAAAAAGGGGGCAATAATCAATCTGTAATATTCCCCTGAATTTTGGTGTAGCTATCAGTCAGATCTCCAAAAACTGTTAGGCATGTAATTGCTAGGCTTGAACATACACATTAGACATGCAGTTGTACACTTAAAATCTGCCTCATCTCCATCTTGCTCAGCTGTGATGTTTAATTAGATGGTGATCTTTAAAATACCGTATCTTGCATTTATACGGCATTTTTAATCCTGTACAATTTTGCATTGTTTTACAAAAATATATAAGCGCACATGCTCATGCAAGGCCTCCCTGAAGTGAAGCCACTTCTAGATTAGTCTTAATCAGTGGTTGATCTAGAACTCTTCCTTGGTCTGTGCGCTCAACATTAAATTTGAGTAGGGCACAAAAGTGATTTCCCACTTTTCAGACTCTTCCCTGAGCATAGGGCTGACTGGGGGACTTAATTGGCAAGTTAGAGAAGTATCAAGGAGTCGGATGGAAATTGTGGCCCAGGGCAACAGTTATAATGAGGCAATATGCCAGCAACACACTAACCCTCATGTCCTAACACATACATATTCCTGGGGGTATTTTACAGCCAACTATGAGGACTATGCAGAAATGCTCCCTTGCCAGGGGAAATCTAGGGTGGCTGTTTTAAGTCAGTTTTACAGCCCCTTTGCACTGTTCAATCTGCACAAAGGGAGGTAGGGTGGGGTGAGCGAGGGCCCAAATCTGGCCCATAATCCTCTCCTTTACAAATTTTTGTTCTTTGCACTAAAAAGGGGAGGTTTTATGTACCACTTTTAGCCATTGTGGTTTTTGACAGTTTCTAAAATGCTTTGCTGCAAAACGTAACATTAGATTGCCAGTCACTTATTCATGTAAATAGGCTTTCCAGGCACAAGTTAACTTTTCAAAAAATGTGACAAAACAATCTCAAACCCAATTGCATGTAGTTTTATTTTGATTGTACAGAATTTGCTCCTTGTTCTCCAGTTTCAGAAAAAGCCATTTAAGTTGATTTATTTCAAGAAACAAATACAGTACAAGACACTTTCACAGTAAAAAGTGTATTGTTTCAAAATAGTCATGTAAATTTGCCATACACTTACATTCTGTATTCTGAGAGAATATTAAGTGCTAGCTGCTTCCAGAAGGTTTTACAAGTGCCTATGAATGGCTTCTTCTAACATGCAGATTTTCTGAGGATTTCAGGCTAACAGAGCAATTTAAAATTGTTTTGTATGCAATCAAATGTTTTACTTAGGGTCCAATTCTGCAAGGTTCAGCATCTCCTGAGAGGAACAGAGGGCTCTCCATTCCCATTGGAAGCAATGGGAGTTGACAGTGCTTACTATCAAACTGCACTGAGCCCATTTTATTTGTCTAGGGATAGAGGAAAAAGCATCTGCTGACAGAACTTCTCATTCAGCTACCACGTTTTTATCTTGTTTCCACTGACAATGTATTCCATAGCTAATATAGCTGTCCTGGTATTAAGTTATGGCCTGCGTAATACAGCTAGTGTAATTGTGTCCCAAGTTTGGACACGGAGGTAAGTTTGAATCTTTTGGCTGGCTAATAAAAAAATATTCACCAAGGAGGTGAATGTTAAATGCAGTCTAGTTACTGTTACTGTGGGTGGTGACATATATGCCTTAATATAGCTAGACTAGAGGATGATAGAAGATAGATTTTCTTGATGTGAAAAAAGATTTCTCTTGATAACTCATAGCTGTAAACTAGAAACACGGTAAACAGAGAACTTCAAACAGCCCTATGCCCCTTCCTTTGCTATTTCACTCATTGATATATCAATAGTGGGAATGAATGCAAAAAAACAAATATTTTACCTTGTTCTATTGCTGAAGAAAGCAACATGCTAATTGGCTATCAGCAATAAACATTAGTTTTATTAATTTCCCAATGTAAGGCTTCTTAAAATAGCCCTTGAATATAATGCCTTAAGCATTTTAGAATATTTGCACAATCTCTAATCAAACAATATTAAGTGAACTTCTTTATTGAGCACAGAAGCAAAGTTGCCAGAAGTGTGTACAGTAATGTACTTTAACACTTGCACATTTTCAAGGGGCCATGCTAACTCACATTGGTCATGGCTTGCTCTGCATGTTGTGCCATTGAAGTATGAATAAGGGTGGTAGAGTTAGTCCCAAGACACTTTCTGAGAACTGGATGGCTCAGGGACAGAGGGCCAATTCTAGTGGTATTTGCATGTAGAGGTTTGAGTATATTTTATGAGGAATGCACCTGTAATGTAGCCACACAACTGAGAGTCGACCCATTTAAATCCTGTGTGTACAGATAAATGCATGCTGAGCACTTCACTGGGTTCTGTCAGACACAACTTCCACTGTAGAAATGAGAGAATATAGTTACCATAGATCTGTAACAATTTGTAAAACTTTAGTTGATTTTTTCCATGAAATCAAGCAAAAGTTTCAGAATTGGGCCTGTTAATCTTCCCAATGCCCAATATACAATACTTACAAATTACAAATACTTTGCTGTACAATAATTAACCACTGGAAACCATTTAATTTCTTACTGATCAGCTAGCCACTATGCTAGTTCCATATCTAACATATATGCTGAAATTAAAAATGAACATAATATACCTCTACCCGGATATAATACTGTCCTCGGGAGCCAAAAAATCTTACTGCATTATAGGTGAAACTGCGTTATATTGAACTTGCTTTGATCCACAGAGTGTGCAGTCCGTCAGTCCCCTGAGCACCGCTTTACCGTGTTATATCCAAATTCATGTTATATCGGGTCACATATCGGGGTAGAGGTGTATGTAAATATACAACTCTTCTCTGATTCCTGTGCTTTTCTTGTGCAAGAGTATCATGTCTTTTTAAAGAACAATTCAAAATACATTTTTTTCACTTGTATGGCTGCTTTTATCTAAACCAAGTAAAGACAAGATGCTTGTCTGTCTGCATGCAGCAAAGAATCAATTAGTTATCCTATCATCTTCCCTCTGTCCCATTCTTCAGTGTGTTAATGTATGGTTGACTTCTGCATCTGAATCGCAACTAACAGACAGTGGGAACAAAATACTGATAAAAATACTATATAAGTGTAAAATAAACGTGCACAAGGATTTCATTATTGGCCCTTTTAAGGGTTGTACACTGCAACTGTAAGTTATTGACTTTCAGGATTTTTTGTATTCTGTGTTCATGTTTGTTACTGTCAGATGTGCAGCTCAAATTATAAAAGTGCTTGAAAGCAGCTTCGGTTCAAGTTGGACTTGCATTTGTGAAGCTGCCAGGGTTTTCTGAAAATCTTGTATTCTCAAAATGTCCATCAAAGCTTTTTGCACATTTGTAGTTGACCTACCTGGAATATCATACATAATTTGACACTGCTTTTCACTGGTGGTTCAAACTCCAAATTCATGTTTTGTGTGAAAGCTTTCCATATGGCTCATAGAACTACTAGGTCAAGTAAACCTGATGAGAATTAGTAGGAATCTATTAATCTCTATGCAGATATAATGGACTGTGTAAATATATCTGAACATGTCTTCATCTAGTTACCTGGAGTAAAATAACCCGCTATTGAGCCCCAATAACAATTGCTAGTCCTATAGCTCAGTGGTCTGGGTTTGAACACCACCAGTGCCTATAGGGTTTATATGAAGCTGCTGCAATTCAGTGAAGAAATGTATGTGTGAACTCACTTTACCTCAGCCCTACTGGCTCACAATTAGATTGAGTCAAAGAAAACCATTTTCCCTCCAGTTTGAAACTTAGGGCCTACTACAAGCCTGCATGAATTGGTTCTGCCATGCAAAATTTGCATGCACATTTCAAACCAAGCTCAGCAGAGCTCTGCATTTCTCTTTTCCAGCCATTGTATGGTTCGTATCTGTCTTGCTGACTACAGATAATAAGGTGCCAGTTATGTTGTACAAAGACTCTAATCATGGGAAGATGAAAGGCAGTTGAATTTTACACAAATTTTGACCAGTTTCCAGAGCTTTGTTTTATAATATAAGAATACTTTCCATTTTTATAGCACTTCTGAAGAGCTCAGAATGCATACAGTGCAATTTGTCTGCTATTACTTCTACAGTACCAAGGATCCCAAAGTACTTTAAAACTGCATACATGATAGAATTACTTCACTCTTCACTGAAATGCAGCCATCTCAGAGGTAGACACACTGCATCTGGCTCCCAGAATATTGCAATAGCCTGGGGAAACCTTTGGCCAAGAACAGGAATCTCAGGGGGGGGTGTTCAATCTTACCTTAAGAGTGGTGCGGTGTGCTGGTTGAGTAAATCCTTCCTAGTAGCAAGGCCCTAGTGTAATGCCTCATTTGTATGTTGGAGATTGCATTGACCCATATTTCCTCTGACCACGTCTGCCCCTACCATCCCGAGAGTGAAACACTGGGTGAAAGAGGGGCTTGAGGCTCTCTGCCACACAGCTTATGAACTGTACTTATTCTTTCACTTGCAGCCACTCTCAGCCTCATGCCGAGCATAGGTCTTGTTCTCCTTGTTCCATATGCTGCAGGGGCTTGCAGAATTAAGACCCTACTTGTATAAAAAGTGCAATGCCTCCTCACTCCATTTGCTCCCCTTGTAGCCTTTAGCATCACTATAGAGAAACACTCCTGGTCCCCATGACCTGGCTGGCCCTTATGTTTCCCTATTCTAGGGACAATTCCAGAGTTTTCTGGAACTAAGGGGGGAAAATCGTATTGGGCTGGAGATCTTTCCTAAAATGGGTAGGATCGTGGGCATACTTTCCCTCCAAAGAAGGGGGTTCAGTCATCTTTGTAAGAGCCTTCAAGATCGAGGATACCAGCCATCCAGCTCAGACATCAGAACATCATCTTCCTCTGTCATGAGGCCTTGGGCAGGATCATCTAGGTATGTCTCACTTAACCAATTTCTTGCCTCTGCAGAGGCCTGTGGGATTGGTGAGCCTTGGTCCCTCCTGTTCTGTGTGTGGCACAAGTCTCCTGTAAGCTGTAACACTTTGATCTAATTTCAGTTGCTGGGTTTAGTGTGCAGATGATGGGTAGTGTTGGTAGTCTGTGATGCACAGGAGGTTAGACTAGATCTAGTGGTCTCCTTATGCCATTAAACTCTGAGGAAGGGGATGAAGGGTCACTGCCTGTACCCCCCCAATATAAGGCAAGTTGGGAGAAACAGACAGGGAGCTGGGGCAGGCTGGAAGGGCAGTTGAGGGGACAGCCTCAGAGAGAGTGGGCTTCCCTGGCATGCCCATTCCTTCTGAGATGCGTTCCCCAAGCAGAGTGGAGAAGGGCAAACAGGATATTTGTATTCTGGGGTCAAACATTTTCTATCTCAGAACCCTTTAATATAAATATAAGAGTTCATCTGTGCTGACTACGGAGTCGCAATGAAAATGGCTGTAAGCATCGTTAACACCTGCATTTAATCATTTATCGTGATGCGTAGGGACTCATCAATGGAATCATTCACCGGTTCACTTGTACTGCTACTGCAGATCAAACAGCATATCACCGACATGAATACAGGAGAAATGTGTAGTTAGATCCTCTGACAGACTTACACTTTCAAATATATAAAACTACTGGCATGTGCTACATATAACACTTATGTAAAGAAATAAAAAGGCTGTGGAACCTGAGCATGATATGGGTACCACAGATTAGAATAGAATATTATGAAAACTTTGTACTACTATGTAAATAATGCACTGAATGGAAAAAAGTGGACCAGATAATCAGCTGTTGTAAATTGGTTATGCTAATTTATGCCAATTGAGGATCTAGTTTACTGTTAATTATCACAAACCTATCTGCTGTTAAGCATGTGTGAAGTTGAGTGCACATAGTGAAGGCATAGTTTGCACATGGAAAAGCCTGCAAAACAGAACAGAGCAAGCAACCTAGTTAGTCAAACACCACCGGGAATGTTCCTGCAATTTAAGGCTCAGTCATATATTCTCTCAGGAATCCCATTGATATATAATTAAAGTAAGATAATAAATGATGATGACAACATGATGAATTACAGAACCTTTCTGACTTATTGTCATGCTTCCTGCTGTGAATCAAGATGTGTAGGTAAAACGTTAGGGTGTCTGTGTGTGGCATTTGCTAATATGTTCGATAATGCATTTGAGGAGAATGATAGAATTGTGTACTATGATTTAAATGGGAATGGTTTAAGTTGGTTCTTTTCTATTTTGTCATAAACCTGGAGCTAAGACTATCCCACTATTGAATGACTTTATACTCCTTTTATCACCTTTCTCAAGGGCATGATGTCACTGAATTTATACGTCCAAGAAGGTTTTGTTCTTGTTTTGTACATTTTGAAAGTTTGTGATAGTTTGACCTGTTCTGTATGCTATAATATAATTAGCTGATCTTGACCCTATATACTACAGATGAAGAAAATTAAGGAATCACAGAAACAAGTAGAATACAGTCAAAATACTGAACATTAAAAAGGTCAAAGTTACAGTGCATAGCACTACTGCAACACTGCTTGTTACTACATCTCGTCTGACATATATTATAATACTGTTTGAATTATAACGACTGTGTGGATGAAATCCAGCCCCGATTGATAAGAACTACAAATGAAATCTTGTCCCCATTGGCAAAAATCCCCTTGATTTTATGTAGGCCAGGATTTCACCCTACAAGCCTGATTCTTTTAAATCCTTTCACCTTATATAGTGAATTATACATGTGCTAAATGCTTCCAATGTGACTTAGCAATGTTTTACACTCAGTTTGCATGGATGTATATGACTGAAAAAGATGCAAAGCAGTTGGGAATCAGGCCTATTTTCTACAGCTCTAGATACTGTGCCCATTTATTTGCTGGGGTAAATGGATGCAGCTCTGTTGTAGCCAGTGAAGGTAATTCTCCTTTTACACAGAGCCAATGCATTGGTTGCCATTGCTACTGCTGGTGTATAGGCCCAGATGGGGGAAGGAAGTCCCACCTAGTGCTTCCCTCTTCAGCTCCTTGGGGTATGGGAAGCTGATGTAACTGGGGCCAGATCAGAATCAGAAGTACATGCATGCCTCCCCTTAGCTATGCTGTGCTGAGCATCTGGGTGCTACATCTGCACCAGCGTTAGTGAGTTTTGCCACATACCACTGGAAATTGTACATACCGTTACTTACCCATCCTGTACACACACAACTGACTTGGCATGTGAAAATACAGATTTCTCTATGCAACTGCAGAGTCCTATGAGACCTCAACTTCAGTGCCTTTTTAAAGGCTCATTGTAAACAGGCCTAAGTGTTCCTATAGCTATTTTGCATTGCTGCTTACTGTATATCTCATACATATGGAATATTTAAAACTGTCTAAGTATGATTAGAATGAGTAAATACATAATACATTACCTCTTAAAATGCAGTTGACGTAAAAGCTTATGACTTGTGATTTTGAATGCCTCAGAACTTGGGTGCCCAACTTGAAGGGGCTGCATTTCACAGGGCAGGTGGTAGTAGCATGTTCTGCAAATCAAGCCCCTTTGAAAATGTAGGCCTAAATCCACTGTACTGCTAGTGCCATTAAGTCATTCAGCCGGTATTGTTAGGATTGAAAGTGCCATTCCTGAAGCCCTAAAATGAGCCAATATGTTTACTGCTAAAAATGTAAATTTCCAGTGGTATGTTTTCCCAGGAGATAATTAAATATACAAATTATGTAGCACATTGAGGAAAGCAGAACATTTTTTCTTAAGTTGTCATATCACAATACACCATTGTTCCACCAAAAATACTGTATTGTGATAAAAATGATCTCTAGCAATATAATAGTTATCGAGGACAGTATGTGTTGCAATCAAAGAGCGAGCTAACTTAATGCACAATAAAAGAGCAGCTATGAAAGAAAACACATTTTTATTGGAGTTCTTAAAGGAGGAAAACTGGTTTTAAAAGACTTAGGGGAGAAGAGATTTATTAAAACTGAACTATGTCTAAATACAAGGAGAAAGGGACAAGAAAGGTGATGAGGTGGAGCGGAAGAACAGAGTAAACAAATTTCTATTCAATGAGACCTCCCTCTCATGTATTCGATTTAAAAATGTCAGTACAACCAATATAGTCCTACCCACACGAGTAAGAAAAAAGTGTCACCACTACCAAATGTAAGGTCCAAGATCATGTTAATTTTAATTGAAATGCAAGGCTAAAGAAAAACACTTAATGGAGTACAACTCTGTATAAGGAGAATAAAGATCCATTCTTTTCTAGCAGAGTGAGCTGAAAATACTTTTTAGTTTTCCTCTAGAAAATTTTGATTTTTGTTTCAGAAAATGAAAATCTGAAAACCATTTTTTGAGGGAAAAGTCAATATTTTTTCATAGAAAGCAGATAACTTCTGGGAAAACTTTTGCTTTATCCATGAAACAATTTCCATTAAAAAATTTCAACCAACTCTACCTTTTATCGTGTTTGATTTTTTCCCAACAAAAAGGATCATGTAACATATAACAAATCTAACAAGAACTTCAAGATTGTCATGCCTGAAAATATTAGAAATACACTATATATACATATAGCCAATCCCTTGTAATATATTCTATTACATGTGGCCAATTTCTGCATAGGGTTGCCCACCCTCCAGGATTTTCCTGGAAGACTCCAGGATTAAAGATTAATCTTTAATTAAATATTGTGTCATGTGATGAAACCTCCAGGGATATGTCCAACCAGCATTTGCAACCCTATTTCTGCAGCCCTTTCTATAGGACACGACTACCATGGAAACCAGTGAGAATTCATGTGTGAATTGGTAATAATCTTACTGAAACTTAGTGAGATGGTCAGTTGTATAGTCTTCCCTTGACACAAATCCTTGTCACGCAGTTAGTATTACGCTGGATACGTTTGCACTAGGTAAACTACCTTTGATTGTGTAATACTAAAGTGAGCAGATGAACTGGAATGAGCAGAGGAGAGGGATTGCAAAACATTATATTTAACATTCCAGAGCTCCTCTACCCTGTAACAATATTGTCTAGGCATGGAAAACCAAGATTCAGTTACTCTCCAATAAGCTACAAAATGTGATAGCAAAAATGGGCCACATGGGCCTTCACCGGGGGATGGCATATAGTACAAGAGAATACTAGATATTAAGGCCACAAGGCACCATTACAATAATAGTCTGACCTCCTGTATAACTAGGCCAAAGAAACTCCTATCTTTCAGAAAGACTTGATTTAAAGACTGCAAGTGATGGATAGTCCATCACATCCCTAGGTAATTTTTTCTAATGGCTAATTATTTTCACTGTTAAAAATTTTCATCTTAATGCTAGACTCAATTTGTCTAGCTTCCTTTCCAACTACTAGATTTTGTTTATACCTTTTTCAGCTAAATAAAAGTACTGTCTATCAGAAATCTCTTCCCCACATAGGTACTTGTAAACTGTGGTCAAGTCACTTCTTAACCTTGTCTTTAAATTGAGACTAAAGAAGCTCAATCACTTTAGTTTATTAAAGTATGCTTTTTCAGATCTCAAATCCTAATTGTAATTCTCTTCAGAACCTTATCCACATGGGATTAGCTTGAATATATGCTGACATGTAAAACTGTGAGCTAGATTATGCTACTTTATGTTCAGTGGTATTTTACTTTTCCAGTGATTCTGCTGAAATAGTAAGACAGTGGTTCTTAACCTGGGGTGCACCCCCCCCCACTCCGAGGGTGCGAGACATGCCAGATTTTTTAGCAGGTAAATCATCAAAAACACAAATTAAGCACAGACACGTAAGTACAACTACTTTGTTTCATCAAACCTATGTATTAGCATTATACAGTTTTAAAGGGTACGTCCATACTACCCGCCCAGGTCGGCGGGTAGCGTTCGACTTCTCGGAGTTCGATATATCACGTCTCATCTAGATGCGATATATCGAACTCTGAACGCGCTCCCGTCAACTCCGGAACTCCTCCACTGCGAACGGCGGTGGCGGAGTCGACGGGGGAGCCACGGACTTCGATCCCGCGGCGTGAGGACGGGTAAGTAGTTTGAACTAAGGTAGTTCGCGTAGCTGAACTTGCGTACCTTAGTTCGAACCCCCCTTAGTGTAGACCAGGCCTAACAATTACTGTCCTATACGAACAATGTAACATACACATTTATTTTCAAGTTTTTAAGCTAATTGTAGAGGTGTGAACATATTTTGAGAACCAAAGGGGTGCAGGCTGCAGTAAAAGTGAAGAAACATGGCAGTAAGACTATTCAGAGTAAGGTGCTGCTCAGTGAGACTGTAGCAGAATGTGGTTAGAGTTTTTGAATGGCATCGCAATTGTGAATCCTTCATTAGATATAACCTGCACAATGATATATTACTGTCTGACACAATTGCTAAGAGGATTTTTTTTTAGATATGTTCTTCACATTTCTATCTAAAAATTTACTGACTTCATTGGAAATATTTGATTGCTGTATTGTCTTCCTTTGTAGCTATCAAAAGCTTAATTCATGTTTTGCTATTTCCTTTTCATTGCCTTGGTAACTGTTAACCAGAAAAAAGGTGGGAGAGGAAGGCATTAAGTAGACAGTTTGGCCTTTGCTAAGGCAAATCTTTGTTCATTATAAACACTCATTTACCTTACCTTGTTTAAAAAAAAACCACGTTTTTAATTAATCAGAAGAATCTGCCAAGGTGTAGTCACCATTTAAATACACAGATTGTTTGAAAGATTATTTCCTCAAGATCACCTCATAATGAACCAGCTTGTGAAGAAGTGAAATCTCCTAAAGGGAATGAATACATCCAGCTAAAAAGCAAGCAAGTAAAGTAACCCACTATTCAACAACCTAGCATGTTGCTAATCTCAGTACCTCTAATTTACATCACAGTGTGCTGCCACCATAGTAATTAAACTGGATGACATTATATGACAGTTTATTTTCAGCAAATGTAATTTTTTCCTCAGAAAGCAAATAATTAAAACAAAGCTTAGAGTTTATTCGTAGGCAGGGGAGCCTTTGGTCAACAGTGAGCCTGGTTTCAAATGACCAAAGAAAACAGGAGTCTTCAAAGTTGTTTGCATGTCAGGCAGAGGGACAGGAGTAAAGCAAGTGTGTGTGTGGGGGGTGGTACATATCAGAAAAAAGGAAAGAGCATGAAGGAAAACAGCAAGAAATCTGGAGCTGTAGAGGTTTGAAAAGTCAGCAAGAAAATCAACCTAGAATTAGAAAACCATGTGTAGACAAAGGGGTCTCAAGGTGCATCTTTAGATGAAATGTTACTATGTGGATGTTTGTATAAAAAGCCTTGTTTTGAACTCCAGCTGGCAAAATTCAGTGCAGTATTTTTATAGATAGATGGATATAAAAAATCATTCATTTGGCATATGTTAAATAAGTGCTAAACATTGAATGATCTGATGCATATACAGATAATCATTAATGATCTGGAGGATGGTGTGGACTGCACCCGTAGCAAGTTTGCAGATGACACTAAACTGGGAGGAATGGTTGATACGCTGGAGGGTAGGGATAGGATACAGAGGGACCTAGACAAATTAGAGGATTGGGCCAAAAGAAATATGATGAGGTTCAACAAGGACAAGTGCAGAGTCCTGCACTTAGGACGGAAGAATCCCATGCACTGCTACAGACTAGGGACCGAATGGCTGGGCAGCAGTTCTGCAGAAAAGGACCTAGGGGTTACAGTGGACAAAAAGCTGAATATGAGTCAACAGTGTGCCCTTGTTGCCAAGAAGGCTAATGGCATTTTGGGTTGTATAAGTAGGGGCATTTCCAGCAGATCGAGGGATGTGATCATTCCCCTCTACTCAGCACTGGTGAGGCCTCATTTGGAGTACTGTGTCCAGTTTTGGGCCCCACACTACAAGAAGGATGTGGATAAATTGGAGAGAGTCCAGCGGAGGGCAACAAAAATGATTAGGGGGCTGGAGCACATGACTTATGAGGAGAGGCTGAGGGAACTGGGATTGTTTAGTCTGCAGAAGAGAAGACTGAGGGGGGATTTGATAGCTGCTTTCAACTACCTGAAAGGGGGTTCCAAAGAGGATGGATCTAGACTGTTCTCAGTGGTAGAAGATGACAGAACAAGGAGTAATGGTCTCAAGTTGCAGAGGGGGAGGTTTAGGTTGGACATTAGGAAAAACTTTTTCACTAGTAGGGTGGTGAAGAACTGGAATGGGTTACCTAGGGAGGTGGTGGAATCTCCTTCCTTAGAGGTTTTTAAGGTCAGGCTTGACAAAGCCCTGGCTGGGATGATTTAATTGGGTTTGGTCCTGCTTTGAGCAGGGGGTTGGACTAGATGACCTCCTGAGGTCCCTTCCAACCCTGAGATTCTAGGATTCAGATTCTATGAATCATAAGTGTATCCAGAATTATAACGGTTAATGCTAACATGGTTGCTGCAAGGGATGTTAAACTGTGTATTTTGGGGGTTGAGGCAACCACTATTAGAGATCAGGATAAGACCTAAAGTGGGAGGCAGATTATCCTACATTTTACTACTTATACCACCTGCTGAAGCACCTGGTTCTGCCATTGTGGGAGACAAGATACTGGGCTAGATAGACCTCAGGTCTGATCCAATGTGGCTATTCCTCCATTGCTACATACCAGCTGGTCTCTTCTTTTTGTTCCTTTGCATGATCCTGCCATCTTGTTGAGGTGATTAGATTCCTGAATAGTCATATTAAGAGAGCTGCCTTTTCACTCCTAGAGGTGACCTTTTTAAGTTTAAATTTTAGCCATGGGCCAGTTTCCTTAAGGAGAAATCCTAAAGAAATAGAAATTTTTTTCTTTCTCTAGATATTTTGTACCATTCTACAGAATTTAACTGAGTTATATCCCTGCTTTAGAATTTTGTAGAATAATTTTAAAAACACAGAAAATAAAACATGTTAAAATGTATCTGTTTTAGAGTAATCAGTATGGAATTTCGATACTTTATTTAGGTATGTACTTAGTTCCCATCACTGTAGTTGGAGGACAAATACTGGCCCTGTGGTGTTTAGATGTGCTTGTAATTTTTAGAACTGGGAGCACTGGCTGTTGAGAGTCTGAAAGGACAGGAAACAGGAAGGAGGGGAAAGGAGTTGAGGAGGCAGAGTGAGAGTTACAGAGGGCACAGCTGCAGCTTGGTAAAGAGGTTTCCACTGTAAAAATAAAATCCTGTTGAAGCTTGTTAGTACCTTGCCTGACTGATACAACAGGCCCCCTGAAATAAATGGCAAAACTCCTATTGACTTCAGTGAGATCAGGATTTCACTCGAAGTGTCGGTTTCACTTCGTCTAAGTTTGATAGGATTGTAGGGGCTAATTTGAAATCAATGCATGCTATGTATTATGGGGTCCCAGTCAATAACTAGGGCTCCACCATTCTATAATACAAATAATAAATGATCTATATCTGATGGATTGGAAAAGGAACGGTTCCTAGAATCCTGTTTTGATCTCTGATGGAGGGACAATAGGAAAAAGTAAAGAGTTCAGTAAAGAGATCATTAGCATCAGTTTTCTTTTTAATCGTGTTTATCCTAATACTTCTGCAAAACTAGTTTAGTGATTAAAATGATACTCCCCTTGCACAATGTATGTCTGAACCAAAATATATATTTTAACCTATACAGGGACCTATGCGTATACATGGCCTGAGAATATAATATCTTTGGTGCCTTGGTGATAAGCTTACTTATGCTATGAAATATGGTTAGATTTATCAAGAGGACCTGAATAGGAGAATTCCACTGGCATGATTTGTTTACTGTAATAAAGAGGATGGTCTAGAAGTTCATAGCACATGGGATTGCTGAAATCTCTGCAGCTTGTTTCTGCAGTCAGTGTAAAAAAAAAATTGCCGAGCCTTTGTACAAGATCTTTTTCAACTTTTTCCCCGCTGCTGTTCTTCTGGGAACTTCCTGGCTCTTACAGTTGTTAAGAAGACCATTCTAAATGACTGCACTGAAAACATTATACCTTATTTTGAGCTGGAAAATTGAACCAGCATGTGATCACAGGTAGACAACAGTTTTATGGCAACTGCAAATAGTTGCATGATTACTGAAGTATAGCTGCCACTGGAAACAAAAAGCTGCACAAAGCCAGTCATAAGCTGTACCGATTTCAAGCTTATAACATTTTAAAATTAGAATTCAGTAATTTATTGTGGATATATTTTCTGATCAGCTGTGGTAAAATTTCTTATTTTTCCTTAACCATTCCAATGGTCTGATGCATCATATGAGAAGAAATCTTGAATAAATTGCATGGTTCCTTTGTTACGCAGTGTCACCTGTCATATCCTCCTAACAATTTAGTATGGATTAATTGGAGCCGCAGATAGGGAAGAGGAGATTTATTTGTTCTACAACATTTTGCAAAACTGCCTTTTTCTGCCCACAGCTGGGGGAGATGGAATCATTAATCTTATGTTTACTAGAGGTCAGATATAGCCTAAAATCAATTGTAAGTGTCTTTTGTCATATTAAAGATTAGAAGAGCTAAATAAGCAGTGCAATGTTTTATTACAGCCTTGATTTGAAAGGTTAATTTGGAGATCACTCTCCCATCATTCTAATAATTAGGGTTTTTCTATTTATGGGGATTTTTAAATAGTTTGTTTACCAACCCAATAACTAACAGATGGCAATGCTGCTACTGCTTTTTTTCCCCCTGTTGTGTTCTCTCCCATCTGACCTCATTCACTCTACAGCAGAGAATTTCTAGTCAGCTGTTTGCTAGCTAGTTGGATAATAGTATTATAGATTCAATTTAGGACTTCAGAATCAAAACAGTTCTATGAATAAAATGCAATAGCATTACTACATAGGCAGATAAGTTGTTAAAATGTTCTTTTATTAATAAAAATAAACCTTCTTTTATGACCCTAGACAAGTTTTCATCTGTAAAAGTATATCATCTGCGGAAAAAAGTTTGAGGAATGACCTAGTCAGTGTGAAGCCTCAACAAAATTAAGGGTAGCAAACAGACACGTGATTCTTCTGAATTTTCCAGTTGGGTATGGTATAAAAAGATCTACCTACTCTGAATAAATCTTACCATTTATATAGTCCTTAACCCCTAAGATTTATATTCAGCAACATGGATACATCCTTCTTGATTGCTAGCAAATATTCATCATACTTGATTGCTAGCAAATATTCTTAAACAGAGGCAAGATACTTAAAATTTCCTTCATACGATGATTCAAATGGTAACTTGGATTAAGCAATATTAGAAGCACCAAACAAGAGTTTTGGAAGCAGTGCTACACCCAAGGGGTTCTGTGCTATGCAGGAGTCAATGCTTGCCTACAACTCTAGGCAAAAGACTCTGTCCAGGACCGGCTCTGGCTTTTTTGTTGCCTCAAGTAAAAAACAAAAACAAACAAACAAAAAACAGGGTGCAGGGAGGCTGGAATGGTGAAACAAAAAACCCCCAGGGTGCAAACTTTCGGTGCCATTTACTTGGCGAGCCTCTGGGCGGGCAGCGGCTGCACTCTGGCTAGCGGGACTCCCTGTGCTGCAGACATGCCCCTGGCAGTGGAGTGCATGCCCCGGCCAGTGGGGGGGAAAGGGGGGAGGAGAGAAGGGGGGCAGCCAGGGCTTCCTTCAGCCAGGGCACTCGCCACTCAGCCCCTCCTGCTGGACCGCTGGCTGGGAGGGCTCTGCGCTGCTCCTGCTTGCAGGTGAGTTGAAAGTCATCAGTCAGTGGGGAGGGAAGGACGTGGGCTTCTGGGCTTGCTGCAGACCTGACACCGGTTGAGGCAGACAGAGCATGCAGCCTGCTCCCAGCAGGGCACTCCCCTCCTCCGCGCTGCTGCCCCCTACAGTAGTGCACTGAAAGTTGTTGGCGAAACAAAAGAAAAACAAAAAAACACACCAGGGCAGGGGGCGGCAGGAGCAGTGAACCCAAAAAAAGGCAGCCGTGCCACCCTAGGATTGGACACCCCTTAGAATCTGCCACCCCAAGCACGAGCTTGCTCGGCTGGTGCCTGGAGCCAGCCCTGGTCCTGACCTATGATAGCCAGTGGTGCAAGTAGCTTTTAACTGTTACCGATATGGTACTTACCCCCTAACCCCGCCCCCTCACAAAAAAATGTTCCATGACTAGGCACCCGCACGGATATAAATTTGTGTGGATGCAGATATCCGCAGATAGAAATCAGTATCCGCTGAACCGCAGGGCTCTCCTGGAAACTGCAGTAGTGAAAGGAGCAGAACATGGGGCTGCCACTCCCAGGAGCCAGCACCCTGTGCCGGCAGCTCCTCTGGCATGGTTGTATTGCCCCAGCCCTGTTCTCTGGCAGGGCTGTACAGACCCCAGATAGGAGATGCAACTGTTTGGAAGGGCTGACGCAGGGCAGCACAGCCACAGCGGAGGAGCTGCCAGCACAGACTCATGGGAGCAGTGATCCAAGGTTCTGCTCCTTTTGCAGCTGAAGTTCCCAGGAGAACATTACGGTTCAGCAGATACTGATTTCTATCCACGGATATCCCATCCACAGGTATACATTTGAATCTGTGCAGGGCTCTACAGTTCATTCTTGAAAATGTCTTTCTGGCACAACATACCCACAATAAATGGTATTGTATACCTGGCCGTACCCACTTACTTGCACCACTGATGATAGCTAGTACTACTCCTTATCACCTGCTACCTTTTTGTTCAGGTTTTTGTTTAGATGGTGAAATTGATCGCTATGAAAAGGACTGAGAAGGCTCTCTGTATCATTAAAACCACACCTAAACCCTACAGTAAGGGATTCAATGTTGCACAAGGATTTTTGCAGCATTTCTGACCTGGGGTTAATTTCTCCATTCATTCTTTGGTGAAATCCTGGCCCCATAGAAGTAAATGGGAGTTTTGCCACTGGCTTATGTCGGCCAAGGATTTAATCCCTTGTGCCATTTTTTTCTTAGGGTATTTGTCCAATCAAAATTTATATTTGTAATAACTTAATAATTTTTACCAGGCTGTCTCTCACTACATGTTTGTTCAGTTCCAAGGACAATGAAGATCTGATTTCAGTTGAAGCCTCTACATATTACTTTCATACAAATAAAGAACAAAAATGGTGGGAGTAATTTGTGGAATTAGCAGGATCAGGCTTTTAGGATCATTGAATTTTTAGGGCACTAGAAACCATTTTTTTTCTAATAAGTCCGGGCCTGCTTGAGTCACTACTACTAGAAAATCTAGGCCATCGTAATATGATACAATGAGGTGACATTTAAAAAAAAATCATATCATGCTCACATACAGTAATTGTGAGTACCATTTCTGTACATGATGCTAGGCAGAGAAGATGTGGCCAGTTACAAGTTGTCGTTGTGCTTATATAAATGTGCATGTCCCAGGCTCTGGCCAGGGGTATTGGTGCATTGTAGCTTTGAAAGGTTCAACTGCGTATCTTCATTAAGTGGGTAGAAGTGGTATCTATGCCAGTGGACACTAGGAGAGTTTGGGGAGGTGCTACAGATTTGCATTTATGTGAATTCAGTAACCCTAACACATCTCTCAGCTGGTACAAAGGGACTGCAGCTGAAATTCTAGCCCAAAGAGGAAATACTCTTAGGCCATCAGAGTGTGAAATGGAAGCTGTATACTGCAACTGCACAATCTGTTTGGGAGGTGGAGTTCATCTCCTTTGTCTCTTCACACTCTGAATACTCTGCCTTTATGTGGGTGGAGGGAATTTAATACCAGAAGATAAAGCAATACAGAATTCACAGCTACCTTTTACAAACTACTTTTGGTTTTGCTCTTAGAAAGTTGGCCTTTTTTTGTATTTTTACACATTGGTATGTTTAAAGGGAATTACTGTAGTCACACTTAATGATGATTTTGCTGTATCTACCAGGTAATCTGTCAGTGAATATAGTTACCTTGTTGATTTATACTTACTTTTCTCTCCTAACCCCCCAACAGTGCTATTTGAGTATATCCTGAGTTTAATTTCTTAAAGAATCAGATGCTAGTGTGATTCTGATAAACCAGAAATATGAGATAGGGGAGGTCACACAGACTTTCAGCATGAAGCTGCTGAGAAGGGGTTTGATAGTGGGCTGGCTTGGCAGAAAGATCTATCTCAGGGTTTTCTGTAGCACTGATCACCAAAGACCTTCCCCATAGACTTCCATCGATCACCCCAGTGCACAGCTCAGTTGCTCACTGTATTTTGTCTCTGGTGCACCGGAGTGCATCCTCACTGACATCTTTCTCAGCCCACCCAGTTTTCTCTGCGCCCCCCCCCCCCAAAAAAAAAAAAACCCTGCTAGTACAGAGCTATTTTTGCAAGGTCAGTAGGGTTGGAAAATTCCCAGAAGGCTGGCTGGCCCTTTCTCCCCTTCTATTTTGGGAGTTGGAGAGAGATCTATGCACAGAGATGGTTCTGTGCACATGGATCTGAGAGAAACAGTGTCTCACCTTCGGGTTTGACAGACCATGTTTTCCAGTCAATATCTAGTGTTCCTGTTCTGAAATACAGTAGCTTTGTTTCATTTGTGAGCCTTTTCAAAGGCTGGAATCATCGTATGGTATTTTATTCTCCCATAAATATAATTTACTACATTCATTGACAACCTACAGTAGATTTCCAAGAAGAACACTAATGTGACCTCAGCCTGTTTGCATAGAATACATCACTGGCCATTATGGGTGGTTTATGATTTAATCCTTTTTAAAGTCTTCCTGTAACTACTTAGTTTTTTCACTTAATTATATCAGTAGTCCTTCGGGGGAGAGAGTTTTTAGAGCATTATCCAATCATGAAGCATTGATTGTACTATATAAAGCTCTTGCTCTTTTAAAGTGTGAGAATGTTTGTTTGTATTTGGTCTTATAAATGGGATAATACTTGTAGCAAATTTTAGGTTGAACTTTATCACAGATCATCATGGTATTTCTATTTGGCAATACTCCGTTTTAACCCTTCTGTGGTATATTAGTAAACATTTTCTACACACTTTTTGAATTCTGAAATTTATAGTCCAATGACATACTTAAAGTAGTAGTTTTTTTTAAAGAGAAACGCTCTCTAAAAGCATTGATACATATTTGGTTATAGCTCAGAAAGCAATTTTATTTAATCCAACAGATTTGCCAGATATGCCAATTCACTGGTTGATTTCAACAACCAACAGGGTAAGAATTTGTGAAGGTCATTGATAGCAAATAGGTTCTATTCACCATTCTCAGAATCAGCAGTGAACCCTATACTGATCTCTACTGCAGAATACCTCTGGAGGGAATTTTGAGAATTATGACATACTCATGGTTAACTGATTCAGATCACAGTTCAGATAAATCTACCACTGTTACATTCACTGCAAGATGCATTTCCCACAGCCCAGCATATCTCAACATCTCTTTTGTGCAGTTAAGCTTATAGGTAAGAAAGCACAGACAAGTGGAGAACATGTTTTGTCAGACAATGGTTTGGGGATTCTATCATAGATTTCCGGGGGTGGACTCAAAGTTGTGTAGAGCTCATTCTACAGATACCTGATTTGGGCCAAATCCTGGTCCCATTGAAGGTCTCTCCATAAAAATCTGCAAGACCACCTCACTGTTCTCCTGCCAATCCCTGCTTAAATCTCACCTCTGTCATGGTGCTTACAGGCAGCTGGTACACTGTGATCACACTCACCTTCATGTTACTTTGTGCCACCCATGACCCTTTTTGTAGCCACCTGTTGTATGTCTTTCTGTACTATTTAGTCAGTTGCATCCTAAATTGCGGTGCTGGATGTTTAACAGCTAAAAATGTTAACACAATTGAACTTTTTCAGTTGTGAGCATAACAGCTGATGATTTATGTAACTGTGCATGAAGTATGCAAATATCTGCGTCTGATATGTTTTTGTCCAAAAATGGGTATTTTGTTTAAATGATAATGATCTGATGGCATTTTAAAGTATAGGCTTAGTAAAGGCTAGATCATGCCTTTTCAGGCAAAATCCTGCATTGACAGCAATGTGAGACACACATTGCTCCAGGGGGAGCTTTGAAGGGGGATGCAATGCAGGAACATACAACCCTTCAGCAGTGTGGATGGGGGAGTGTCCAGGCTTCATCTCTAGGATGGTGTAACCTGTCCCCCAAGTGTATCATGATTGGTCTGTGGCTTGGACAGAGGAGGAGCTGTGGTGAGGGGCCTGCCCCTTATCCTCCCTTCCTTGCATCCTTTGGCATGCAGAGAGATCAGCCTCTGTGCTCCAGTGAGCACAGGCACAGCAATTGTAACTGGAGCTTAACATCCGAATATTCAGCAACTGTTTCCATTTAAAGCTGAAAAGAAACAAGACCTGGTTGAGAAACATGGTTCAGTTTTTTTCTTTTGTTTGGTTGATCAATCTTTTTTTTTAAAGTTCCACGTTATGAACTTCTTCCAGCAAATGAATGTTTAATCTATTAGTTGTTTTGGGGGCGGGGAGAAGGTGTTGACCATTATCTTACAGTAGCTCCTGTTTCTGAGATTTTGTTTCACATCAGCCTTATGACCTGTGCTGATGGCATTTTGCAAATATGCTAGCAAATGCTTGATCAACTTAAACCTTGGCACATATTTCAGCATTGTAATAGAAAACCCTAGCTGTTCTGCCTAAATGTTTATAAACATAATAGAGTATTCTCCCAAAGTGCCACTGGTACTTAAGGGAGTAAATGTTGTTTTCAGTGGTATTTAAAAGGCTAACTTCAGACACAGCGAGTTTCAGAAAGTCTTCTCTAAAAATCAAACTGGTGTCACAGAATGGACACCCAACAACTGAGACACCCTGCTTGTGAAAATCTTAGACAAATATTTTATTTTTTGATATATGTATGGCTTTCTTTACTGTTTGAATTCCATATTAGAAAACATGCTTTGAATCAGGAAGTATCTAAGTCACAAATGGTATGTTTACATGGGGATAAAAAAACTGTGGCTTGCCCAGGTCAGCTGACTCACATTCAGGCTTGGGCTCTGGGACTGAAAAATTACTGTGTAGATGTCCAGGCTTGGGCTAGAGCCTGAGATCTGCAACCCAGTGTGGGTGGAGGGTCCTGAGCCTGAATGTACACAGGACAAACCTGAGTCAGCTGACCTGAGCCAGCCTCAGCCATGCCGCAGGGTTTTTATCCCCATGTAGACATACCCAAAGGGTTGGATCTTCAAGGCATTGAAATCAATGGGAGATTTGACACTGACTTCAGTGTTTCATGGTAGAGCCTAGAGGCCCAAATCCCATTGTATTGGGCACTGTACAAAAATCTGGAAACTGTCCCAAACAGATTACGTTCTAAGTATATGGTGTGAATCTAGAGTCATGTTCTCATAGTAGTTAGTTAGCAGTTCTATGGGTCCAGTTCTGTTGGCAAAAGCAAAACTATTGATTTCAGTGGGAGTAAGCGTGGGCCAAATGCTGGTCATATTATTCAAGTCTGTAATGCATTTCACATCAGTGAGGCTACTTGTATGAGCACGATGAGCAGGATTTGACTGTAAATCCTCTCTACTAGGGGTTCTTATTGCTTTCCTTTAGTCATGTTTAGAAACCAGCATATTTAATGCTTATGGGATGCCCTTGTTCAGGTACTGGACATAGAAAGACCTGGTTTTGTGACAAGTCACTAATTCACTGGTCATTTTCAGTGATGCCAAGAGATGCCTAGCTGGAAAGTTGGGTGCTCTACAAGCAAAAGTGACATCTGCTCTGCTGGAAGTTTTTCATGTGCTGCAGAACTGACGCACTAGTATCTCGTGCCCCTTTATTAGATATCTGTTAATATCGGTGTGTCAAAAAGTGTGATTTTATACAATGAAGGAAGGGAAGGCATAGACTTCGTGCTCTTATGACTTGCCTTATGGCTTTACTCAGGGTAGGTTGTATTGAATACATGTGGGAAACATCAGAAGACAATTTAATTTAATTTAATCCAAACAAGGCTAAATCCTTCCATTCCTCCAGTATTTTACTCAGCTCTTACTCAGGCAAACTCCCACTGAAAGGAATTGGAGTTTGCCCCAGTAAAGACAGAGTAAAAGTTTTAGGAGTTGGCCCATGGTGAGAGAACACAGAGTGAGTCATAAAAATTGAGGACCCTTTCAATCTTGACCTAAATTTAGTTCCCTTTAATAGCCATTTGAGAATAGCCTAACAAAGGCTTTGTCTCTAAACTCATGGAATATTGGTCTTTTAAGGAGGCTTTAGCACTCTCAGAACCTCTTTTAACTTGCACTATAGTACAATGGGACTTTGTGGCAAACACACACTAATGATACACCAGTGACGGGTGCTGGAACAATTTGTATAGTGGGGATACTGAGTCATTGAACTGTAAACCCTGAATATGATAGAAACCACTTCAAGCCAGGGAGTGCGGTAGCAACCCCAGCACCCCTAGTTCTAGCACATGTGACCAGTGATTGAGATGGATGAATTATCAGCACAGAACTCAAACCAAAATCCTAATCATACATCCATGTGCTTTCACCGGGTGCGCCTGCTGTCTGCAAAGTACTCATTTGAAATATGAGGGAATCGCTCACTGAATGTTTTGAAGCTCTGTTCCACTTATATTTCTCTAGCATGCATCTTTTGTTTCCTTTGAAATAGTACCAAATATGGAGCAAATTGAAACAGAAAAGCTATGCTTGCTGTTTTAGACATATTGTAATAGGGTTAATCCCTGCAGGTAGCAGTACCAAATATTAAGGCATCTGCTGCTTTAGTGTTGTACAGATGCTTGCTTGAGTCTAACTGTTTCAGGCTTTCCCGAGAATCACTAAAGTCACATTCACAAAGGCAGTGAGGCAGAAACATTGGCATTTGAGACTGATGAATAAACCAAGTAAATTGTTCGTTTAAAATGTATCAGTGCAGTTAAGTTTACATAAATTCATAAGCAGGTCTGGAGCAAATAAAGTTTGGTCACTGCTTCTTGATGGCCACATTAAACAATATACATGAAAGTAGAGTGAGAACAGGAGGGGATGGTCAGGCCACCCAGGACTTGCATATGTTCTCTACGGCTAGAGTTCTGCCAATATGTGGCTGCAGGGTCAAGTAATGTGTTTAGTGATTTTGCTAGTATTGGCGCACACAGTTTTACGATCACTTAATTGTGGGCAATGCTATTCTTGTTTATATTGTGGTAGCACCTAGGAGCCCCAGTCATGGACCCCATCGTGCTAGGAAATGTACAGCACAGAAATCGTGTTACCGATTTACATCATTTATACATAAGGAACCTAATGTGCTTTGCAGACTGTTGCTAGGGTAGGTTAAACATGGGCCCTATTTGAAACTAAGGCTGTGTGCAAGTTTGAGTGCATTAATACAATCCCCTGTTGGTGTAGTATGCACCACACACGTCTAGGGGATGGGGCAATAGAGAGAACAAGAGTGAGCACAAAGGAAACAGCTGCTCAGTGGTTGTCATTTTATTCCTCTAGAGCACTAGCTGTAAAGTGGGATTTTTCCAAGCTGTGTTTAGTTTGCTAGTTGTCCATGAGAGGAGACAGCTTAGTGGGCAAGAACTCTGACTGCCTGTTGCTGAGGCCAAAACAGGGGGGTGGGTGGGAAATGAACCCCACTAAGTTCTAATAGTTTTTATTGATTTGCCCACTGATTCATTGCATGTGCAGCAACAATTCAGCTGGGCATGTGCTACTTTGGGACTGCCTGTTGGTTTGCTGCTACACAGTTTTCATTTAGTATGTGTGTTTGTGTGTGTGTGTGTGTGCTGCTTCTGCTAGACTGTGCTAAACCTGACAGTACAATTTCCATATATAACCTGTTATACATAGCTTTGCTGTGTTTAGCCATTTTCTGTTGAGTGACTGGTGGGTAGATTCTCTAAATATCCTAGTCAGCTTGTCTGTTTTCTGCATTGTGCTCTTCTGTATGGTAGCAAGGGAATTATTCAAAGAATCTTCAGGAAGATTTGATCAATTTGGTTATTTTAAAAGGTCTCTTTAGTTCTCATTCTTTGCAGCTAATGACAAGACTTTTTAGGAAAAAAAAGCAAAAGAAAACCCAAATTATACTATGATGTGCGTGTAAAACCTTGAACTAATTTTTGCAAGTGATTATATGACTTAGACATAGATGGAATTTAAAGACAATGCCCTATAGAATTTTCTGAAGGAAAATGTTATGTTCTTATTTCTGTATACAAATGTGCTCCCACTATCTCCTTCTCAGTTGCTTTTAGAATAAGTTTGTTGTAGCTCCTTTCATATTCAGGTGTGTGTGTGTGTAACTTTAACAGAGGGAGAGACAACTTCTTCATTCTTATAATTTGTTTGCCAGAAAATAACTCATACCTATCCTGTTCTATTAGGATGGTTCATATAATAAGGCTTAATATGAAATTAATTTTTATTTAAATGGCTTTCTAGGGATGCACATTTTTCAGTTCTGATTAATGATTAATTTATGTGCTAAATTTTAAATCCTCTATCACCACTGGTATAGGCACACCGGTAAATTAAATCATCTATTACTTAGGAAGAGAAGAAAAATGCAGAAATGGTAGCACCTTTAACACACCTTTTTGGATATCCTGCTCTTAACTCAAAATTTGAGTTATGTCTGTTAGTTACAATTGGAGTTGACGACTTTACTGTACAACTCATGTCTTTTGGGATCTGATCCTGCAATCTGTTTGCTTGAGTAATCCTTACTTGTGTGAGAAAAGGTTTATAAGATTGGGCTCTTGGTTTGTAAATATTGAAACAGCCAAAAAAAGAGAGATCTGAGAATAGGGACATAACCTCAGCATTGAAACTGCTTGTAAGCTCTTCAGGGCAGGAATACTCTTTTTGTTCTGTTTGTACAGCACTTAGCACTACGGGGTCCTGGCTCATGTCTGAGGTTCCTCAGCACTACCACAATACAAATGCTAAATCATTTTCCAGCTAATAATTTAGCGTTTTGTCAGTCAAACTTTTTGACTTTCTAGACAAAATGGCAATAGATGCACAGACTGCATGTCACAAAGTGACGTAAAAACACTGTGCAACATCATTAGACCTGTTTTCAGGGGGAAAAAACCACCACCACCAACTGACTGGTTCAAGACAAGGGCAACTTAACAGCAAAGACATCAGAACAAATATATGGAAGCTGTACTTTAATCAACTACTGAATGGTGAGCCACTGGCCAATCCTCTAGATATAGAGAAAAGGGAAGATCTGGATGTAGAACTATGACCTGTCTCTCAAGTAAAGGGATAGAGGGTGTTGGAAAGGCATCAGGGTGAGTAACATTCCAACAGAGGTTCTTGAGACAGAGTTGAAGAACATAAACAATTTGATAGGCCTCTTATAAAAGATATGGGAAGAAATAAAAATATTAAACAAGTGGGGAGGAAAAAGGGGACTATAATGAAACTGCTTAAGAAAAGGGACCTCTATCACTGTGAAAACTAGAGGTCTTCTATCTACACCATGTCATAAACAGATAGTTAAGGGTTAAGGTCCCTTTTTACCTGTAAAGGGTTAACATGTTGTACCTGTTGACCACCTGACCAGAGGACCAATCAGAGACGAGATAATTTCAAATCTCTGTGGAGGGAAGCTTTTGTCTGTGTTCTTTGAGAGAACTGTTTTTGGATCTAACAGAGGACAGTCATGTCTCCAAGTTCTCCTGGAGTAGTTTCTACTAATTAATAGTGAGTATTAATTAGAAAGGCGAATTAGTCTTATGATTTGATTTCTACATTTGCAATTGTGTGTTTGCTAAAGGAAATGCTTTATTCCTGTTGGCTGATATTGCTTTTACTGAGAAAAGGGGGAGAGGGGATTCTCTCCAGAGATTGATAAGGTTATACCCTATGAGTGTCCAGCCTGGGCTCATAGAGATTCTGTATTTTCTTTTTATTCTGTAATAAATTCTTTTCTATTAAGGACTTGTTGGTCTTTCCTTGGGTGGATTCTCAGGGAAAGGGGAGGGGGAGGTATCCCTCTGTAGTTGGATCCCGGTATCGCTCCTAGGAAAAGGGAGGGGGGAGGAAGCAGGGGGAATGGTTTGTTTCTCCTGGGTGTAAGAACTCCATGGATTTGGGGCTCTTGGAATCCCCTAGGATTTTGGGGAAGGACTGTGTCTCAATCCACATTTCTTGATTGAGTGGTGGCAGCGAGAAGGAACCCCACCCTAAGGGTTAGGGTGGTGGCAGAATACATGCGGGTCCCCATCTTTGAACCCACAAGCTCAAAGTGGGGGTGAGACCCATGACACACCAAGATAGATATTTACCCAGTATTTTAGACGACAATAAAGTGGTAGATTCAAGGTTCTGATACGAACAGGCAGGGTTAAGACATGACACATCACATACAGATCAAATAGCAATCCTGCTGATCAAATGGCAGTGACACTTAATATGAATGCTATAGATTTCCAAAAAAGCCTTTGATACAGTGGATAAGGTAGTTTTATGGAAATTGCCATGCCACTATGGAAACCCTCAGAAATACATGAACATGCCAAATTATAAGAGCAAACAGCAATCTGACTAAGCCATCTGAGGTTACTACAGGCGTCAGACAAGCCTGTCTTATGTCACATGTTCTTTGTACTGGTAGACGACTTGGTAAAGAAGAAACTTCAGAACAATCAAGATGTATATAATGAACTTTCCAACAGACGTTAGAGGACCTTGCCTTTGCCAATGATGTCAACTTGCTATGCCAAACTCATCAAGCCATTCAAGCCAAAGCAAATGTCCTCCAGGCCTGTGCACAATTAGTAGGTTTGAAAATCAACACACAGAAAACTAAAACCATGAGACTCAATCACAAGAAGAAACATTAACACTTTCTGGGACTGAAACAGAAGAGGTCTGATATTTCACATATCTTGGCAGCATTGTAAGTACAACAAGTAGAATGGACAAAGACATTCAAACCAGAATAGTGAAAGCCAGACATGTCTTTGCAACTCTAAAGTCAATCTGGAGAAACAGAACTCTATCCCTCCAAACTTAATGTCAAATATTTAACACAATTTTAAAGCTGGTCTTAGTATATGGTGCTTAAACTTGGAGACTTACAAGACCTTACTCTATCTAAACTCCAAGTTCTCATAAACAGCAGCCTTAGACAAATCTTCAATATCAGATGGCCAGAAAAAAATAACAGAACTCTAGAGGAGGACAAAACAGAAACTGATAGGATATTATGGAATGAAAATGGAGATGGTTGGCACATACATGAAGGTAAGAACTAAACATAACAAGACAAGCATTGGACTGGAGCCCCTATGGCAAGAGGTGATGAGTTAGACCAAGGATAACATAGAAACACATAATAGAAATAAAACTGAAAACTAAGACTGCAGCAGGAAACTGGGAAAGATGGAAGTCAGTGGTTAAGGCGCTATATTCCACATGGAATAGAGGCATAAGAAAAGAGATGAAATCTTTTATACATGTTAATAGTTAGATTTATTTTACTAGTGTATTTTTAAAGCTACACACAGTGCAGCTTGGTTTTCTAATTGTAGCTAAATTATCATGGATAGCATGTTATAAGAGGTGGCAAGTAATAAGGTATTGTGGATGTTATCTTCCATGCCAAAACAATGTTTCCCCACAAAAAAAGAAAAAGACGAATCCCATATTATAAAAGCAATAAGACATAATGTGGAGGATTTCGTAAGGCAGTAAAACATGCCTTGTGCAGTTAACCTCACAACACACTTGAAGCATGAGTAAATGATCCCATAAAATAAGTCTTGACATGCTTAATTGCTTCAATTATTAAAGCATTTTAAAAAGGAATTGTAACAAAAGGTGTTGCCAAGCACTGGAGAAGTTCACATTCAATAAAAAGTTATTTTAGTAAAATTTCTAAGTAGGTTTGATTTAACCTTTTCCTACAGTCATTATTTATTGGGCCAGATTCAGCCAGGATTACACCAGCTTCAACCCAGGAGTGGGGACACAGCTATGTGGCACAGACCAGAACTGTAAAGGCACTGTCACTCAGCTAAGCTGTAAATGTGCTGATTAAGTGCATTTTTGAATGTCCGCCTCAGTGCTATTTTGTTCCTACCAGACTGAGAAGAAATCTTATTTTTGGTATTGAAGCCCCTAGTATAATGTGCTGTATAGAATCTCAGGCATGAGAACTCCTGCCATACCTAGATCACTCATCTGGAAGAGCCATTTTGTCACATTGACAACTAGGAATGGCTCATAAAATTTCAGTGAAGGTACGTTTATGTATTTTTTTCCTCTGTGGGACAATGCCTAACCCAATGACGGAGCCACTGGCGCATAAGCAAGTGAACACAGATTCAATGGACAAGTTATAGTCGGGGACAGAGCTGTGTGCTTTGAAACTCAATTAATGAATATCTGTAAAGTGCTCTGAGATCCTCCGATGCAAGGAGCTGTATAGAGTCAGTTCAGTTTTATTAAAACCCTGCCGTGAGGTTAGTAATTAACTTACCGTATTTTGTCAGTAAACTAGACCCAGCACTAACTCAGAGGGAACAGGCCAAGTATATAAATACATAAACAAGTTTGTATGTTTGTTTGGCAGAGTAGACTTCATCTCTTATTTTAGACAATATAGTCTGCAGGGGTCTCCAATGAACTGTGGAGCATTAAGATGATTTTGTGAAAAGGAACATCTCTCTTAAAAATGAATGCATTTTATGATGTTCCCCATTCACCAAATACAATTTCCCCTTGACAGCTAATCATACATCACTTTCATTAATTTACATGGCATACTAGTTATAATCTATAGATTTATAGGCAAAATGTTCAGACTTTGAAACATTTTTGATTAATGATTTAATACTATTTTGCCATTTGAAATTAAGCAAATTGCATAATTTATTTTTTATAAATTGTATATGAAAGTGAAATGAAACCGTACTAGATGCAGGATATGCACACAGACACATGTAGGGCCCACAAAAATACAGAGTTAATGGATAGAGTATCCTGGTTGAATATATAATTTTTACTGATTACCCAATGTCAGGCCAGATGATGCAATTCTTATTAATTGAATTAATCTATGTAAATATGACCCCATTAGGGCTAAGGATTTCAGCAATGGACCCATTTTTATTTGCTATCTGATACATAAAATAACAGGAAGGGCAGGATCAGACACATGCAAAACAATTGATGCTGAATTGGCTTAATTCTCTTGTTAATGTATGATCCCAGCACAATGAGAACTCACCATTCTTTGGTCCGTATATGGAGAGCCATATGGTTGTACTTTATGATTTTTTATCTAGAAAAGACTCTCCTGAAATTTATTTAAGACTTTTTTTTATTTCAGGAACAATTTTAATCTTTTAAAAGGCTTTTGGGAAAATAAACCAGACCTTGCGGTTTGACCTCTGTAAGCCATCATCTGTAACCTTTGCAAGGCAGGAGGATTGTGTTCCCTCCCTTAACAGTTATCTGATATATTTGTCCAGTGCCCAGCACAATGGGACATAGTCCTAAGTGGAGTCTTTGGGTATCACTGTAAGAATAAGTATAATAAAATAAAGCCAGCGAAAAGGAAACAGGAAGCCTGTGAGACATGCTCCATTTTTAAAACCTTTTGAAAACTATTTCTTTTAAAGAGATTAAACTAAAAAACAGGGAGTCCATAGACAGATTATGCTACTCCCCAGGTGAACTCTTCCTGCCCTCCTGGTCTACTGCCCTGGTAGCACTGGTCTTGCTTGATTTTTTTTTCCTAAACATAAAAATTATCACCTGAAAAATCATGGAACAGGATGTGGTTGAAACAATTGCATGAAACTTGAAGGAGGAGCGTAGGATGCAGGAGGGAAGAGTTTTGGGAAGGCTCCAGTTAGTCAGTCTGTATGCACATGACTAGAATACTAGCTACAGTTGCAGCATCTCTGTTAAGTTCTTATTAAAGAGCCGGTTAGTTTTCAAAACATGTAGCCCTCCCATGTTATTACCCAGCATGTGGTACACAAGACAGTAGTAAAGCAGTGAGTCTGAAGATTAGTAAAGGCAGCAGTAAGACTGGCAGCAGTGTCTGTGTCTGTCGCTCACACGTGGTGTCTCTCTCTCTCTCTCTGTGTCACTCTGTGTTGGGAGGTGAGCGTGAAAGACTTATTTGTAGTGTTGTTTGTTAGTTCTTGATACTTCCTGCAATGCACACCTATTCTCTGTAATTTTATTCTTTCAAAGTGCTGTAATTTGAGGTTTTTGACTGGTGTATGCATTTCATAATTTTTCTCAAGCTTAAATTTTAATTCTTTGTGTAGTGAGTTCTAAAATGCCTAACCTGTCCTAGCTGAAGTAATTATCCCTATGATAACTTTTTAAATACATAGTATGTCTAGGTTTTTTGTTTTACTGGTTGTGCACAGCCGCACATTACCTCGATAATTAGCGTACATAACAAAATTCATTCCGTGCCTGGATGGGAAAAAAGAGGGAACATTGGCCCCAGTCCTCACATGTGCCACCAACAGGCAAAGTTGGCTTTAAGTCATTTTCTCTAAGTCCTCGGGCTGATCCAGCTTATGCGTAGTGCCACTATGGTAGCTTGGGATCCCTGAGGTGTAGGAGAGATCCAGTCACACATCCCTGGTGTGATTGTAGTGTAGGAGAGGTCCAATCACAAATCCCTGGTGGCCTCAAGGAGGGAGAATGGGGCAAGACCCATTACATGGCTTTCTGCATTTTCAGGCTATGACATTAAGGCCAATCTGTCCTACAGGAGCAGTATAAAGTGGTCATAATGGAACCAAGAATCAGGGCCAGTGCTCTTACAGCAACATTAACCAGGCAGAGTTGTTTGGTGCTGACCTTAGCTGCTTTTCTTTATCTGTGTTTGTAGTAGATTGACCTGTGTCATGAATAGTTAGTAAAGGGTTAAAGCATAGTACCTGGTGGGCACCTGACCTGAGGACCAATCAGGGAAGAGAATTTGAAATTCCTAGGAGGGAACTTTTTCCCTCTGTGTGTGTGTGTATTGTTCTTAGCCGTCTGGAGTTACAAGAGTCCAGATGTTTTAATCAAGTCTACAAGTTTCTACCTTTCTGAACTAATTTCTTCTAGTCAAGATAGTGAGTATTAGAAAGATACTTGGTGTCCTCACCTAATAATCCTATGCTTGCAATTCTGTGTGTTTGTTATTGATTATTCTTAATTCTGCTTGTACTGGTTGTACTGAGAAGGAGAGGGGATTCTCTTCAGAACTTAGCAAGGTTATACCCTATGAGTGTCCAGCTTGGACTCATAGAGATTCTGTATTTTCTTGTTTTCTTTTAATAAATTCTTTCTATAAAGATTTGATTAAATTCCTTCCACTGTGGATAGCGGAAGGGGCTAAGACGCTCTCTCTCGGTGATTCACAGAGTGGCTAGCAGAGAGGGAGGGGGGAAGTGGGCTGCTTCCCTGTGTGTGGGAGATTCAAGGAGTTTGAATCAAGGTATCTCTCTCTCCGGAGCAGGCTGGAGAGAGGGAAGAGAGGGGAGGGGGAAGGTTCCTCCTCTGTGAGTTGATCTGTGTTCCCAGGGAGTGTCTTTGAAGGGAGACAGGGGGGAAACAGGGGTGTCCCGGCCCACGTATTGACCGTGGTGGTGGCAGCAAAGGGGACCTACCCTAGGATTTTGGGGTGGGGGAAGACATGCGGGTCCTCACTTTGAAACCCCCCAGTTTCAAGGGAGGGTGCAGACTCTGACAACCTGGATTTCTTTAGTGCATCTACTGTTTCAATACCTGAATTTGCCCTTTCTGAGGAGCTGCAGAATTGGGTGTGTTGTCCTGAGTGCACAAATGGTACACAGAGCCTGTTGTGCCAGCTGACAGAACATCTGCATCAATGAAAGTGCAGAGATCTGGAGACGGGGACTCTATAGTGGAAAAGAGTGCCTTAAGAAGGCGCTTGCTTTTGAGAATAACTGCTTACTCCTGAGACTAAGTCTTAGAGGGATTTAAAAACAGCCACCACAGATGATTGTATGCTGTTGCCAGAGGCTGAGAGCCTGCTGTTGCTGGTAATAAGAGCTGCTGTCCTCAATATGTGAGTTGCTGTTCCTTGGCACTGAGAATCCCTGTTGTCAAGGAGAATTGCTGCTGTTCAAGAATGAAAATCACTATTCTATAGGATTAAGCATTGCCACTGCTGCTGCTTCTGTTATGTGACTTTCCTGTTATTGCCAATGAGCAGTGCATCTTGGTTTGACTCAGTCTGCACAGTTCAGTTTTGCTCAGTTGATCTTGGGAAATATTTCAAGTTGTGAAGTTGCTAATTTTCCCATAACTGAGGGCTAGTTCCCTTCACTTTCCCATAACATTCAATAGGGATTTTTATTTTATTTTTGAGGCTGAAAAATTTGCTTGCATATATTGAGCATATCCATAAATAGTTAGATTGTGACTAGCCCCATATCACATGCAGAGGAGTAGGCAGAACAAAGGATCTCCCAGTGGACTGACCCTTCAGGGAGGCAACCCCCCCAGCACCCTATTCTGTCCAAGGCCCCGCCCCCAAACCTCCCCCCCCCATTCTCCTCCTGTGGTGGCCGGAGGAGCCCTGGGCTGGCCGAAGCCCCGAGCACACGCCCACACCTCCCCTGCAGCTGGAGGAGCTCTGGCCCGAGCCTCAGCCTCCCCGCCTGAGATCCCGAGCCACCCCATGGAAAAAGCAAACACTCTTCCTAAAGAACCTGAGCTTTTTATATGTGCCATGTAGGTTCCAGGGCAGCTGAGGAGGCAGTATTTGCTGGTCAGCTTCCTGGGTTCATCAGTAAACTCAGGGCCGTCCTTAGGATTTCTGGTGCCCTAGGCGAGATTATTAAACTGGTGCCCCTGTGCCTGATCTGCTCTTAGCAACACAAATATAAGCATACAGTATTGGAAAACTTGCCACATTCACGTTATTAAAACCAGTTTAACTTAATTAAGCACACTGTAATGCTGATGCACTAGCACTAAAGAAGTAGCCCTATAGAAAAAATTCTGATTTGACAGAATTATGCAAATAATATAATTTTTTTAATTTGTCAAAATTTTATTGGAAATTTATATGAAGAGGTTTTGAAACAAAGATTTGTTTTTAATTAAAAGCAATCTTTCTGGCTTTTTTGGCTGCAAAATCAGTTTAATAAGCTGGGTTTCCAAACAGTGGGAAAATATAACCCTAGTTTTACTGCTAGGTAAATCACAAAGTGACCAAAATGAAGTCAGCACAGAATCATCTCATCTAGATTAAGGTAGCACAGAAATGTTACAGAAGTCCTATTGTGCCTTATTTTTGTTTGGAAAGACATTAGCAATAGCAGCACATTCACATGATAAAATACATGATAAATCACTGCCTCTAAAGTTCCATCAAAAACTGACATTTTCACAGCTCTAGCATGATCTGCTGTACAGATTCTTCACAAGGAAGTGTCCCTGGCCTTTTTAACTCATATTAACTATGTATTTACTTTATGAAAGGTGGAGAAAACATTGTGAAAACGTAAAACATTGGCTGCCCAACTTCTGGGCTGGCAAAAGCTATACTGACTCACAGGAAAAAAAAAAAAAAGGGCAGGAGAATCTTAGTACAACATATGGTCAGTCTATACCAGGGGTCGGCAACCTTTCAGAAGTGGTATGCCAAGTTCACTGTAATTTAAGGTTTCTTGTGCCAGTAATACATTTTAACGTTTGTAGAAGGTCTCTCTCTCTGTCTATATTATATAAATAAACTATTGTTATTATCTGAGGTCCTGGCCACCTGTCCTGCTCAGGCCACTGCCAGCTGAGTAAATGAAACCCCAGACCAGCAGCGAGCTAAGCGGGACTGGTGGCTGGAACCCTAGACAAGGATCCCAGGCTCTGCTCAGCCCGCTGCTGGTCTGGGGTTCTGACCACCAACTCCTGCCAGCCAGGATCCCAGCTGCCAACCCCCCTCAGCCTGCTACCAGCCTGGGATTCTGCTCACCCAGGCTGGCAGGAGGCAGAGTGGGGCTGGTGGCTGGGCTCCTGACTGGCAAGGGGCTGGCAGCTGGAACCCCAGAGTAGCAGTAGGCTGAGTGCTGCCGGCACCCCAGACTGGCAGCAGACTGAGCCACTCAACCCTCCATCGGCCCTGCTCAGCCCGCCACCAGCCCACTGCCGGCTGAATGAATGGAACCCCAGGCTGACAGCAGGTTGAGTGGTTCAGCCGGCCTGCTCAGCCCGCTGCCAGCCTGGGGTTCCTTGGGGGTCCCCAGGGCAGCAGCAGGTGCTGAGTGGGGCCGGCATCCGGTATCCCAGCTGGCAATAGGGCAGCAGCCGGAACCCCAGAGCAGTGATGGGCTGAGCCGCTCAGCCTGCCGCTGTGTACCATCAAAAATCAGCTCACCTGCCACCTTTTGGCACGTGTGCTGTAGGTTGCCGACCCCTGCTCTATACACTAGTAAGGAGATGAGCATATTACAGTTGTTGGAGGGCTCTTATCTGGAGTAACAGGCTATAGGAAAGTCAGTCGACATTTTTTGTTTCTCTGATGAAAACTGGCCCACTCCCTGCCTCAAACCAAACCTGTCACTAATAATTGTCAACAACTTAATTTTCTGTTTTTGGCTAAGATATTGATTTTTTTTTTTTTAAATATTGAAATTGGATTCAGGATTGTTAACAAGAATTTTTGGCAAACAAAGTTGTTAAATGACAATCTAAATGGCAACACAGTACTGCTTTCATGCTTGGCTCACCCCCCAGCCTGCTGGTCCAACATCTGCAGTAGACCCCAAAATCCACCTCTTGGGGTGCAGAGTGGCAACGGCAGCAGCAAACCCTCAGGTCCAATCACACGCCAATGGGCACCACCACCAGCCTTACGGACCATGGTGAAGTTAGCACAGCATCTGATCTCAGGGACAGGTCACCCATGGAGCCACAGCAGCTCATCCTGCCCTGTGCAGCTCCCCGCAGATGAGATGGATCGCTGGCAGCTGCCAGCCCAGGGGAGAGGCGCTCCCCAGCTAGGGTGCCCAGATCCAGATGTCCTGATTTTATAGGGCCAGTCCCAATATTTGGGGCTTTGTCTTATATAGGCACCAATTACCCCCACCTAGAGTGACCAGACAGCAAGTGTGAAAAATCAGGATTGGGGGGGGGGGGGAAGGAGCCTATATAAGAAAAAGACCCCAAAATTGGGACTGGCCCTATAAAATAGGGATAGCTGCTCACCCTACCCCAACCCCCTGTCCTGATTTTTCACACATCTGGCTAACCCCAGCCCAGCCCTGTGTGACATTCCAATCCTGGACGAGGAAGTGAGTTACTTTCACTTTCATTCCTCAGCAGGCAGCCAGCCAGCCTCCTCCCCCCACCTACCCCCCAGCACCTCACCCAACCCAGCCCTGACGGAGGGGAGGGAGGAGAGAGAGAGGGATGCTCCTGGGGAGGAGGGAGAAAGGAGGGGGTGCTCCATGGGGCAGGGGGGGAAAAGAATGGATGTTATGGGGGACAACAAAGGATACTGGTTCCAGAGCTGCAGAGTCTGCCTCACCTCACCTCAGCCGGGGGGGGGGGGGACGAGTCACAGTCACAGGTGAGCTCCTTCCCCAACCCCTCCCCCCTCCCCTTCCCAGAGACCCCAGCAGCCAATCCCCTCCCTCAGACTGTGCTGCATTCGGCTCTCTCTAGGACCCAGCAGCCCTGCTCTTACGTGCTCCACTGCTTCCCGTCTGTCCGGGCTCCCGGCAGAGCGGTGCCCCCAGACCTAGTGGTGCCCTAGGCGGCTGCCTATTCTACCTATGCCTAAGGACGGCCCTGAGTAAACTCTTTGGAGTCCTCGAGCCTCTTGTACCCGCCAACCTTCACATGGCTACATTAGCGCTACCTGGGGAGAGCTCATGGGGGCTGCATGACAGATGTTCCCATGAAGGGGGTGAGGAGGCACAGAGAGCAAGTGAAGAGGGCAGAGCCAGGTCTGGTCTGGTCTGACGTATGAGAATATTCTCAGCCCTAGAAGGGGCAGAGTTTGAGAGAAATGGTGCCCTGACATACGGCCTATTGGTGCCTCCCTAGGGGCTAGAGTGTCTGTGTCCCACCACTTATGCACAGCTGTCTACGGATACAGTCTAGCCCTATATGAGGGGAAATGTAAATGTAAAGATATTAATGGGCACACGCAGCAGCTTGGCACAATTGATCTCTAACTACTGACCGTTTGTTGAACAGCTTTTCTCCAGATGTTCGTTGCTACTAATCAACAAAATAAAAAAAATCAGAGTCCTAAAAGCATTTTTAAACTAAATGATAGATGTGGAAATTAGCTGGAGTCTGGTGTTAATAGGATTTTCCTTACAGTTAAATAAATAACTTGCCCATATTGCTCGAGAACATATTCAAAGGGAAAATGTTTAGACGGGAGATTGTACAAATAATTATTTGTTTTTCTGAAAGGCAGACTATGCAATCTAAGCAAACAGAAATAACAATCTTAAAATAGCAAACCCTGTTTCTATTTGTATTGCTTCATCAGCTAAACTGCTTTATGACACTTTCTTTATCAAAAAGACATTTAAATCAAGGAAATGATTTTTAATATTAGGGCAGAAATTAATTTCATGCATCCGCTAGCAAATGCCTACTATCTAGAACTGAGTAAACAAACATTTGCACATCTGCTACTGTTATATGAAAACAGAATATGAAATTATGAAGGGAGCTGGATTTTCCTTTTTTAACAGTGTATTATACTGTTTGGAAAATTATTTAATTAAATATAGAGTTTGTTAGGATAGGGCCACATATTCCTATCTTGGGAAATAAGGGAGGAAAAGGTTACAGGAAATTTCACTGGGCACCAATTGCTAAATTTCATCCACATATCTTCTGAATGGGCAAAGCTTGGGGAACCATAGAGGGCAAGGCTTGAAAGTCCCATAAAGCCTATTTGCATTGCACATGTGGTTTCTCGGGCAGGTGCAGTTAAGGATCGGTCCCTTCAGAGTGTTCCCCAAATTCTACTTTGAGAGCATGGTGCCCATATGAGCCATGTTCCCATTGTGTTTTTTTCCCCCTCTCCATGTCTGCTACTTACCCCACAGGCAGATGGTGTAGTGGGAAGTTAATGTTGATGAGCCTATCATTAAGTACAGTGCCATTTGGAAAGGGTACCATATCTGACCATGACATGTTCCTTCTAGCCAAATCCATGGAGCTTTTACCATGTGGAGGGGCTTCTGTTAGCTTCCGAGGAGGGAAGGGCACATAGAGCAGAACACCCTACCCTTTCTCCTCTGACCTGGGGCCTTTCCATGATCTCTTGAGTACTTGAGAACTATTAATCTAGTCCAATTGTCCAGGTACAATGTCCATTGAAGTCAGTGAGAGTCCTTTCATTCATCTCCATGGGCATAATGATGAGTCACTTATGCAACCCCAAGAGGCTTTCACTACATGTTGCAGTGTCTCATTCCTGAGGAAAAGAATGGCTTTTAAAATAGCAATAGTTAGGAAGTGTAGAAGCAGCAAAGAATCCTATGGCACCTTATAGACTAACAGACGTTTTGCAGCATGAGCTTTTGTGGGTGAATACCCACTTCTTCGGATGCAAGTAGTGGAAATTTCCAGGAGCAGGTTTATATATGCAAGCAAGAAGCAAGCTAGAGATAACGAGGTTAGTTCAATCAGGGAGGATGAGGCCCTGTTCTAGCAGTTGAGTGAAAACCAAGAGAGGAGAAACTGGTTCTGTAGTTTGTATGAAGTCTCCTCTCTCAGTTTCTCCTCTCTTGGTTTTCACTCAACTGCTAGAACAGGGCCTCATCCTCCCTGATTGAACTAACCTCGTTATCTCTAGCTTGCTTCTTGCTTGCATATATAAACCTGCTCCAGGGCTGGGTCTGAAACCTGCAATATTCTGGACACAGGCAAGATTTCTTTCAGACCACACAAACTAAATACAGCAAGTCATCACTCAGCAGAGGACCAAGTGCTGCTGGCAGAAAAGAGCCAGTGTTTTTCTTTGCTAGTAAAGCAGACATGTTGATTTTGGACTCACAGCCACTCCTTGAGCTTTCTGAAAATTCAGATTATACATGGTCACATGATAGTCAAGGAAATGGTCTCTAGGGAAGCTGTTTTGTACATACAAGTGTGTGCTAAAACAATGGAGACAATGTTCTACTGCAACTCTATTGTTGATGCAGGGTTATATGAATATGTACTGTAGAAGAATCAGAAAATGTGTGAAAGTCTATACAGGAAGCATTTAACTAGTCATCTTATTACTCAGTAGCTGTTGTTGAAGTGACTTTAGATAGCTTTCAAGTGCTATTTAAAAGGCATTATTTACTGTAGGGGTCGGCAACCTTTCAGAAGTAGTGTGCCGAGTCTTCGTTTATTCACTCTAATTTAAGGTTTTGCGTGACAGTAATACATTTTTAAGTTTTTAGAAGGTCTCTTTCTATAAGTCTATAATATATAACTATAACTAAACTATTGTATGTAGAGTAAATAAGGTTTTTAAAATGTTTAAGAAGCTTCATTTAAAATTAAATTAAAATGCAGAACCCCTCCCCCCACCCCCCCGGACTGATGACCAGGACCTGGCCAGTGTGAGTGCCACTGAAAATCAGCTCGCATGCCGCCTTTGGCACACATACCATAGGTTGCCTACCCCTGCTTTACAGTAAACATTTGTAATATGCAATGCTTCTGTTTTTCTCTCTGACAGTGACTGGAAACTAATTAATAAGAACTAAGATTTAATAAGAAATAAGATTTAAACTCAGTTACCTTGGATAAGATTATGTAGTCATAGTTCATTTTATGATCCATTTATCATTTTTGTCATGTTATGGTCAATTCATATGCTATTTCTTATCCAGGACATCAGAGCTAATTATGTACTACTGCTAGTACAGATAAGGAAAAGTGAGTTGGCACTTTCATCAAATGAATACAGTGATAGGTGTGGTCAGAATTGCAATACAAAAGGAGGGTTCCATGGTTGGGTAAACATGGGAAGATACAAGGGACAACTCCATGGGGAAACCAAGGCAGGAACCATCCATCTAGAAATCCTAATCTACTGAGCAGTTGATTGAACTCTAGAATACCTTTGAGAATATGAGGATGACTACAATTATACCTCTTGCATGGGTTTTTGTAGGATTTCTATATGCATGGGTATTGTAACTTTACTTGTTTTATTAAAACTTGTAGCATGGATAAGACTTTATACTTCTGATTGTCTGTGGTCACTATCCTTGGACTTTGTGTTTCCTGAACTCTCCAAATTTGAGGAGATTTTCACTCTGTCATGCTTGAAACTGTAGCAACCAGAGCCAGACACATGGTGGGCTAATATAACATGACTAAATTATTATAACAAAAAAAAAAGGCTACAACTCTGTACAATGCTTCCTGGAAAGAAGAAAATCTGGCAGGTACTCCAGCAAAAGGTTAAGTTAAAATGCAAATAGAAATATTGTAATAGCAGTAGTACATAATTAGCTCTGATGTCCTGGACATAATTTTACCGCTCATGAGAACTGGTGTAACATAACTTATGTAAGGAAAAGAAAGGGGGGGCAGGAAGCAATGAAACACAGGATGATGTAAAGCATGAATGGTGATGGTGTGTGTACAGGGACGCTGGAACAATTTTTAAAGTGGGGGTGCTGAAAACCATTGAACCAAATTGTAAACTCTCTATATAATGGAATCCACTTCAAGCCGGGGGTGCGGCAGTACCTCCATCACTCTTAGTTCCAGCACCTATAGTGTATATTTTTATAGGTATAGGGAGAGAAGGTGAGATAATTTCTAATCTAACAAAGAATAGAAACTGATACTGATAAAACTTGCTCAACAATCCTATTTCATCTTAGTTTGGTTTTATGTTAATATATCTTAAACTGTAACAATGCTTAGAATAATTATAAATCCATCTTTTTATAAAATATCTATTTTACTGTTTGTTCTGTTGTACCTATTGATAGCAATGGGTAAAAACTTGGTCCTGTTGAAGTCAGTTTTGCCATTAAACTTAAACCAGGCCAGGATTTCGCCCTATACATTTCTGGCATAGAGCCTTATCTAAAGCCAAGTGAAGTCAGTAGAAAGCCTTTTTGATTTTAGAGTAATATATGATAACTCTCGATGCTGAGTTCTCATATAGATATTTTTAAAACAATATAATACATGTTATCAACAATGAGGAGTCTGATGGTTTGAGGTGCTGAACATCTTGAGCTCTGATTGGCAGAGGGAGATAAAGGTCCTGGGCTCCTCTGAGGATAAGGCTCCAGATTTTAAAAGTAACCCTAAATAAACTTGTTAAGTGCTACAGCATGGAACATATTTGTATTTAAACTATGACTATGCAGAGCTCACAGAAGGCAATAAAAGAAGAAATAAGCCACAGCAGAACAAATCTTCAGAATTAAAGGACCCAAATTTTAATAGAGAGAGAAAGTGTAAGACACAAATCGCTTAAATTAAAATAACTGACTCTCAAGAGGGGTGAAACAGAGCATGGAGTAAATCTCCTCAAATGAAATACCAGCACTCTAGAGGATTAGTTGCATGCTCTATTTCCTTCCTATAAATGTGCCTCAGGGTGATGGGCAATCACCCTTATTCAGTGTTAGGGAAGGTGTGCTATCACTGTGATGCAGAGATAGTCAATCATCATAAACCTGTTGAACTGGGTACTTAAATTGTAGTTGCCTGTTAAAGATTTCAAAAGGATCCGCTTGCAGAAAATGAATTTCTCATTGCACATTTCAAAACCCTCTGCTGGACTAAACAGCGATGTTTCAATTAATGCTCAAGCAGTACAGGGCAGTTTCAGATCCCTCAGTTAAGGAGTTTGCATCTTGTTACTAGCAATGTGTTTTAGGAAGAGAATGTGCTCTTACAGCCTGCCCTCAGTAAGGGAGTGGTCCTAGCCATTTTGCTGGCTAAGACGGAAGGCATTCTTTCTCCCTCACTCCCCACCCCAAAAAACCCTGAGTGGCTAAGCGTGCCCCTGCACCCCCCCCCCCCCGCCAATGAGCAGCACAGCAATTCCACACCTCCTAGAAGCTGGCCCCCAGGGTGACTGCCATGCTTGCCTGCCTCTTGACCCAGCCCAAGGCATTGCAGTGCTATCTGAAAGGACGGCAGGGACCAAACCATGATTTAGAGGGTATGCCTATACTTCAGGTGGCTGGTGTGATTGCAGCACATGTAGACAGACTCAAGCAGCAGTACTGGGCAGGAGGGACTAGCACGTGCTGCTTCCCATTCTGCCACCGATCCACTGCTATTGTTCGAGCTGGCTTTGATCATGGCTCTGTCCTCATCGCAGTGCAGACACAGCCAGACTCATCATGCAGTCTCTGTTCCCCTTGTCCTGGGAGAAAATGCCTTAAACTGTTTAAGACCATTTAGATTATGTTCATATGTGCTTCTACCCTTCCCTGTGGCAACACTATAGACACCATCCCTGTCTTGAAGACCTTACAGTTTTAGGACAAAGAGCATTTGAGGTGTGTGTCTGTGGGCCTGGGGGAAGGAACGGGGTGGGGGGGGGGAGAGAGAGGAGGCGGGGAGGAGGGATACAATTAAATATCAGCATTTCTGTCCAGGCCTGAAGAATTCTGTAAGCTCTAGAGCTTGTCTCTTTCACCAACGGAAGTGGTCCACTTCACCCACCCTGTCTCTGCATAGTTGTATACATTTTCAATGTTTAAATAATTATGTAAATTCCAACTATCCCCTTTTGCCCCTTAGCCCATCATTAAGTTGTCTTCTAGTGGACATAGAAGTAGGTCTTATGGAGGAAAGGCACTAAAACTTCCTCCACTCTAGCTCTAATTCAAGTCATGCAGATGGTAACTGTTGAAGCAAAGGCCATCCTGTAGTGTTCGCTTTCAGGCAGTCCTAAAAATGAAGTGAGACTTGCATTTTATAATGCCATTTAAAATGGAAAGCGGAAAGAATTTCACTCTCTCTCTCCAGTGCATGAACACATTTTTGCTTACATAATAAAAATGTGCAGTGAATATCATGATCTCTGTCTCTTAGGTTCCTTTCTCCACATACTAAGGAGCGGCTGTTTTGGGTTCATACTTCCTCATTCTACATAACTTATTTTGGAGGAGAGCTGACATAATTAGTCTTACTATTTTAGTGTGTCAGGAATATTTGCTTTTGCTTGTCACCAGCGTATTCTGAGAGAGTGAAAATAACCCATATTTTGTTTTTTAGTTTTGTCATCTTAATGTACAAGGACCCAGATCCTCACAAGTATTTAGACACCCAAATCAATGGGAACTAGGGGCCTAAATACCTTTGAGGATCTCAGCCTCTGTGTCTTTCAGTAAAATAGTATTGCTAAGGGCAGGCTGATGCCAGGATATTCCTGTCTGATGCTACAACTTCCTATTGTTCCTTTAGCAACTTAAGTAAAAGATGTGCCAAGGTCAGATTTCACCAAATTTCATGGGCTTTTGGGCAAAAAAAAGTCCTATTTGATTCCCAGGATGGTAACGATGCCAGGACATGGCTCTTATTGTCTGCTCATTCATCAACAGTTCTTATGTTTCCATCATTTGCTCTTCTTTCAGCCTGCCTTTGTCTCTGAAAAGAGCAGAGGAACAGACAAGGGTGCTAACTAGGGGATGGAGCTAGTTTTGGCAGCAGTCCTATCTTTGCAACCATCATGAAAGAGAGGGGCTATGACTACCCTACAGAGCTTGCAGTGGCATCGCTGTAACGCATCTGGTGAAGACGCTCTTAAATTGGTGTAACTTATGTCGCTCAAGGGGGTGGCTTGTTCACACTTCTGAGTGACATAATTTAAACTGACCTGGGCAGTACTGTGTACATGAATGTGTTCAGGCTATCTAAAAGCTCCCCAGATCTGGTCAGGATTAATTTATTACAACTACAGTTAAGATTATGGGAGCATGAACCTGTTAATTCATTATGAAACAGATTGTGGGAGTTTCACTGTTGCCTCTGTTCTCTTGTACCATCTGCTGCAATGTGACTAAGTGTTTTCATCTATAACTTGGAGGGCTTGACGGACAGACTTCCCACAACTTCTATAACCTTGTGTTGCAAAGCCAATAAGAGGTGCTTCAAGAGTATGAACAGGCCCACCCTTTTCACTAGTCTACAGCATCTGTCTCTCCGCTTCACTAGGTTAGCAAGGTATAATCCGTGTCTCTTCCAAATGTGAATTTCACACATGTCAAGATGAAGAACTGCAGTCCTCACAGAAAAACAGCTGCCCTGCCTGAGCGTCTCAGATGAGCATTTAGGAGGATCTGCATAAGGAAAGGGAGGAAAGAACACCTCCCTGCCAAACTGCAGAGTGGACATGGGACAGCACCACATACCTTACCCTAGCCCAAAGTTGGGAGGCCCACTGCAGGAAGAACAGGCTTTGGTCATTTAGACATTGGTGTTGAAAAAGCATTTCTATGAACAGGTCACTAAAAATGAGGGTGGTAATTGTATCAGTTGCTAGCAACTTTTTCCGGAAAGATCAAATCAGGAAAAAGCTTTAGCCTAAGCAAACAGTTTATGTATATGGATGCTTTTCATACTTATGCCACTTTATATATAATCTTCTGCAGTAGTGAGAGATTATAAATGAGCAGTTTGAAACAACTAAAGCAACATCTGTCTCATCCTGAAATAGTGCCTCATAACGTAGGGCTACTCTATATTACTTTTGTGGGAATAAGACACACAAAATAAAGGTGCAGCTGAATCAATCAAACCTTTGACCCCCAAATTAAAGTGAATTAGACTCAAGTCTATCATAAAACTAGAACAGAAAAGTGCAAAGACAGTCTCTTATTTGTATAGGACATTGCACTGCGATGAAACAGAAATCAGAAGCCTTAATTAAGAATTATAGTGATAAACAATAAATTAAATTTGGGGGCACAGCCTGAAGTGGCATAAATTAGCATAGATTTTAATACAGCTGGGCTGATTTACATCAGCCAAGTATCTGTCCCATAGGCCCATTGAAATCAATGGTACTATGTCGTTTACAGCACTTGAGGATCTGATCCAAATTCTCCACTGAGTTATGGTGTGTGTGTGTAAATATTTACTAGATTCCTTTCCATAATATTCTAGTACTACTTTACAAAATAAATATTAAAGCTTAAAATAGAAAACCTGAGTGGAGCCAATGATCTTGTATAGCAGTAGTAGTTGCTATTTTTATAGTAAAGGAAATGCCTTTGAGAAATAATGCTTAAGGACTTGTAAAAGACATTGGTGTGTTATCTGTGACTACCAAAGCTTTGATTTCACTGCAAGGTAATTAAGAATGTCCAGAAACTGAGGTTTTTTGGAATAGATTTTCTTTATCTTTAATTTTTTTTAAAAAATTGTTACACGGGGGGGAAAGCATAATAGACTTTGGGAATCTTCATAGTTTAAATGAACTATATTGTTGACTGAAATGCCAACATTTTAGGCATTTAATTTAAGCCAAGCTAATGTTGCAATGTTAAAACTGTTGTTCTCTTTTAGTGAATATATATATATTTGAACAGTTAGCTTTAATAGTAGCTTAATGAGTTACTTTCAGGAAATTGAATTACACGTTATAGAAAATGTTTGCTTACAGAGCGCTTAGATCATTCACCTATCCTTTCTAATTTACACAAAACTATTGTTGATCAGCACTTTTTTTCTCTGCAAGGCTCTCTTCCTGCTTTCTCCACTCAGGCAGAACTTTCAACATGCTTCCAAAAGACTGGAAAAGGAAAGCAGAATCGGGCCTCAAACTGTCATTACCTGGCTATGGAGGCACAAGCGATAGGGGAAGGGTCAAACATAAGGAGGAAATAGTAGGATTAGCAAAACGTAGTACAAAAAATATTGATTCACAAACAGAAAATGTTCTGAATGGGCAAGTTAGTCTGGTCGTCAGGGAGATTATAACTTGGTAACTAGGAGTTAGATAATATGAACTAGGATTTATATAACATTAGGGTGACCATATTTCCCCAAGGGAAAATGGGACACCATGTGGGGCTAGCCTGAACTCTCACCTTCCGACACGGGGCTGGCCTTTGCTGCTTGCTCTTGCCAACTGATTTTGCTTTTGCATTTGCTCTTGCCAGCTGATGACTTTGGTCTTAATTTGGCTTAAAGACAGGACTGTCACGGACAAAATGGGATGGATGGTCACCCTATCCTATATAAAATGTAATCCAAGCTGATGCTGATTTTGTCAGAATTACAAGGGTCTGTTGTACTGTTCTTGACCAATGTCTACATTGTATGAAGCACGTGCTTTCTTTGCAACAAAAGTAGGCTTTCTACCTACGTTATTTTATTAAAAATAATTACTGGGACTGAAACAAGAAAAAGTCCCCTCTAATTTTGATTGAATTCTCCCCAGTCTCTCTTGCAGTTTTTCAGGGTAGTTAGGGTTTGAGTATGGAATCTTGTTCCAAACTCATGTTTGCTTTTTTAGATCCCCTTGTAGGAAACCAGTGTCAAAAAGTAACTGCTAATGTTTGGTGCACTCTTGCACCGTTTGTGTTGTCATTTGAGGACAGAAATGGATGTGTGGTTTGTGTGGGTGGGTGGTTTTTTTTGGAATTTGTAGAGATAGCATGCATTGTTACATCAAGGCCTGAGAGAGTATATAGCAAAATTGGCACAACTGAGTCCAAATTAAAGCATGGAAAAAATATTCAAATACTGATGAAAAGACCCTTTAATTTTCACAGGAACGTTTACTTGCTGTACTGCCACACTCTGGCAAGCTTATATATAAAAGTGGGTTTGGGATGGAAACTAATATGTGGCCTTAAATATAGGGCTGAAGGAGGTCTAATTTTAATACTTCTCCAACAGCACCCCTATAAAATTATACTGCAATTTTCCTTTGTTTCTTCACTGGTGCTTATGCAGTTTGTTTTTTGTTTTGTTTTTTTGGTAAATGCAAGCCTGTATATGTCCACCTGCTGTCTCTTGCCTAATCCAGCCAGTGAATTCACTATAATGATACCTATTTCAAATCTTAGCTATCATCATCACACTCTTATTAAATCAAAACAGGAGCTGGTTGGAAAAAGGTTGAAAAATTCATTGGAGAATGGGGGAAAAGTGTGTGTGTATATAAAATTTATTTTTCTATTATCAGACCATCTCTGACCATCTTTATTTATGGTGAGTTTCCATAAAAAGTTCATACCAAGAAAGATGACGACTTATGAGGCCACTTAACATCATGTATACCATCACTTTTTTCTTTATATATTTGTAAGCAAAAATCTTTGAAATTAGTCATTTAAAACACCAATACTGCATGAAGGTGGTTGGAATTAAAAAGAAAAATTGTGAAACAATTAAATGGCTTTTAAAATGTAGCTTGTTGGCATGAATTTTATTAGAAATGTTAAATTGTGCAAGACCTTGTTTTCCATCCCCACCCCCAATATTAAACCTCAGCAAGTCTGCAATAACTGACATTTCAAGGAGAACGTTAAGTCTGGAAGTGACTAAATGTTGTCTGAAACATCATGATCTTTCAAGAACTGTATTTTCCAGCAAGGAATTTGTACACACACACCAATTGGTGTGAATCAACATTATTAATATAGCTAACCAGCATATTCTATGCATTTTTTTCTGTAATCAAAGCCAACTTTTATGCTAGAAAACTGGAATTTCCTGTGGAAAACTAGAAAGTGAGAAATCAGAGAATCTCCTTTCTCCCACTTTCTGATTGTTTTTTCAACTATCAAAAGCTTAAAGGCAGAATTCACTATCCATGATGGAGACTGCGTATATTGTCATGTGAGACTGGAATGGTGACATCTTTTATCAGTAATCATATAATTAAAGTTTTTCTGTTTGGAGCTACATATTTGTCTTTCAGTGAAGCTGCAGCCTTTTCCCAAGAAATCATTTAACATAATATCTGCAAGATGCACTTATTATTATTATAATCTGTGTTGTGGTAGCATGTAGGCTACCAGTTTGAGGCTCAGGACCCCATTGTGCTAGGCACTGTACATGTAAAAAATATTGTCCCTGACCCAAATAGCTGGTAAGTTTTGTTTCTCAAAACATTGTCCAGAGCATCTTTTTTATCATTAGATACTAAAGGGCCAACTTTTCAAAAGCAGGTTCCCAAATATCTGTAAAATATACATGGGGGGTTACAAGCAGCTAGTTTGTAGAAATTGGCATACACATGTATTGACAAGTGCCTAGATTGTGATCAAAACTAAAGACCATATTTTCAACTGGAGTTAATCAACAAAACTGCATTGATTAATTGGGGGAAATCTTGACCCTAGTAAGTCAATGTCAAAACTCCCATTGGGTTCAATGGTCAGGATTTTACCCACAGACTTCAATAGAGCTTACTGGGTAAAAATCTAGCCCATCCAAAATTACCTGTTCTATGTTGCTACAGGCAAAATTTAGGCATTTTAAAATATTTTTAAGTTGAGTCTCAATGTTAAATATCAAACAAGCCATATTTAGCCATTTTGTGAAATCTATTGCCCAAATTTCCAAAGAACAGTTGCCTGCATTTTCATGCATGTCTGATTTAAGTGTGCATACCTTGATATCTGTGCATATGTCATGGGTTGCTTGCATGATGGATGTGTGCAAAGTGGGGCATGCACCTGTGTGAAAATATGGTCCTGATCAAAATCTTCAGTAAAGTTCAATCCAATTTTGAAACTCTTGACAAATGATCATCACTCTGTCTTTTTAAAACTGGTGTTGAATGGTTTATTTCAAAATAATAGACTGAACCTAGAAATAATCCATTAAATGCTGGTGGTGGTTCTGATATGGGGGAAAAAAGCTTAGGTTCACATGATTTGTAGAGTATTAGGCCTGGTCTACACTAGGACTTTAAATCGAATTTAGCAGCATTAATTCGAATTAACCGCTCAACCGTCCACACCAGGAAGCTGTTTAATTCGACCTAGAGGGCTCTTTAGTTCGAATTCGGTACTCCACCCCGACAAGGGGAGTAGCGCTAAATTCAACATGGCTATCACGAATTAGGCTAGGTGTGGATGCAAATTGAACTTACTAGCTCCGGGAGCTATCCCACAGTGCACCACTCTGTTGACGCTCTGGACAGCAGTCCAAGCTTGGATTCTCTGACCAGCCACACAGGAAACGACCCGGGAAAATTTGAATTCCTTTTCCTGTCTGGGCACTTCGAATCTCATGTCCTGGTTGGACATCGGGGCGAGCTCAGCAGCACCTGCAATGATGCAGAGCTCTCCAGCAGAGGAGTCCATGCAATCCCAGAATAGAAAGAGGTCCCCAGCATGGACAGACCGGGAAGTCCTGGATCTGATCGCTGTGTGGGGCGATGAGTCTGTGCTTTCGGAGCTGCGCTCCAACAAACGGAATGCAAAGACCTACGAGAAGGTCTCCAAAGCCATGGCACTCAGAGGATACAACCGGGATACAACGCAGTGCCGCGTGAAAATCAAGGACCTGAGACAAGGCTACCAAAAAGTCAGAGCGGCAAACGGACGCTCCGGAGCACAGCCCCAGACATGCCGCTTCTACGAGGCACTGCATGCCATTCTAGGTGGGTCTGCCACCACTGCCCCACCAGTGACCGTGGACTCTGAGTATGGGATAGTGTCGAGGGGCAGTTCCTCGGCGATGTTCGCCAATGGGGAAGATGAGGAAGGGTTTGTGGAGGACGACGCAGGCGACAGCACTTACAATACTGCTTTCCCCGACAGCCAGGATCTCTTCCTCACCCTCACAGAGATCCCCTACCAACCCTCCCCGGCCGTTAACCCGGACTCAGAATCAGGGGAAGGATCAGTCGGTAAGTGCTATAAACATGGAAACATTTATTTTTTAAAAAACAGGAATAAAAAATATGTACAAACTATATAAAAACTTTTCCTTAAACTATATAAAGAGAAGGTCCACACATATAGGGATGGAACAGAAATCCTCCTGGGACAGTTCCACGAAGCTCTCGGAGAGCAGCTCGAAAAGTCTCCGCAGGAGGTTCCTGGGGAGAGGTGCCTTATTTGGTGCTCCGTGGAAGCACACTCTTCCGCGCCAGGCCATCCTAATGTACAGCGGAATCATTGCCTCCACCAGCATTGCAGCGTACGGTCCTGGTTTGTGCAGGGATTCGAGCAGCATCCCCTCTCTCTCTCTCCGAGTGACCCACCTCAGGGTAATCTCGTTCGGCGACTGCTGCATCTAATTAGGGCAATTAGTGTACTGTTACTATTGTGAATGCTTGACTTTTACTTTGCATAGCAATGACCTTCGTTTAAAAGCCACGTGTTGGAGGCCGCAGAGGAAAAGCATACAGTGATCTTTCCCGTGCACAGCCGCTAGGGGCTGGAACAGGGTCAGACTTTATGCTTTACAGATTGCCTTCAGCGGGAGGGGACAGCTATCCATTAACTGTTAAGCAGCCTATAGTGTAGTGCTTACCAGGCCTGGCTGCTACACGGATTCAGCTGTACCACCCCGCTTGTCCGATCTCCTGTGCAAGACCGCAGCCAATGAAAGCGTATTCCGAAATCTCGAACTTGTCCTGAGAGCTCGTGAGACTAGGTGCCCTGTATGGTCTTGTTCACAGAAACTGACTAGACTGTGTTCAGTGTTCGCAAACATGTATCTTTTCAAGGAAATCACTTCCTTTTTCCCATCACACAGCTGCGGCTCTTTCATGAACTGCCCCGGCATCCCCCTCACAGAGGCTGGCGCAGATTAGGCGGCGAAAGAAAAAGACTAGGGACAACATGTTCTCTGAACTGATGGCTTGCTCCAGAGCCGAGGCGGCCGAGCAGAGACAGTGGCGGGAGACCCTATGTCAGCACCAGCACTCACACAGCGAACGGGAGGACAGGTGGCGGCAGGAAGACCAGCAGGCGACTCAAACGCTGCTTGGGCTAATGAGGGAGCAAACGGACACGCTCCGGCGCCTTGTAGATGTTCTGCAGGACCGCAGGCAGGAGCAGAGAGCCCCCCTGCACTGTATCTGCAACCGCCTTCCCCCGCCACAAAGTCCTGTCCCCCCCTCACCAAAAATCACAAGGAGGAGGGGCGCTAGGGGCCATGAAAACTGTCACTCCACCCCAGCAGAGCGCTCATGTACCAAACATCTCTCATTCCCTAAAATATGAGATCACCAAGTCCCAAATCCAAGTTTCATCCCCCCACTGTGTAGTTGAGTATTAAAAGTAGTTTGTTGTTGTTCACTGTTTCCGTCACGTTTTCCTTGTTAGAAGACTTTGTGTGAAGGGGGGGGGGAGGGTTTTTTTAATTGCATAGGACAGCCTCCATTACCAGGGTACAGACTTGGGGGCAGGATCAACAGCAGGACACACACAGACTGCAGTCACTAGGCACCAGGGTCAGTCTGGGAGGTGAATGCTGCCCCGGGTCAGTCTGTGAGGTGTATGCTGCCCCAGGGTCCTAGAGCCTGACATCCACAAATGGCAAGGCAGGCTGCCCTTACCATGCCCTTCCCCCCTAGCCACGAGCCTCTCCAATGCCCTGAGCCCCAGCAAGAGCCCTCATCCACGGACACATACTCACCCTTCACATGCACCCCTCACCCCTTCCTACGCCCCAACCCCCAGCCCAGAGCCTGCATCCAAACTCCGTCCCAAAGACGGCACCCCTCACCCCTTCCTGCAAACGCACCCCTTCCTGCACACCCACCTGCAACCGTCCTCCCCCCAGAGACCGCTGTAGGAGCAGGAGCCTGTCATTCCTCTAGTGTAGAAGCGGTCTGGACATCAGTGCACACCGTACCCACCACAGTCCGCGTCCATGTTACAACCCTTGTTACAACAGGAATTCATAATTAAAGAAAACTTTATTAATAATCAGTGTTCCATTAAAGTTATTTTAAAACGTATGTTGGAAGGGGGGAAACCTGGAGAACGGGGTATGTAACCGCAGATCGAAGTCAACAGTCACTGAAACAGGCTCAGGTTCAGCTTCTCTGTAAATCAACAGCAGAGTCATAGGTTCCTCGGAGAGCAGGGTAACCTATCTTTCAAAGCCTCCCGGATGCACAGCGCTTCCCGCTGGGATCTTCTATCGGCACGGGTGTCTGGCTGAGCGTAATCAGCAGCCAGGCGATTGGCCTCAACCTCCCATCCAGCCATAAAGGTCTCCCCCTTGCTCTCTCAGAGATTGTGGAGCACACAGCAAGCAGCAATAACAACGGGGATATTTTTTTCGCTGAGGTCCGAGCAAGTCAGTAAGCTCCGCCATCTCCCCTTGAGACGTCCGAAAGCACACTCCACCACCATTCTGCACTTGCTCAGCCGGTAGTTGAAGAGTTCCTTCTCACAGTCCAAGGCGCCTGTATAGGGCTTCATGAGCCAGGGCATTAGCGGGTAGGCTGGGTCCCCGAGGATCACTGTAGGCATCTGCACATCCCCAACCGTTATTTTGTGGTCCGGGAAGAAACTAACTGCCTGGAGGCGTTTAAACAGACCAGAGTTCCTGAACACACGCGCGTCATGAACCTTGCCCGGCCACCCGACGTAGATGTTGGTAAAACGTCCCCTATGGTCCACCAGTGCTTGCAGCACCATAGAAAAGTAGCCCTTTCGGTTAATGTACTCGCTGGCCTGGTGGGCCGGTCCCAGGATAGGGATGTGAGTGCCATCTATAGCCCCACCGCAGTTTGGGAATCCCATCGCGCCGAAGCCATCTATGACGACCTGGACGTTTCCCAGGGTCACTACCTTTGAGAACAGTTGCTCAACGATTGCGTGGGCTACTTGAATCACAGCAAGCCCTACGGTAGATTTGCCCACGCCAAAGTGGTTCGCTACTGACCGGTAGCTGTCTGGCGTTGCAAGTTTCCAGAGGGCTATGGCCACTCGCTTCTGCACACTCAGGGCTGCTCGCATCCGGGTGTCCTGGCGCTTAAGGGCAGGGGACAGCAAGTCACAGAGTTCAAGGAAAGTGCCCTTACGCATCCTGAAGTTTCGCAGCCACTGTGATTCATCCCAGACCTGCAGCACTATGCGGTCCCACCAGTCCGTGCTTGTTTCCCGGGCCCAGAATCGCCGTTCCACACCATGAACTTGACCCATTGCCACCATGATCTCCACTGCGCGGCGTACCCTGCTTTGTGAGAGGTCTGCGCCACTCTGTGACTTCCTGTCCTCACCGCGCTGCCGGAGCCTCCTCGCCCGATTTCTCAGCAGCTGACTGTGGAAGAGGTGGACGATAAGGTGCGAGGAGTTGACAACGGCCATAAGTGCAGCGATGATCGCAGCGGGCTCCATGCTCGCAGTGCTGTGGCGTCCGAGCTGTAACCGACCAGAGAAGGGCGCGAACAGATTTCCTGCCGGCGCTTTCAAGGAGAGAGGGCGGGAGTGACGGTTCAATAATGACAGTTACCCAAAACCACCCTCGACACATTTTTTCCCCCAGCAGGCATTGGGGGCTCTACCCAGCATTCCAATGGGCAGCGGAGAGTGCGGGAACTGTGGGATAGCTTCCCACAGTGCACCGCTTCCAAAGTCGATGCTGGCCCCGTTACTGTGGACTCAGACAGTCGAATTAGTGTATTTAGTGTGGATACACAAATTCGACTTCATAAGGTCGATTCCACAAATTCGAATTAAGTAGATTCGAAATAGTCTTGTAGTGTAGACGTACCCTAAGAGGGGTTGCTGTGTTAGTCTGTATCCACTAAAACAATGAAGAGCCCAATGGCACCTTAAAGACTAACAGATTTATTTAGGCGTAAGCTTTTGTGGGTAAAAACCCCACTTCAGATGCATTGCGTGAAAATTACAGGCGGCATTATTCTATTGACACATAAAGGGTATGTCTACACTGCACAGTTGTCGCCAAAACTTGTCTTTTGCGGGTACTTAATGCCTCCTCCCCCTGCGAAAGACAAGTTTTGCCGACGCAAGCGGCAGTTTGAACGCAGCTTTGTCGGCAGGAGCGCTCTCAATTTTGTGTAGGTGTTTGTCTCTGTCTGAGGGATTGAAACAAATTTGGTTGTATTTTAGGGCTTGGATGTAGACAATGGATCGTGTGATGTGTCCTGGATGGAAGCTGGAGGCATGTAGATAAGTATAGCGGTCAGTATAGGTTTCCAGTATAGGGTGGTGTTTGTGACCATCACTTATTTGCTCTGTAGTGTCCAGGAAGTGGATCGGTCCAGTCTGAGGTTCATGGTGGGGTGAAAATTGTTGAAATTCAAGTGAGATTTTTCAAGGGCCTCCTTCCCATGGCTTCATATGATGTCATCAGTGTAGTGCAAGCAGAGTAGGGATGCTAGGGGACAAGAGATGAGGAAGTGTTGTTTTAATTCAGCCATAAAAATGTTAGCATACTGTGGGGCCATGTGGGTACCCATAGCAGTGCTGCTGACTTGAAGGTATAAGTTGTCCCAAATCTGAAATAGTGGGTGAGGACAAAGTCAAAGTTCAGCCACCAGGTGTGCCATGGCCTCATCAGGGATACTGTTCCTGACAGCTTGTAGTCCATCCTTGTGTGGAATATTGGTGTAAAGAGTTTCTACATCCATGGTGGCCAGGATGGTTTTTTCAGGAATATCACCATTCATTGTCATTTCCTCAAGAAGTCGGAAGTGGCTCGAAGATAGCTAGGCGTACTGGTAGCGTATCGTCTGAATAGAGTCCAAATAGCCAGATAATCCTGCTGTAAGAGTGCCAATGCCTAAGATGATGGGGCATCCAGGGTTTCCAGGTTTATGGATCTTGAGTAGCAAATAGAATACCCCTACTCTAGGGGGTGTGTCCATGTAGATTTGTTCCTGTGCTATAGCAGGGAGTTTCTTGAGCAGATGGTGTAGTTTCTTTTGGTACTCCTCAGTGGGATCAAAGGATAGTGGCCTGCAGAATGTGGTGGTGGAGAGTTGCCTGGCAGTGTCCTGTTCATAATCCGACCTGTTCATTATGACTACAGCACCTCCTTTGTCAGCCCCTTTGATTATAATGTCAGAGGAGTTTCTGAGGCTGTGGATGGCATTGCATTCTGTACAGCCGAGGTTATGGGGCAAGTGATGCTGTTTGTTCACAATTTCAGCCTACGCACGTCTCTGGAAACACTCTATGTAGAAGTCCAGTCTGTCATTTAGACTGTCAGGAGGAGTCCATGCTGAATAATTCTTCTTGTAGTGTTGGTAGGAGGGTTCCTTTGGGTCAGTGCACTGTTCAGTGGTGTGTTGAAAATATTTAGAGAAGAGCAATTTAAAAAGAAATAGATGAGAGAAATATGTTTACATGTACAACAAAGACTGTCAGGGTAAGGATAGATAGGAGTCCACATAGCATTTATACTTCATTTTACATAAAGCCATGTGAGAACTGCTGTGAAGGAAAATTTAATTAACTCAAGAAATATCTTATTTCTGGAGAATTAGTGTTAAGGGACAATTCCAAAGTTATTTCAATACCAATAAGTCTGGGCCCCAAACTTCTACAGTATTGGGTTTTTTAAATGTATTATATAAATCCCAGTTTAGTATTCATGATACAGTAGCAACATCAACAACATTTAAAGCAATTGATTTAATTTTATGTAACACATAAGCAGCTATGTAATTGCATAAAATGGAAATGATGATTTGGCAACTTAAAATAGGTACAAGGTTCTGCAAAGGATGCAAATTAGTCATTTTACATATAAGTCACTAATTCTATTAATACCTTATAAGTGGCCAACAGGCCCCCAAAGTAGTTTTCTTGTCAACTCAGATAACAGGGTTGTGCTGAAATGAAGCATTCTTAAAATGTATTACTTTCCCAGTAGCAGCATGATCAAGGAGAGAGAAGGCTAGCCAAGTGGTATTAATCTCTGGGTTAATAGAAACATTTCCCAGGAGAGACATGAAAGGTAGGTTATAGATTTGAAGAGGTGAGACTACAGCAGCTACCAAGTCAATTCAAGCAGTTTTAATATAACCCTCCCTTTGATTAGTTGAAATAAGTTCTAATTTAGGGGAAAATGATATTAGTGATTAATATTAAGCACTTCTAATTTTCTGTTTAAGAATGGTCTGGGACACTTCTTTATGGAGGTTTATTCTTCCATAAAAATGTTATGAATTATAGGTTGATAATGAAAAGGTTTCAAAGACATGAAGATGGGTGAGCACAGTCTGGAACAAATTTGTGGTAGATGTGATCATTTTGCTATATTCCAGTCTACAATCCAGTCCATCACTCCATGTGGTTGGGAGGAAACCAAATGATGTTTTTCTAAATTATATTGTTCATTATTTCTAATACAGATGAAACTAAACCTTGGCCTCATCCTATCTTTCTTTTGAGATAGGATAGTTTCATAGCATATAGAGATATGGTTGCAAGGCTAGTTTGAACAATTACACTTATCCTGAAAATGGAGGAAGAGGGGGATGGCTGAAGTTAGTGGGAAAAGAATCCAATGGTCTGCGTACATTGCTTCCCTGCATTCCTCAGCTACCTCCTTTCAGTGCCAATGCTCTGGCCAAGGACACTGAGTACTACTGTCGTACCCTATGAAGCTGGCAAATGGGAACTTGAACATCAAGAATACTAGGGTGAAATCCTGACCCCATTTTAATTGACTTCAGCGTAGCCAGGATTTCTCCTCTGGAACCTAAAGGTCTTTCTGCTCAAATACTAGTTGTTTGTAAGTGAATTTAAAAAAGACACCATTCAATGAGGTCTGATCACAAAGATATCATAATCCCATGGTAAGGCATATATTGTTTCCTCTGAGAGTGCCTGTATCTAAAGCAGCAGTAGCTAGGGTGACAGAAGCCACATTCTGCTGGAACAAGGGAGTTACCACCTTCTACTGTGAGACTGTAACTGTGGATTGCTTTCAGAAGAGATGGAATGATGATGAACCTTGGCGACTTCAGAACAAAATTTAAAACCTATTTCTTCAACCTAGTCTTTCCAAAACAGCCTCATAAAAAATCATATTTTTAAAATAAGTCTCTTTACAGAATTGAGGCATCAGAGGAATAGAGAAAAATAGGAGCATCAGATACTATGGTAGTGGGCACAATCTAAGAACATACACTCTCATACAGTACCTGTAAGAGATTAGCAGTTGGATCAAGAGATGCTGGCTCAAAATATACCTAAGCAAGACTGAAGTGATTCTTCAAGGAATGGGGGGGGGAAACAAACCAAGACCCAGGACTCACCACCCACTGAAGGCCTCTGTCCTCCATTCATCAATGCAGTACAAGTCCTTGGAGTCTTACAGGACTCCATTTGTTAGTGGCAGGAAATAACATGTTAAACATGACAGGAAACTTTGTTCCTTCTGGAGCTAATTGAAATATTTTCATCTAATTTTTTTCAACAAAAATGGCTTTTCAATTTTTCATCATTGATTTCTATTGACATTCAAAGGAAAATGGGTTTTGGTTTTCATTGTTGTCTGTTGCCTTTCTCCTCTTTTCACATTTTTCCCCAGTAGAAGAAAGGAGAGGGAAAAGGAGAGAAGGTTGGGGGAGGGATACACAAATGTTTGTTTTTTTATTCTAGTGGAATTGAAACAGTCTTTTTAAATTATGTATCAAGGGTAAGTAAATTTTCAGTTTTGAAATGACTCCATAGGAAATTTTCAGTTTCAAATAGAAGTGGAATGAATTTTCTTTTAAAAATAAATACAAAAATTATGAGGAAAAGTTATTTTGTATGGAAAACACTTTCAATCAGCTCTAGAACCTTCATCTTGAATAAGGGATCATTTGTCATCTCCAAGGTTGACTATTGTTACATATAGCCTGGAGCTAAAGGTAAAGGGAACACAGAAATTCTACTTTTGTACAGGGCTTAACAGGTTCCTGCCTTAGCTGGAGGGGAATTGCTGAAGGATACACATTGGTGGTTCTGCAAAAATATCTTTTGCATATCAGTAAATACTGATTAGTTTTCCCCTATTTTCTGTCAACAACTGCTGTTTGCAGCCAATGACCATAGAATACAATTTTCTAATGTATCTTTGCCATGTAATTCACCATATTGCTGCTACACACGGACATTATTGACAGCTGAACATGTACTTATGCTATTGTCCAAAGAATGTATGAACAGAGACAGCATTTGCTTGACTGTCGGTCAACCTCATAGTTTACCCTTTGAATCAATTTGAAAGCCTTATTAACACAATGGAAAGTTCATTTTCATCTGGCACAAACTCAGGCTGCACATTTGGCTGTGTTGGAAGAAGAAAATAAACAATACATCCTTGCACATATCAAGCAAGCTCAAAATAAGGCAACTTGCCAACTTTCATATTTTATCCAGTAGTGGGATAAAATTTTAATTCATGATGTGGTCAAGAATTAACAAATCTTTCATGCTGCACAAATTGTGTCCAGACACCCATAATCAGTGGTCGAAAATTTAACCTCATGGTAAAATGAATAAAACGATCACACTAATCAAACCGGTAACAAGTAAATATTTGTTTTATTAGTAGTAGTATTTATATTAATTATGTATCTGTTCTTGAATTTGTCTATTTTCAGTCATAACTGTATCTCTGTAGGTAAACTACCAAATGTTTACAATTGTTGAAAACTGGCAGGACTGTACTAGCATAATAGCACAATGAAATATTTCTATTCTGCTCTTGGTTCTAATACCTCAGCCATCACTATAGAATCTGAGCAACTTCCAGTGATACATTAGCCAGCAGTTACTTCAGGTACTGTGAATCAGCGGCGAATACAAAGACCGTGGAAAAGTATAATGGAATGAATGGACTGGAAAGTTCAGAAAACCTGTAATGGGGCATCAATTGAAGGAATGAAGACTTTGAAGGTACATGGCTGTTGTAATTGGATCTTATTAGTCAATAAGTCCTATGATGGAGACAGCAGTAGATACTAGCTGTAGCCATGTGATAAATGAACCTTTGACTGCCTCACCAACACTCTGCCCTCTAAATGAGCTAAACTAAACATGTCTGACACACACATCCTTGTATCTACCCTACCAATGCACTGGCCAGGTAAGAGAAGGAATTATGCTATACCTAGTAAACACCTGTAGCAAACTACTCCCCACCTCAGTTGCAAAGAGCGAGCATAGTGACTCATACTCAGAACACTGTGGAAAGGCTCAATCTATGCCCATACATAGAAGGAGAAAATGAATACTATTTACAAATTAAAAGTCAATGTGTTATAAATATCCGCCCAGTGAAAGAAGATACAGGAACTGATCTCACACGGTGCTAATTCCCCCAATCCCACTGGATGTATTCAACATTTCACAAAACTTGTTTTATAACCACAGGTAGGGAACATATGCCATGCAACTTCCTTGTATGTTTTACTAGGTCTTTAAAATGAAGTCTTAATTTTTGTTTATTTATGGGAAAGATAATTATAGAGTTAAAGTATGGGAGTGAAGGTGGAATATATTGTTCAGAAGAGGATAGGGAGTTTTTGATCACCTATTCAGTAGAATGGATGGAGTTAATTTGTTTTATTTAAAAATAATTTTGAAGTTCTTTTGAATTAGGTTTGTTTAAATCCTACTCTCCCTGTACACTGCTTTGCTGCAATAGTGAGCTACATTCCTTCATGAGCTGGCACTGCCACCATTAATTGTTTTTCATTATTTAGGAAGTTGGAAGCTGAATTGTAGCTTTTAGAGAAATTTTAAGCCATGCAAGTTGCCGGTAGGCGTTTCCTCTGGAGAATGGGACTTGCAAAGAGACTAACCCAGACTACATTCCTCTCACAGCTGCCACTTACCTTGCTTTTCATTATTTATAAAAATAATTGATGTGAATTTTTTTATGGAAATACAAGTCTCAAACTTGAGTGCAAAATCTCTGGGATGGGATACCATTGTTGGTATGTGCAACCCTCACCCACATACATAACCAGAATGTTCAGAAAGAACAGGGCCAAGAAAGTGTATATGCAAAATTGTGTAGAGTTCACAGTAAGGTCAGAAATGGTCTGATGCTTCTGTTGTCTGAGTGTCTATTAACTAATTGTGCTGCCCCAACCATTGTCATTGCCATCAGTATCCCAGCTGCCATCAGTACTCTCCCTTTTGAGTAACAGTAATAATAATTCTAGTCCTACTTTTCCTTATAAATTGAGTGGTGGCGACTCTCCAGCCTGTGACGTTGTCTCAGGTAGAAGTCCATGTTATACTGTGTGCTCGTCCTATTTCCCAGCCCTTCTTTTTGTCCAACAAGTGGCTATGTGTCTCAAAGTCCATCTTACCCTTTCCTCACTTTTCATGTGCCCTAGGTATCATTTTGGACACGTGCCTTTGTGGCACTGTTCAGCCATTTTGGTAAGATTTTATTTTTTTATGAGAATCATGAAATTATATATATATAATATATATATAAAAATTAATATTTTGGAAAGATCTAGACTTATCACTCCTGGTACCCCATATATGCCATTCTGTTGTAATATAATCATATTTGCTTTCTAGATTTAGTGTAGCAATATTTGTTTTCTGAATTATAGTGAGCAAGTTCCCAATCTTAAAAATACAAGCACAACTACAGTAACTACAAAAATTGAAACATCAGCATCTGAACTAGCATTGTCACATGGAAAATCTGTTAGCACATTCGGGATTAGACCTGTAGTCTAATTTTAGGCCAGTGTTCTATCTCAGACTGTGTCCACAAACTAGATGCTTTGGAAGAAGGTACAAAATTTTTTTGCAAGAGGGTAGATATTGGATAAACAGCCACCCAGAAAACATCTAATCCTTAATGGTTAGAAACTGAGTTAAACCCAGGAGCATGAGGTTTTGTGTCCTTTACAAATTTATATTGAAGCCCTGGCTATTCTGATGATCCATATGAATGTACAATCATTCTTTGAGTCTTAGAACATTCTTGGCCTCGATACTATCCTATGGTAATGGGTGCTCAAGATGTGTTATGTAAAAAAGAATGTTTAATCAATTTTGTATCCTTCTACTACAGGGAATACCCCCTAATTCTTGAATTATGAGACTAGGGGAATAGAAGAAGCTTCCTTTTTTATCCCATTAGTTATTCTATATAGTTTAATCATGTCCCCTCTTATTTTCCCACTTTCTAAAGTCAACAATCTTTTAAATCTTCTTCATATGATTTTTTCCATGTCCATAATCTGTCCCATTTTCAGTCTCTGATCTGAGATGGGATGACCAGCACTGAACACAATATTCCAGATGAGTGAACCATTGGTTTATATAACGGGGTTATCTTTTCTGTATGATTGTCCATCCCATTATTTATGCATCGTACCAATTTGTTTGCTTTTTTGACTGCACAATGAGCAGTAGTAATCATGTCCAGAATATTTTCCTCGGGTGATAGTTAATTTAGAACTCAGTCTGGTAGGTCAAATTTTCCTCTCCAATATACATTACTTTGCATATATCAACACTGAATTTCATTTGCCATCATGTTGCTAATTCACCTTGCTTGAACTTTCATTGAGATGTAACACAGGTATGGAGAACTGAAAGTGCCTTCATTATTTCAGTATTCTTTCATTTCCTCTTTTGGTTGCTGTTCTTACTTTAGCATTTTACTTCTCATTTAAAAGTTTCCTATGTTCATTTTGACTCAGCTAGCTTTTGGGACATTTTAATATTTGTTTGCATATCATATAGTTTGGGAGGCAGATGATTTTCTAAATTATAATGGAATTTCTATGTAAGTAGACATTATCTTATTAATACCAAGAAAGGTCATGATTGTTTTTGCTATTACAATAAATACCAAAGAATGTGTAATCTGCAATTTGAGCAATAGTTTATTGAATGCTTGGGAAATAAGATTTTAATCCTTGGTTTATATTTTTGACAGTCCATTACCTCCTTTTATTTGACCTTTTTGACATCCGTTTGAATGTTTGAAATTTCTCTTTCAAAGAGAGCACCTGCATAGCCCTAAATCCTGTAAAGAGGGTTATCAATGAACTATGCCAAGTTTGGGGTCAAGGACATGGCTTATTTCTGCTGGCATTAGTTATTGTAAGGTTAGAAGAATCAGACACACAGTGATTAAGTACACAGTTTTTGTTCCACAAGTTTTACAAAGCCATCTTGGCCAAAATCAACTGACTTGGAAGTTAAAACAAATTTCAGTGCAGTTGATGATACCCAATCTGCATTCCAGATTTTCATTTAAAGTCCCTTTTTAAAATTAAAATGGAGGCCACAAGGTCAAATTCAGCTGTTACATGGATTTAACCTCAAAGAAACGTTGACAAAGTTACTCTGGAGGGAAACCTGTGTGCATGAGCGTAGAATGTTGTCTATATTCTTCTCTTTGAGGACATGCAGAATTGCCTTTTTGGTAAAGGGTGCAGTTCCCATAAGGTTAGATCAGTCATAGACACCTGTGTGATTCACACCAAACCACACTAACTTGACAAAAGCTGCAGTCTTTCAGGGCTGTTTAAAAGCATACCTGCCTGCTATAGGCATTTGAGGTTTTACTGTTGGCTGACACCTTTCAAACTTTCCAGCTTTCAATCACATTTGGGGAAGGGGATAGAGATACCAGATAAACTTCAACCACAAGACAATCAGCAAATATTCCCTATGTTTAAGTGCATCCAGAAAATGACTGACAAGTCATTTACTGTGGAGACTTCTCTGGACTGGATCTTCAGCTGTGCAACTGAGTAAGGGAGGAAAAAACAAATGTCCTGATCTGGAATGCAGTCAGGGCCTGAACAAGCCTCTGGCACAAAACACAACTGTAGGGATGTTCTCAGTTTCACCAATTTGAAAGAGTCTCTTCTTACCCCTATATACCTATGAGAAGGTGGGGAGTAGATGGCTGATTTAAGCCAGTGTAAGGTGCAAAGGAAACTTAACTGCCCCTGAAGATCTAGTCCTCTATTTCTCCTGCCTTTATTCATTGTCACTGCAGCTGCATGTACAGAAGTGGCGTGGCATGGCACGGCACCGCCAAAAGCCTATGTTCAGTCTCCCATTGATCGAGCATGTTCAATCTCCATGATGAAGGCACAGATGAAACCTCATTTTGAGTTCACCACTGGCTTTTAATGAAATTAGATGATTTACAAGTTTATTCTAGTTGTCAGAATGTCTCAAGCTTCTAATGAATCACAAGATCCATTTCAAATGAGGTCAGGGTAGGTTTCAATATCATGACTGTGCCACACATTAAGTGGCAGGGGGCATTGTCTGGCTTGCTGGAGGAAGGCGTATGCCTCTTTAAGGGATAAGCACGGAATGAGTTTGCAGCAGCTTCAGAGCAGGTCAGTGGGGGCATGCTGACCCATCCCTCCAAGCGTGGAAGAGAGGAGGCTATATCAGTACATGCCAGGCAGGAAACACCCTCTTTTACCTGGACCAGGTGGAGCAGCACCCAGCCTTCCATCCATGGAAGTGGAGAAATACCAGGTTTGGATCTGCCATGGACACTGTGCTAGTCACTCCTTTTTTTTTTTCCCTCCCTCACTGCCAGATTGCCCTAGATGAAGTGGGTTTTTTTGCTTTCCCCACAGTGGGGAGGGACTTAGTTGGGGGCAAATGTGGAACAATATCATAACCTAACTTCTGTAACTCGTTGTTGTTGTGGGCCAGATGTCTAGTGCAGGTACTCCTAAGGGAAGGGATATAAATGGATTTGTAAGCAGAGAGTCAGCTGGGGACCAAGATGGTAAAGTGGGGGGAGGGCTGCCAGAAGCCCTCCAGGTATATATTGAAATGGCCATGGAATTACCTGCACTTTTATCTCCTGGGTACTCCCAGACACTTTTTCATAGACCACAACTTTATTAACACCACATCCAGTGTCTCCTGTCCTCTCTCCGGCATAGCCAGACAAAGGAGTTTATGTGAATTTGAGGGGGGAGCAAACTTGATTTCTGAACTATTTAAGCATAACATGCAGAAGTTCAAGATATTCTAGTTTGGAAAACAACTAGTAGTAAAGAACAGCTTCTCTGAATCATAATTACTTTCCATCTCCCCATACCCACAATCCCGCCCACTCCGCCCTCACAAAGTTTAAAAAATGTTTCAAGAAACTTTCCCAAAGTATGTTTTATTAAAATTGTGCTCACTACTGACACATTGATGAAACTCTTCTTTCAAGTTGAAGCTTCGGTGATTTTCATTTCATCAAGAAAATACATAAAAATCTAGTAAGAGAAAAAGCATTAAACTCCAATAAATCATTTGAAACAAATTAAAGTGATGACTGAGCTGACATATTCAGTTTTCAATAAAACAGATTTTCAACAAACTACAGACATTATTACTCAAAGATTTAAATCTGGAAAACACAATTCTGCTTGTTTGCTCACACTTGAGTGCACTAAATCAATCTGGTGGCTGGGCTATAAAGCAGAACACTAACAATGCTATACCACACAGGAGGGTGACTCAGTGAGTTGGGACACTGGTAGTTTTTTTTATTACTCAAAGCCACTTTTGGATCATGAAATATTTATTTCATGGTGGAATTTCTACACAAGTGATGTGAGAGATTAATAAGATCCTTCAAGTATTTCACTTTTAGGGTTGGATGTAAAGTTATGTATTTTAACAAGGATTGAATAGGCGTGGTGGGAGAGAACTCGGGAAAACTATATGCTTGGCATTTCCATTGTTCATATCATTCTCTATTGAATTATGCTAAACATAGACAAGGAGGAGACCTAATCATGTTGATAGGCCCCTAGAGTGGATAAATGCTTATGAGCAAACAAAGCAATTTAAGAATGGAAAACACCTGTGCTAGTTGCCTGCCTAAGAAGCATATGATGTAAATAAAGACAACATTGTGAATTTCACATTAGATAGGGGCCTACATGGGTAGTACAATAGTAGTGATGTTTTCCAACATGGCTAACAACTTCCATAATTCTCAGCAGTATGTGTTCATTCTGCAGTATATCATTGGTTGTATTTTGATACCGACTGAACCATGAAGTTAAACATGTTCTGCTCTTGCAAATAAAGCGCTAAACGTTCACCCTAACATTTCTTGTTTTCTCAGTAAGGCCTGGTCTACAATGTGGGGGGAGGGGAATCTACCTAAGATACGTCTACTTCAGCTACGCTATTCTAGTAGCTGAAGTTGTGTATCTTAGTTCGACTTACCTCATGTCCTCACGGTGCGGGATCGATTGCCGCGGCTCCCCCATCAACTTTGCTTCCGCCTCTCGCTGAGCTGGAGTTCAGCAGTCGACAGGAGAGCGATCAGGGATCAATTTATCATGTCTACACTACATGCGATAAATCGATCCCCAATAGCTCGATCACTATCTGCTGATCCGGTGAGTAGTGGGGTACTTCTTTTAATTTGAAATCTGGCCCTATAAAAATATTTTAAAAGAACGGAATGAAACAGCCGAGATTTCCAAGTCCTCACTACCCATAACTGAAGCCAGATTTTGAAAACAGCTCAGAACACATTTAGGCACCCAAACAAGGGCAAATTTTCTAATGTGCTCAGCACCTAGGAACTCCCATTGTGACACTAGGGCAGTTAATCAAGAGCTGCTCATCCAACATGCAACTAATAAGCTTAGTTCTTCTGGAAGCCTGGCCACATATTTAAGCACTTAAATGGGAGCCAATCTCCTTTTGAAATCTGGGTGCTGAGTAAGGCTGGTTGAAAAATTTGTCACAAGTGGTTTTTATATGGAAAATCAAGTCTTTGACTAAACACATTTTTCCATGAAAAGTATCTGCTTTCTGCATAAAGTCTTTTCACTGAAATATATCAGCTGAAACCATAAGATTTTGGATGACAGTGGGAGTTGTAATGCCTCATGAGAGTTGTACTTTTCTCCCCATGTCCTCATGCAATTGTATGCAAGGATCTGCAGCTGGACTATGGGTCCCATAATGCACCATGGACAGGGATTCCATGTTGCAAAGCTTCCCCTCACCAAAAGCGGAAACTGTCGTGCAGTCCAGTTGAATGTAGTGTAGCAGGAGGGTCCTGGCCCATAGAGGAGAATGGGGAGGTAAGGAGAAAACTGCAACTCCTATGAAGCATGACACATCCCATATTCTGCAAAAATATTTTGGTTTCATATTTTCAGTGAACTTGAAACTTCCCATGGGGAATTATGATAAAAATAAGACATTTTTATTTTCATCAAAAATTTCCAAAGGCAAAAAATTGGATTAGCTCCAGTGCTGAGCCTGTCTGAAATTCTGACTAGAATAGCAAATTCTCCTGTATCCCATTAAAAAAAACAAAACAAGTGTGTATGTTCACTATAATAACTAGATCAGCCCTCCACATTCTGTGTACGAGGGGAACCCTAGCTGCAACAACTTTTTTTTTTCTATATAGGTCCTTATACCATGCTTATCACCATAGTATCTGAATGCCTGATCATGCCAGGTAGCTTCAAGGAAAGGATTTTTTCTGTGCGGGGGGTGGGAGGATTCATACGCAGTGGGGATTGGTTTGTCTGATCCAAATCTTTTTCCCTAGTTGCGCTGCTCTGCATGTAGTCATATTTGAAAGGACAGCATCTAAATGTCCATTGTAAAAGGAATAACATTATAGCACAGGGCTATAATACTTTTTAGTTAGTGCTGTTATATCAAACCATGGCACTTTGGTGGACAACCTTTTGATATGAGAGGAGTTTATAGAATGTCCACAAGGAGGTTGGGGTATTAAAGGTTTCAACACTTTCCTATCACAAATGGAAAGATAATTAATTCCCCTAATAACGTAGGTCAGCAAAAAATATTTTATGGCTAGCACACTTTGTGTCACATTTCTGTCATTTGTTTCTTTCCCATATGTCACCACCTCTTATAGCCAGTAATGAGGTGTGTGTGTGTATTTATGAAGGGTACCTAATGAGTGACTAAAAAGTGTCAATCACTCTGACTTTTCTAGTACTCTCAGCTTGATGTGTTTCTGATTAAGCAGCATTTTTCAGTCAAGAAGCGATTCTAAAATACCCTTTAACTGATGTACAGTAGATGTCATAATTACAGTTTGGCTTGTTCACGTTTGGGATGATTGGTGGATCCCCTCCTCCCCCGCCCCATTTTGAACAGCCTCCAAATCTCATTGCCTTCAATGCTTGTGCTAGTATTAGTATATTGCAATAACGAATATAGGTGACAAAAGCACATGGTATGAATACTAGCAAAAGAAATGATGGAATTCCAATTTTAATATGGTTGTTGAGACAAAATGCCTTCTGTTTTCCAGTGACTCAACTGTATTATTCTTTCTATGCTAACCCTTGGGTGGAACAATGAGTGTACTATTTATCAACACGAGAAGACGTTATTGATTTTAAAAAACAATTGATGTTACATATATCTACTTTCCACTTTTTATGAGTAAAGTTTGGATTTCTTGTAAACAGAACATAAATCTTTACCGGAGATAGCCTATCCGTAAGTGTGCCATAAAAGTGACTGTTAAATATTTCTAGTAATTTGGAACATGATTCAAAGGTCAGCCATTAGCTGTCTGAGAGGTTGAGAAGCACATTGTACAGTTACCAATTTATTCTGGGACTTCTGCCTGATTTCAAATGTCTGTCAAGCATGACAGTAGCATTTTACCAGGAGTTAATGTTCTAGAATTTTTAAGGGCTTTATAACTATCCTAACCCAATCTTTAATTCAGTCACATAGCTTCATTTTCTAAATTCAAAAGACTGATGTGTTAAACAGATGGATTGTTCCTTGTGTTTCATGTTAATGATTCTGTTACTGCACTATTTTGATTCTATTGGTATTGATACATTCTGGTCCCATCCTATTAACCAAAAAGCCCTGCAATCAAATCATTAGTATGAAGCCCACTAGAACAATAGTAATAGAAATTTCTTGAATAATTATAGTGGAGTTATGAAGATTAAGCAAATGTTCAGTCATTGCATTACCAAGACCCACATTATAGGGAAGAAAACCCTCTCAATTAATATCAGTTCCACAGAAAGACTTAGACTAAGACTTTTATTTCAGAACACAGTAGCTTTACTGAGCAATTTGGTGACATTTAAGGTTATCTGAAAAGTACACCAGTTTCTTTTTTATGAATATGCTGATTGTCTATTATAAATCTTTTTGCTTCAGGTTAAATTAACAAAATTTGGTACATATCAGAAGTTACCATTAGTTACGAGCACATTTTTGCTACTTAAAAGAACATGTACTTTGTCATTATGGATATATTTTCTGGAAAGAATTTAACGGAGGAAAAAAAATTGTTGTCTCTCTTCCCTTTTCTGCCTGAATAAAGAGTGCCAGTAACTGAGCTTTGTGAGGCCTGGCAAAACTCTATGCATTCAACCAAGGAGCCAATTTAATTGTATCTGGTCTACAAAGCTACTTCTGCTTTTTGAGACACTTCTTAGTGCTTTTCTGCCCCACTCCACTCATTATATTATTGTAAGACTCTCATTTGAGTTTGGTTGCTCAGCTATTTTAAATCATAAATCAACTATCATGTGGAAGAACCCACGCCCCCACAGAGAATCTGTGAACTTGATGACTCATGCCTTGAAATAACAGCATTGGGAAATTCAGCATGCCTATGATATCTCTGACCTGAATCCCTGCCTGTAGGACGTAATGTTTGCATTTTATCTGTAGTCCTGGTGATACATGGGTAGTTTATAATGTATTGTATTGTAAACTGCATCTTTGAATATCTTCATTATTGTAAGTGATGGGTAAACTGGTTTAAGAAACACTGTATCTGAACCTTCTTCCAAATTGGAAGTGAACAGAACCTGAAACTACTCTTGAGTTTGGCAGCAGTACCTTATGGCTGTAAATCTGCAGTCTTTATGCAAATGAGGCAATGTTCCATGTAGCATGGCGGACACTCACTGCCGCGGCGCCTCCTGCTGGTTGTCCAGGAATTAGCTCAGTTCCAGCCTCGGAGCACCTCCTGCTGGCCGGTGTCTTCCTACTGGTGCCTTCTTTCTCCTGATCTCCACCACTTATAGTATTTCAGGCCCCGTGGCCCTCATCTTGGGCCTGCCACACAGCAGTGTCCACACACTGTGGGTTTCCCCTCCCCAGGGATCCCCAAGCCCACCTCGCCTCAGTGATCCACTGCCAGGCTTCACCTAGCCCCTTCTCTCAGGGGCAAACTGCAGTCTGAAGTGGCCACTCATCATTGGCAAGGGGGTTTGGACCTGCTGCCTTTCTAGCTCTAGCTGCCTCCCTGCAGCCTTAGTACCTCCCCTGGCCTTTAGCAAGGCCTCAGCCTGGGGCCTCACCAGGCCAGAGCTCCTCAGCTCGGCCTGCCTTTCCCCAGCCCTTCTCTGCCTCAGGAACCCTGCTTGCTCTCCCCAGCAGCCTGGTCCTCTCTGCTCCTCAGATGGAGCAAGAATCTTCTCTCACTCCCTCAGCCTGCCCTTTCATCAGGGCCAGCTGTACCCTAATTGGGTGCAACCACATCTATGGCTGACTCCCCAACTGGCCTTCCTTGGCTGCTTTTAACCCCTTCCTAACCGGAGGGGGGTGACAGCCCCGTTACACCCCAATTTGCATAATTGCAAAATTTGCATTGCTCATTTGCACAAATTTCCACAGTCAAATCCATTAGTTTGGTCCTCTTGCTCCCCATCCATTAATTCTCCGCTCTTATGCCTTAAATCCATAATTCCTCCCTTGAATTTTCCCTCATTCCCCTGCTTTCCATGCCTTCCCCTTCAAGTTTACCTCATCCCAACAGCACTTTTCCCATTTTCCTCTTGAGTCTGTTCCTCCACCCCTCTGGTTCCCACTGAAGTTATGATAAACATCTGAACATATGAATGCTTATCTGAACAAAGCCAGCCAGGCTTCAGAGTTGAAGTCTCCTCTCCTGCGTGCTCCTCCCCTCACCCCATTACTATGGTCTCGATACAGTAGACAACATCTATAGCTCTAGAAGTCAAACTGGCTCTGTGTTTAGCTGATTTATTATGGGGGAGAAGGTCAACCTGAAGATGGAAGGTTTAAAAAAAATAATCTGGTGCAAGGTGGTTGTTGCAGCATTGGTTGTGTTGAGGAAAGCTCATTTACAGGAGACTGAGGAAAGGGGATTGCTTGCGATGGTGCTATTGCTTTTCCCTCCTTTGCCAAAGCAATAGCACTATCACAAGCAAACCCCTTTCCTCAATCTCCTGCAAATGAGCTTTTCCTCAACACGACTAATGCTGCAATAACAACCTTGAACCTGATTAGAGTTTCAACACGGCTGTCAACCTTATTTTTATATGGGGCCTAAGTCTGGGAGATGTTGAGCACCAACACCTGTCAACATTATCTATGGCTTAGCACCTCCCAGGGTCAGGCCTGTAACACTTTTCATCCTAAAGATTCCCAAAGCACCTTACAAATGTTAACAAGGGGTTTCTTGCTGACCTTTATGGATTATAATCCATAATATATCAGAAGCACTCTTCTCATTAATGAAGTGCAACCATCTCTTGGGTGAAACACGGCAACTGTTTATTGGTGCAGAGCAACAGTTCATAGCATATGAAAACAATAACAAGAATAAGCTTTCCCAAACTACATTAGCCAATCCTCATCTTAAGTGCTTGTTTTACTTTAAATATACATACTCTTCGAGGTTTAAATCACTCTTATTTTTACATATTTTTTTCAAGGTTTAATCACTGCAACTTTCATGACTCCACAGTTCCAATTTATCACTCTTGTTCTTTAACATTGTTTGTTAATTACAAAAGCATGTTTAGTTATGGAACATAAAAAAATTGCAATCCAAACAAAATAAGATTTTCTAAAAGATCAGAGCATTTAAAAAGCAGCAAACATCTCTGAAAGCCAACTTTGCTGTTTACAAAGGATATTTAATCAATTAACAGTACATATTTGTACTTTAGTCTAAATAATTGGAAAACCACAAAGCACACTTACCATCATTTAAGAGAGTACAAACATAGTTTGTATAACAAGCAGCCAAACATTTTTTGATAAGTCTGTATTTCTTAATGTATAGTAGATCAAAAGGGCCATAATGAGACTGTGTAGCACAGCTGCATGCCTGAAGAATGAAATATTCTTCTGTTTATTTTTATATAGAGGTTTCTGTGCCTACTGTATTCAGAGCACCAAAGGAGAAATAAAGGTTGCATAGGAAGAGGAAAGAAAAAAGGGAAGGTAAATAAAAAGTTGGATGAAAATGAAAGAAGGTACAGAACTAAGTGAAAGTTGATGAGAGAGAAGATCCACTTGTTTTTTCTCCTTAACAATAATACAATAAACAATAATGTATCCGGCTTTATTCTGAGTAAACTGATAATGTACACTTATTGTTCTGGAGAATCTGAAAGCATTTCCTAAAATCTAAAGTAAGAAAGTTGTTATTCCCATTTGTTCCCAGATGTGTAGGGAAAATGAGACACAAAGTTTATGCACAATATCTACATTTTAGAAACCAACAGTCGTCTCAAGCAGTGCACACAACAATGGAGATAACCCAAATTAGTGGACGATTTGGAGCTTAAATAATCTCTTCCTCAGATTTCCCCCTACAATATAAGGAAAATAATTATAGGGTTTTGTGAAACTTAATACATACAATGTAATTAGCACTTTGAGACCTCATAATGAAATTTAAGTACAAGGTATTCTTAGCATTATTTCTTGCAATTAGTATTCTATTAATTGTATTAATTATGAGTCATGTAATTTGGGGGACCGTACCTCTGCCGCTTCCATCACTGCTTGTTGAAATGTGGAGTTTTAAGGTTATGCCTCATGTTTAGGAAATGTTTTCTTTAGCACTCATTCACTGAGCTGATCAATATGGTATTTACAAGAAAGTATCAATCTTGATTACAAAGTTGTCTCTACTTAATTTTTCATAATATACATAAACTTAAGCCACTACCTTCAATGTCTCATCAGTTTCCATGCTTTCAAATCTAATCATATTTTTAGACAAGGCATTAAACACTGAAGGTTAGACATATCACAACCCCTACCCCATTCTATTTGCTATAATAATCCTCCTTGATTAAGACTTATAGTTAAATTATACCAGAGATCAAAAATAAATTCTCATTGGAGTGACATTTATATTCTTTCTTTAAACAAGCAAGAATTATCTACATTCAAATGAAAATGAACATTTTAGATGCTTGCCTCAATTTTCCTTTGAACATTTTCTCCTAGCTTATTGTTTCATTATTGCAGGAAATAATAGTTTGTACCTGTACTTTAGCATATGTAAAGAAGTATTATAATTTCATCTAGAAAATTTTGAGGATATTATTTTCTTGGAAGTATAATGTCCTAAATTGCCCCTGCATGTTCAGTAATTCTGGTAAGTAAAATATATTTTGGTTGCAAATTCCTGAAGCTTAAAGACTACAGATACTTTAATAGAGGTATAAGGGAGAATTTATTTTTCCCCCAATTTCTTATCAGTGGAGAATAGGAAGAGCAGACGATAGTCTACAAGACAGCAGAATAGAATACAAATGATAGAATCCATAGACTTGCTGTTGCTTTAGGGCCTTTTCCAACTCCCAGTGAAATCAATGGGACTTTTTCCACTTTCTCTGAAGGGGGGGTGTGATTAGATCCCTTGAAAAGATTTCACTACAAAAGGAGAAATAAATAAATGGAATTAGATTTAAGTGTACACAAGCATTTGCTGTGGATATTTCCTTGATTTCTCAGTCCAGAGGAATAAAAATACCATGTAGCTTATAAGATTTCTAGATGGGGTGACCAGACAGCAAATGTGAAAAATCGGGACAGGGATTAAGGGGGTAATAGACACTTAAATAAGACAAAGCCACAAATATTGGCTATGTCCCTATAAAATCAGGACATCTGGTCACCCTATTTCTAGAGGTTCTCTCCAAAGGGTAGTATTCCATCCCAAAATATTCATTTTCTAAGTGCACCTAGGTAAGTTTTACAGAGAAAATCGTATACAGTGCACTAAACAAGGGCACTACTGTGGTCCATGGTAACACCATCTGAGCAGTCCAAAATAGCACAGTTGCTGGCACTCAAGATGCAGCAGGATACACAGTTACCCTCTACAGGCTCCTACTAAAGGCTTACCTACAGCAAGTTAGCACATAGCAAACCAGGCTGTGAATCTACAGTGCACTAGCTTGCCTCACACTAACTCAGTGTAAGGATCCTGCTACAGAGCACTACAGTTGTCAAAGTGTACTATGCAACATTCAGTGCTCTGCAGGAGGATCCGCATGGTGAGTTAGGGTGTGGAAAGCTAGCGTGCTGTAGATTCACACCTTGGCTTGCCACATACTAGCTTGCTGTGTAGACAAGCCCTATTTTCAAAACAATTAACAGTATCTTTGCTATGTAAATTGAGCCATTCTAGATAGTCGTGAGGAAATTTGGTTTTGAGTGATGTATTAGTGGATGAAAAAGAGGTCAGAGTGAATAGGTGCAAACACATTTCCAACTAAGATAGCACGGGCATAGCTGGTGATGTGTTTATTGTGTAAACATTTGGCAGAGATTCTAACAACTGATAAGAAGTGTTAGGAGGGAAGTATGAAATATTTGGTGCACCTGAGTAACTCTGTCTACCAGCAAAATAATCGCAGTTAAATCAAATAACCTGACACATCTGCTGCTTCAGAAAGCTGTCTGATGCATGTCTGGTGCTAGAAATAATGCCATGAAATATGACTGCTTAGCATTAGCCCAAATATTATTTCCTGATCATTCTGTGCCACTATGTCATAGTGCGAGTGAGGAGAAAACACAAGAAGGAAAGGAAACAAAACAGCAGGCTTTGAGAAGGGAAAAAATACCTGGGAAGAACAAGTACAATGAAATCTTGATCTGAAATTTTGTTTGAGAAATTCTTTTCATTAAATTATCTTTCTGTCAGAAGTAATGTATTTTGGACTATTATGATTATCCTGGAGTAATTTAGTAGCAAGTTTAACCTTTTCACTAAGAAAGTACAGTAAAGCTTCTCATGGGAAATACAATATAGTAGATAGAGCTACTGTTAGGTGGGTTCATAACTGGTTGGAAAACCATTCACAGAGAGAAGTTATCAGTGGTTCAGTCATGCTGGAAGGGCATATCAAGAGGGGTCCCACAGGGATCAGTTCTGGATCTGATTCTGTTCAATATCTTCACCAATGATTTAGGAAATGGCATACAGAGTACACTGATAAAGTTTTGCAGATTATACCAAGCTGGGAAGGGTTTCAAGTGCTTTGGAGGATAGGATTAAAATTCAAAATGATCTGGACAAACTGGAGAAATAGTCTGCAGTAAATAAGATGAAATTCAATAAGGACATATGCAAAGTACTCCACTTAAGAAGGAACATACAGTTGCACACACAGAGAATGGGAAATGACTGCCTAGGAAGGAGTACTGCAGAAAGGGATTTGAGGGTCTCAGTGGACCATAAGCTAAATATGATTCAACAGTGTAACACTGTTGCCAAAAAAAAAGGCAAAAAACATTATTCGATGTATTAGTAGACGTGTTGTAAAGAAGACACAAGAAGTAATTCTTCTTCTCTACTCCACACTGATATCGCCTTAATTGGAGTATTGTGTCCAGTTCTAGGTGCCATATTTCAGGAAAGAAGTGGACAAATTGGAGGAAGAGTGCAAAAAACAAAACAAAACAAAAACTAAAGGTCTAGAAAACATGACCTAGGAGGGAAGATTGAAAAAATTGGGATTCTTTAGTCTGGAGAACAGAAGACTGCGGGGTGGGGTGGGGGGGATGGACGACATAACAGTTTTCAAGTACATAAAAGGTTGTTACAAAGAGGAAGGGAGAATTTGTTCTCCTTAATCTCTAAGGATAGGACAAAAAGCAATGTGCGTCTATGGCAGCAACAGAGGTTTTGGTTGGACATTAGGAAAAACTTCCTAACTGTCAGGGTGGTTAAGCACTGGAATAAATTGCCTAGGGAGGTTGTGGAATCTGTTGTTGGAGATTTTTAAGAGCAGGTTAGACAAGCACCTGTCAGGAGTGGTCTAGATAATACTTAGTCCTGCCTGGCATTCAGAGGACTGGAGTAGATGACCTCTTGAGGTCCCTCTAATCCTGCTGACTCTTTCCAGCTACTCAAAATAAAAAAAACCTGTTGTACATGATGTAGTATAAATAGAGCAGAAGTGATACAATATAAATTGGCATTCGGGCATACATATATTTTGGCTATAATTTGCTAGATACTGGTAAACAGACAGATTTTTTTTTGATGGTGATTTATATGTATTTGTGAAATGGTACATGTCTTGTATGAGAAGATACCTCGTGGCTGACCACTCTGTATCACTATAATATATAGGCCTGATTCTCCCCTTCCTTATGCCGTAATCCAGTAAATCATGAAGCATAGGACTAGCCATGTATTTAAAGTAATGCATATTGAAGTTGGTGGGTCATCTTTCTGGCTGGTCTGGTGGATTTGAAAATAACCATGATAAATCAAATGAGTCAATAGTGCATTAAGAAACTTATTCCAAAGTAAACTCAATAAAACATGTAAGTCAAATGTAATTACATAAAACTAATCCCTTCTAACATAGGAGGGATCATTAATATTCAAAAGTAAATTATTTATTTATAGTATCTAAAAGTGTACTCATTTTTTAGGTCAGATAAGACATAAAAAAGTGTGCCTGCTCCAAAGACCTTACCATCTAAATATACTTAAAGTTAACATTATATGGTATTTAAAGGCATCTCAAAATGGTAAGTTTGACAAACAAATATTTCAGAATTTTGTGCAAAGACACAAAGAATTGGTGTAATCAGAACTATCATGAATATTCTGAAACATTAATAAAAATGGATTCTTTATAAAGTGGCTTAAGAGTCATTTGAGAAGCAGCTTATGTACAACTTAATCTTAAGGATGATTATTGTTCAAGTGAACTGTAAAAATATATTTCCTATGTAAATAATGGATATACTCTTGTGCTTAGTGAATCAAGGTTTTTCAAGGGATGATTTTTCGTATCTGATTTTATACTCTAAATTAGTGGAAAGATTCTTCAACATATAGTTAGTTCATTCTGTTACTTACAACTGGATTGTATTTGTTTTATTATGCATAGTATGTTTTATTACAGTAAACATAGACAATGATTAATGTCAAAAGGTTTGGGATTTTTAAAATAGGCACATTTTATTATTTTTGTAACTGGATGAGAAACACATTTATCCCATATAATCCATTTTCAATTTCTCATGTTCTGTTCCTGATAAGTGGGTCTCCTGTTATAAAGGTGTCTTATACTGGTATTGTAAAAAGTTTAAAACTCTTTCTTTAAGGTTGTTCAAGCCTCCCATATTCAAGGTAAGTATGATTTTATTATAAATTCCATGTAATAGAAGAAGCAAAAGCCTCAGAACTCAGCTATCTGCTGCCTATGTTTGAACCACAACAAAATCTGCTCCCATTTGGATCAGAAACACTATTACATTGCCTTTCTGATGATATTCTGGTGTTAGGGGAAAGGAGCACTGAAAAAGCTCTGAGTTACTGAAAGCACCTCTAAATCTATGAACAAATATACGCACAGGCACAGAAGTTCCAATATCTCATTCTCATGACGAAGAAAGATGGCACAAAATCACAAAGATAGGTACAAACATATACAAGATGCACATAACCTGATGTGGATCAACCAGCTATATTAAGGGAGGATTCTGGTGGCCAAATTTCCTACCTCCTTTCCAAGACATCAAAATCATAGTGTAGAGGCTGCTAGTGGCCTGATCGCCTCCATACAAATACTTCCCCCTTTCACTTATTCTGCTTACCCATGAGCAGCCCCATATGTTTTCCCACTCTAACGAGCCCACTATTTCTTTCAAGAGTCTGTCTTATACATTCAAGTTCAGGTCTGCAGTCCTGCTTCTCCAGGACACTTGCATTCACTTGGGTATGATTCAAAAGTCAATGGAAAGAGTTACACAGGCCGGTGATAGTGCTTTCTCTCAAGAAAAAAGCTCCTTTGATGTGATACAAGCTGCATTGGTTCTCCCCTGGGAGATATGTCATACTAGCAGCCTGGCTTTACTGAGTGGCAAGTCCACATTACTTATCATAGCATATCTAAAATTCTGTCTCTGTTATCCTCCATGCATTTCTTTTATGATCATGAAGGAATGTATTTCTTTGAAAATAATTAGAGTTGTTTCTATTAAATCTACATAACAAGAGAGAATTCTTGTGTATACAAGAATGTCTGTATGATAACAGCAGGTAATTGCTCCCTGATGCTTATCATATTTTTTAGCAACCGAATCAATGACTCGATTCAAACATCTTTGTAATACAGTTCAAAAGTGATTCCCTTTTAAAGTGAGGGGAAAATAGATATGGTATAGTAGATACAATTTCATCTGGCTTTCCAGCAACAGGCTTTTCTGCTAGATGTGCTGATATCTACTTAGTATCCATTTACCTCTTAAAAATCAGTGCTGCTCTCTGAAGCACAATGCAGAACATGGCATTGCCAATATGGGTAAATAGTGATGTAGGGTTAGGGTGACCAGATTTTTAAAGGGACAGTCCTGTTTTTTGGGACTTTCTTATATAGGCGCCTATTACTCCCCACCCCCATCCTGTTTTTTTCACAGTTGCTATCTGGTCACCCTATGTAGGATGGACTCGTGAAGTCTATTCTTAGTACTTATTTAGGCAAAACTGCAATTTACTTCAACAGGAGTACTGTTGGAGTACTCAGTGGACTGAGTAAAGTGTTCAGTTTGGAATGAGATTTTTTTGGGGGGAAAAAACACTTTCCATGACAACAATTCATCAAGAAAGGAATGCTCATAGATGATCATAGCTAGGTGGAGGTACCTGTGATAACTATAAGCCCATCTAGTAGCCCATGGCCTATGACAAATTAGAAGAATTGAATCATGTCTTCACAAAGATTATTAGGATCCATGGGGGGCGGAACCCAGAGTGTATATGATAAATAAAATAAGTTAACAAATCACAAAGCAACATTAAAACCAAACCTCAAGACAGCAAGGTTAATGAAAAATCTTTCACTGTACCTTCATTCAAACTAGACATTATTGCTGGTACCTGAAAGTACAGAAAAACAGAATGCTATGCTATTCTAATGAAGACCATATATTGCTTAAATTTATCCTAGCTTACATTAAAAGAAGCAGAAAGCAAATGATATACTTGATTAAACAGTATGCAATTTAAAAAAACACATGGGTTCTTTCAAGCTCTAGCATAATTCATTTAAAAATGTCATAGGATAAAAATGATCCCTTTGTCCCACTGATAATTATAAAGTAGCTATTTCCTCCAAATAAGTGGAGGTAATGGGGAAGTCCATGCTACAAACCCCTCAACAATCTTTAGGAATAGAAAGAGTCAATTGCTTGTCTCCTGCTCTTTATAATAGGCTATTTAGTGATGTGAAATGGGGATAAACACTCTTCTTGGGTGTCTGGTAGCAGCTCCTCCTCCTCCTCCTCCTCCCCATGCATCCAAAATATATCTGAAATAAAAGCAAACCATGACAGTACTAATCTCCTTTTTCCTCTGATAGTGTTGGAAAATCTTTTATAACAATATAAACTGCAAACAAAACCTGTCATTTGTTTAATCCTATAAAGCTAGATCTATTGTAGAGGCATGGATAAATATTGTACGCATTTTTCAAATTGTGGGTGTTTTCCTCGCCACATAAAGTTAACTTCTCAGTGACATTTTAAAAAACTTTGTGGGATGGATTTTCAGTCATGGTTGCAACTGAGAGAAGAGGGGCATTATGGGCTGAATCCTGCAAAGAATTTAAGCATATGCTGCAGCTCTTCACTGGACCAGGATCTATGAAAACACAGTTGTGTGTGCAGAACCAAGGCATTGACACTTCCAAAACAGATGTAAAGATATTTTTTTTCAGATTTCACATCAAGGCACCAATATTTTCCAAACTGTGACGTGCACACTAAGTCAGAATGAAAATTTGGCAAAGAAAGCAAGTGTAGTTATAAGTGAATTCCATTGCTTGCACAAATTAGAAGGCAAGAGAGTTGCATAGACACAGCAGTGTACTAAACCATCTGATTTTCAACACATCTTCAGCAATAATTGTAGATGTATGGATGTGTGCAGAAGCATCCACCATGGGTACATTAGCATATGACCACAGGTAGGTGCATACAATTCTTGGAAGAAATGTGCATCTTTGGAAGGATCTTGTGACTAGAAACCCTAAAGCAGTAATAACCTTATGCACCAATGCTATGATATGACTGTACTGAGTCTGACTTTCCAATTTCCCTGTTAACTCTTCACAATTACAGATTAAAAAAAAACCAAAAAAACCCCCACTACATCTGGAACAGTTGATCCACTGCCAGCTGTGGGAAGCTGGCCACCAGAACTGTTTGATGCACCCAACCTTAAGGGCATCTCATGTATTCCTTTTAGTCTCTGTTTCTCTGTCTTTATTCTTTGTAATGAAAATGAGACACTGGCACTTGAATGCCATGTATATATAATCTAAATCATGTATTTTAGGTATTGGGCAACTTATCTGTTGTCTTTTCCTCTCTCTCATTTGCCTCTATCTAAAGAGTTGGGCATTGATCCCCATGATTCAAGATGCTGTTTACTAAATGCTGTGTGTGTGTCCTGTCTCAGATAAACCTCTGCCTTGGTGAGGCCTCATGTAGAATAGTGTCCAGTTTTGGGCCCCACACTACAAGAAGGATGTGGAAAAAATTGGAAAGAGTCCAGCGGAGGGCAACAAAAATTAAGGGGCTGGAGCACATGACTTATGAGAAGAGGTTGAGGGAACTGAGATTGTTTAGTCTGCACAAGAGAAGAATGAGGGAGCATTTGATAGCTGCTTTCAACTACCTGAAAGGGGGTTCCAAAGAGGATGGATCTACACTGTTCTCAGTGATATCTGATGACAGAACAAGGAGTAATGGTCTCCAGTTGCAGTGGGGGAGGTTTAGGTTGGATATTAGGAAAAACTTTTCACTAGTAGGGTGGTGAAGCACTGGAATGGGTTACCTAGGGAGATGATGGAATCTCTTTCCTTAGAGGTTTCTAAGGTCAGGCTTGACAAAGCCCTGGCTGGGATGATTTAGTTGGGAATTGGTCCTGCTTTGAGCAGGGGACTAGATGACCTCCTGAGGCCCCCTCCAACCCTGATGTTCTATGACTACACAACAACTGCAGCTAACTTAATTACTATCTGTGGCAAAATATTATAACTAGGAGTGTTGGCCTTACTTGGTCACTCAACTGCTATCCTGCTCTGATGTGAGCCTAGGTACTTAATCACACTATGGACAAACAATACACAGTCAAACTTGCTTTTACATGGATTACATCTAACTAGATAGCTTATGTACTGACACTTATGTAAAAAGTTTTCATTAATTAAAAAAAATGCATTAAGTTTTAGAGTTCTCTAAATAGTGGCCTAAAATGTGGTCATGTCACCAAAGTCAATTTATCTCCCTGATGCAATAACAGGCCCTGTTTCTAACACCTACTCTCCCCCAACCCAAATATCTTTTGTTCACTGTGAGCGTTATTCATATCAGCATAATAGCTGTCAATATCTTGCCAGTGTGCTGCTCAAACCACTTGTCTCCTGTCTGGAATTGCAAATGTTAGGCAAAATTGCCATAAATAAAACTTCAGTAAATTTGTATGGCAGAAGATTAATAATTTATTAGTGATAAAATTTGTATTGACATCATATGGAGCAATAAAATAAGATTATAAGACAGAGGGGTTCAAGAAGTCTAAGGTAGCCTCAGACAGTCAGGTACAATGGGATGAGGAATACGTATTAAAATAAAAGGTCACATAGTAAATTATACAGTAGTGAACGTGTGGCAGCCAAGTGATTGAAAGAGAGATGAACATAACTGAGGAAAGAAAATTAAAGTACAATAGAACAAGAAAGCAGAGCAATTGTATAAGATAACTGGGTTAGCAAACCAAGCACTTGGAAAGACTAATGAAGGAGGAGGCACACAGAAGATTAACTGCATGATAGACAGCACCAGCTACAGTGCATTGCAATCCTGAATGCCAAATACTTAAGGAATGTTGGCCTTCATTGCTGGAGATCATTAGCAGGCTGGGGTGTGGGAGGACAGAGCCAATCGTGAGGGTAGCACACGGCTCCCAGTGGCCAATGGAGGCTCTCCTTTACAATGGACACTCTTATTGGATAGATGGCTTTGCTATTACCAAAATAGAAGTCCTTACAATCCAGAGGTAGAACAAATATTTACTTAGATTGTAAGTTCTTCAGGATAGGGACTGTCTTTTTATTCTTTGCTCATACATAGGCTAGTATAATCGGCCCAAGGCTGGGATTCCTGAATAATACTGGATAAGACCCACATTTTCCCCCTCTGCCCAGAGTAATTAGGACCTGCTCCTGCTCCCACTGAGTTCAATGATAAATTAGCCTTTGATTCCTGGGGAAGCAAGACTGGCCCACTAGCCGAAGCACACTCATAACTCCACTCTGCCAAATGATCAGCAGAAGGACAACATTCATTCTGCTTTAAAAGCAGAAAGAGTTGAAACAATAGAAATTAACATACTTTCAGAATGTGTAAATTGCACATGTCCCCAGTCTGTAATAATGAAAATTACTACAGTGTGTTATGATGGCATAACACTGTGGCATTTTTTCCTATTCATACAAGAAATAAAAGCTAAAAGATTAAATATTCACAAGGGTCATATCTAATCCACTATGCAAAAGCTAACAAGCCTTTAGTCTGAAATACTAGCTTTGTAGTACAGTATTGTCAGATTTTCCCTGCACTCACTTGACAATCTCTGTCCATCTCATTATGAAGATTTGACTCATGTTGTTATAGTAGGTTCATTCCCTTTTTGTTTAGTTTAAGTGGAGTTTACTAAATAGTTAAGATTTGTAACTAAATTATTTGCAGAGCACTCTAAATTCATAATTAATAGCTTTATTCCCATATTATGTATATTATTGGCATTTTACTTTTCATTGAATTACAGCCCATCATATGTTAATGTTTGAAATTACCATGATCAGTACCTACAGGCAAATTCAGTAAGAATCAATTTGCTTATAAATAAATCAGCCTAAATATATAAATAAACTGGCAACTAGAAAAGTGCTATCTAGTAATGGGAAAATACTTGTTTTTATTGGGTAATTGTGCTTATTAAACAAACTACATTTCTTTATGACATATTGGTTTCAAATCTTTGAGAGCTGCAGAGACTATTTCTTAATTTAAAAGATTTTTCCGCATTTGCTCTTTGTCTATTAATGATTTTCTGACAAAATACTCTTTCTAATTTTCCACATGGTACATTCAGCTGATAGGCTGTATTAGCCCCATGTCATTTTCTTTTTAAACATGTGTGGCCTGATTCTTAGCTGGTGTAAATTGGTGTAGCCCCTTTAACCTCAGTAGAGATTCATGGATTTATACCATCTGAGGATTTAAATGTTAAAGGTATTTAGGTGCCTAAAGATGCATCTAAGCACCTAGTAGGATTTTCAAAAACGTATAGGTGCCTAACTCCCACTGATTTCAGTGGGAGTTAGGCATCATGGCACTATTAAACATCCCACTAAGTGCTCAACTACACTTTTGAGCATGGAAATACCTTTAAAAGTTTGGCACCTGGCCCATAAGCAGTATATATAAGACACAAAAGGAGCCAAATTGCTCATTCCATGGAAGAAAATCCTTAGAAGGGGATTCTGGTGAAGGAGCGATATCTTTCCCCAGATGATAAGTGGGAGATTTGTAACCAAGAACCCCAGTTCTCTCAGCCACCAGAAGCCAAGGCCATCTTCCTAGAAGTCTTAACTTCTGTATTGGCTCTGAAACCTCTGCACATCCGTGTTTCCGGCTTCCCTTGAAATCCCCCTCAAAGGAGATTTCACAGCATGAAAGGTGAGCATGGTAGGCCTGCATTAACTTAGAAGATTTACCTCACCACTACTTTTTGTGCAATTGTGTTCTATTGTCAACGACAGACAAAAAAAAAGTTGCCTAAAGCTGGGCATCTATACATTTAAACATCTGAATAATGTATTCAGTTGTCAGAGGTGCTAAGAATCCAGAGTTCTCTTTGAGTTCATGTCAATTTTTGTGACAACAGTATATGCAACATGTCTACAATTCTAGTGCCAAATTCTGCATGTCCTCATCAGGAATAAGCATCAGAATGTTAATTATTCAACATCAACAAACAGGAAATTCTTCCAATGCTTTGGCTTATAGAAAAGTGACAGAATATCAGCATTGGATGTACCCATAAAATTGGAATGAATTTGCTGCGGACTCAATGTTTGGAATCCCAAACTCGTACTTTAGTCTAAGGCCCATGGCTGGATTACTAGAGCAGAATGCTCTTGGAAGCATGGTCAAACCCCTCCTCCTTCTGTGGAGGAACTGACGTCACAGTGCAATAAAATGTGGTGTTGTTTCATCACAAGTATCAGAATGCTGTGATGTGGCTATCCAGAAAGAGGAGTTACTTTGGCTTTACACTGATATAAAACATGGGAAGCTGGCCAACTAAATTTGCATGATTCAAATTTTATTCAGTTCAGCCTTTTCAAGGCCGGCTCAGGTTTTTTTTTGCATGGACTATTCGCCCACACCCACAGAAGTTGTAAGAGAATCTTGAGAAGCCATTATTACTTTTATTCCAGAATTGTTGCATAAATCTGACACAGTACAGACATCTAATACACTTGATTTGTGAAGATTATTTTAATCTTCACAGAACAAATTTTTTTTCTTTCAATCACAGGTTCTTCTTTGTCTAGGGAAAAATCCAGCAATGATGATCACAGGAAATTTGTTTAGTGTTTCTAACAAACTGTAAACTATTGCCTATCCAGTACCAGAGATGCACTGAGGCATATCTTGAAGCCTACTTTCATTTTGGACCAGAACTTTACTGGGAACCAGGTAGAAATGTATCACAATGTAAACATGCAAGTTTGGTTCACTATCACATCTCCAACAATGAAACACATATGAGAAGAACTTTGTTTTGAATGAATAACTTCTCTGCTTATTCACAACTGTTAAAATAGAAAGGAAAAGATAGTGATACTAGAGGCATTTGTTCAAATCCACATCCAAAGTAACTTTAAGAGACCTACTGTAGGTATTGCTAAGTCAAAGAACATCTTCAAAATATGAAGATCTGATGCTATTTCTCTCACATATTGTGATTTACAATATACTACTGTTATAGTCTATATGGCATGCAAGTTATACATTTGTGTGTGGTACCCTCTGTGGTCTTTTCTTTGGGTTAAATACATTGCCTTCTCTTATGTGCATCAGTAATGGCTTTTACTTTATTTATTTTTTAACACTTGTATGCTACAATTGGGATTTTCTTTGGAATAAATATTAATGTACCATCCGCGATTCTTCCAGTTCCCTTCCGTTAGCCAGCCCCCATTTCAGCATTCTCAAATATAAGCCATTTTAGTCCATGAAGTAAATGTTAGCTTTATGGGATAGCCCATTACACTTTTAAAGTTCTTCCAGCTTTATTTCATAATTACAACTTTGAATGTGTATTCTGCATTAATGCATGGAGCTGCATGGTTGGAAGTTTGAGCTTTTCAAACTTGAGACAATCCCCTGGTAAGGAATCTCTAATAAAAAGAATCTCCAAGTTTTCTAGGTTCATGATCCTCAGCAAAGCCTCAGCACCAGTAAATTATTGAAAAGCAAGCAATGAAACATTAGACTCAACAATATTGTTTGGAGATGAAAAAGTAGCTGACGAGTGCTATTACATTGATTCTGCTTTTGAGGTGTATAGTGACTAGATAGCAAGGGTGAAAAACCAGGGCAGGGAGTAGGGGGTAATTGTCACCTATATAAGACACAGTCCCAAATATCAGGACTGTCCATATAAAATCAGGATATCTGGTCACCCTAGTGAGGTGTATTTTGAGTAGTGCAGTGCTCAAAACATACTCCCATCTAGTAGTCTGTCTGTCTGTTTGGTTTAAAAATCACTTCCTTCCTCCTCCTCTTAGTCTTTCTGATGCTATATTTGGAGATTATGAAAGCGCTGATATGTGATGCTCAATTTCTCCTCTCTCTCTATTGCCCTTTTTACACACCAATCCTATACGGACTCATCTCACAGACACAGAAAGCCCCCAAACAAACCCATGTTAATGGTCTTATTCGCTGTCATGTTTGATTACAGCAATGCTCTCAGCCTTTCATTGCATTCCATGGTTATGCTGGCAAGCATTCGGGCACTCGTGTTATTTATTGGGCATTTAATGGTGTCCAATCTCATGAAGAATATTGAAGCTTAATGCTTTTTGCTCCGAAAAGTCAATATGACTGTGTCAGTGGCACCTGTTTGAATGGGTTGCAGCAGCTGTCACTTGGGAACCTAATTCAAATCTCATTAAAGTCAATGGAAAGTCATCTTGTGATTTCAGTGGACTTTGGCTCAAGCCCACAGTGCAGTTGTAACTTGTAAAAAATGATGTTATGGAATATGTGTTCTCAGAATCCAAAGTGCTTCTTCTCGCCTTTTCCCATGATAAATAATGAATGCTTTGGAAATATAAGTTAACATCTTAATTTTTGAAAGCATTGCACAGGTTATTTCCCATGCAACTCTCATTGGTTTAATGAAACTCACCTGGCGAGAAAACACTTCAACCCCTGGAAAATATAGTTATACCCAACACACAACTCCTGGGCCATTGTTCTTGAGAGGCCCCATTGAACAAAGTACATTGTAAGGATAGAACTTGTTCACCAGATATCAACAGTCCCCATCAGAGATTGTCATTTATTGTCTGCTACATGGGTAGATTGTCCTTTCTGGATGCAGTTTAAAAAAAACAAACACCTGAGGATAGTCCTGGGTAAACTAAGACATTTGCTAGGGCTGGCAATGAAAAGAAAAGGAAGCTGGAATTTTGCTTTCCTAGTCTGTAGATTCTGTGGGGCAGAGAATCTTTTTGTTCTGTGTTTCTGCCACACCAAGCACGTTGGGGTCCTGGTGCATAACTAGGTCTCCTCGGGGTATGAACAGAATACAAATAAATAATACAATACAGTAATAAACTTTTTGCTTATTTTACAGTTGCAGAAAGTGCCCAGAAATACCTTACTCTGGTAAGGCGGGTGGGAAGCTGCTGTTAAGGTTGCAGCTGCTAATAATTTGTAACATTGCGATTTAGGTTGCATTCAGTGTTGCGGTACTTGTGCTGCCTCATATAATTCCTTTGAAGGAACAAGTTGTTGTTGTGGCTATTACATGCATACCTTCAATAGATTTTGGAAACAATGAAGCTAAGCTAATGTTTCATCCTTCTCTAACCTACATTTACAATAGTGCACATTCATATTTATATTTCATATTTTATTTGTGCACAATGTGAAGAATTGATTTCATACCAAGTTTGTTAGTATAGCTGCACTATCTTCTCTCTTGCAGAGAGGAAAATTATTTTAATAGCAGCTGATAGTGTTGGTTTTTTTGTTTTTTTTGCGGGGGAGGAAGGGGGCTTGTCATTAGTTTCAATTATAAAAAAATGTAAATGAAACAAAGTTCACTGGTGGGAATGAAAGCTGCTTTGTCTAAATTTGAACTGTAGACAGCAAAACCATAAACAACAATAATCACTTGTAGGATTAGTTTCTGGGCTCTATGCCACAACTTTGCATATGGCACAGTGCAGAGCCAGAGCACTGGAGTGGTTGGTTCAGTAGACAGTCTATTTTAGTGCAGCTCCTCACATATCTTAAAATAGAGTGGAGTGCTCAAGCTTTTCTCTCTGGATTAGTGTGGACCTTCTCACTCTTTGGTACTATACTATGGGTCTGTACATATCTATACTTCACCTCCAAGTTCCCACTGCATGGAGCTAGGCAGTGAGCTGCACCAGAGCTGAACACTGTGTAGCGCTCTCCCCCGCGCGTCCCTCCCCCTGCGTAATTGTCTCCAAATTCTGATCCGACATGTTGCACAGCAGAAGGTGTGCTGCAAAGTGTTCTCTACTCTAGTGAGGTGGGGACAGAATTTGCTCCACTGTTCCTTTAAGCCTAACGTGTGTGTTTTGTTTTTGGCGAGGGGGAGAGAATCTTCAAAGGCACAAAAGTTCTGCACCCATTTCCCATTGAAAACGAAAGGGAGTTGGGTGCCCAAATCCCATTCATGCCTTTGAAAATCTTCCCCTTTATAAATGGCATGGAGGATTCTAGACCATACAAGAATTGCTCAAGTGAACACTGAAATGCAGACAACTCTAGGTGATATAAGGTACATTTGATGCTACAATGAAAGATTTCTTACTCAAGATTTGTTTTGTACCTTAACCTGCAAACTTTCATGGCTTTTCTTTGACTTCTACCATATATCATGAGGTCTTGCCAGCAACTCCAAATATTTAATATGAATTTCATTTTGTTTTTTTCACATAAAATCTCCTTGTGGCAATGAGACATTTTAAACGTAATGTGCTGATACTCAGACAGCTGTCTAGTGATGAATATGGTGCAGAGAAGTGTCTTAGTTATGCGCATGCTGTATAACTCATTTTTAGTAGATCAGTCAGGATCTAAATAGATGTAATTGCAAAATGGTTATTGATTTGAATATGTGGAAAAATACTACTTTGTGCCTTTCCCCGCATTACAATAAACGTATTTGCCTTCACCTTCTAGAAAGCACTAACTTAGAATAATGTTGATATGGAATATAGGAAGGAGTTTTTTCAGAAATTACTTAAGGTGATGTTTCAATGGAATACTTCTAGCCCTGAAATGATAGCTATTTTTGTTTTATGTTGTCCTAGTAGCTTACCTTTTTTGCAAGGAAATCAGAGAGAGTGCTCAGAAATAAAACTATCTTTAAGGGGAAATTTGCAAATGCTAATCTCTTATTGATATTTTTGTAGCATTAGAAATTAAAGTTCAGTTAGTTGCTTCATGAACTTTGGCTATTTGGATATTACAAAGTTACTTCCTACTTCTGAAGTTCTAGTATTCAAAATAAACTTAACATTAAAGAAACATTTTTACCCTGTAGGAGCTAATAAAGGTGACTGTAAATGAAGTATCTTAATGGTATATATGGAATTCAATGGCATACTGCATTAATTGTAGATACAAGTGAATAAAGGGAAAAAGTAGAGGTCCCCATAAACTGTGGTCAATAGCTAAGTAGTTTGGATAAAATCCTGGCCTTGCTGAAGGCCATGGAAGTTTTGTTGCTGATGTCAATGAGGCCAGGATTCAACCCCTTAAGTTAAGAGTAAGACATGCTTTACAAATAATGTAGAGAGGTCATAATGGAAATTTGTTAAAGTCAATCTCAGGAAAGGCTCACAACTGTGGTAGCAGGGGTTTAATAGGTTGGCATATGCTAAAATCAATTGGAAAATCAATGGGAGTCAGGCGGCTGAAGTATTTTTGAAAATTTTACTAGGTGCTTAAATGCCTTTAAAATCTGTCCTTAGAGTTTTGGGGATTTTTTTTTTGGTTTATTTTTTTAAGAAAAAAAATCACTGGAGTTGGGAGCCAGAATGCAGCAGCTTTAATACAGGGATAGCATTAAAATAGACAAGCACGGTGAAGAGAGTGTCTCCGATCCCAAGAAGCTGATTTCAGTAGGAATTGTGGGTGCTATCATCAATCAGCCTGCATTTCTATCTAATCTCACTATTTATGCCATACTCATCACTATGGTATCTGAATGCCCTACAAAATAACATCAGTCTGTTTGCAAACCTGAGTTCTCTACTCTATACTCTTTCTAGGAGAAAAGGAATGGCTGCCTAGAAATTCCATTCATTTCTCTTTCCCATACTCTGAGAAGAGGCTGAGTGTAGATACTGTGGCTTTTTTGGGTCTCGTTAAGACATAATTAACATGATGGGAAAACTATGGCAAAGAAGTGGATCTTTGCTTTTCATCCTGAGGGAGGTCAAGTTTGTGGCCATCCATACTACTTGTGGAAGAGAGTCCACCAAGCACAGGCCTGCCATTAAGAGGAAATATCCAAGGGCCCAGTCTATTGAGAAATTTGATGAGAGTATAGGATAAGAAAATAATAGATATAATAGAATAATAGTCATTTCTCCAGGCGTGATGTGGTCTTGTTGTCTGTCAGTGCTGTCAGTGGCTGAGATGATGTATTCTACACAAGTTGATTTTTTTTCAAGTAATTTTTGGTTTCATACCCAAGTACAATGGATTTCTATAATCAAGCTTGGAGGTTATGGAGGCATGATTGTGGGATTTGATGGAGTGGGCTGAAATTGGCATAAAGAGTTACAGCTTTTGCCCTGTTAAACCATAACCACTCAATGACTGTTCCTAAAGGCTGCCCATGATAAAAACAACTACTATTCATCACTGACACCTAAATGAGAAAACGGAAGTAAGATCTAGAATCTGTAGAAAAGTAGACTCACCACTGGCCCAGACCCTTGTGGCTGGGCATGGTGTAGCAGGCTCTTTAGTGCCAACAGCTGTCCCAGCACTGTGTGTTTTCTTCTTCTCATGACTCAGCCATCTGGCCAGGTCACTTAGTGTTCCACCCCCCTTCCAAGGAGTCAGTATCCCAAACAGTGTCCCACATGACACTGTGAAGTCCTCCACCCCTCTAGGGCTACTTTTCCATTCCCCTTTTCTGTCAGAGTAGCAGACCCATGCTTTCTCCCTGGAGTCTCTCAACCAAATCAAAAGTGAAATAAAAAACACAACAAAAGCAATTTCTGCAACTTCCCCAGGCTTGAAGTTTGAATACATCCTCCTCAGTTGTCCATTCTCTGCAGGACACTGGCTCCCAGTGATTAAGTCTCTGGAGTCTTGCCCCTAGTCTGGATCCTCCCATCCCATCTGCTCCTAAGGCTGTCCGCCTTCAGGTTGGACTTTTCTCGCCCCTGCTTCCCTCTCCCATCAGTGCTGGTCCCACTTGTAAATTCCCCCAAGACTGTGTTTCCACAGCACACCACTGTTAGCGGCATATAGGATGTGTGTAGTTACACAACACAGAAAAAAGCCTGCTGCACCCACACTGGAGTGTAACTACATCTGTCAGTGAAAAGGCTCTGGCAGGGAGCAGACAAAGAGTGAGGAAAAGTTTCAGCAGCTCCCCAGTGTCAGAGCCGCCTCTTGATGTTGGAGTCTTTCCCTGCAGCAAACAAAGGGAAGGCTCTGGCAGGGGGGAGACAATGGGGAAAATATTTCATCTGTTCCCCACTGCCAGAGCCTTTCACTGCAGTAAGGAAAGGCTCTGCCAGGGGGGAGACATCAGGGAAAGGCTGAGAAGGGAGCTGGCAACCTTTCCCCATTGATGAAGTCCTTCCCTGCCATGAGGAAGGGCTCCAGCAGTGAGGAGCTGGCAGAGACTTTACACACAAGCATCTTTCCCTGTGGTGAGGAAGAGCTCCAGCAGTGGGGAGGCAGTGGGGTACTATACTGCTAAAAATAGCAGTGCAGATGGGGAGGCATGCTTGGGAAAGTAAAGAGTATGTAGCGTACATAATCATACACACTCACACTCTTCAGGCATGCCTCTACTCACTTAAGCCATGCCTCAATGGCTACGCTGCTGTTTATACCTGTGCCGGTGGCTATATGAGTATGTATTCTATACACCCCTGAAAGAAGCATGCAGTGTAGACGTAACTTCAGTTCAATGTCTCCCTGGCTTTCTTTCCAGGAGGTCCAAGCCCTGCCTTTTTAACAGGGCTCAACATTAAAGCTTTTCCCTCCCTATCTTCCCAGATAGGAATTACATCATCAGCATTATTATTTTTCTCTTTCGCCCCCTTCTATGCTGCACTTTGTCCTTTTATAGTAACCACCCAGCTCCTCCCCTAACTGTGACTCATCTTTAAATGGACCCAGCCTGCCCTCCAGGTGCCTTAATTGAGCTCTGTCAGCCCTTTGTGGAAAACCTCTCAGCTGGGTCCAATCATCACCCAGGACCACCTTATCCCAGCTGATTCTGATTACAGGCATGGCAGGGCCTGATTCCCCTTAAAAGACCATCCAGCCTCTGGCAGCCTCCTGCACTTTTTTGGCTCAGAATTGAAGGACAAAATTATGGACAAAATGCTTCCTTTCCATAGGCCACATGCCCACACAGGTGATGTTTTTACTCTCTTCAGTCATATATTTTATTCATACATCCTCAACACAATTAGGGAACATTGATGTCAGGATAGGGGAGTCTTATACTATGTGTATGTACATCATCCCACCCAATGGGCCTCTGATCTTGGTTGGAGCTTCTAGGTGCTACTGTAATAGAAATACTAATAGACTCTCTCCTGAACATGTGACTGTTGTGTTGATTGACACACTAGGCAATGCTAAATGCATGAGTCTTTTACAGTTTGAGCTAAAGAGCCAGTCTTTGTCGAGGGGAGCTGGGCACACATCCTCTGTAGATGGGGCACAGAAAGAGACATGTAATGCACACTGACTAGTGGGTTACACAAGTGCTTAGGGCCCAGAACTCCCCAACTTTGACTGTCTCATGCATAGAGCAGTTGCTAGATCAGGCTGTTAATATGCAATTTTGTTTGGTAAAAAGAAAAGTGAGCAGTTACTTCTTGGAAGGGTGCAATGTACATCATATCCCAGCGATGATTAAAAATACATAATGAATAATTACCTGGAGGGGTTTGTAAGTAAAGGCCATAGAAGGAACACATCAAGGGCCTTTAAGCTGAATGACTTTATAATCAGAGAGAAAATATTGATTAGTTCATCAAATATAAAAGAACAGTTAATGATGGCATTTATTAAAATCTTCACTATAATGCATAATTAACACATTCTGCTTCCACCTCAGACACTGCCACAGCAAAGCATGGCTTCTGGGCAAACAAACAAACAAAAAAGTAAATGTTAGTTTTCCCTACCAAAGAATTTTGTGACCATTGAATTACTTGAACCTCATTAGACAAAAATGTCAAACATCTGATTTGTAAAACTTGCTATGTGCTGGCATAATGGTCTGACTTCCATGTCAAAACTAAAAATAATGAACAGAGGAGAGAAGAAAGTTGGTTGATTTTTGCCTAAGAAAGAAAGATATTGAATGATGAGTGTTAAAAGTGAGCATATAGGGCCTGATGATGATGCTGTTTTTCACATTAGTGAGCAGTTACTCACATGAGCAGCCCCCTGGACTCAATGTGAATAAGGAGCGCATAATCTAGAGTAAAGGCAGATCCTGTGAGCAGGGGCGGCTCTAGAAATTACACCGCCCCAAGCAGGGCGGCGCGCTCGCTGCCCTTCCCCGGTCCCGCGGCCGGGGCAGAAGTGTCTGCGGTGGGTGCGCTGGTCCCGCGGCTCCGGTGGAGCATCCGCAGGCATGATTGCGGAAGGTCCGCCGGAGCCAAATGCCGCCCTGCCGGGACAATGCTGCCCCACGCGCCTGCTTGGCGCGCTGGGGTCTGGAGCCGGCCCTGCCTGTGAGTCAATTTTTATCTTCTCACAGCAAAAGTTCCTTGCATTCTTTACAAACTATTTTATGGAAAATATTACCTAATCTCGTGTCAAGAGATTTGATAATCCTGTTTCTTAATATATAAAATTGATGTCCTTTTCCTGTTTTGGTATAGCATATCTTACATTCTCATCAGATAATAGTAAAGCAACCTTGGCTGAGCTCACTACACACTTGCCTCAGCCACTTTTCATAGTATTTTCAAAACACACTGTATAAATAAAGAGCTAGTAACCAATACAGTTCCAAAACAGTTTAGTTATTGCAAACCTCTTTCCATCCCTATCCAGTAGTTTTCAACTGACTCCACACCAAGATCTCCTGTTCCATACTGAGACCTATCTCATATTTCTAGCTGGGAACCTCCTCTGACTTCATTTAGCAGTATGTGAAGGGCAAGGTCTATGACACTTGGTCACAACCCCATGCCGAGAACTTTTTCTAATGACTAGATTTTTTAAAAAGTATTATTGACTGAGTGATATCAAATGCATACAGTGCTCTACTACAAAAATAATAATAATTAATACAGGGCAAGGATCTTGCACTGAGGAGCTTCTACCCCATGTCACAAAGTTGATACATTGGACAGCAGTAAAGATATTGGGACATTGTAAGTGAGATCAACATGGGAAGCATTTGTGAAATAAATGGATTTCCAGGAGAGGCACTGGAAGAGGGAGGCAGTTCCAAGTATAGGGGAAAGCACTGAAGACAATGCAAGTCAGAGTATGAGAAGGAGGTAAAGTAAGTAGTTAGGAGAGCTGATGTGGAGGTGTTTCTCTGGGAAGCATCAAAATGATGTGACATACATTATCTGGAGATAAATGTTAACCAGGAAGGGGCAAATCCTAACCCTGTCTCTCTAGCCACAGAGGATTCCTTGGCTGTAGGAGGGTCAGGGCTGAAGAAATGGGGAGGTGCATGGATGGGACAGGAATGGGAAGGGGCCAGGTATCCTCCACTGGAGAGCTCCTTCTATTCTTCTCTTGTTGGATGCCATGCAAGGGACAGCAGAGCCTCCTCCATCTCCATACCTGACTTAATTCATACCGGGCACCATATCAACCCTGAGATCAAAAAGGTGACAAAGTTGTCAAGTGCACCTTGGTTGGACCACAAGATTCAGCTCACAGTAACTTTGGCTCCTCTTTGGATATTGCTCTTTTTTTCATGTTAAGATCATTTCATTCAATTACAATGGGTTTTGAAACCAGGGATCATTTCAAGGCAAGTTACAGGGCTTATTGTATTTATTTATTAAGTGACCACCCAGCACTGGGAGTTGCATGGAATATTACAATCAGTGCATTCAAATAGATCATAAGTCCTTTTTGAGATGTGCACTTTGAGCAGCTTTTATAATATATCAGCTGTTAGCTTCACACTAAAGACTTTCCATTGTAACTAATAGAGCTAAAAAGGTCAAGAGAGAACCTCTGGAAAAAAACAGGCTCCTATAATGGTAACAGCAGTTGACCCTAAACTGAAAGGCCAAAAATGCTATATATAAATATTATTATATTACATAATATATAATTCAAATGTTCTTTTGTACTGTTGACAGCATGTTTCCCCTTCACTGATTCAGGCAGCAGACATGCATCCCAAAAGATTATAGAACATTGATGTCAGTCACTCTAAATATTTTGTGGAATGAAAATAATAAATTATGGCCCATGTGAACTTTCCATGGAAATGTATATTAAATTTGCATGAATGAATGCAACCACCTGAATATCATATTTACAGTGAAGCGAGAGTGAATGTAGCTGACCATATAGGAGCTGATCCTGCAGCACTTACTCATAATAGCAGATTAATTGAACAGAATTGTGGCCTCATTTGCGCTTGTTTTACACAGTTAATTCAAATGAGTTTAGTGGAATTAATCCTGACTTACTCAAGTGTATCCATTTGCTTTGCATTTGATTGTAATCAGAGAAGACCAAGTATGAGTGTGGATCATGCAGTTCAGTGCCTGCCATTGGCCAGCACCGAGCAGGCAACCCCTTTATAGAGAGTGTTTATTGAAATGTAATGTATGAACATACTCTGGCACCAATCCTGCATCACGATCCTCTATGAGGAACTCCTGCTGTGGTGCAGAGAACTGATGGTGCAGGTTTATGGTTTACTTCTGGAGTTGTCTTCCCCAAAATAATCCCAGTCAAAACTCTGCAGATTTCACTGAAAGCTATGATTTGTTACTGGAAAGTTACTGCATGGAAAGCCAGAGTGTGAACCTATAGCACACCATCTTGCCATGCAGTAATGTCCCCTGTGGACAGTGCACTGAAAGTCCTAGGGCAACATCACTCTGGAACTTGTAGTAGTGTCCACACAGTAAACTACTGCATAGTAAAACTGGTGTACTGTAGGGTCACACCCTGACTTGCCAAGCAATATTGTAGACAAGCCTAAGTCACTTTTGAAAATGGGACAACTCATAATTCACTGGGATACTTTTGGAAATTTTATCCTTGGACTATAAATAATTACAGTATTTGTACATCATTCTTTAATCGGTTTTTCTGTCTTTGTCACTTAGATAAAAGCTGCATATTAGATCATTTTACCTAAAGTCATATGTGATATATTATCCAATGAGAAAATAAAGTAGACAGCAAATATCTTTCAATGGTAAATGTATAGGCCTGAATCTTCACTCTCTCACTCGAGTTTTATAACGGAGTGACTACACTGATGTTAGTGGAATTACTCTATTGTTTCACTGATGTTACAGAGTAGAGAATTCAGTCTGCAGTGTTTGTTCTAACTATCAAACTGCTTTAAAGCAACATTGATATTGAGCAATATTGCCTATCAGATATGAGTTGACATTACAAACTAAATTTTTTAACATATGGTACTATTCTATTCAACTTGACTTGTGCTACATGAATTCAGGAAAACAACCAAAGCCTACTGTTTGCTGTGTTGTTGTAGCCGTGTCATAAACAGATAGTTAAGGGTTAAGGTCTGTTTTACCTGTAAAGGGTTAACATGTAGTACCTGTTGACCACCTGACCAGAGGACCAATCAGAGATAAGATTTTTTCAAATCTCTGTGGAGGGAAGCCTTTGTCTGAGTGAGAACTCTTTTTGGATCTAAGAGGACAGTCATGTCTCCAAGTTCTCCTGGAGTAGTTTCTACTAATTAATAGTGAGTATTAATTAGAAAGGCGAATTAGTCTTATAATTTGATTTCTATATTTGCAATTGTGTGTTTGCTAAAGGAAATGCTTTATTCCTGTTTGCTGATATTGCTTTTACTGAGAAAAGGGGGAGGGGGAATTCTCTCCAGAGATTGATAAGGTTATACCCTATGAGTGTCCAGCTTGGGCTCATAGAGATTCTGTATTTTCTTTTTATTCTTTAATAAATTCTTTTCTATTAAGGACTTGTTTGGTCTTTCCTTGGGTGGATTCTCAGGGAAAGAGAAGGGGGAGGTATCCCTCTGTAGTTAGATCCCGGTATCTCTCCTAGGAAAGGGATGGGGGAGGAAGCAGGGGGAATGGTTTGTTTCTCCTGGGTGTAAGAACTCCATGGATTTGGGGCTCTTGGAATCCCCTAGGATTTTGGGGAAGGACTGTGTCTCAATTCACATTTCCTAATTGAGTGGTGGCAGCTTACTAGATCTAAACTAGGATTTTAGTTTAGAGGGAAACCAAGTCAGGTCCCCACATTGGAGCCGAACAGCTCCAAGTGGGGGTGAGACCTTTGACATGGTGGCATGCGGGTCCTCACCTTGAAACCCCCCAGTTTCAAGTGAGGGGAGACCCATGACAAGCCGTGTTGGTCCCAGGATATTAGAGGCAAAGTGGGGAGGCAATATCTCTTATTGGACCAACTTCCATTGGTGAAAGAGACAAGCTTTCGAGCTATGCTCCTTGCTGTATCAGACATTAGGAGTCCCAACCCTGTTCGACAACTTCTTTAGGAGATGCTTTCCTCTTATTCCACTTCTAGTTCTGGTTTACAAGGAACCAGACTCCTTATTGAACAAGTTCATACACTTGAACTTGAACAACTTGAACTTTACCTCTTACTCTACCAACCAAGAGGCTGGGCTGCTGTGAGAAGACACAAAAAGGGAAAAATTCCTTCCCAGCCTCAAAAAGATGACTAGTGCAATTCCCACAGCAGACCTCAAAACCCAGTCCTACAGTAATCCCTGGGATACAAGCTGCTGTTTTGGGAATGTAATCATGCCTCAGTTGATGGAAAAAGATTTATATGCCCATCCCCTTGGGTGCAGAGGAGCAATTGGCTTTTGCTACACCCCTTAGACCAACGAATCAGCTAGGCTACTCCCCTTCCCAGACCCACAAGAAACTAGGTTCCAAGAGGTGGAGGGAAGGAAGTAGGCAGGTGCTAGACCTTTAAAGAAGCCACAGAACCCTCTTTCCCTACCAGACCAGACAAAGTCCCATCCATCTCTGAGGTTACAGGGTGGGGTGCATTTTCCAAAGTGACTAGTGATTTGGGGTTCTTGGCTCATCTGAAAGGGGTCTGGATTTTCAGAAAATGCTGACCATCCACACTTTCTGAAAATCAGGCTACTTTAAGATGACTTAAGTTGGCCACCCAAAAACAGAGGCATCAAAAATCACTAGTCACCTTTGAAAACATAGTCTATAGGGTTTTTGTTTGCTTGGTTTTATTTTATTTTTTATTTTTTTGAGGAAGGATTCACTTAGCTCTAAATCTTGTGTACCAAATAATAGTTCTGTACAGTATTTGCTATATCCTTAACTAGAGATTCTTCTTTGAAAGGAGTCATCTAAAACCCTTCATGGTTACAAACTGATTAAGCATTATTCCTTCAATTATTATAACAGCATTCAGACATTCATGCTTGCCCGGGTTGCTATCAGCATCTGAAGCATTCAGCATAAGCAGAGAAGTTTCTTTCACTGGTAGTAAATCCTTTAATAATGTGGAAGTGTTATATAGCCACCTAATGCACAGAACATAAAATTCTTGTTCGAGGAAGAGATGAAGCCATACATTTAGATAATATCTGGCTAAGCTTTTTCTCTAAATAGGAAAGAAATTAAGATAGAGTATGCAAGATTTAATAAACTGATGCCATTTTACCTTTTTATGTATAATAGCATTAATCTGCCTGAAAATCCCCAGACATCTATGTCTGCAATATCATAGATGAGATAATGTGCCAACTTGGTGCTAAATTACACACCCAGGTTACCCAAACCATGGAGTTATGAAAACAGATTGGCAAAGTTGCATAGAGAAGGAGCAGAAGAAATCTCTATTTCTGTTCTGTTATGCTACATAATTGCTTGGCTTTTTGTTTTTCATTGCATTTTTTCCTCAAGATAATTTTTTAAATTATGAATTACAAACAACAAAAATGGAAATTTCAGATTTTGAAATTGATGGAAATTATTGAAAATTTAATTTATTATGAAAATGACATTTTTCAGGAAAAGACTGAATTATTTTTGAAGCTTTTCATTTTTCAGTATTTTTGATAGAAACTTTATGTAGAAGAGAACGCAGCTCCTAATTGCTCTGGGGTTTTGGTTCTCATTTTTTGCATTGCCACCGTGTACATTTTGATTGGTCACTTTCAGTCTTTTCACAAAAAAAAATTGAAAAAGGTTACATTTCAGCAGAAAAATCTGCCCAGTTCTGCTAAGAAGTAAAAAGAAGAAAAAATCTGGGATGGCTACTGAGGGATCCAAGGTCAATATAGCTGGTCAGCTGTGCTATGATGCTCTTTTTTAACAAAGAATAGAAAGGCTTCATATGTGTGATGTTTAACTTGGTTTCCTTTCTGAAGGGGCTAAAAGAGAAACAAAATAGTGTAGACCATGAAGGACTCCCACAGAGACACTGGAGGTTTAGACAACACGGGCTAGTGATGGATGTGGAAGTGAGGATGGAATAATATGATGCATAGGAATAGTGTTAAGAGCAATGAAGAAACATCCATGGGAACTTTCAATCTAGTTTCCTGATTGCAGTTTTATCTGATCCTACATGAGGGTTATGAAAAAGAGTGGGTCATGACAAGGAAGTTCTGGTTCATTATATCTCTATAATTCTCTTGTGTCTCAACTTTTGCCAAATCTCAGTAAAGTAATTTTCTACTACTGGTTGACAGTGCCACTGATGTGTAACAAATCAGTTATATAGTATTTTTTTTAGAGGACAAGATCATTCCTGTTTCTGGTTCCAGAGAACCTATGCAAACCTTTACAAATGGGCATGACTCCACCAAACCTGAATTCTCTGGAGTTAACAGTGAGATTGCTCATACAAACCAGGCCTTGGAAAAACACTTTCAAACCTATTCTGAGCCATTTTGGACTGGCTCACATAGCTCTCATGCAAATGTAACCTAATACTAGTCAATTTGTCTTAGAAAAATGATGATGCAAATTAAAACTGAAAGATGACCTATATCAAGCAATTGCAGTCTGCAGTGTGAAAATTTGTTGTTAGTGTGCAATTCTGTTTATAAAATTCTTGCCGTGAATACTAATATGTGTGCCCAAGGCTGTGTCCTCAGAATTCCTAACTCAGTCATTTGCATTAATGTTCTTTGGAACGTAATATTGCATTAGTCCAGGTTTCAAATTGCTCAGAAACTATGATGTGGAACCCTGTATATTTCCTGTTTGTGGGAAGCTATATATACACATTATTTGTATTTAGCTACCCAACTATTTTCAAGTATTTCTTGCCATTTTTGTTCTTGTTTCAGGTTAAAAATACAACAGAAGCACGAAGACAGGTATCCCACTGTCTGAAGTGGCTTGTGACTGTGAGTGCCTATCTCAGGGCAGATTGTAAAAAAACAAGGCAGACACCCCAAACTGATGGTATGTTCTATCATTAGATTTCACAGACCCAGTAACAAATACGAATATCACTGTATCAGTTTTACCATGGAGTCACAGGTAGTCCCCTTTAGGCTCTCCAGTCTATCTTGCCACCCAGGGAAGCTGTACTTAGTGATAAATGCTCACTTACACCAAAAAAATAAAAAAATCACAAAATATTCAGGTTGCTTCCAGTCCCAAGAGACTAGTCATTTACCCCAGATCATTCGGTACCCTAGATCTTACACCAAAGTCACCACTTGTAGCCACTTCTGTAATAAACTAAAGATTTACTAACTAGGGGGAAAATGAGTTATTTACAGTAAAGCAAGCAAACATATACACACACACGTTACCATGTATGGGTCCTAATGGTGACCAATGTAGCAAGCTGTCCATTCACAACGTCTTTCAGTGTGGACTCAGATTGACCCTGGAGATGTCTGCATAAGCTTATTGTTTCAGGTCCTGTGAGAGTTCAAATGTCAAAGAGATGATCATTTTTCCTTGTGAGGAATTTTTAAATCTTCTTCCCTCAGAAATCAAGGTGATAGCAACAGTTTCCACGCAGGTCCCTTCTTCGTGGAGTTGGCGAGGGAAGGAATGTACTTAGTCTTTTGATCCTTGATCTTGCACAATGGCTCATTTGTGTTTAATGAACAGGATTTAACATCTTCTGGTTAGAGACAATGGTTTGCATCACACGCATCATACAACTATGTTGAGTTACATAGTTAGACATTTACAATGCAAATACTTGCTTATCAGCAGTGGCGGCTCCAGGCACCAGCGCTCCAAGCGCATGCCTGGGGCAGCAAGCCGTGGGGGGTGGCCTGCTGGTCCCTGCAAGGGTGGCAGACAGGCAGTCTTCAGTGGCTTGCCTGCAGGAGGTCTGCTGGTCCCGCGGATTTGGCAGCAATTCGGCGGCAGGGACACCGAAGCCGTGGACCAGGGACCTCCCGCAGGCAAGCCGCTGAAGGCAGCCTGCCTGCTGTGCTTGGGGTGGCAAAAAAGCTAGAGCCGCCCCTAGCTATCAGTTTATAACATGGGGTATAGTTGAGCGACAACAATGCATGCAGCATTCTACAAGTATTTTATAAAACACAAAACACATTCTTATCAACTTTACATCTAATATTTATTTTGATAATACTAACACAAGGTAAGCAAGACTGGTTTCTAGCTATGCTTTTGTAAGGGTTCAGTGCGGCCTGGGACCATGGCATGAACTGGTATCTGATCTGTCAGTGTTACAACAGGCAAGGCTTTAAAAGAGAGAGAGAAAAATAAGTATGGTTTGAAAAACAAATAAAAAGTGGTAATTAGGGTGAGGCTAGTAGTCCCTCTGAAATTACATGAATAAGGATTAGAAGAATCAGACATCTATATTGTAAGATGTAGGGATCTGTCGTCTTACATCTCTATAAAGGCTTGTTTACACTGGAACAGTCAAGAAAGCCAATGCACTTTAACTTCACACTTTTAGTTAATTCATCTTAGTTTTCCTGAGTGTCTGTACATAGACTATCGAATGTGCCTAAGAGCCTTGTACTTTTTTTGGCAACATAGAACACTCCAACTCCCATGTAAATCAATAGGCCTCTTTTCATTGATTTCAGTGGAAGTTACATGGGTAATACTAAAAGACAAAGTAGCCTCTCTCCACATTTCTCTTCAACACATTACTGGGTGTTCTCCAGCTCTTCTGAGTCAGAGGCACCCAACACATTCTGGAATGATTCTATCCCAGAGAAGCCCAGAATGTGTGTCTCAGATAGGGTCAAGCTTTCTCTGCTGGTAGCCCACCAGATTGCTGTGGGGCAATCCAGCCTCTGGATCCCTGATGGTTTTAAGCTTCCCTGGATCTCACCAGGTTGCAGCACTGTTTCTTCTCTTGGCCTCTCTGGCACATTTCCTTGGCACCACCTCTTAGTTCTGTTACTCCTTCACAGAAATGTGGCCCTGCAGACCTCCCGCCTTAGATCCCTGTAGCAGTGCTGCCCCTCAAAATGTGCCAGTCTTTTAAACATATCCACTCCCAGAATTCTACCATAGGTATAAGCCTTCTGGGTTAGTTTAACTCTTTCAGGGGGCTTAAAGTAGGTATAGCATATAATACTTTGCATGGATGTCTAACATGTTGTTGCTTTATACTTAATCAAATCCATACAAAAATAATAAACCCTACATGTATTTTCCCTCATTCTAGCTCACTACTCCCTTGAGAGTTCTTGGGAGACCATCTAGGTTCAGATACAGAGGGTCCCTGCTCCCCAACAGTTATTTTGCAAGTGTAGTTTTTGGCTTTTCAATTTATACTATTTACACTATTTAATAACAAAACTATCTTATTCAGATAGTAAATTAATACCCTATGTAAGGTTTATTAACAACTGATGCCAAATAGGTGCTAAATTTGCCAGACTTCAGCATGTCAAATTTCAACAATTATTTATTTTCATGGCTAGATTGTAAACCGGCAACTTCACCCCATACCCTGCCAAAGGTGATCTGTAATGGGAATACAGAAAGGTCTCAGTGTTGCTAGCGAGCACAGTTAAAGATGTATACCTGGAAACTCTATTGTCAGCTTCTTTAGAGCATCTTAATGTGATTGCCTTGTCAGCTCCATCAATAATACAGGGCAAAGATCAATCTGTAATGAGAGAAGATAAGATAATTTTCATAAGTGTAGTACCCTGATGCCTCCCTGGTAACTGGAAGCTGCAATTACATGGTTATACTGCATATTACTGTTCAAATGTATTGTAGGTCTGACATTTGGGATAGCCAATGATAGATAAAATGAAACTACAGTAGTGACACATATCTAACTAGCAACAACTTGCAAAAAGTAGGTCATCTTGAGTTTCTGGAATATAATTTAAAAGTGTAAAGCCCATAACTATGCTCTTTCTATTGTATTTTCTTGCCAAAAAAAGACTGAATGAATGTTCAGCATGAGTAAGGTCCAATACTATAATCCAGTTCACATATAGAAATACCTAATTTCTAGCCACAACGCTGTTTCTTGCTCAAGTAGGAGGTTCCAAGTAATAATTCATGCTTTTCTTTCACAGTTTCTTATATTGTAACTGGAGCTGTAAATATAATAGTTACTGTTAATAGAGACTCAGAGTGATCCCTCTTCTTCTTACCATGAAATCCTCTAATTCAGTAACTCTCAGACTTCTTCAGCTAAGGAACTTTTACAATCCCCCACAACCCGTGGACTCCTGTCCGGTGCTTTAAGAATTTTCATCAACATGGTCTTTAATCAAAATTATTGCTTTTCCCCACCACACAGACTTTTTTATTGTAATTTAGTATCACATTCTTCCTCTAGTCTTCCTGGAACTGCCATGGTGGCTGGCCCTCTTGGTTTTTTTGCCCTTCTTTTTTGCTGGTGTTGCTATGTGAGCTCAGTTTGTAACTTGTCAGGTCTTCTCCTTCCCTCCCCATCATCACCACTTCTGCCAATGTTATTTATTATTGCTTTTCTTCTTCCCACCTGCCATTACACCTTCTCATTTATCCTTGAAAATGGCGTTGTTTACGGCCGTCACTGTTCCTGTGGCAACTCTGTTGGTGCTGCTACAGGAATAAGGAACCTAGCAAGTGGCCCCAGAAAGACCTGCTAGATTCAAACAGGTTGTCTACGAAGGCTCTCGTAACTACTTCAGTGCACCCACTTCATCTGGGAATGATTAGTAGAGTTACGTTACCTCTGTTCTGTCTCTGACTTCATTATTGCTGTAGTAAAAAAATAAACATGGCTACTGGTTTGTTTTCATGGGGAGCAAACCACAGTTAGAATTAGGGAGAATGCTAGAATAAAGTAAGAATTCCCTGACCCCTGCCTCCCCCTTATCCTTGGCAGATTTGAGGACAAAGCTCTGTCCTCTCTGTGCTTACAGGAGAAGAGATCAAAGTCCAGAGAGATCCTCTCCCCCACCCAGATATGAGTCAACAACCACAGGACTGACCTGAGCTTAGGTGTTGGAGAATAGAGTTGCTCCTTTGGAACTCCAAGAAAGTCACTCACCGCAGCTCCTGTTTTCTATTGTGATTCTTACACTATCTTCATCACTGGACCATCTGAACACCTTCCAGTAATGCATTAAGTGTTTTCAGGATCTCTAAAAAGTAATCATGAGGAATAGCTGAAACATAATCCTATACAGAGTACAAGCCCTGAAATGTACTGTATTAGCACATACTGTAGGTAATATAATCTACAGAGACAAGGAAACAACGTGATTGAGGGCTGGATTGTGACATCTTTGCACATACTGATTAGTACCTTATTCCACAAGAAGTCCTTCAGAATTCAATGGAATTACCAGGAGTGTAGGGTGTTGTTCAAAATCGGAGAGAGGCTATCACAATCTGTCTCCGAGAGAGCAAGACAACTATTATTAGTAAACTTTTTCTTGATGTATCTACCTTATATTTTATTTTCCCAATGGATGGTGGAGAGAGGGAGAAAGACAACATGTCATGATTAAAGTTGGTACACAACTTATGCCTTCCAGCGCACTGTGATAATACAATGAAGAATATATGGTGGCAATGTGTCTAGTTTGGTAAAACTTCCTCCAGAACACTGGTAACAAGAAGTGGTGATTTTGAAGGCAAAGTAAAGGAATTTGCTTTCATTTTCTTCCAATAATGGTACCCTAGAGAGATAAGATAAAATTTAAAAAATCCAAGAAAATACTAATTACACAAATTATCAAAAGAGAATTCAACTATGTTTTGCTGAAACTGGGTTGATATATTTGCTTTTAGAGTTAGTTGTGTGATAAGTGGCTTTTCTTTTACTTTGAGTGTTTGTAGGCTCATTTCTCTAATTTAAACAACTATTTTACTGTACTTTATTTAATTTGCTATTGGTGTACAACTGGATAGTAGATGCACCAAGGTGTTTTATACACCTAATTGAAACTTGGTAGCACACTTCAGGTCTATAGTATCATTCACAATCCCATAAAAATGATTCACTTATGTTCAATAAATCATTGAAGATTGGCATTTTGCAAAACCTGGAATATCTGATATGTTTTTCTTTTTGTCACAATTGTAGTTATTCCTGTACTTCCTCAGTGTTCTGGTTGTATGCTGTATATCTACTGAAAAAGCATTTAACAATCCTAATATATATGTTGTATATCATGATCTATGGCAGTATTTTCAGGGGATACCACTGCAATGCGAGTAGTTTATCAGATGCATTTACCCACTTTATTTTAATCTTTAAAGTTATCTAAGGCCTTGATTGATTTACAAATTTAAACTTTTATTCTAATATTTCTGTCCAAGAGTCCATTATATCCAAGGTGACTATCCAATTTCCGATCTAATGCTGGAATTTTGCCTTCCATATTAGACATCCAGAGTTTTACTTATCACCTTCCATCATGTCAATTTCTCCAGGCTCTACCCTGTGATAAGCAACTGTTCTCCTCCTCACGTTGGGTGCAACATATTTAAAGATAATCAACCTAGATTCAGGACTTGCTCTTAGAAATTTGATTAGGAAGAAACCTTTCATCTGCAAATCTATATTAGGTAAACAATAGCAGCTTGTCGTCTTAAATAGACTTTAGAAGTCCACCAGTTATATTGTAGATGGAACATCTGTTTGATCTGCTGGCTCCTGGAGGAAGTGTGCACTGGGAAAGATCTTACCAGGGCAACAGACTAGGTAATATCATGTGCCCAACACTGGAAAAACACAATTGTGGTAGAAGGACTCAAGAAGACGTTTCACCAGTTTAGAGGCGTCTTCTAATTCTATTGTTTCATGATAAATCTGGGGGGGGGGAGGGTAGCTATTCTAAAACTGACCTAGTTCAGATGTGAATTTTTATTCAAAAGTACAAACTATGAAATAATGTCCATTCTCTCAACCGTGAGGTGGCACAAATGAAGAGAACTGAAGAGATAGAGGGAGAATGAGTGGAAGCCAGAAACCCAGTATCTAACCACTTTTTTTAATGTTCCACTTTGTGGACTGTCCATTAGCACATCTCCCTTTGTTTGCAGTGTTTTCAAAACATACTGAGGTTTGAAGAGGCCCCAGTAGCACTGGTAGTGGAATATAAATCTGTTTAAGGCCTTTAATGCTGATGCTTACACCAGAAATATATTATCCCAGAAATCTCTAGTCCAACAGCAACCATTTTGTATAAACCGGAATAAAAAAAAGTTGTACTGAAAGTGCAGGGAAGGGGTTCTTAACAAAATTCCTTACAAACCCATCGGTTTCTTCTGACCTACCCATAGCTATTTGCCACTGATTTTAGAGGCCCTAACTGAGTGCCATACACAATTTCTCGCTTTCATGGTGTATATTAAATACATTGTTTCCAGTTACTGCTCAACACAGACCAATCAGAGTTGTTCCTCTGTGAGAGTTCCACAGTAGAACTGAATCATTAACTGCACTTGTTTGTCTCTCCCCACAGTAAAGAAATCTATAAAAATAAGTTTGAAAAAAATGTGAAGAATGATGCGAAGGATTTGATTTAAAGGGACTTATGGAAGGAAATCCAGAGAGTTAGGGCTATCACTTGACCATAACTCTTTCTGTTCTGCTCAATGTCTCAGAACAATGGGTAATCTTACATATCATATGGTTGGAAATTCCAATAAATTGACACAATGGTGTAATTATAGATGCTGAGGCATCCATTATCGGAAGCATGCTGTGTATATTATATCGGTATACTTATTGGTTCCTATGTGTAGTATTTCTGCAGCATTTATATTTTGTTCCAGGTACATAAATAAAACTTGCCAAATTTATCCCTGTGGGTGTAACTGATCCAAGTCCAAGGACATTCTAAAGGAACGGGAAGGATTGAAACTTAGCTGGTTGGGGTTTTATTTGTGACAGCGTAGGGAGATAACAGACCTGGTTTAAAAGATTGTGTAGCTGAGAGAAGAACTGTATTAACTCTCTGCTGGCAGCCAGTCCATATGTAGGGATCTCGGGAGTGACAGAAAGACAGAGTAAACCCTGGCCAGAGACACTCTAGAGGGGACGGAAGAGGAGGAATGGAACACAGAACCCAACCAAGGACCTGACTCCCAAATAAAAGTGGAAAAACACACACACACACCCATCTTATCCTCTGAGTGTATGAGTAAGGTCAGAAGAGGACAACTTGATCAGAAATTTCATCTACCAGTCTGAGTAACAGCACAAATATTGAAGCTGTTGCAAGTAGAAAATATGAGGGAGAGTTCAGGATAAGGTGCAATAATGTTAAATAATTGTAGAAAAAAGAGGAAAAATAAGCTAACAATATATTTGGCTAAATTGCTAATTTGTGAGTGGGGGAAGGGAGGAAAGGCACTTACAGTAATTAATGTGACTGAATTAAATGTTACCAATATAATAAAATAATCATAATAGAGTTTCTAACAGAGTATTGGATACAAAGAGAAAAGAAAATAGTTACACATACTGAACAGCGTAAAATACGTATGGAGTTACAACTTGTTCTGATAAATCATGATCAGTCACTGAATGTGCAGATGTGACTTGTTACAATTCAGAAATCTGGAATGAATAGTGATGGTTGTATCCTTGAGAAGGGAGTGAGTCTCTTATCTTTCTGCATTGGAAAGAGACAAATCAGACATTGATAAGGACAAGCTTTAGAAATAAATTTATTTTGCATCAATTTCAACACTATGAAAATGGGATTTTTTTTAAACAGCTCCCTTTTTTATACCTGTATGCAATTGGCTGCCTGTCTAAGCCATCTAGAAGGACAAAGTAACCTTATAGCATTTGTTGAGTTGTATGACAGTGAATGCAGGGGGAAAAATCACTAGAGTTGTAGATGACACACACAAATGAGTTCCTCACTTCATTGTGTGCAAGTGCTTGTTACAAATATCCACAAAAAGCAGATTTCATGAATTCATCTCTTCAGGATATTTCAAAATTAACATTCTAGTCCAAACTAAATGAATTACCTCACGACTCTTGCCCAAGATATATAGATATATCAACCACTCCCATTCTTTATCCTTTGTTGGAACTCAGTAAGAATGGCATTTAGAGTAGGTCATTTGTCCTGGGAAAATCCAGGGATGCAATTGCCTTGTACTATACTTAAAAATGATTTATCCTCTTAGCTTCATTTAGTCAGAAAAGAGACTGTGATTTTAAGCAATGTTGTTTGTAGTCTTGTCTGAAGTTTCTTGTGATGTTTTTGAATTCATACTCTGTTTTACGAGTGTAAATCCTCTGGACCCTTCAAAATCTTATTGGATTTGTCCTGTGTCATGACTTGAGAGTGTGTGTGTATATCTATATCTATGAATGAGTTTTGTATCCTGACACATTATCCTTCATCTACCTTATAAGTTAAACTTTATATAGCACAACATGAATATTAGGAGGGGGGAGGGATAGCTCAGTGGTTTGAGCATTGGCCTGCTAAACCCAGGGTTGTGAGTTCAATCCTTGAGGGGGCCACTTAGGGATCTGGGGCAAAAATCAGGAGTTGGTCCTGCTAGTGAAGGCCAGGGCTGGACTTGATGACCTTTCAAGGTCCCTTCTAGTTCTATGAGATTGGTATATCTCCTATTATTATAGACTACATCAGGTTATTTACTCTAATTATGATCTGGAATGAGCAAACTGGTTTGTATAAATTAAAAACCAATTTGAACTTACACCACCTCAAGCTTGAATTGAACATTTGATCTTATTTTATGAAAATTTGGGCAATGGGAAGTTAAGGGGAAATGCATCAAAGTTTATGGATGAAAAGAAAAAGTATCTGAAAACAAATTTGGCAATGTCTGAAAAGGAGAAGGATAACCTCCAAAGAACATTGGGTTCTAGGCCACAAAAGCTTATGCGCAAATACATTTGTTAGTCTCTTAGGTGCCACAAGTACTCCTTGTTCTTTTTGCTGATACAGACTAACACAGCTACCACTCTGAAGCATTAGAAGAGGTTCAGAGATGATGCATATGGGGAAAACCCAAGGAAAGAGGGGAGTAGTGGTGGACTGATGAAATGCAGGTAGCAATATGAAACAAGAAAATGACACACAAAGAAAAAAGATATGAACCCCTTGAATACAAAGCAAATTAAATACAAAGAAGCAAAGTGAACTGCTGAGCAGGCAGTGAAGGCCAAAAAGAATGGCTTGGATGACCTGTACCCACTATCCATTGCTAACTAGCAAAAACGATCTGCAGCATTGCAAAAAAATGAGACGCAAAGGGAAGGAGGATGGTCTTGCAAAATCATTTGTAACTGATGACCAAGGGAAGCTGCTAGCAACACTTGAACAAGTAAAGGAGAAATGGAAACAATACTTTCAGAGTCTCTTAAATAAAGCAAGCCCGTTTAGGGAAAAGTTGCAACATGTGGTATCTGAGGCTCACATAACGGACAAAAGATGAGAAATGCAGTGCAGATAATGAAGAATGGTAAGGCACAGGACCCAATGAAGTGACAGCAGACCTCTTGAAAGTCTTAGTGAAAGATAAATAAAATGGATGAGCTGAGTGGTTAAAGCCATAGGGCAAGAGAAGAGAATTCTCAGAGACTAGTGCAAGTCTATCTTGGTCCCAGTACATAAGAAGGGAAGCATTCCTGAATGTGGAAACTATTGATGGTAAAGCTATTGTTGCATGGGATGAAGATATTGGACTGCAACTTGAATGCTAGGATTAGGAGTATGGTGGAACCCCGCATTGAACAAGAACATTTTGGTTTTAGGAAAGGATGAGAGAGTTTTACAGATGCCATGTTTGTCACTCAGTAAGTGGAAGAGAAGCGGTTAGAGTACCAACAGGATAAATTCTGGATTTTTATAGACCTAGAAAAGACATATGATCAAGTGGACAAAGGGACGCAGTGTTGAAGAAATATGGAGTGTCTGATGATTTAATAACTATGGTGAATATCCTAATAGATCACCTAAAACAGTGAGGGTAGGAATTAATGGTAAATTCTCAGAATGGAGAGGGGTAACTAGTGGTGTTCCCCAAGGGTCAGTCCTAGGACCAATCCTATTCAATTTATTCATAAATGATCTGGAGAAAGGGGTAAACAGTGAGGTGGCAAAGTTTGCAGATGATACTAAACTACTCAAGATAGTTAAGACCAAAGCAGATTGTGAAGAACTTCAAAAAGATCTCACAAAACTAAGTGATTGGGCAACAAAATGTCAAATGAAATTTAATGTGGATAAATGTAAAGTAATGCACATTGGAAAAAATAACCCCTATACATACAACATGATGGGGGCTAATTTAGCTACAACGAGTCAGGAAAAAGATCTTTTTCCTATCGTGGATAGTTCTCTGAAGATGTCCACGCAGTGTGCAGAGGTGGTCAAAAAAGCAAACAGGATGTTAGGAATCATTAAAAAGGGGATAGAGAATAAGACTGAGAATATATTATTGCCCTTATATAAATCCATGGTATGCCCACATCTCGAATACTGTGTACAGATGTGGTCTCCTCACCTCAAAAAAGATATTCTAGCACTAGAAAAGGTTCAGAAAAGAGCAACTAAAATGATTAGGGGTTTAGAGAGGGTCCCATATGAAGAAAGATTAAAGAGGCTAGGACTCTTCAGTTTGGAAAAGAGAAGACTAAGGGGGACATGATAGAGGTATATAAAATCATGAGTGATGTTGAGAAAGTGGATAAGGAAAAGTTATTTACTTATTCCCATAATACAAGAACTAGGGGTCACCAAATGAAATTAATAGGCAGCAGGTTTAAAACAAATAAAAGGAAGTTCTTCTTCACGCAGCGCACAGTCAACTTGTGGAACTCCTTACCTGAGGAGGTTGTGAAGGCTAGGACTATAACAATGTTTAAAAGGGGACTGGATAAATTCATGGTGGCTAAGTCCATAAATGGCTATTAGCCAGGATGGGTAGGAATGGTGTCCCTAGCCTCTGTTCGTCAGAGGATGGAGATGGATGGCAGGAGAGAGATCACTTGATCATTGCCTGTTAGGTTCACTCCCTCAGGGGCACCTGGCATTGGCCACTGTCGGTAGACAGATACTGGGCTAGATGGACCTTTGGTCTGACCTGGTACGGCCTTTCTTATGTTCTTATGATCCAAACATGTTTTGAAATGACAAGCCCCTTTGACGTTAAAGTTGAACTGCACCAGGGATTGGCCCTCAGTCGGCTGTTTTTTCTAATATTGATTAATTAAGTCAGCAGGATTTAGGATGGGAAAAGTTGAAAAGTTGCTATATGCAAATGCTATAGCAATAAATTCATGCTAAGAAGAAGACTTAAAGGAAATAATAAATAGTAATATGACCAACTAAGCTGGCATGGGATGAAAAGGAACATAACTAAGACTGCGGAATCAGTAGAAGTACCAAAGGGAAACTGGGTATAGAGATTATTGCAGCATGACTAAATCAGACGGACCAGTTCAAGTACCTAAGCAGCTTCGTCACAGAAGATACAGTCCAGACTGGGGTATGCTGGAAGACTGTGGAATAACACCTCAAGTGTTGTGTATTACAAGCATTAGCCACTGAGACTAAAAGCCCAGCTGTATAGACCATTGGCACCCTCTGCTATACTGCAAAGTGCAGAGGAATGGATGGTAAAGCAATGGCAAATGCAACACCTACAGGTGTTCAAGATGCACTATCTTTATTCAATTAAAAAAGTTGCACAAAGGGGCAAATTTTAAAATGAAAGCATTAAGATGGAATCAGTTTGTGATGAGTCTGACAAAATCCGAGAAGTGCAAATTCACTGGTTTAGACACATGCAGAGGATAAATAAAGGGGACTTAGAGAAGATAGCATGGCAGGAGAGACCTCAAGGAAGTAGTAGATGGATTGCATCAAACAAGATGGTAAGCAGATGGACCTTTAGTGCTGATTCAGGCAGATGAAGGTGAATGCTTGCACAACAACCCAACCTCAGATGGTGGGATAAGGGGAAGAAGACTGAGTTGGTTTATTTTCCCACTTCTTCCTGTTATTTTTTAAGCCTCTACACTGATGGATTCTGGCCAGGACAGGACCAAAATTAAAAGTTGTTAAATACAGTAAGTGGCTGTTCTAATACTTGCAGCATATGGGTTGGGGTGAGGATATGAGGGGGAAATTAAGAAGAATTTATATGCTCCCAAACCTACATAATCATTCAAATTATCTTCATCATCACTGCATTTAATATTTGGGGTGGGGCCATCTTTTTGTTCTGTATTTGTACAGCACATACTATAACAGGGTACTGGTCCATGACGGCTACCAGATGCTACCACAATACAAATAATACCAATTTGGACTAAATATTTTGTATTTGTGATCATGTTTAATAGACAAAGGAGGAGAGGCAGCATGATTTCTGCCCTGGTAGGATTGCCTGTCTCCTCTCACTTATTTTTCTATTCCAAGTTCATGAGCACATCTCTCATTTTCCTTCTCTTCTTTCTTTTCCATTCTCGGGACACAATGATAAGAACATTGGCAAATTATGGGATGGCCTGAGGGTAGGCATTAATCTAAAGCAGCACAGCACTGAACATTTCTCAAGTTTTCTGTGTTTTCTTGTCATGTGGTGAAGGCCACTTCTTTATCTCCTAGGGAGGAATAATCTGCTCTTGAACACATCTACTGTCTGATAATATTAATTGCCTGCCTGCCTACCTACATCCTGGGCCTTGTGTACTCCACAGCACAATAACGCCAGGTGCTATAAGCAACCCTCTACTCTTAAGCAAGAACCCCTAAATTCTGCAAGGTAATTTATTCGGTCTCCATGAACTACCTTTTGTTCTCATCCCTTCCCCATTTACAAAAAACATGCCTAACTTATAGTGGAAAATATTCATTAATATAAAATTAGTCAATTAATTTCAAGTTATTTTTTATTATGGTTTTTCTGGCTATGTTCTCCCGGAGGTCCAGCTCCACACCTCAGGCTGAGGATTCCACAATTTAGTTCAGGTGGCTTGGCTCAGAACCATCCCCTCTCTGTGTGCCAGGTAGCTTCAGAAATTCATCGCCCCAGATCCCCAGGCTATGACTGGTACACTGTTCTCAGGCAACCTACCTGCCCAGTTTACCCATGTTGTTCCTCATACTTAGCAGAAATAGGACTCCTGCTCTGGTTCCATGAGCTGCTTCCTGGTTCTATTGAACAATGCAGAGACTGTAGTAGACTTAGGTAGTACTCAGCATGACTAAAGGTGTCAGAATCTGGGCCTGTGAAAATGGTCACGAAGTATAACTTCTCATGTTTGATGTCCCAATTCTGTGTACTTAATACCAATATTTTGTTTAATCACTTCTTGCTCAGTTTTATTTATAACAGTCCTGATTGTTCCTTTAAGGCACAGTAGATCCAATTTAACCCACAAGAGGGGAGGGATAGTTCAGTGGTTTGAGAACTGGCCTGCTAAACCCAGGGTTGTGAGGTCAATCCTTGAGGGGGCCATTTAGGAGTCTGAGGCAAAAATCTGCCTGGGGATTGGCTCTGCTTTGAGCAGGGGGTTGGACTAGATGATCTCCTGAGGTCCCTTCCAACCCTGATATTCTATGATAAAACATGTTTTACAATAGGGTTGTATGGATACTACTTACTATCATTTAATTGTTTCTATACTTTTCCTGCACAAAAGACATTGTTACAATGTTATCCATGGCTGGGAAAAAAAGGAATATAATATCCAAACAAAATCTTAAACTGTCTCAGGTCTTTCTACAAAGGGGAGAGAAATACCAGAAGAAAAATAAAGACATTTTTATTAAATATTAATAACATGATAAAAATCCATTTTCTTTTTCTTTATTTTTAATTGATATTTTCAGCTCTATAGACCATCTAGACCCAAGCTGACTATTGTGTGTCTGGCTCCAAAGGACGCAACAAATATAGCATGTTGATCTTATTTCAGTGGCGGTCTCTATGCAACAAGCAGGGATTTTTCCTTTCATATATCACTCACAACTAGCTGGACTGTTTTCACAATGTCATCTCAAAACAGTCTTAGATTTTTCTTTCTTCTTTTCTTTATGCTATCTTTTGTTGTTCTGATTATTAGCCAAACTGAGCCTAAATTTCATTTCCTCTGTCCGACATCATAGGCTCCATTGATAGCAAAGGTTACGTAAATAGGAGAGAGAAATAAATACAGCATTTTCTGCTGATTTCTGAAAGTTATTTCTATTGTTTATGCACACACATCATCACTTTGCTGATATATCCAGAAATTCATTGATGACTGTTTTTGTCGCAGTTAAGGTGATACCACAGGCACAATGCATTTAGGTACCCAGCTTCCAATGAAAGTCAATGGGAGTAGGGAGCTTCATGCTTATTTGTGCCTTTGAAAATCTCCACCTATACGATTTCTATTTCTCCATTGATGCAGCACAAAGGAATCAGAGCATGACAAATAATCAAGACCAAGATTTTCAAAAACAGGAGTATAATCCAGACTCCTAAATTCATATTTTGATCCCTACCCAATGGTGCCAGAAATGGGGATGGGGGATGCAGAGGGGCCATGTCCCACCCTTTTTAATAAGAGCATAGTTTGCCCATTATCAGCTCCCTTGCTATGAAGCACAGCCTCTGCCGTCACTGCTCCACGCATGCATAAGGCTTGCAGTTGGGGGTGTGGGGGTGTCAATGCCACCCCCTGCCCCCAAACTATGCTCATGTTTAAAAGTGGGGGGCATGGTCCTCTGCTCTCCCAATTCTGGCACTTGTGGGCCCCCCATTTCTACAAAGCTTTTGATGCCTTTGCCATTTTCAGAAATATAGAGCATCCAGTAGCTCCCACTGACCAGTACTTTTACAAATTGGGCAGATGCCTCAGTGTGGATTTAGGATCCTGTCTCCGGGCTTCTATTTTTGAAACTCTTGCACCAGTCGTATTCAATGTCAGTGGTGGTTCCTCACCTTATACAGTATTAACCCAGCTGTGATTGGGTTGATCAACCTCACACTAATGATGAGGCAGTAAAATGACCATCTTTTGAAAAATCAAAAGCAGGACACATGCAGAAGTCCCACCTCTGCTGCTTCTCCTCCCAAGGCCCTGCCCCCTGGCCAGGCTGGAAGCCAAAGCGGGATTGTGATGGGATGCCTGCCCCACACGGGGTTCTAAGGGATTAATAGAACCCTAAGGAGGCTGCACAGGAGGCAGCCTATCAGAGAAGGGCTGAAGGGAGCAGCCAAGCAGGCCATATAAAAAAGGAGCTGCAGGGCAGAGGAGGGCAGTTCTCTGCTTGGAGCCTAGGGAGGAAGGACTGCATCTCTGGAGGGCTGAGAGAACTGCCAGCACCCTGGACAGAGCAGTGCTGCTAGCAGGAATCAGGAGAACGAGAAACAGCTCCTGGCTGGCTGCTGGGGTTTGCAGGTTGAGGTCCTGAGGCAAGGGCAAAGAGGATGCCGGGACCACAAGGAAGTGGCCAGACAGTTTTCTGCAGTAGGCACTAAGGGAAGTGGCTTAACAGTGGACAGCAGGTCCCCCAGAAGGGGGGTGCACAGTGTGTGGCATGTCCAAAGGGCTGCATCCTTGAAGCGGACGCTGCAATCCTTGAAGAGATGTGGGTCCTACAAGAGGAGTGACAATGGCGAGGCACTGCCCAAAGCAGGTGCACTACCATGCAGAGCTAATTCCCAAGAAAACCAACAGGAGACGCCACAGTAGTGAGGGAGCACCGTTACACGGGCTTGAGGAAAGCCACCCAAGGAACCTGGGCCGCTCAGGGGAGCTGAGACTCTCTCCACCTGCCCTCAGCAGGGGGCCCGAGAGCAACCTCTGTTCATGTCCCTGTCCCCAGATATGTTGATCTTCAGGACATGCTTCTTTGTAATTACATTATAAGCTCTGTGGGGCAAAGACTAGATCTTCCTGTGTATGTGGCATCACCTAGTATGAGCAAGTCCTGATCCTGATTGAGGGCTTTAGGTGCTACAAGAATACAAATAATATTACTATTGTTACTAATAATTAAAATAAACTGCGAGCAGTGTTCAGTGGATGGGAGTAGGTGAAGGAAGAGACTTAGTTTTGGAGCCACATCATTGTTGAGGATTTTTTAGTTTTGGATGTTCCAATTTTTTGAATAGTGTTGATTTTTATGTACATATTATGTTTGTGCACCTAGAACTCAGAACGTGTGCATTTTTAATAAGTAGGAATAAAACATTAATGTCTGTGATAGGAGTCAGCACTTCATAAAGAAAAAAATTCCTCTCTATTTAATGAGATTGCTCTAAATCAGGGGTCGGCAACCTCTGGCAAGCAGTTCGCCAGCGTGCTTACCCTGGCGGCCCGGGCCAGTTTGTTTACTTGCTGTGTCGGCAGGTTCAGCTGATCGCGGCTCCCACTGGCTGCAGTTCGCTGTCCCAGGCCAATGGGGGCGGCAGGAAGCTGTGGCCAGTACATCCCTCGGCCCACAACACTTCCCACCGCTCCCATTGGCAGCAGGTAAACAAATTGGCCCAGCCCGCTTACCCTGGCGAGCCGCGTGCCAGAGGTTGCTGACCACTGTTCTAAATAATGGTCATTTTTATCACGGTGGGGCTTGCTTAGACCATGGCCTCAATTCGACAAGGTACTTAGGCATATAAGAAATCCCACTGAAGTCAATAGACTACTCACTTGCTTAAATTTGCATGTATTTAAGCATCTTGCTGAAGATGCTTAAATACATGTAACCAATGTTGTTCTTAAAAAAAAATTATGCTTAGTGTAGAATACCTGCTTATTTATGACGAGTGAACCCTTTGCTTCCTGGCTGCATGAAGTACTTGGTGAATGTATCTTTGCCAGAATAGCCAAAAGGAATGGCAAAGTTTGCCTTGCAGCTGTTGCTGCTGACTCAGATATGTGAAGAGCACTGTGTGGCATCTCTACATGCCTCTTCCACATCTCCTCCTCCAATCTGTTTTAACAAAGCCTGGGCAGGGGCAGGACAGTTAGTGAAAAGCTGGATATTCACAGCTGACCCTCCTGAGGGAGGCAAGGGAATAGAGCTAAGCACACCTTTCCCATCTCCCGAGCACTTTCGCCTAATAGAAGAAAAATCGCAGGGAAGAGACAACCTCAAACCAAAGGAATTGCAGCTGGCTGGAACAGAGAGAGCAGCAACTTCAGCAGGTTCTGCAGTAGGGACCACTGGATAGCGATGATGCCATCAGGCTGTTATCTACAATTTTCATTAGCTATTCCCTCCCCTATACTCTTCACCTTAACCTCAATCTACTTCCACTCACTCCTCCTCCTCCTGTGCCATATTCCCTGTTATTCCCCTTCCTTCCATAGACCATCTCCATTTCTTTTTCTTTCCATTTAGAAAATCTCCTCTTAATCCCTCCCCCAAAATCATAAAATTAACATGACAGTTGCAAAAGGTCACTTTTATTGGTATGTTCTATCCCTTTCCCACACCCTTTTTTTGTCTTGTTTATGTGGACTGTAAGATGTTTTGGGGCAAGTACTGTCTATTACGCTGCTTTATACTCCAGCCCACACAAGTTTAGTTCTTGTTTGCACCCTGGACACTACCTTAATACAAATAATTACTAATAACTAAAACAAACAAGCCAGGATCTCTCTGTGTGTGGCGTGGTGGTGGAGAAAGGGGGTTGGGATTGAGGTGTGAATCAGAAGAGAGACAGAGTTGGAAGGCTTTTCTTTTTTTAAGTAACTGATTTTCCTGCTAATACATAAATCCCAATGAGGTGCAGTACTTTACTGTAAGAATAGATGTGGAAGAACAATTCAGAAAAAATGGTATTAGTATTTTTTTCTTATAATAGAAAAGCTTAAAATGATCTCATTATAGGCCTCTATATTGCAGATACAATGATCAAAGTTCTGTCATAGTTTTGCAAAAGTCCAGATTTCCAGTGCACTTAGACAGCCACTGCAAGCAAAACTCTGTAGAGACGTCAAACACCTAATCCCTCTGAAAACCTTTAAGACCAATGTCTCTGCACTGTTTATTGCTGAGCATCAGTTTTCCTAGCCCCTTACTAAAGGTAAACCTTAACTATCCACTTATAAATGAGTGAAAACTAGTAATTTATTGGGTTGTTGGTGAAAAGTAATATAAAAAAATCAATTTAGAAAATGATCTTGTCTGTATCTAACCTGCAAAATTTCCAAAACTGTAATTTCCCTGGTGGGAAATCTATTTCATTGGGAAAATATTACTATATATGTTGGCTACTCTTCCATGAATTATAGCCAAACTTTTGCATAACATTCTGGTATTTTACACAAATAACCTATAGCAATGGATCAAATATATGACATTAAAAAAACAAAACAAAAAAAAACATAAAAAACAACCCCCGCAATGTTACTCCCTCATGCTATTAACCTTACTCTATCCTTGTTGTTGAAATGAATGGATGCACTGCAGTATACAGTTAGTCCTGCAGAGGAGGTTATTTTTTTTCAAATAAATGCCATGATTTTTTATTTTACAAATTTAAATGATAATCCTAAACGATATACAGAATCACTATCTTCCCATAAATACTGGTCTAAATATAAACTTTTAAAGCCACTAGTTCTCTTGCTAAGCATTTCTCCTTATTTCAGAAATTGCTTTCCATTGCAGAAGAGGAATGTGAAGTTGACTTGGAGAAAATATATGTCTTGGGGGTATTTTATAATGAATGACTTGCCTTTCTATCTGGAAGTGCTTATACTATATTGAGAAATGGATATACATAGGATGGTTACCAGCAGTTCAGTTTGTAGTAATTTCTAAAATGGAGCTTCCTGTGTTTCAGATAGCAATTGATTTTTTTAAAATAGTATTCCCTTACCTATACAACTTGTTTTATATTGGCTCCCCCCAAGATGCTTAATTACCTTTTGCAATAGTACACAGAATTAAATTATACAGTGGCTAGATATGTGGTTTCCAGTATCCATTAATGTCTGCAGGGGGGAAAAAAAGATACTGAACTTAGATGCTCTTTATTGCAGACACAGTAACTGAGAGAGAATCATTCCCACTGATAAAATTAAGGTCTCACTTTCAATAAATGGATCTTCATACATAGGGAAACTGTTAAAACGATATTGAGGATTTGGCTTTATACACTGAAGTCAGAAAACTGAGAGTTATGACTTAAAGTTTATCTGTATGAATGTCCAGTTGTGCTGAAGTACTGCATATCACACAACACTGTACTGTGTGGAACAGGTTCAGTTTTCTTCTGAAGCCCCCTGAGAGAGGATTTAAAACCTCAGTGACTAGACATAATCACCAAAATTCAAACCAAAATTTTAAACCTTTACTCTGATTCTTCTAGCATGTATGGGTTTAAGATTCTGTAGAAACTCATTAATATAATGGCTGCATCCTATAATCCCTATGCATGCAAAGCTCCTATGGATTTCACTTGGAATTATTCATAAAAATTATTTCATACAGCTCTATTCCCCCTATGCTATATACTCATTACTCCCACTAACATCAGTTGGCGTTAACTTTCCATATGGAGGTAAAAAGTTTAGGGTCCAATTTTGCCATCAAGTATGTGACACAAATCGGGCTTATATATAAATAAACCATTTAATTCTTGAAAGTTTACTCAGTGTGGGTAACTGTAACGAGGCAGTGTGGTCCCCCACCGCCCCGGAGTGGGACAAGCGCTTCCGGATGCCAGAGTGGGGCCAGAGCTCACTCAGGTACATTAGTAGTGTACACATCTATTTATATTATATATATAAATATAATTTATATTTATATGTTTATACTATAGTAGTGTGTATTTAATATAATATAATATAAATCTATGTACATTCATATAATATAATGTGTACACTACTAATATAAATAGATGTGTACACTAATGTACCTGAGAGAAAAGCAAGGGGCCAGAGCTCAACTTCCTGTCCTGTGCCTGACGCTCTGGGAGGTGGGCTCAGAGCTTTCTGGCCTTGCCCACTCTGGCGTCCAGAGGGGCTTGTCCCTCTCCAGGGCGGCGGGGCACACACGGCCTCGTTATAGCTACAGTTACAGTTATTATATTATATTTATATGTACACTACTAATATAAATAGATGAATATATGCCGATGAAGGTTGTATATATCTTGATATAGTGCTAGTATATGCATAATAAACACCCTGTATAATTAGAAAAAAATATACAGTACGCATGTATATTATTGAAAACCTTTTGAAAATCTCTTCGGTGGTACTGCATCCTTAGCATGAAACACCAAAGCAGAGCTATCCCTTCCGAACCAAATCTCAAACACAAGGATACAGATTTACATTCAGTCATGCTGCAAACCCTTCAAATGAAAATAAAGTTGATGACTTAAATCCCCCCGGACTACTAGAGGCAGCTTTTTGGTAATATTTCTGACACCAGTTCTATTGTTTTGTTTTTTTTCTTATAATGCACTGACCTAGATCTGTTGGTATAATTTTTCAGCTTCTAATACTGATAATATTGCTTTTAGACAGTGGTTTCAGGGCCCTTTTGAGATGAATTCTTCAAAGCTGCGGCTTAATCCATTCTTTATTAGCTTCTGTAAAGTGATTATTTCTTCAGGGCTGGATGGAAGTACTTAAAGGAAATGAGCATTCTGTTAGCAAACATTGCTGCTCCACTTCCGAAGTATTTGCTGGAATTTTAGCATTTTAGGGTTGAGTGATAAGGATATAAAACAAAAGAAGAAACCAGTAGAAAAGTTTCTTATGTTAACTATGTTGATTCTGGTATTTTTTTCACCAAAGCTCCAGTGTGACAGGTGTTCAGAGACTGATGGTCTGTGACGGGCATTCTTGAGGTCACTGGAGCTGATATTGCTGTTGAGATGTCAATTTTTTTAGTTCAAAATGAAAAATAGCCGTGTGTGTGTGTGTAGGGGTTTATTTCACTCCTATTGCAGACAGAGTGGTGCTACGGGAAAGGAAGTCACATCACAATGTAGTTTATCTTTGCAATATCTGATGCATTGCTTGCAAGCAATGATATAAATCTGGTTTATAAGCATATAAATCAGATTGTAATTAGACGATGTAATATAAGGCTCAGCTGATATACATTGGCATAGCTCCATTAACTCCACAGGAGCTAGGCTGATTTACTTCAATCAAGGATCTAGTCTGGAGCTATGGTTATTTAAGGCATAGTACAGAAAATGAGGAACACCTGCTAGCACGTTGGCTGATCAGGTAAACCCACAAGTGCCTTTATGGCAATTTTCAAGCACTCGCCCGCTTTAAAGTGATATGAAGCTGTACGGTGACAGTAGGTGCTCCATGAGGCATTATGCTTTCAGGGCTTGCAGTATTTACCCCCTCTGTAACTCTCCAGTGTGTAATGGCAGATGAGTCCGTGGTCGGTCTCCTCTCTGCCCCTGTTTGGATGATTGCACTCACTAATGGTGCTAGACTATGCCGTCTTTGTGATAAAGTGAGCATAGGGACTGAGACTGTGACCGACCTCAGGATCTGGGGGAAATGCAAGATGTCTTTTTGTACCACCCTACCTCCACCTCATTGTGTATCCATGCAGTGGCCAGGCACAATCTCTGGCCAATAATATTTGTAAAACTTGCACACAATTGACCCCACAAATCAGGGCCAGATTCTACCACTTCCTAATGTGAGTATGGATGGCAGAATTGTGGTGTTGTGGTGTCTAATTTACAAATATTTGGGAAGGATGATCATGTAGTTAAGTCACTGGCCTGGAACTCAGACTATCGGTTCTCAGTTCCCTGCTCTGCCACAGACTTCCTATGTGACCTTGACCAAGTTACTCAATCTCTCTCCACCTTAGTTCCACATCTGTAAAATGGGAATCATAAAGCTTCCCCTCTCCTCCTTGTCTTGTCCAGTTAGATTGTAAGTCGGGGCCAAAACTGTTTCTTGCTATGTGTTAGTACAGTGCCTAGTGTACTGAGGCTCCAATTTCAAGTTGAGCATCTCGCTGCTACTGTAATACAAATAATAATAAAATATCGTTCATGCAGTTTACAGGCTCTAAAATGTGAGACAGTTTAAAAAAAAAACAAAAAAACAGACCAGAGTATGAGCATCACTCGAATCACAACATGGAGAGGAAAATGATCCAAAATTCAGTTTCCCTGTTTTTATTTTTGTTCCATGTGTGTTTTTTATAGATCATACTCCAATGAGACTAAACATCAGGCCTGATTCGGATTTCACTTTTATCATTTTGGCACCAGTTGTGACTCCATCAACTTCAGTGCAGTTACTGTTGATTTACACTGATGTGAGACGGAAGCAAGACCCATGATGCCTAAAACTTCCCTTTTATTCTCTCATATGCTTCTCTTTTCTTTGAGTACATGCCTCTTTTTTTTATTTGCTTTGTGTTTTTTAGCTTTGAAAATGTAAATCTACCTACTTTGCACCCAACAGTTTTGGTCTACGTTATTCTGGTACAGCATTTTCTGTGCTTTGATGCTGTTTAATAGAATTGAGTCAGGAAAACCTCATTCCTTCCAAACACAGTGGATGAAACTGAAAGAAAAAAACAATCCGTTGAGGCGTTTTCAATAAAAATATGGGGGAAAATGTTGAAAATTGTCATTTCCCCTGGAAAAGGCTGTTTTGACAAGAACCATTTTTTATCAATTTTTTTTTTACTAGCAATGTGATGCAACTGCAAAAAAGGCTAATATGATTCTGGGGTGTATTAACAGGAGAGTTGTTGGTAAGACATGGGAGGTAACTGCCCTACTGTACTCAGCACTGGTCAAGCCTCAGTTCTGGGACCCTACTTTAAGAAAGATGTGGACAATTGGAGAGTTTCTAGAGAATAGCAACAAAAATGATGAAAGGTTTAGCAAACCTATATGAGGAAGGGGTAAAAAAAACTGGACATGTTTAGTCTTGAGTAAAGAAGACTGAAAGGGGAACTGATAAGACTTAAAATATTTTAGGGGCTGTCATAAAGACGATGTGACCAGTTGTTCTCCATGTCCACTGAATGTAGGGCAAGAAGCAAGGGTAGCAGGTATCATAAACTGGGGGAGGCTATGCCTCCCCAAACAGCCCAATGTGACCCTGCCTACGCTCTGCACTGAGGCCCCTCCTGCTTTCCCTTCTCCCTTGGCCCCAGCCCAGGCAGGCAGCTTGTCTTTCAGGAAGCGTGCTGGGGCTGAGGCTAGGGCAGCTGGGACTTGGGATGGCTGGGGCTGCTCAGGGGGCATGGGGACTGCCAGTGGTGGGGCTGCCTGCCCTGTGCTCTGGGGGCACTGGGGCTGGGAGCTATGCACGCCTGCCTGGCACTGGGGCAGGGCTGGAGGCTGTGGGGAGGGCTCTGGGAACCGATGGGGGGAAGGCGGGCAGGAGGGGCGGGCCTGGCTGGGGGCTGTTCTCAGTGGCAAGGGAAATTTAGGTTAGATATAAGGAAAATCTTTCAAACTATAAGGATAGTCAAGTACCCAAATACACTTCCAAGTTCAGTTGCGGAATGCCCATCATACTGGAGGTTTTTAAGAACAGGTTAGACAAAAATCTTTGAGGGACGATCTAGGTATACTGAGTCTTGTCTCATGGAAGATGGACTGGACAACCTCTCGAGCTCACAGCCAGCCCTAGGTTTCTATGAATTTATGATACCAACAACTCCAGCAATGGAATAAGGAGCAGGGAGTCTGTCTGATGTCTGCACTGGGCATTCTTGGAGAGGAGTTAATTTTGAGAATAATTTTGAGAGGTCCCTAGTTATCCTTTAAGGATGGAAAAGGCCCCCTCAAAATACAGAGGTGAGTGGTATATTTTGAATCTGCATTTTACATAAAGAGCTTCTAAGAGTCATAGAGTTTAAGCTCAGAAGAGACCACCAGATCATCTAGTCTGATCTTCTGTATATCATAGACCAGCAACGTCATCCAGAATCCCACATAATAAATCCAAAATTAGACTAATGCATTGTAGCCCACAGAAGACTAGACAATTGTGTGCCACGGAGAAAAAATAGGAGGGACCAAGGCCTGCTCTTCGATCCTTTATTAGCAGGGAAATGATTAAGTGAGGAGACCTGATAATCCTGCCCTAAACCCATACACTGCAGAGGAAAGTGGGGAAAAAAGCCCCCTAAGGTCACTGCCAATCTGACTGGGGGGAAAATTCCTTCCCAACCCCACATCTGGTGATCAACTTATCAGTATCGGTGGTGAAAGGGCTGTACCCTGATTTAACAGTTTTATAACACAAGCTTTGTTCCTCTCCTGGAGAAAAGAGAAATAAACCCCTTTAGTGTACTGTTCATGTAAGGGGCAATGGGGTATGTGCTCTGACTTACTGAGAAATGCTGACTGTAAGGAGTTGAAAAGCAGAATATCACCAAAGGGTACAGAGATTTACAAAACTGTATTGAAGCTAGACAAACTTTTGATCCATTTATCAAAGTGCTTATGATTCCTATTTCAAGGTGAAACAATAATAAATAGGAAGGGCAGTTAATCTGGATCATAAGCATTTTTTAAAAATTATTTATATTAATTTTTTTAAAGGAAAAGTCAGTGTAAAGCAACTGACTCTTGCAAACTCTTATTAATGAATCCTTCCAGCCTGCCGTACTTCACATGTGTACGGAAGAGCCACACACAGAGCCAAGACATTCATTTTAATGAGAGAAAATACAAGGGTCACAGGACTGTATTTAGAGATACTTGAGAAGCCATCTTTTTTTAAAAAATGGACACACATAGTGTTTTTTAAGGAGCAGCTAGTTTTGCTGTGCTGCAGGGGAATTTTGACTTTGGATGAGATATCAGAACTCTCTATGCCTGACTAATATAGGCTATAACTCATCAGGTCGTCAACTTTTTGCAGTTTCATGAGGGAGGAAGCCACTGCCTTAGTTCTTCAGAAGCAGGTGTTTGCCTGGATACACAATTGGCAGTCTAGCTGGGATGGCTGTGCTCCCTCTGTATTTGAGACTACACATGATAAAAGTAATACTTTGTGCTCATATATTGTAATAAGCTGTCTCTGCAGTAGTTCCTTAAAACTCAGTTTGGGGAAGTGGTTACTAATGGAATATTTAATTTCATCTACACTGTAGAAAGACAGGGTGACCTGGTGATTACAAGAGGGGACTGGTAGTTGGACTAAAGAGATGCTATTCCCAAGTCCGGCAGTGATATTTTATATTTCCTTGGGAAATTCATTTTAGTGCTATTTGCCTCATTTGACTATTGCCTCATTGCTATGTATGTTTTCCAGATAAGTGTGGGGAGTGGCCAAACCAGTTCCTCAGAGACAAAAGGCAAACTATCTCAGCCAGGTGTAAACAAGGCTGATGGGCCAGTACCTGCTAAGTGGCCATTCTTTGGCAGGAAAGAGGGCAGGGGAAAAATCTACATTTCAGCATGTCAGAGAATGTAAAAGAAACAGCATGGAGTTTCCTTCCACACAGACTGCCTGTCACCTTGGCCTGAGCTGGAAATGTTTTTCAAGAGGGAACTGAAACTATAAAAAGAATGGGAAAACACCCCAAGGGACTCCTCTTTCTCTCCCTGCCTGTCAATTCTCTGCACCCGAAAAGACAAAGGAAACAGCAGTGGACTCTGGGGCAGGTATCCTGACCTAAAGAGTTTGGTGAGTAAGACTGCTGAAAGCTCGTGGTGAGAAAAATTTGCTTTGAATCTGATACAGTACATGAAGTTAGGCACCAGTAAGTGTTTTCTCTTTATTTTTCTTGTAAACATTTCTGACTTGTGTGCCTCATTACTTCTATTCACTTAAAATCTATCTCTTGTTCAATTTGAACTGTCTGGGTAACTTCATTTGGGCTAACAGTTATTGTGCATATTATTCTCTTAGAGTAATAACGGATTTGATGGTATCAGAGAGGTAGCCGTGTTAGTCTGGTTCTGTAAAAGCAGCAAAGAATCCTGTGGCACCTTATAGACTAACAGACGTTTTGCAGCATGAGCTTTCGCGGGTGAATGCCCACTTCGTCGGGTGCAAGAGGCATCTTGCATCCGGCGAAGTGGGCATTCACCCACGAAAGCTCATGCTGCAAAATGGATTTGATATATCTGTACTGCCATAGGGGAGTATGTTGGGGTCACCCTGTGGTAAGCTTTAAGGCTGGTAAGAGCCAAGGTGTGGCTGTCTGGCTGCAGCACATAGCTGGGAGTGATTTACATGCTGGAGGCTCTTTGTGAGTAATTCAGGTTGGAGACTTGTAAAGGGCACTCCAGGTTACAGGGCAGGGGTGACACAGCTACTCATAGATCTGGATTGTACCCTGGTATGTCACAGTCAGATAAGAACAGAGCCCAGGCTATTCGAGACAAGTACTTTAACAAAACCAATTGGATTTTAAAGTGCACCACTTCCACCCCAAATTCTAAAGTGTATTGTTTGTGGACCGACATTTCTTTTTAATGAGAGTGAATTGAATTTTTGTAGTTATCAATGCATCTTGAGAATTTGGGAAATTCGTACATTGATAAAGCTTGTCCTTTGGAGAAAGTACCCTATGTAAAAGAGAAAAGGGTTAGACTGGCATCTTGTCCAATCTTGATTTGTAAATTAGTAGTAGTAGTACATATATTCTTTAGCATACTTTCACCTTCACCAAGATGTGTTTTCCCCCCTTCAGTTGTTCTGCACACTGAGATTGATTTTGACTGGTGCTATCATCCTTTACCTGATTTTTCTAAACAATACTGGGAATGTATATTGAAAATATAGCACCTTGATTTTGGAAGTACTGCTCTATCCGTGACATCTTGCTGAGGTACCTAATGTGAGTTTGAAATAAATTTGGCATTGCAGGTCAGAGCATAACAAAGTTTTGCAAAACTATTAGCCTTCCTTTTTACCTATGACATCTAGAGAGCTCATGTTTGATACAAATAGTTCACAATTTTGATGTACGTGTTCTCCAAAGCTCACAAATTTACTACAAAGCTCCAAAGCTTCCCTAATTAGACCATCATGCTTGGTCTAATTTGTCAGATTGAATATCTAGGAACATTGTTGTTACAAAGTGAGCTCTAAAAAAGAAAGAAAAAAAGTTGTACCACAAAATCAGCAGAATGTTGCAACAGCATAAAACAAGGAATTGTTTAAAGAAGATATATTTAAGCAAATATAAGAGATTCTGAGACCGAGATTATGGCAATGGGCATAAAAACAGCAGAAAAACTTGTGCAAATTCAGAATGCAACATGGAACGGAATGGCCTCATTCTCAAAATGGAGTTTCTGTCTTTTTATGTATTATAAATACTTTTGCTGAGCTATTTGAACTTATACAAGAAATAATGATGAAATACATGTCAAATTTCCAGGTAGCAACAGTAAAACTTCTGGTGAATTACATCATACCAAAAGTCTGCGTAACTCAGCACAGGCAAATAATTCAAGCATCTCAAATGTTCATCTACTTTGTTCTTCTTCTACCTTTTTTTATTGCATTACAAAAAAATTGAGAAATCTTGTGGTTTCTGGTGGAGATTCCCTAAATGTTTAATGCCTTCCAAAAAAACAGGATTAAGCTCAGCTACAAAGAAGGAAGAATATTAATGAAAGCCTCCCTGTCATTTTATCAATAGGATTAAAAATATTCCACATTTTCATTTACACAGGGGATAAATTGGATTCAAAAGTATTTTTCTATGTGGTTTGTTTTCCAAAGCAAACAACTTGGGAAACAATGTAGTCTAATAGAATAACACTGGATTTTCTCTGATACCTTTTCCACTCACTTCTCTGGAACACCTTGTCCAGTTCTGAGAGAACATTTCATCCAGTTCTCGGGGATCAAAAAAATGTTGCATCATTTTCCTGAATTAAGTCTGAGAAATGGTTTGGTAGTGGCTGGTTACTTACTGTGTTCTAAACATGTAAAATTTTCCTCTGGATCTGCTCACTCTGGAACTCAGCTTTGCTATATATTTGTCAGTGGAGTGTGCTTCAGAGTCAATGTGCCTTTTCATCTCCCGGGATATCCTTTCTAAAACCTTCCATAAAGGAAGGTCTCTCCAAGAGGAAGTGAAGCTTACTCCACGAAGCATCCATTCAGAAGAAATCAGCATAAATGCCAGTTCTACAAACACTTCCATCTTATTGGAGTCAGTGGACAAATCATATGAATAACATTACTCATGTACATCGGGAGTCATGCATCATTGAATTGGTTTCTTTTGGGGCACTTTCATTCCTATGGAAAAAATCTAAGACTGAATACACTCTGCCTTTGCACTGCTTCTGCAACATCAAGAAGACATAAAATTAGCTTACTCGGGCAATTAAGTTTGTGGCTATTTTGCATTGTTGGAGTAGTGCAAAACAGTCTAATGTCTTCGTGCTTGGGGCTCTTAATTTATACCTTTCATTTCTTTAGTGCTCAACAGATTGAAAAAACAATTAATATTGTTAATATTAGTACTTTATTTGATTTTTTTTTCCATCCAGCTGTCAAATTCAGCAAAATAACTTGTCAAATAGATTATTTATGGAAAAATGGTAGTATTGTAGAGTTGATCAAATACAGCTCAAACAGCCTGTTTTAAAAAAACAAATTAGTGTTTCTTTGAAATGTTGTTATAATATATAGGTGTGACTATAAGAAACAAATTAATACACACGTATATATGATGGAGATTGTCTATATCAGGTATCGGCAACCTTTGGCACACGACCCATCAGGGAAATCCTCTGGTGGGCCAGGACTGTTTGTTTACCTGCAGCGTCCGCAGGTTCAGCCGATCGCAGCTCCCATGGGCCACAGTTCACCGTTCCAGACGAATGGGGGCTGCGGGAAGTGGCGCTGGCCAAGGGATGTGCTGGCTTCCCCTTCCCGCAGCCTCCATTGGTCTGGAACCACAGCTAGTGGAAGCTGTGATTGGCTGAACCTGCAAATGCTGCAGGTAAACAAACTGTCCCGACCCGCCAGTGGTTTTCCCTGATGGGCCGTGTGCCAAAAGTTGCCGATACCTGGTCTGTAACCTTCACAAACCACATTTAACTTCCCTAATTTCAGTGCTCATAATACCATTGTCATCACATGCCAGTTTTACGAGAACCATTCACATATGCTTTCTAAACAGCATCCTAGTAAAGGAAAGATCTACCTATATGTCTCACAGTGGCTCGCTGTATTGAACTTCCAATAATTTTTCAGATGATTTCACCAGCCTGTTTTTAATGTAACTGAGCCCTTTCAGTTTGTGGATACCCTACAGCTACCTGTGGATTATTTTCAGATCCCATTCAATAGCTCTGTCTGTTCAATGTCAACAGTATAAAATGAGTTCCACTGAGCTGAGCAGCCTAAAAGCTCTAAACGCAGGTATATAAGCTTCTTTACAGAAGCTCTTTTAAATGTACAGCTGATTTACGAAGGAGCTAACATTTTAAACCTGACCAGTTTCATGTGCCAGGTAAAAATACTGCTTATACTAATCAGCTTGGTTCCTGTGACATGCAAAATAGTGGAAACCACAGGAAAGGGCAAGTTAGAAAAGAAGTTAGAATCATTTAAATAAGAGGAAGAACATACATAACTAACCTTCTTGATGTTTGGACAAGAGTGATAATGGCAGTTCATATGACATAATTTATTTGAATTATCAGAAAGTCATTAATAAAGTTCTGTATGACAGAATCCTGTATAATTTGCTGGTTAAGCTTCAGGGACCCAGAACAGTTCACAGGGATGGATGAAGACCTGGTTCCGAAGAACAAAAAATGGAGTACTACTTGTTACTAAGTGCTGCTACAAGAATAGTGTTGGTAATTCATTAGGTAGCACTCTTTCATCTGAGTAAACTGAATCACTAACAGCAAAATAGTGTTAGGTAGGGGCACTTTGCTGCCTGTGCTGAATGAGATGTAAAAATCTATGCCAGTGGTGGTCACAAAATATCCAGTGGCGCTTATCAAAGTAATGGTGTTAACCTTGCTGCTGAACTCAATTTAAATTTGGGTACCTTTATTCTGCCTACCTAAAATTCCCTTCTCTTCCAGTTGCAATTAAACTGTTCCTGACTCTGCTCTTTGTGTGTAAATAGCTACCACCTTTCACCCCAGAGGTGGCTTGTCACACACATGTAGGTGCTTTTAAATAATTATTAATCCTCTATCTGGATCTGCCACTTGCTTGGTGTTTCTGTACAATATATGGGGATGTATATTTCATCCTAGGGGACTGTCCGGACAGAGGAGCCTACTGGCTTAGGGCAGGAAGGAGGAGGCTCTTTATAAGTCACCCAACAGCTTCTATTTAAGGGTTATTAAGATACAATGTCAGAGCCATTACAGCTAATGACTCTAGTGCCTTACCCTGAGCAGCACACAAACCAATTTCACCAGGCAGGTTAGAGCCCAGTTGTATTAATTTAGATGGAATATATATATGCTAAAGACATTAACCTACCTCAGTCATTGCCTACCATTAAACAGTGTTAAACAAGGTCCAGGGCTTGGTATACAGAGACCTCAGCCTCCTTAGCAAACACACCATTAAAAATCCTTTTAACCTTTTATTAAAGATACAGAAAAGAAGGATAAACAGTTAAAGCATTTGAAATGTCAAGTATTAAATAAAGCTTTCATTTTAACAACTTCTCTTGTTCCCGTCCCCTTTCGTTGGAAAGAGATTTTTTAGAAGGGAACCCCCCGTTGTTTGAGAGTCTCTTAGATGTTATCAAAAAAGGTAATACCTGTCCTTTTGGGGAAAAGAGAAGTTACTTACTGGGGCTAGGAATGTTGTTGCTGCTGCTGTTAAAGTCCAGTCTTAGAAGGAAATGCCCCCGTGTTTGACAGTCTCTTAGATGGTATTAAAGATGGTAATTGTAATCCTAGGTGGTGGTTGGGATTCAGCTGGAGCTGGTAGGAGGGCATGATGTCAAATAGGTCCGTCTCTGTTTGTCCCATTCTGGTCATGACACTTGTTAGAGCCATGGGCAGTAGGTACCATAGACTGGGAGAGGCCAATGCCCATGCTCTGCCCACAGACTCCCCCTCCTGATTCCTGCCCTCTCTGCGTGCAGCAGTGCAGCTCCAGTCTCCCTGTGCAGTGGACCTGACTAGAGCTGGAGGCATGCTGCCCACCCTCCCGGCACTCTGGATCTGGGGGGCTAGCCTTGGGCGGGGGCTGGTGGCTGCAGGGATGAGGGGGGCACTCTGGACTCCAGTGGTGGGTGTGTGTGTGTGTGCGTGCATGGAAGGTGGGGGCCTCTGGTGGAAGGGGCAGGGCTTGGGGCTAGCCTTCTCCAGCCTGCAGTTCAAGCACGGCCCATGGTCAGAGCCCATATGTGGGCAGTCTTGCCTAGTGGTCAAAGGCCAGAGTAGCATCAGGGTCATTGTCAGGAGTCATACCAAGTATAGCCTCTGTTTATGGGACATGACCAGCAGTTTTCCTGTCTGCACTGTGGCGCAAAGAGTAAGGCTCTCACTTGGCTATCCCACAGGTATGGGTTTGAGACCTGCAGTGACTGACACCACCACTGAGGATCAGGATAATGAAAGCCTGGAGTCCCAGGAGTCAGTGGGGGTGGCAGGCTCTGTGTTGAAGCTTGCTCTAATAGCCTCACTCTGTTTTTTCCTCACTTCCCCCCAAAAAGGGAGTGATGGGTAGAATAACCCATCTCCTCATATTATGTTCACCAATTAAGCCTAATATCTGACATCCTAATTTTGGTTCATTAACTTGTAGTTCAACATCTAATGTTTTTAAGAAGCATAATTTCAACATAGTCCTTGAATCAGATCAACTTGGGCTTTTCTTGTTTAGACTAATTCAATTTTTCTGTCTCCCTTTTGCACCGTTTCCCATTAACATTTGTTATCGATTATTGTAAGATTTTATGAACTTTTACATACTTTTTACTGTTGAGCTCACTATTCTGGTAAATGTAAGAGCCCAATTGTTTCAACAGCCTACATATTATTGTGAAAGAACCCAGGATGATAATGGTGGGAGGGTGTATGTGGATGATATGAGAACACAGACTATCTCAAGAAAGGTCAGAGAAAAGGAGACTGGGAATCTCACAAAGCCACAGGAATCTGGCAGGGCATCTGAAGAAGGTAAGTCTGTCTAGGTGGCCAGGATGGGATTGGTAATACCTTAGGCTAGACATACATGCAGGTTGGTGGTTGTTTTAAAATAGTTTTTCTCAAATATTTTGTTCTAATAACTAGGTCAAACTATTTTGTGTTAAGAAGCTTGTTGGTCAATATCACTGGTCAAAGATTCCCAAAGGTAGAAAATGCAGGTGCTTGAACTCCAGTCAGATAAGTAGTTAGTATGCTCAGAGTAGTATACGTAAGACCCAGCCTAAGAGTAGAAGAACTGCAAGATTCCAGACTGAGACAGGTGTGGGTAAGAGGCCCAAACATGGGTGCTCTCAGAGAGACCAGAAAGAGGACAGATGCTCAACTATGAGAGATAGACATACAAAAGGATATAAATCATTTTCCTAGGGCGTAAATCCAAATTGGGATGCATGCATGCAAAATGAGTCCGAGGCTAAAGAGTGGGTGACCCGGAACAATATTACTGACGTGGAAATGACAGAGCAGAAAAAACTCAGGGCAAGAATCAAGAGAGCAAGAGGCAAGAGAGAAGGCGCAAATACACTCTTGCATCTCCCTGGCACCCCAGAAAAGAATGCCACAGTGGGTCCCACAGAAAATCCAGGGCCCACCATTGACCCCCAGATAGCGGAAACATCGTTTTTTAGAGTAGGGCTCTCAAACGTTTTCAGCAAAATTCCCTTTGATAGCACTGTCCTTATGTCTGTGCTCAGGGATAAGTCCTTTTGAAAAGCCCAGCCCTGATAAATTTCAGATAGTATTTTGTCAGCACTGAAAATTTTGAATTTATACAGAATATCTTGACTTTGAGAGGAATTGAAGTTGCTCTTTGCCCCTTAGTAGGTGCTGGCCACTTCACAGGATTAGGTCCTGACTAGAATTTATGGAGAAACATAATGTTCTTATATCATTTTCGAAAATAACAAATGTTTCGGTATACCAATGATCTCATTGCTGTGCACTTACAGATATGTTAATGCCTTTGTTCATTTGTACCCCATCACTTGAGGGCAGTTTGAATTTGAACTCTGAAAATCATTTCAGAGCCTGGCAAAGGAACAAAGATGAAGCAGATTCCACTGAGAACATCCATACTATAAGTAAATTGGAGCATTTGTTGTGAGTTGGGCCATATCTACGCTACCACTTACGTCGGCAAAACTTTTGTCACTCGGGTGTGAAAAAACATATCCTTAAGCAACATAAGTTTCTCCAGCATAAGTGATAGTGTGCACAGTGCTATGTCAGTGAGAGAGTTCTCCTGCCAATATAGCTACCGCCACTTGTGGAGGTGGTTTTATTTTGTCAATGAGGGAACTCTCTCCCATCGTCATAGAGCGGTTACACTATTACACGGTTACACTCATAAGTGTAGACATGGCCTAACTTAACTATCCCCAGGCAGTTGTACTCCATGTGCTGAAAACAGTGACAAATTACAAAAGTGTAATTCATTCAGAGTTACTGTAGTAGGGTGGTTACCCTGCTCCTGCCCTGAAGGGCTTAAAACAGCCCTGGGGGAAGGTTGTGGCTGGGAGCTGCTCAGCTGTGGCCATGCTCCAATCAGGCCTAGCTGGCCCCTAGAAGAGGCTGTGAGCCAGAAGCCCAAGCAGTCTGTCTCTGCTTGCAGAGAGAGAAGGGCCCGGCCGCTAGGGAGCTGAGCAAGGTACTGGGAGTGGAGCAGGGCTGGGGGAAGGCTAGAGAAGCTGGGGAGCTCTGGCCTAGGAAAGCCCCAGGCTGCAGGCCTAGCTGAGGGCCTAAGACCAGTACCGGGGCTGCAGAGGGGCAGCCCAGCTATAGGTAGAGGCAGAAGGTCCAACCCAACCTTGCCTGTGATGAATGGCTTATACTGCAGTCTGCCCCTGTGAAAGGGGGCTAGATGGAGACTGGGCAGTAGCCAAGACTGAGGCAAAATGGGGATAGTGGGTGGTGGTTCCTGGGGGAGGGGGAGACCCAGAACTGTGGGGGTACTGCCAGCACCCAGCTAAAGGGGCACCGGGGTCCAGGGAGGGACATGGGGGCCAGAGGACAGGCGGATCACTGGCCGGCAGAGGGCGCTCTGGAGCTGGAATGAGCTAATTCCCTGAGATGACCAGCAGGAGGCACCACAGGGGTGAGTCCCACTCCTCTACAGTTACCTATTCATTTGTTAAAATGTACAATACAATCACCACTGCATCACAGATGCTATAAACATATAGTTTAGTTTTCCTTTTTGGTATACAATCTGTATTCCATATATTCTTCTTGCCTTTCAGTGTTGGAATTGGTTCTTCATATATCTTTTAAAAACATGATTAACTTTTATATATATAAAAGGAGTCAGTGCCACAAAACACATATTAGAGGGGAATGACACTGGAAGGGAGTTGGCATTGATCATTATTTCCAGTTACTTCCATCAAGAACACAAACTTTGCATTAAAAAGCTACCAGAAACACTTGTGCCACTTTTCATGAACTCATGATACTTCATATTTTTGCTCAGATAATGCACAGGAGCCCTTTAGATGCATAGTTAATTGGGAGTTCTGTGCCTACATGAGATTTACAGCCAACTCAGAAATCTAACTGTAAAAATCTAATTCTCAGGGATAAAAGGTGGATTTGTTAACACCTCTGGAGGACTGTGTGTCTTTAAAACCATGAATTAATTACATTCACATGTATAGGCTTTTTCATCTAAAAAGTTGATAAAATTCTAATATGTGATAACACTTGGTCAAAAAATTGGAAGAATTTTCAAGATTTGTTTTGTATAGAATGTGTCCCTTTTTACTGGAAAGCTTTGAAATTCAAAAGTGTTGATCCTCTAACAGCATTTTAATTTAATAGTTTGCACTTACCTAGCAGCTTTTGTCAAAGTGCTTTATAAACATTAGTATATTTAACCTCACCAAACTCATGTAAGGTAGGTCATCACCATTTAATCATAAAGAAGTTAGTTGTCCAAGGAAACAGGATATATATGCAGCAAAACCAGGGATGGAATCTGACTATAGTCTTATGATTTCACCATGCTTTGCAAATCTCAGACTTTATCTGGGTTTATGTTATGTTCAAGAAACCAGTGGGTTTTAGCATGCATCCTGGAAGCATCCCATATTTGGAAATAAGTACTGATTGAACCACTGACCCAAAATTAGCAGAAGTACAAATAAAGAAACTCTCAGCTAAATCTGCACACACACATATCTTTCAAAACAAACTGGTTATCACAGTGTGAATAATAAGTTGTTCTGCCTTTATAATATGTAGATACACCATTTGTTCTAGCAGTTTCATTGTTTTGTTACTGTTGTTCAAGCCCTTATGAAGATGGTTGGATCTTTAGCTATCTATCTGAAGAACAAGAATGTCCCTCAGAAATGGGGAAGCTGAGGTTGGGCCAGCAGGAGAAAGAAACCTCTGTTCCCTTTAAGGATTGTACCCTCTTCCTCCCCTCCTTTGTGGTCTTGAAAATGGGAGGAGGTAGGCTGATTGGTTGGACAGAAGAGCACAGCATATGCCTATTGGCTCCTGCACCCCGAAAGTGCGGGTTTATAATCCCTTCCACTTGCCTGGCAGCACCAGTCTGCACCAAGAAGTAAAGCTGAGCAGAGGCAAATGCAGCAGAGTGACAGTACGGGGGTCCACGAAGGATAGGATAGAAATCACCTCCAGAGAGGCAGTCAGGGTAGAAGAGAACATGTGCAGCAGGTGAGGTTCCCATAAGGTTTCCCTTGGGCAGGAGTTTAGAGGCTCCTCTACGCAAATATTGGGTATTGGAGGGATTCTCCTTTTCTTGAGATTTTTCAGGAGCTAGCTGGAGCCTATACTGCAGGCTTCTGGTGCTGCCATTTCTGCAGCTGGATTGCCAGGCTAGGATGGAATTACAGATTTCCTGTGTCCTAGTACACAGACCTTACGGAGTTGTTGTTGTTGTTCTTATAAAGCACTATAAAGTCACATCACAATGAACACGAGCACAGCACTCGGGAGTCGTTAGCCAACACTCTCTTACTCTGTTTCACTGTGTTCACTCAGCCTTGAGAAGCACAGCATGCCACATCCGTCTAGTCAGCTGCATCATCAAATCACACTTGCCATGGGCTTCTGCTGACTCTTTAAGGGTTTGTCAATGCAAATGCCCCTTTGATGGAATCTGGGCATGGGCCCTATGGGGGCAGGATTAGGGTAGTAGCAGCAGCCAACAGAGTATGGGTCTTCCCAGCAGGCAGAATATTACACATCAAACACCTTTAAATCCAACTCTGAGTGAGAATGTAGGCACAGGGGCCAAGGCCATTGAGAAAGATGCACCTGTGTGAGAGATCATAGTGTGGTAGATGTCATTGCAGCTAACAGTCCCAGTCTTCCAGTGAAGGTGGCTTAAATAAGAGTGTCTGCTCCAGTCTGCCTTCTCAAAACTGAAAGAGATAATATTTAAAGGGCAAGATATATATAAATAATCACCTTATGGCATAAGGAAGCCATGACAGAAGGCTGGGCTGACTGACATAAGAAGGGCAGGGAGACTGACTAACTTGAGTGTGGGAAAGTGAGCCACCCACCTGCTATGTTCAGGCATGTTGTCAAGGAGGTTGGTCCTTGTCAAAATATAGCAATTTACTCTGCCAGGCACATAATATCTTTAGGATCATAGCATGGGCCCATTCGTAGGAATTTATGTTGATGGCTGCAATCTGCACAGGAATGAAGTGGAACCAGGCTCATATAGACCTTTGATTAGACTGCTGTCCTTGGCTCATCTGATGTTATCCTTTTCACAGGCCTGGTCTACACTACGACTTTAAGTTGAATTTAGCAGCGTTGCCTCGATTTAAGCCTGGATCCGTCCACACGACGAAGCCCTTTTTTTCGACTTAAAGGGCTCTTTGAATCGATTTCTTTACTCCACCTCCGATGAGGGGATTAGCGCTGAAATTGGCCTTACTGGGTTGAATTTGGGATAGTGTGGACGCAATTCCATGGTATTGGCCTCCGGGAGCTATCCCAGAGTGCTCCATTGTGACCGCTCTGGACAGTGCTCTCAACTCAGATGCACTGGCCAGGTAGACAGGAAAAGGGCCACAAACTTTTGAATTTCATTTCCTGTTTGGCCAGCGTGTTTGCGGAGCTCATGCAGAGCTCATCAGCATGATGTGCACATTGCCCGGCCTGTACTTTGTGAGAAGTCTATGACCATGTCCCTCACCACCACGCTGCTGTCGCCTGGTTTTGCGTGAAACAATTGTTTGCCATTGCTCTGATGGAGGGAGGGGCGACTGATGACATGGCTTACAGGAAATAAAAATCAGCCAAAGGGGAGGCTTTGCATCAAGGAGAAACACAAACAACTGTCACACAGAATGGCCCCCTCAAGGATTGAACTCAAAACCCTGGGTTTAGCAGGCTGTTGATTTCACAAAACAAATCGGGTCAAGTTCTTATTTTGATCGATCTATCTTTTACATCTTAGGCTGGCAGCAGACAGTGCAGTACAACTGCAAGCCATTGTCATCTCCTGGGTGCTCGGCAGAAGATGGGAATGACCTGGATGAGTCACTCCCATGTCTGCCCAGGTGCCCCTGAGTGATCTCACCGAGGTCAGCTAAAAGAGCACCCAGGAATATGACGACGATGGCTACCAATCGTAATGCACCATCTGCTGCCAAAAGGAAATGAGCTGCTGCTGTGTAGCAATGCAGTCCCACGTCTGCCAGCACCCAGGAGATGTACGGTGATGGTGAGCTGAGCGGGCTCCATGATTGCCGTGGTATGGCATCTGCTCAGTTAACCCAGGAAAAAAGGTGCAAAACGATTGTCTGCTGTTGCTTTCACGGAGGGAGGGAGAGGGGGGCCTGATGACATGTACCCAGAACCATCCGTAACACTGTTTTTGCCCCATCAGACATTGGGATCTCAACCAGAATCCCAATGGGCAGCAGAGACTGCGGGAACTGTGGTAATAGCTGCTCTCAGCTACCCACAGTGCAACACTCTGGAAGTCGACGCTAGCCTCAGTACTGTGGATGCAGTCCGCCGACTTAATGCACTTACAGCATTTTGTGTGGGGACATGCACAATTGACTTTATAAAAACGGTTTCTAAAAAAACGACTTCTATAAATTTGACCAATTTTGTAGTGTACACATACCAACAGAGAATGGCTTATATGTTCCATTGCAGGCAAACCAGAAACCTGATATTAGCAAACAGATATTCTGATCCTTCGCTAAAAGAAAATGTTATTGGAACTTATGCAAATGTAAATGCGGAAACACAAAATAAAATAAAATTTTGACACCCACAAAGCACATGTTTGCCCTAGCCCCCAGAGGAGGTGACATTCCATTAGAACGGGGTGGGAATCAGAGGCTAGATGCAGGACCTGTAGAGGAAGTTTTGGAATGGTATCATTTGCAGTTTAGCTACAGGTGCTATGGTTACTCCTGCATGGTTACCATGGCAAAGGAGAGCATAGCACAGGAACAGTGTTCAGTAGCACTAAAGATATCATATAAACAAGTAGGCTGGATGGAATGATTCCAGACTTACATCACATATTAAGAGGAAAGATACTTGATTTTGTTTTTGTTTTTTTTAAGTTTCAGGACCTTTCAGGATAGTGGATCACTTTCTTCACAGGAAAAATTTACCATGGAAAAGAAAATTTCAGTTCATGGATATGTCAAAAAGTGCATATTGTTGAGGTTCCCATGGTGAACTGGGATCCCATTCATTTAGGATTAGTGTGGTTACATCCAAATCACATCTTGTATGTGTCCAGTGGGTTATACCTGCCAGTGGTGGCATCTGAATGCATAGGAGGGTAGGGGTGCCCCTGTCAGGAATGATAAGGCAGTGGTATAAATATGCTAAACTCTTTCTGTTTCTCCCTTCCTTCAGGAACAAGTGACAAGGTTGGGTCTGAGATGACTGAGGAGGTAGCCAGCTGCCAAGCCACACGAATTGGTGGCTAGATGTGCAGGCATAGTGTTCTGCATTTGGACCCCAGGCAGGTGGTCAATTCCTCTTCAAAATTCACAGCTGGGTTTCTGTGCTGAGACAACTCAGAGTTGAGATGAATGGAAAGGCACACGCTGGGTCTGCAGATCCCCTTTTACATTCATTGGCCAGGCAGCGGCCAAGTGAATGAATCATTGTGCATCTGAGAGGAATCAATTTAGAGATTTAGTAAAAGGGTGTATTTAAGTATTAGGACAAAGATTAGGAGTGGATCCAGTGTCTTTCCCCAAGATAATGTCACTTGGCCTGAGATGCTGCAGTGGAAGGTCTGGGAATGGGAGCTGCTGGAGAGAAGTAAATTGGCTGGTGGCTAAATTGTGGGAGTGGGAAAGGTTAATGATTGTTCAGCATGGAATTGCATACCCAATCCCAGAGTTATTCAGTGAAGATGTGGCACACCTCTCCAGCTGGGGAGTGGATATGACTTTGGCTACTCTTAGGGAATGAATTGTTAACAATCTGAGAATCTGGCAGTGGGTGGGAATGGGGGAAGCAAGGTAGCCAAACATCTGTGGCAGGTACCCAGTGCACATAATTGTTCCACATGGGGGTCTGGTTCCCTGATAAACCAGAATTGGAAGCAGATTAGGAGAAGGCATCACCTAAAGAAGGTAGGGAATGGAGATGAGGCTCCTACTGTCTGGTATAGTGAGGAAACAACTCCATCTTCCCCATCCTTTTAACTATTGTATCAGGGGAGGACACTGGGATCCTAGCAGTGATATAATCAGGTTCATGGTATGAAGAGGGGGTTGGGGCTGACTTTCTACTAGGTAGAATGGATTATAAAGAAAGGATGGCATGGGACATGTTGTTGTGGATAGTTCCCAGATATGTAATTTAATACATTTGTGGCTTACTTAAGACACATTTTTGGTGCCTTGTCCAGTTTTCCTGAGGTGTCCAGGAATTTTGTTTATAATGTATAAAAAGAAAACATACAAACTGGTGAAGTTGACTGGAAAAAACAATCTTCAAGCAAACATGAGTTTACAGATATTGCCACCTTCACTTATAACAGGTACTACGTTACTCTGTGGGTAGCTCCACTGAAATCACTGGGACTACTCATGGAGTGAGGTGCTGCCAAAGGATGAGAAGGTGTGGTAGAACTTGGTTCTTTGTTATTATGAGGCAGTAATAGGCTAGAGGAGTAGTCCTTATGTTTGCAGGAAGTGAAAAATCTGCTACTTCCTTTAACTAGCAAATGCTGCATTTTTATTTCCTTATCTCTAGTAACCAAATTTACTAGATACACATAGTTAGATCAACATGCCGATGGAAGTTATAATTTCAGAAACTGAACGTTGGGTCTCGATAGAGATAGATAGATAGATACACAAATAATAAGATATTAATGTGGCTGCTCCAGAGTTTAATGGCATCTAGATTATTATTAGTACAGTTGAACCCTGTTATGTCGCCGACCTAGGGGTTTGCCAAAAAGCGTCGAGATAACCGATGATCGAGATAAACCCCTATCCACCCCCCCCACCCCTGAACTCCCCTGCCCTCTCTCCAACACCCCCTCCCTGCCCCCTTACCGCGGTGCCTGCACGTGGCTGGATCCGGCGAAGCGGGACGGGGAAGCGGGGCTGGGCGGCCGTGGACGGGGACCCGGAGCCGGGCAGCCAAAGAAGTGGGACCCGGTAAGCGGGCCGGGCGGCAGGCGAAGCGGGACCGGGTAAGCGGGGCCGGGCGGCAGGCGAAGCGGGGACCGGGGAAGCGGGGCCGGGCGGCAGGCGAAGTGGGGAAGCGGGGCCGGGCGGCAGGCGAAGCGGGGAAGCGGGGCCGGGCGGGGACCGGGGAAGCGGGGCCGGGCGGGGACCGGGGAAGCGGGGAACCGCGGGGCTGGGGACGCGGGGCTGGGGAGCCGGGGAGCGGGCGGCCGGGGACGTGGGGAGCCGGGCAGCCGGGGACGTGGGGAGCCGGGCGTCTGGGGAACAGCGCGGCTGGGGAGCCGGGGAGCGGGCGGCTGGGGACACGGTGGGTCGGGGACGCGGGGAGCCGGGCGGCTGGGGAACCGCGCGGCTGGGGAGCCGGGGCTAGGGCAGGAGTCGCGTGGCCGGGGAGGGATGCGGCAGGAGCCGGGCAGGGCCGCCGCCGGAGTTACAGTCGAACCCATTTATCTTGACCTCGGTTAGTGGCAAATTCGGCGCTCTTCTGTGCTCGAGATATTAGGGTTCGGCGAGATTAAAGAATCGACATAACCAATGAGAAACCGATAAGACAAAGAGGGAGTTTGGCGGTTCCACTTCTAAAACGTCGACTTAATAGGATTGGCAAGTTAACCGAGGTCGAGATAAATGGGTTCGACTGTAGTATAAATTCAATATACCTACAGTGTCTCCACAAAAGCTTTGTTTTCTATCACTCTTTTAAGTATCAGAATGTTTCCTTAGAAAGGCATTAGATTTAAATAAGCTTCTCAATTTTAAAATATATACACATACATTTTGTTGATTTGGATTTTCTGTATTTAGCAATAACAGCTTGTCTCAGTTTGGTGTCTGTGTGTCTATATGTTTCCCCTGCCCGCTCCAATCTGTTAGATGATAGTGAACACGGTAAAAGAATAATATATTTAACATTGGACACGCTCCAAAATGTTCACAGTACAGTGTGGCAGAATGCATTTTAATGCAGATTATATCGATTTGAGACCTACTGCTAAGTAACCAGAGCTGCTGACCTTTGATATGTGCTTTCTGTGGTCTCCTGGATGACAACAACTTGGAAGGGAAAGAAAGTGCATTTGACAACAAATTTAAAAGCTCAGCTACTGAGAACTTCATTTAATTGAGACTTACTGAAACTCTGTGAAAGGGGGGAAAGACGAAGGGCTCAACAACACGAGAGAACATTTAAAACCTCCTCCTCCCCTTGTCATAGGGTGCTGATAAAACTGTCTCAGGATGAGAGTAAGTAGTTCAAAGTGCATGGGGCATTCATTATAGTTAAGGCCAGCTTTAAAGGTAGCAGGGAAACTGTTGGATGTGGTCCATTTTGTGTATGTTTATAAATAACCCTGCAGCTGGCATTGAGCTGAAATATAATAAGACTGGTGCCAAGGAAGTATGGTAACCTTTTTTTCTCCAGATCAGTTGAAGCAGGAACATCATATGTAAGAAGAAACAGCTATAGCTTCAATGGCAAGATGGCTACTTGGTATTGAAGTGAGTTCACATTTAGTGACTGCATCAGCAGCAGCAATCTGAAAGAAAATATATTCTAATATATGGCTCTTAAACTGCAATGTTATAGTGAGTCAGCACGTAATAATACAGACACTAGAGTAGCTATCTTTAACATTCAGCCACAGTGCTGGAAAAGATGGAAAGGGTGTGAGGGCAGGCAAATAAGGGATGTGTAAAATTATGTTAGGGAACTGGAAATCTAAGCTGAATGTAATAAGTTTCAAAAAGGGATTGCATTTTTATATATGCATACCAAGAATATCCAGAAATATAATAATGATAAATTTTGGAAGTAATTTTAAATCTTGCGCTTCAGGGTTTTAGACAATCTCTAACTATAGGGTCTCATCCAAGATTCTTTGTGGGGCAATTACCCCGCACCTGCCTACTGCAGGGTTCTTACACAGTTCTCTAGCAGCTGGTGCTGGCCACTCTCAGATAGGATGCTGAAAGAGATGTACCTCAGGTTTGGTCCAGTGTGGGAACTCCTATGTTCCCATGAAGCTGCAGTGCAAACTGAACTAGTCCAAGAAACAAGGTGCTCAAGGTAATATATTTTATTGGACCAGCTTCTGTTGGTGAAAGAGACAAGCTTTCGAACTACACAGAGCTCTTCTTCAGGTCTGGAAAAGATGCTCAAAGTGTCACAGGTAAATACAAGGTGGAACAGATTGTTTAGCATAAGTAGCTGACACACATTCTAAGGACCATTCAAGGTGAATGGCCTGTTAACATTCCCTCAGTCATAGGACAAAAAAGAGGGGCCAGTGGGTTACAGATGGTTGTAATAAGCCATAAATCCAGTGTCTTTTTTAAGACCATTATTTTTAGTGTCTAGCAAGTTATGAACCTAAGCTCCCTGGCTTGTCTTTTGAACATTTTGTGCAGGTTTCCTTTGAGGATGAGGCCTGAGAGATCAGATGTGGAGTCACTCTTTTGTGAACCTACAGGTGATGGGGTGTTTTTGTCTTTTATCATTTTATCTGAGAGTTCATTCAAGAGCATAGTGATTTTCTGGTTTCACTCACAGTTATTGGGGCATTTAGTTCACTGGATGAGATGCACCACATGTTGTGATAGTAGGAACCGTGGATCTTGAAAACTCTCTTGAGGGGTGGGTATTACAAAACCTGAAGACATACAATAAGCATCTGTTGTTATGGCAGGGTCTAGTGCCTCTTTGAAATAGTGGGTCATGTTTTGTGGGAAGCTTGCTTCTAGTCCAAGAAAGTCAGAATGCCTGAGATCATCCAAGACTTGCTCCTTTCTTTCCTTTTAAGGAGTTATAGACTAATTCAACGGTGTCCGGATAGCTCTGGATGATGCCAAAGTTTTTGATATTTGGGGTTCAGATTTGTCTTTGAAGTCTGACAGCAGCTCATATACAAGTTCGGATCTGACATATCAATCAAAACGATGGGGGTCTGTTCTCTATCCCCTTGCCCACCATGGAGATCAAGTAGTAGGGAAAGATCACCCCAGAGAACATAAAGTTCCAGCAGCCTTAACAGTGTGCTCTTTCCTATTTCACATAGTTGGTGACATGGTGTGGACCCACATTTGATTAGGAGGGGATAGTGACCTGATCTGGCCACCCCTACCAAGCAAGCTGGAGTGAGAAGTAGTCAACAGGTTGCTCCATCCTGAAAGTACAGGGGGGTGGGCTGGATGGAAGGCAGTGGGCCCCTTAGGAACAATGAGCATAACCCTGTTTTCTGCTTCTGAACCCCAGAAGTGCTAATTAGTCTCTTCCCATTTTTTGTTTCAGTTTGGCTGTATAGTGCAGAGGGTAACACCATTAGTCTGGAATTAACCATCCAGTGAAATGGGGGTGTTGTAATTGTAACCCACCCATGAGTGTATGTTTCAGGTCCCCCTCTCTACCCATCCACAGAGGATATGAGCTATTATAGAGCCTAGGGTCTTCAGCTTGAGCTGTAGCAAGTCTAGAAGTTCCCAGGTCAATTCCTGGTGTGTCAACCAAGACAGTATTACCACAGAATGTTTACTGAAAAATGGTGTGGGTGTCTTCAAATAAAAAACAAATTTAATGAAGGGGCATTTATAACCCACCTGCTTTTGGGATATGACGGGGACTGTGACAGAGTTCTTCTCTCAGGCGGTGCAGGAATCTGACCATGCCCAGTTATCTACACTGGGTGGTCACAACACAGGCCCCACTTCCCTACTATTTGCAAGGGAGAATCTGCCCTTTGTGGGCCTTCTTAGGTCTCTCTGTCTGGGGGATCAAAATGAAAGTCACACTCCCAAACATTCAAGGATATTCCCACCCTGTGGTCATACCAAAAACGGGAGGGGTAGCAAGTATACAATGCTCCCAGTGATACAGCCCCAATGTAATGGGTTTGGAAAATTGTTCTGGCTGTCTCTGAGGCAGGCTCAGCCTGTCGTTCTTGCCCTCAGAGTCCACTATACTCTCCTCAGGGTAAGGATGAAGGTCTACTACCTAGGAGCTCAGGCTACAGGATCAGCGGTCGCTCCTGGAGTGTGCAACTTTGGGCAATCCTCTTCCTTCACCCCCTGCTCACTGCAGGTTCCTCCCTTTTAAAGGTCACCTCCCTATCATGCATGATTGACAGGGATAGAAGTGTAGCTATGAGTAGGGCACTTGGACCTAGGGTTAGGGTTCCTATAGTTAGGGCTTCCCACACTAGGGTTAGGGTTCCTATGGATAGGGCGCCACGCCCTGGGTGTAGGTTTCCTATGGGTAGGGCACCCCGCCCTAGGGATAGGGTTCCTATGGGTTCAGCACTTGGAGCTAGGGATAGGGTTCCTATAGGTAGGGCTTCCTGCCCAAGGGTTGGGGATCCTAAGGGTAGGGCACTTGGAGCTGGGGTTAGGGTTCCTAACGGTAGGGCTTCCTGCCCTAGGGTTAGAGTTCCTAAGGGTAGGGCACTTGGAGTTACGGTTAAGGTTCCTAAGGGTAGGGCACTTGAAGCTAGGGTTAGGGTTCCTAGGGTGAGGGCTTTCCACCCAAAGGTTAGGGTTCTTAAGGGTAGGGTACTTGGAGCTAGGGTAAGGGTTCCTATGGGTAGAGCACACTGCCCTAGGGTTAGGGTTCCTAAGGGCAGGGCACTTGGAGCTAGGGTTAGGGTTCCTTTGGGTAGGGCACTTGGAGCTAGGGTAAGGGTTCCTCAGTGTAGGGCTTCCCGCCCTAGGCTTATGGTTCCTCTGGGTAGGGCACTTGGAGGTAGGGTCACGGTTCCTATGCGTAAGGCACTTGGAGCTGGGGTTAGGGTTCCTATGGGGAGGGCTTCCTACCCTAGGGTTAGGATTCCTAGGGGTAGGGCACTCCTAGCTAGGGTTAGGGTTCCTAGGAGTACGGCACTTGGAGTTAGGGTTAGGGATCCTAGGGTTAGGGCTTTCCACCCAAGGGTTAGGGTTCCTAGGGTTAGTGTTTCCTGCCCTAGGGTTAGGGTTTCTATGGTTAGGGCACTTGGAGCCAGGGTTAGGGTTCCTAGGGTTAGGGATTTCCGCCCTAGGATTAGGGTTCCTATGGGTAGGGCACTTGGAGCTAGGGTTAGGGTTCCTCGGGGTAGGGCGATTGTAGCTAGGGTTAGGGTTCCTATGGGGAGGGCTTCCCGCCCTAGCGTTAGGGTTCCTATGGGTAGGGCTTCCCACCCTAGCATTAGGGTTCCTTTGGGTAGGGCACACTGCCCTCGGGTTAGGGCTCCTAAGGGTAAGGCACTTGGGGTTAGGGTTAGTATGGGTTGGGCTTCTAGCCCTAGGCTTAGGGTTTCTATGGGTAGGGCACTTGGAGCTAGGGTTAGGGTTTCTATGGGTAGGGCTTCCTGCCCAAGGTTAGGATTCCTATGGGTAGGGCACTTGGAGCTAGGGTCACGGTTCCTAAGGGTAGGGCACTTGGAATTGGGGTAGGGTTCCTATGGGTAGGGCTTCCCGCCCTAGGGTTACAGTTCCTATGGGTAGGACACTTGGAGCGAGGGTTAGGGTTCCTCAGAGTAGGGCACTTGTAGCTAGGATTAGGGATCCTATGGGTAGGGCTTCCCGCACAAGGGTTAGGATTCCTATGGGTAGGGCTTTCCGCTCTAGGGTTAGTGTACCTATGGGTAGGGCACTTGGAACTGGGGTTAAGGTTCCTAAGGGTAGGGAACTTGGAGCTGGGGTTAGGGTTCATATGGGTAGGGCTTCCCGCCCTAGGGTTAGAGCTTCTATGGTTAGGGCACTTGGAGCTACGGTTAGGGTTCCTAGGGTTAGGGCTTTTCGCCCAAGGGTTAGGGTTCCTATTGGTAGGACACTTGGTGCTAGAGTTAGGGTTCCTATGGGTAGGACACTGGGAGCTAGGTTTAGGGTTCCTCGGGCTTGGGCACTTGTAGCTAGGATTAGGGTTCCTATGGCTATGGCTTCCCTCGCTAGGTTTAGGATTCCTATGGGTAGGGCTTCCCGCCCTAAGGTTAGGGTTCCTATGGGTAGGGCACTTGGAGCTAGGGTTAGGGTTCCTATAGGTAGGGCTTCCCGCCCAAGTGTTGGGGATCCTATGGGTAGGGCATTTGGAGCTAGGGTTAGGGTTCCTATAGGTAGGGCTTCCCACCCTAGGTTTAGGATTCCAATGGGTAGGGCTTCCCGCCCTAGGTTTACGGTTCCTATGGGTAGAGCACTTGGAGCTAGGGTTAGGGTTCATAAGGGTAAGGCACTTGGAACTGGGGTTAGGGTTCCTATGGGTAGGGCTTCCTGCCCTAGGGTTAGGGTTCCTATGGGTAGGGCACTTGGAGCTAGGGTTAGGGTTCCTATGGGTAGGACACTGGGAGCTAGGGTTAGGGTTCCTCGGGGTTGGGCACTTGTAGCTAGGATTAGGGTTCCTATGGGTATGGCTTCCCTCCCTAGGTTTAGGATTCCTATGGGTAGGGCTTCCCGCCCTAGGGTTAGGGTTCCTATGGGTAGGGCACTTGGAGCTAGGATTAGGGTTCATATGGGTGGGGTACTTGGAGGTAGGGTTAGCGTTCCTTTAGGTAGGGCTTCCCGCCCAAGTGTTGGGCATCCTATGGGTAGGGCACTTGGAGCTAGGGTTAGGGTACCTATAGGTAGGCCTTCCCGCCCTAGGGTTAGGGTTCCTAAGGGTAGGGCACTCTGCCCTAGGGTTAGGGTTTCTAGGGATAGGGCACTTGGAGCTAGGGTTAGGGTTCATAAGGGTAAGGCACTTGGAGCTGGGGTTAGGGTTCCTATGGGTAGAGCTTCCCACCCTAGAGTTAGGGTTCCTATGGGTAGAGCTTCCCACCCTAGAGTTAGGGTTCCTATGGGTAGGGCACTCTGAGCTAGGGTTACAGTTCCTATGGGTAGGGCACACGGAGCTAGGGTTAGGGTTCGTAAGGGTAGGGCACTTGGAGCTAGGGTTAGTGTTCCTATGGGTAGGACACTGGGAGCTAGGGTTAGGGTTCTAAGGGTAGGGCTTCCTGCCTTAGGGTTAGGGTTCCTAATGGTAAGGCACTTGGAGCTAGAAATAGGGTTCCTAAGGGTAGGGCACTTGGAGCTAGGGTTAGGGTTCCTAGGGTTAGGGCTTTCCGCCCATGGGTTAGGGATCCTAAGGGAAGGGAAGTTGAATCTAAGGTTAGGGTTCCTAAGGGTAAGGCACCTGGAACTGGGGTTAGGGTTCCTATGGGGAGGGCACTTGGAGCTAGAATTAGGGTTCCTATAGGTAGGGCTTCCTGCCCAATGTTTGGGGATCGTAAGGGTAGGGCATTTGGAGCTAGGGTTAGGGTTCCTATAGGTAGGGCTTCCTGCCCTAGGGTTAGGGTTCCTATGGGTAAGGCACTTGGAACTGGGGTTAGGGTTCCTATGGGTAGGGCTTCCTACCCTAGGATTAGAGTTGCTAGGGGTAGGGCACACTGCTCTAGGATTAGGGTTCCTAAGAGTAAGGCACTTGGAGCTCGGGTTAGGGTTCCTATGGGTACAGCTTCCCGCCCTAGGGTTAGCATTCCTATGGGTAGGGCACTTGGAGCTAGGGTTAGGGTTCCTCGGTGTAGGGCACTAAGGGCTAGGATTAGCGTTCCTATGGGTAGGGCTTCCCGCCCTAGGGTTAGGGTTCCCATGGGTAGGGCACAGTGACCTAGGGTTAGGGTTCCTTAGGGTAAGGCACTTGGAGCTAGGGTTAGCGTTCCTTAGGGTAAGGCACTTGGAGCTAGGGTTAGGGTTCCTAAGGGTAGGGCACTTGGAGCTAGGGTTAGGGTTCCTATGGGTAGGGCCTCCCACCCTATAGTTAGGGTTTCTATGGGTAAGGCACTTGGAGCTAGGGTTAGGTTTCCTAGGGTTAGGGCTTTCCGCCCAAGGGTTAGGGTTCCTATGGGTAGGGCACACTGCCCTAGGGTTAGGGTTCCTTAGGGTAAGGCACTAGGAGCTAGGGTTAGGGTTCCTATGGGTAGGGCTTTCCGCCCAAGGGTTAGGGTTCCTATGGGCAGGGCACTTGGAGCTAGGGTTAGTGTTCCTATGGGTAGGGCACTTGGAGCTAGGGTTAGGGTTCCTATGGGTAGGACACTTGGAGCTAGGGTTAGGGTTCCTATGGGTAGGGCACTTGGAGCTAGGGTTAGGGTTCCTATGCGTAGGACACTTGGAGCTGGGGTTAGGGTTCCTATGGGTAGGGCTTCCCGCCCTAGGGTTAGCGTTCCTATGGGTAGGGCACTTGAAGCTAGGGTTAGGGTTCCTATGGGTAGGGCTTCCCGCCCTAGGGTGAGGGTTTCTATGGGTAGGGCACTTGGAGCTAGGGTTAGGGTTCCTAGGGTTAGGGCTTTCCTCCCAAGGGTTAGGTTTCCTATGGGGAGGGCACACTGCCCTAGGGTTTGGGTTCCTAAGGGTAAGCCCCTCGGAGCTGGGGTTAGGGTTCCTATGGGTACGGCTTCCAGCCCTAGGGTTAGGGTTCCTATGGGGGACTCTTGGAGCTAGGGTTAGGGTTCCTATGGGTAGGGGTTGGGGATCCTAAGGTTAGCGCACTTGGAGCTATGTTTAAGGTTTCTATGGCTAGGTCACCGCTCCCTAGAGTTAGGGTTCCTATTGCTAGGGCACTTGAAGCTAGGGTTAGGGTTCCTAAGGTTATAGCACTTGGAGCTAGGGTTAGGGTTCCTATGGATATGGCTTACAGCCCTAGGGTTATGGTTCCTGTGGGTAGGGCACTCCGCCCTAGGGTTAGGGTTCCTAAGGGTAGTGCACTTGGAGCTAGGATTAGGGTTCCTAAGGGTAGGGCACTTTGAGCTAGGGTTAGGGTTCCTATGGGTATGGCGCCCCGCCCTAGGGTTAGTGTTGCTAAGGGTAGCTCACTTGAAGCTAAAATTTGGGTTCTAAATCGTAGGGCTTCCCTCCTTAGGTTTAGGGTTCCTATTGGTAAGGCACTTGAAGCTAGGGTTAGGGTTCCTATGGGTAGGGCTTCCCACCCTAGGGTTAAGGTTCCTAAGGTTAGGGTACTTGGAGCTAGGGTTAGGTTTCCTATGGGTAGTTCGCCCCACCCTAGGATTATGGTTCCTATTGCTAGCCCTATCTTTAGGGCCTGTCTGGCCTCTTCTTATCAATGTGGGGTCTATATGCCCTGTCACAGGGGCAATAGTAGAACTGCTTGGTAAACACACTTAGTATGGCTTTCTCTCCTTTAGTTCTATGTGCATCATATACAAAACTGTATATGGGGAACAGGCTCCAACAGAGAGGAGAAGATTTTTAGGATCCCTTCCACTATAAATCTGTTCTTGTGTTTTGATAAATAAGACTGACAGCAGGAAATTGAGTTATAAACCTATGTATATTCAATTTAAAGTGGATCATAGAGCAATTTGGGTACAAATGCTTCACTTTGAGTAGAGATTATATTTAAACTATGAATACGGCATATTAAGATTCATGTTTTCATCTTTGTGTTTCCTGTGAGGACTTAATCTCATCTTCCAATATCTGCACTGTTAGAGATTCTCATTGAAATAAATAGAAGGGTATAAACAAACTGCCTTTCTTCATAAGTCTCCTTCACGCACCTTCCCTCTATCCCCTCCTCCCCCTACTAATCTTCTAGAGCACTGCTCTAACCGGAGACGGAGGAGTAACTTTCACACAAGAAAACAGAGAGGGCAGGCTAAAAGGGTCCTCCACAAAGGTTTGGATGCACTCTGTACAAACCTCCATACTTTGAGGCTCATATGCCTCAGAGTCCGCAGAGTGGGATTCTTAAACTGCGCAGGGGAAAGACTATCTTGCCACCATTCCCCAATCCTGTAGGCATGCTCTGACCAAATACCTGTTACATGCCACCACCTGAATCTGAAGGCAGGCCATCATTAGATAAAGCAGTAGCAGAGAGCCCATGCAAAAGACCGTCGGTTTACAGGGAAATGTAGGACAAGTGTGAGAGAGAGAGATTGATCATGCGACAAATCTATATAGAGAAAAATGACTTGGGTTGCTCGGACAATGAGCTTTCTAAGTGGCTGACCTGGCTTAGGTGTCTAACGCCAGGAAAGGATTCTTGGAGGTGCCTCTCTGGCTTGTCAGCCAGGTGCACTAGGTCAGCTGCTTAAGCACCTAAGCCCCTCTCCTCTCTCCACCCTTCTCACTCCTGGTTAGCTTAGGCAGCTCTCTGCTCAGCTGGACAGGTCCTGAAAATCCCTTCCTCAGGCGCCTACATGTCTTATGTGGAGATCCAGGCCACATAGTGTGGAGCTGAAGGTGCCATGAGGGGTAGCCATTGCAATGCTGAGCTGAGCCATGCCTAAGGACCTCTGAGTATCTGGGCCTTATCTCCCCTTTTGTAAATTTGGGAGGATGATGCTACTTTTCTCCTACCTTTTGTCTGTCTTGTCTATTCAGATTGCAAACTTTTGGGGGAAGGAACAGTTTCTTATTAAGCATTTGTACAGCCCTTATCACAATGTGGCTCCAACTTTTGGGGGCCTCTAGGCCCTATTATAATATTAATGACCATAAATCCCAAGGCATGGTTCCATTACAACTGTAACTGAGAGGAAAGAATTACAAGTAACTTATTTTGTCCCATTGTTACTGTTGACAAGTATTTTTGAAACAAGTGATAGGAATTTAAATGCTTGTTCATATTCGATGCTGCAAGTGGATCTCTCTCTTAAAACACAGTGTGGCAGTTGGGTTCTCCTTCATCCAGATTGAAGTGATTCATTCCAAACCAACTCTGCAAGTTCCCTTATAAATCATGGAGTGGCATATTGATTTTCCTGTTCATACCTTATTACACCAAGTTTCCCTTGAAACTAAACCGCTGTGTAGTCTCCTTAAATTATTACCTTTTCATTGTAACTGAAAACTTTAATTCAGAGTTTTCCTTCACATAATATGTGTGGATGAGTGTGTACGAACACACACACATTTATCCCCACAAGATATTATTAAAATAGAAAATAGATGTCCGTTTTTCATAGTTTATGGATGATGGTCCGTGATCCAACTTGAAACTGCAAATCTTGTTAATCCTGTCAATCAAAGGAACAGAAATCATCTTCATCACCTCACCTGTATGTTTCCTCCATTGACTCAGCATCACTTCAATTTTATCTGATTTGAGACTCAGCCAAGAGTCACTGGGAAAGCCAAGGAGCTACAGTGTCTTGGTCTGTTAAGACCTACAGATGTGGGTCAATGGTGTACTGCAATTGGAAACATCTGACTTTCTCCCGTAAGACCTTCATATAGACATTACTTAGAATATATAATATAGGTTTCATTGTAAATGTTTTCAATTTTAGGTAGAAGTTTCTAATTTAATCCAGGAATTTTAAAAACAACACCACCACAAACAAACAACAAATGTGTAACATGAACTAGTGCCCAACACCATCAACTGCATCTTCTGTGCCTGTTCTCACTGAGTGTTTACATTGATTTTTAAAACAACAATAATTATTTGCAAACTGCTTTGAGAAGTGGATGGTTTGGGTGCAGCAGGAGGTCAAGGAGCTACTATATTGTTTTTGCAGTGATGCTGGAGTATTTGAAGGGTTTTTTTGTGGTGGTGGTGGTTGTTTTTTGCAAGCTGGCTGGCAGCATTGGAAAAATTTATTGACTGGCCTCCTGATTGTTCAGATCATCTTCAAACAGCCCTAGTGAAATTGTGGCTGGCCATATGGTAATATTTTTAAAAATCTATTTTAAGGTAGTTATCCCTATTTTTGAAATCTGGATTTGAGAAGAGTTAGAAAAAAGCCTTTTCATGTTTATCCAAAACACAGAAACCTGTGTTACCCCTTATAAGAGAGCTCTCTGGACAGATGACTGATTACCCAGCCCTACTGTCGAGATCTCACCAAAGAGGAGAGAACAGAATTAATCAAGCATAGCTCCTTCTGTCTCTGTCAGGTGCTGTGGATATATCAACAGCAACTCACGGTCAAAGATATCAAAGGAGAGCTGCTAGACCTAAACGATTCAGCATAGCCACCTGAACTTTGTCCATTAATAGGAGATAGTACAGGTATATAGAGTAGATTATCTTCTTCCTGTACCCAGATTTAAAACAAGATTGAAAGGGTCAAGGCAACTTGAAGATTCCAGATAGCACCAGAGCAGCTTTACTGCAACCTTCTTAATATACCCTTCCCCAAGAAAAGGTAGGTCATGTACAAAACCAAATTGATTGCTGGGCTCAATAACAGTTTCTGAAGCATGGGCCTGAACAACTGCCTGTTGAAAAATGCTAATATCTTGCTTCTCTAAAGGCAGGGGCAGCTCCAGCTTTTTTGCTGCCACGGCAGTCAGGCAGCCTTCAGCAGCTTGCCTGCGGAAGGTCCCCGGTCCCGCGGATTCAGCATACCTGCCGCCTAATTGCCGCTGAATCCGCGGGACCGGGGACCTCCCGCAGGCATGCTGCCAAAGGCTGCCTGACTGCTGCTTTTGTAGGGACCGGCAGGGCACCCCCTGTGGCTTGCCACCCCAGGCACGTGCTTGGAGCGCTGGTGCCTGGAACCACCACTGTCTAAAGGGGAGGCATTTTAAATTTACATAGATTTTCACTCAGTGTTCTCCTGTGCTAAATTTAACATCTCTGAGGGACATGGGTCCAAATAGCAGGCTCACAGATCTAAGCTCCTCTGGAGACTCAGTAAAGGAGACCAGACAAAACTCATCCAGAGAAACAATTTTTACAGAATCTGTTCTCTGTTTCATGGATCTGCGTATATCCCCTGACTAGTGTCCCAGCTCCTGCACTCATTTGAGTACATCAGAATCCAAGCTTTCATTTAAAAAAGAAAAAATAAAAGTAAATTTCTAGCCCTCATGGCTGTGAAAAAGGGCTTGAAAGTGTGACCTGAGAGTAACCGACTCAGTAACATTCCTTGAGTCTGAAAACCACTTGAAACATTACCTCTGACAGAAATGAACTGCCCCTTGCATCTAAGTGCTGTGTTAAATACTGTAATGCTTAATAAGAATATTGCTTTAATTCTGATCAGACAATTCAGAGTCCAGTCAGTCTTATCCCAGGAACTGGTATGACATTTCTCACAGTGAGAAACATTTAAGTTTCTGAGTGAAGATGGACCAGATTTGCTGCATACCGGGGCTGCATTAGTTGGAATTTTTTGGATATTATAATGAAGAGAAAATCTTCTATACTGTCACAGCATGAGTCTTCAAAATTTGTTTGTCATAAGTAATTGATTGCTATCATTTCATCTATTAGTAAATTACTCTACAGTGTCAGGAAATAGCTTTCTACATTTTGCAGGCAGGACAGAAAGCTACTTAGAGATGTGCAATTGTAGGGGCTGTGGGTATATCAACACTATGAGCTTGGGGTTCTTTGATTCACAGATTTTTAAGCTCAGAAGATACCATGGTGATCATCTAGTCTGACCTCCTGTATTGCATAGACAATAGAAATTCCCAAAATAACTCCCAGACCATATCTTTTAGAAAAATGTCCAAACATGATTTAAAAATTGTCAGTGATGGACACCAGATACTTGGTAAATTGTTCTAATAGGTATTTACTCTCTCCATTAAAAATATATGCCATATTTCCCATCTGAATTTGTCTAGTTTCAACATCCAACCATTGAATCATGTTATACCTTTCTCTGCTATATTGAAAAGCTCATTATTTAATATGGGTTCTCCATGGTAGGTAGTTGTAAACTGTAATCACATCTTCCCCTTACCCTTCTCTTTGTTAAGCTAAATAGATTGAGCTCCTTGAGTCTATCACTATAATGCATGTTTTCTAATTCTTTAATTCTTCTTGTAGCTCTTCTCTGAACCCTCTCCAATTTATCAGCATTCTTCTTGAATTGTGGGCACCAGAACTGGACACAGTATTCCAGCAGTGTCAAATACAGGGAGAAAATAACCTCTCTACTCCTACTTGCGATTCTCTTATTTATACGTCGCAAGATCACATTTGTTCTTTTGGCCACAGCATCACACTGGGAGCTTATGTTGAGCTGATTATCCACCATGACCCCCCCCCCAATCTTATTCAGAGTTACTGCTTCCCAGGATAGCGATCCCTATCTTGTAATTACGGCTTACATTCTTTGTTCCCATATTTATACATTTACATTTAAAATGTATATTGTTTGCTTGTGTCCACTTTACGAAGCGATCTAGATCACTGAATCAGTGACTGGTTCTCTTCAATATTTACCACTTCCACCACTGATAATGTTTACAGATGGGGATTTGATGTTTTTGTGTAATCTGCAAACATTATCAGGCCTAAGCCCTAAAAAACAATCCCCACTGGAACCAGACCAACTCAATGAATATTCTCCATTTTAAGTACATTTTGAGACCTATCAGCTAGTCAATTTTTAATCCATTTAATGTACGCTATGCTCATTTTATACTGTTCTAGTTATTTTAATTAAAATGTCATGTGATACCAAGCCAAATGCCTTACAGAAATCGAAGTATATTTTATCAGTTTTCTTTATCAACCAAATTTGTGATTTCATTAAAAAAGTTAATTTGACAAGAACTATTTTCCATAAACCCATGTATAGTTGCATTATTACATGATCTTCCTTTAGTTCTTTATTCTTTGAATCCTATATCAGCCAGTCCATTATCTTGCTTGGGATTGATGTCACTCAGAGGCCTATTATGACCTAGTCATCCCATTTACCCTTTTTAAAAACTGGCACAGTACTAGCTTTCTTCTGTCTTCTAGAATTTCCTCAGTTGTCCAAGACTTATTGAAAATCAATGCTAATGGGCCAGTGAGCTCCTCAGCCAGCTCTGTTAAACCTCTTGGATGCAATTTAGCTGGACTTGCTGATTTAAAATTGTCAAACTCTAGTAGCTTCTATTTAACATCCTCCAGCGGTACTAGTAGAATGGAAAAAGCGTTATCTCCATGAGATGAGACTGAATCACCTGTTTTCCCCCCCCCTCAAATATACAACAGATATATTTATTGAACATTTCTACCTTTTCTGTATTACTGACAATTCTACCATTGCCATCTAAGTAATGGACCAATACCATTGTCAGGATTCTTTTAGTTTCTAATATATTTTAAAAAACCTCCTTATTGTCCTTACCTGTTGGCCATAGATTTCTCTATGCATGCCTTGGCTTCCTGTATCAATAAATCAGAAGTTCCTAGTTTCTGATTTATATTCATTACTATCAATTTCCCCTTTCATCCTTTTGGTCTCTCTCTCACTCTCTCTCTCACACACACACACTACACTACACTACACACACAGAGAGAGAGAGAGAGAGACACACACACACACACTAGGTGCCCAAAATGTCACAATGAAGAAGACCGTGCTGGTTTAAAAAAAATGGTGTAGAGAGACACATACTCTATATATACGTTATATATACACTATATGTACTTTAAGATCCAAAGAGCTGGACACTGCAAAGAAAAATAACACTCCCATAACTGATTTTTTTCAGCCATCCTTAATTTTCTGTGCCCCAGAGACAGATCCCAATCACTTTTCTCGTTACATGTTATAGTGATCAAAGTCTAAAGAATAGTACCTCCGCCGAAAGATTTAGCGATGTTAGAAGTTACTATGTTTTTGTTTTCAGAACATGTGTGCAAATGTTTCATTTTTTTTACAAATGCAAGGAGACCAGAAATAGAAAAAAACAGGAACAGAGCTTGAATTAGACTTAATTTGTTTTCCTGCACTGATTAGACAAATAATCTTTGAATATCTTTGGTCATTTTTCTTCTAGTTGTATTATATACTTAATTGCATATAGAGAATTAGTTATTAAAGATTTAAAAAGTCTTTTACTGATGCATAAGAAATCATGTGGTTGAGTAGGTATTCCCTAAATTTATATTTGGAATACCATGTCTTTCAAGGTTGTGATGTGAGAACTTCAGAGGTCAAAAAAAGAGAGGACTCTTAATAGTCAAGGCTGGAGATGACTAAGGGAGGGAGTAAAGTTTTAGATGTAAAGATAGAGAAGAAAAAGGACATAACATAGAGATTCAATAAGAGAAGAACGAGTAATTTGATCAAATTGAGTCTACATGGTTGATTGCATTGCTTCCTCATACGTAAAAGATGAATGATCTTTTTAGCCATATTTGTAACGTAAAACATTCTGAAATATACAATGAACAGTTGCCTGGATGCTAATGCATGATGCTAATTTATTTTGGAAGTGATGTATGCTGAATGATTAAGAAATGTATCTGCTTTGCCAGGTAGAAGATCTATTGAGAAAACAGTTAACTCCCTCTGTCCTGAATACATGAACCAGAATATCATCATTAGGATACCAATGGATCTTATTACTGCTACAAGTCTTTGAAAATAATGTTCTTAAGTCAACACAATATTTTACACAACTTGTCTCTTTTCTACAACATAATACACAATACTGACAAGCTCGATCTTTTATTTAATTTATTCCATGACCACCTCTGATGGGAATTAACTCCTATCACCTGCAAGGCTGGCAAAGTTATGCTTTGCACTTGGGGAGGTGAATAGCTAACTGGCTTAGAGCCAGAGGGGGCAGAGCTAAGGGCATGTCTACACTACGAAATTAGGTCGATTTTTAGAAATCAATTTTATACAGTTGATTGCGGATGTCTACACTAAGCACATTAAGTCGGCGGAGTGTGTCCTCACAACCATGGCTAGCATCGACTTAGAGTGGTGCACCGTGGGTAGCTATCCCACAGTTCCTGCAGTCTCTGCTGCCCATTGGAATTCTGAGTTAAGCTCCCAATGCCTGATGGGACAAAAACATTGTCACGGGTGGTTTCAGGTACATGTCATCAGTCGCCCTCCCCTCCATGAAAGCAATGGCAGACAATTGTTTCACCCCTTTTTTCCTGGGTTACCCATGCAGACACAATACCATGGCAAGCATGGAGCCCTCTCACTGTCACCATTGCTGTTGTGAGCATTGTAAAAACCTTGCACATTATCCTAGAGTATATGCAGAACTGGGCTAAGAGATGTCAGCACGAGGAGGATTTTGATGAGGATATGGACACAGATGTTCCTGAAAGCAAGGGCTGTGTCAATTGGGACATCATGGAGGCACTGGGGCTGGTTGATACAGCGGAATGCCGATTCTGGGCCAGGCAAACAAGCACAGACTGGTTGGACCGCATAATGTTGCAGGTATGGGATGATTCATAGTGGCTGCAAAAACTTTCGCATGCGTAAGTCCACTTTCCTGGAACTCTATGAATTGCTTTCCCCCACCCGGAAGTGCAGGAATACCAAGATGAGAGCTGCCCTGACAGTTGAGAAGCAAGTAGCGATAGCCCTGTGGAAACTTGCAATGCCTGACTGCTACCAGTCAGTCGGGAATCAATTTGGAGGGGGCAAGTCTACTGTGGGGTTTGCTATGATCCAAGTAGCCAATGCAATCATTGACATTCTGTTATCAAGGGTAGTGACTGTGGGAAATATGAGGGTCATACTGGATGGCTTTGCTGCAATGGGGTTCCCTAACTGTGGTGGGGTGATAGACGGAATGCATATCCCCATCTTGGCACCAGACCATCTTGCCAACCAGTACATAAACCGCAAGGGGTACTTCTCAATAGTGCTGCAAGCACTGGTGGATCACAAGGGACGTTCACTGACATCAACATGGGATGGCTGGGAAAGGTGCATGACACTCACATATTTAGGAACACCGGGCTGTTCGAGCAGCTGCAAGAAGGGACTTTCTTCCCAGACCAGAAATGCCAATAGTTATCCTTGGGGATCCAGCCTACCCCTTGCTCCCATGGCTCATGAAGACTTACACAGACATCTTGGACAGTAGTTGAACTATAGGCTGAGCAAGTGCAGAATGGTGGTAGAATGTGCCTTTGGACATTTAAAAGCGTGCTGGCGCTATTCGCTGCATAGGTCAGACCTCAGCGCAAACAACATTCCCATTGTTATTGCTGCGTCCTGTGTGCTCCATAATATCTGTGATAGTAGGGGGAGACGTTTGGTGTGCGGGGGAGGTATGAGGCAAATCGCCTGGCATCCAATTTTGAGCAGCCAGACACCAGGGCGATTAGAAGAGCACAGCAAGGTGTGCTGCGCATCAGAGAGGCTTTGAAAACCAGTTTTAGGACTGGCCAGGTTTCAGTGTGACAATTGTGTTTCTCCTTGATGCAAACCCACCCCCTTTGTTGATTTTAATTCCCTGTACACCAACCACCCTCCCCCCTTTGAAATAAAGTAACTATTGTTTTGAAACCATACATTCTTTTTTTCTTTCTTAATTTAAAAAAAAAAAGAGAGAGAGAACATACAAGGTAGCCTGGGTGGGGTGGGGGAGTAGGGAACGACAAGGCCATGTTTATTGTAGTCACACTAACAATCAAACTGTTTGAATGACAGCCTTCTGTTGCTTGGGCCATCCTGTGGAGTGGAGTGGCTGGGTGCCTGGAGCCTCTCTCTCCCCCCCTTCCCCCGTGTTCTTGGGCATCTGGGTGAGGAGGCTATAGAACTTGGGGCGGAGGGCATGCGGTTATACAGTGGATGCAGCAGGGGTCTCTGCTCTTGTTGGCTTTCCTGCAGCTCCAACAGACACTTCATCATGTCCATTTGCTCCCGCATTAGCCTCAGCATCGCCTCCTGCCTCTGCTCTTTGTGCTCACTTAATTCTTTCCTGGCCTCTGCCACTGAATGCCTCCATGCATTAAACTGTGCCTTTCGCCTTCTAATCTGTGATAATCTCAGAACTGGAGATGATGGGGGAGCATAGAAACATTTGCACCGGGGGGCGAGAAAAGGGTGAGTAAAATTTAAGATACATTTCTGAGAACAAAAGGGAGACTCTTTCACAGTCAATCAAGCAATTCACAGCAGACAGCACATGTGCTTTAGGTACAAAGTCACATTTTGCCTTTTATATTGAGCGCCTGCCAGTTTGGTGACACATCACACACACACGGCTGGGCAACAGAATTCGGTTTCCAGGCAGCCATGGTAAGCCAAAGGGTACCCGGCGTTGGCTTCTAATACCTTCATAACATGTAGGAATGTTTTCAAACTGCAGTGGCCTCCTTTTCAAGAGCAAGCAATGGGCTGGGTTTCACATTTAAAAGGAGGGGCTGCGGTTTTCGGGTGGATGTGCAGAACACACCTACCCCCACCTCACCGTGTGGCTATTCTCTGGAGTGATCCCTTTTAGTCAAGCGCAAACAGCCGAGCATGAATGGGGTCCTTTTACTGTTCCCTTAAAAAAACGCCCCTGTTTCAAACAGGTGACCATGAACGATATCACTCTACTGAGGCTAACACAGAAAGATATAGACCAAATGTTGCTTGAATGCAACCATAATCCAGGACCATTCACTGCCATGCTTTGTTCTGAAATGATTCCAGAATACTTGCTACTGTTTTGGCATGTTAAAGTGTTCTACCATGGAGGACAAAATAAGGCAGCCCTCTCCAGAAACCTTCTGCAAAGGCTTTCAGAGTACCTCCAGGAAAGCTTCCAGGAGATGTCCCTGGAGGATTCCTGCTCCATCCCCTGACATGTGAACAGACCTTTCCAGTAGCTGTACTGGCCGCGAATGCATCCCAGTTCTTCAGGGCAAATCAAACATTAAACACTATTGCTTTAAAACCCTGTGCTGTAGTTACAAATGTGCACTCAGCAGAGGTGCCTTCTCCGGCTTCAGGGTCAGGGACCCCGCCTTGGGAGGGTATTGGCGCCAGGATGATGAAACGTCCCTGGCTGCCAGGGAGAATGGATTCACCACTTGCCTGCTGCACATTCTCCTCCTCCCTGTTGCGTGAGACTCCCCCCTTGCAGGTGTCCACGAACAGTGATGGGGTCCCTACCTAGAATGCTATGAAGCTTGTCATAGAAATGGCATGTATGGGGCTCTGACCTGGAGCAACCGTTTGCCTCCTTTGTCTTTTGGTAGGCTTGCCTGAGTTCCTTAACTTTCACACGGCACTGCTGTGTCCCCCTGTTGTAGCCTCTGGCCAACATGTCCTGTGAGATTTTGGAAAATATATTTGCATTTCTTCATTTTGATCGGAGTTCAGCCTGCACAGATGCTTCTCCCCATACAGCAATCAGATCCAGTGTCTCCCTTTTGGTCCATGCTGGAGCTCGTTTGCAATTCTGGGGGGATTGCATGGTCACCTGTGCTGCTGAGCGTGCCACGCTGACCAAACAGGAAATGAAATTCAGATGTTCCCGGGGCTTTTCCTGTGTACCTGGCTAGTGCATCGGAGTTCAAAGTGCTGTCCAGAGCAGTCACAATGGAGGACTCTGGGATAGCTCCCGGAGACCAATACCATTGATTTGCATCCACACTATCCAAAATTTAACCCAGCAAGGTCAATTTTAGCGCTACTCCCCTCGTCGGGGAGGAGTACAGAAGAATTTTAAGAGCCCTTTAGGTCTACGGAATGGGGTTAGTTGTGTGGACGCAGTCATTTTTAAATTGACCTAACGCAGCTAAATTCGACCTAACTCCGTAGTGTAGACCAGGCCTAAGTCATGATAAGTAGACAGAAGGAGGTCAGTTGAGTGGAAAGATGGCAGAGGAGGCAGGTGTCTTTGGCTGATAGAAGCCCAGGGTTAGGGCACATAGCCAGAGACAATGGAGAGAACAGTGCAAGGGAAACCCTGATATAGGGTGTGTAAATAGAGAAGAAAAGGCTTCAGTAGCCCAACAGGGTAGGAGAACTGTTCGGTGGCATTTGGACTTGTTTGATACCTCAGAAGGGGTCTGAACTTAGGTGACTTGGCCAGAGGACTGAGCCATAAAAGACTTGGGGCCAGAGGCAGGGAGTCGACAGGAGGTACTGGAGCCAAAGATAGTAGCAATATCATGAACCAATGCAAGGGGGCGCTCTGCCGATGAGTGAACCCTGTCACACCTTACAGATTATGCTTTATATTATCTACCTGTATGTATTCCTTGACTTTCCTGAGGAAGCGAATATTGAATTCAGACACAAGGTATTTTCTTTGAAAACACTAGGCTGTTATTTCTGTCTATATATTTCTTCCTCAAACTCAGAATGTGATTATCAAAAGAACAAGTTAACAGCAGAAAGGTATTAGATTGCTGGGAAATAATTTAATATATTTTTTTTGAGAATCTCCTTATTAGTTTCTTGCTGAGGTATTTTTTGAAACACAAAGTTGTGTAATCATCCATCATGTCATTGAGATAATGTGATTTTCCCCTAGAGTAACTCAGTGTTATAATGCAGAATGATATGAACTGCAATCCTCTGGTCATCTAAGCACCATTTTTAAAGCAATTTCACCAAATTGTATTTAATTTAAAGGTGATTCAAAGATCAAATATGAAACTTCCATTGATTTTTTTCGGTGTTAATCCTATGAATGAATATTGGAGGTATTCTTGGAATAGCCAATTGAAATTTCATCATTTAAAACTTTTGAGGAGCTATAATTTTAGCCTGGTTGTATAACAGGAAAATATTACTGGTCAAAGATTTCTAGGAGCGTAGGACATGGCTACCAGAAGGATTGTGAACATAATTGCCACACAATTCTTTCTGTGCAAGGATTGCAGCTCTCTATGGACCAGGGGTCCTGTCCATTTGCTGGAACACGAAGAAGGCACTAGATCAGCCTAAATTCAGGTTTTTAATCTAAAAGTCTTTTCTTTGTGTGTCTCTGGAGAATCCAGATTGAACTAGTATATGCATACCTCTCCAGGGGGTGGCTTCAAAGGGCTGATAACTGAGGAAGTACGTTAGTATCCTCTTCCTACTAAAGAAGGTACATATAATTCCATAATAAAACGTACACAATTGCACTTTTAATACAATGGACACCCCCAAAGTATTAACCCTAATTCAATAAGGTTAAACTTAATTCAGTAAAGTTTTTCCATAAGGTTTGTCCAGGATATTGTCAGTCTGTCATGTTGCATTTTATCCATAAGTGTTCTTTAGTGGGGAAGAGATGACAGGGTATGTCTACAGTGGAAACTTCAAAGCACTGCCACGGGAATGCTCCCGCGGCAGCACTTTGAAGTGCGAGTGTGGTCGCCCATGAGCGCTGGGAGGGAGCTCTCCAAGTGCTCCTGGTAATCCACCTCCACAAGGGGATTGGCTCCGAGCTGTACTCCCAGCGCTCGGAGCCTGTCTACACTAGCGCTTTAAAGCACTCAGACTTGCTGCGCTCGGGGATGATTTTTCGCCACCCTGAGCCAGGAAGTTAAAGCACTATAAAATGTAAGTGTAGACAAGCCCTGAGATTCAGGTTGATCTCTACTCTTCCACAATAAGTAGAGATGTACACGTGTGTAGCTCCAGATATAGTGGATGTGTATACACACACACACACTGTCATACATAAAAATAAATGTCTGTGGTGTTTATATGATGGTAGAATGCTCCAGTCTTCCTTCCCTGCTTTTCAATAACTAGGAAAATGTACATATTAAAATTCAAAGCCACATTTTATATATGTATTATTCTAATATATGCAGAAGATGAATCTACAGTGATGGCTCTTTACACAATTCCAGCCACACACAAAAGTATATGTAATTCAAAGTCTCTTTCCATTTCTGTGAAGCAACCATTACAGAGACAGTAAATCTACTATTATAGAATACCGAGTCCCAAATATTAATGCAACACTTATTTGATTTTCAAAGCAGCAGATTATATTGTAGATACCTACACTACCCTTGATCTTAATCTTGAACTGCCATGTATCACAGCATGACCCCATTGAAGTCAATGGAAAACTCTCATTTAACTTAGCTGGAGGCAGAATGGGTCCCATAATTTACCTTCATCAAATTATTTGCTTAGTGTGTGTGTCTGTGTGATTGCTTTATGCTGCAAACAATAATAATTCATATTCATAAGGTTTAAAGCCGGAAGGGACCATTAGATCATATAGGCTGACCTTCTAGACTGTATCACAGTCCTTTAAATTTCATTCAGTTACCCACCCCATGTTGAGCCCAATAACTTGTGCTTGACTAAAGCATATCTTCCAGAGGTGAAGAATCCACCATTTCCACTGGTAGTTTGTTCCAATGGTTAATAACACCCATTGTAAAAAATGTGTGCCTTATTTCCAGTTGGAATTTTTGTCTGGCTTCAGCTTCCAGTAATTGATTCTTGTTGTTATCTTTCTCTTCTAGAAAGCCCTTTAGTATCTGGTATTTTCTCCCTAGGAAGGTACTTCTATGCTGTAATCAAGTCACCTCTCAATCGTCTTTTGATTAACTAAATAGATTGAGATCTTTAAATATTTCACTGTAAGGCATTTTCTTTAGCCTTCAAATCATTTTTGTGGATCTTTTCTGCACTTGCTCCAACTCTTCAATAGCCTTTTTAAAATATGGACACCTGAACTGTATATAGGATTCTAGTATTGATTTAACCGATGTATACAGTGTTAACATCACCACCCTACTTCTACTCACTACTCCCAGTTACACACTGTAGCGGGTCCCCGAAGGGCTTAAAACAGCCCAGGAAAGGGCTGGGGCTGGGGCAAGAAACCTGGGCTGATTGGGGAAAGTAGGCCCAGCTGGTGCCATGCCCCAATCAGGCCTAGCTAGCCCCTATAAGAGGCTGTGAGCCAGAAGCCCAAGCAGTCTCTCTCTGTTTGTAGAAGGAGATGAGCCTGGCTGCGGGGGGCTAAAGACAGGGTACCTGAGTGGAGCAGGGCTGGGGAAAGGCAGAGGAGCTGGGGAGCTCTAGCCTGGAAAGCCCCAGGCTGCAGCCTAGCATTGGGCTAATAGGTACTGGAGGTTGCAGAGGGCAGCCCAGGGGTAGGCAAAGGCAGCAGGTCCAAACCCAACCTTGCCAGTGATGAGTAGGCTGATACTGCAGTCTGCTCCAGGGCATGGGGGCTAGACAATGACTGGCAGTAGCCATATACTGAGGCGAGGTGGGGAGAGTGGGTGCGGGTTCCCCAGGAAGGGAAGACTCTAAGACTGGGGGGTTACTGCCAGGGGGCAGTACCCCCAAACAACAGGGCACCGGGTCTGGGAGGGACACGGGGGCCAGAGGACAGGCAGATCACCAGCCTGCAAAGGGTGCTCCGGAGCTGGAACGAGCTAATTCCCGGAAGTCATCAGCAGGAGGTGCCGCAGGGGTGAGTCCACTCCTCTACACACCCCCATTAGTTATACATCACATTTGTAATTTTTACCATAGTACCACACTCGGAGTTCAAATGTTAAGTTGTCCATTATGTTCCCTGGATCCTTTCAGAGTCTCTGCCTCCAGGATACAGTCCCCCATTCTGCAGGTATGGCCTACATTCCTCATCCTAGACACAGAATTTTGTATTTGGCTCTATTAAAACACATTTTATTTGAATGGGCCCAGTTTATCAAGTGATCCAGATTTCTCTATATGACTGCCCAGTTCTCGTTGATAGAATTCCATCAATCATATCGTTTGCAAATTTTGTCATCAGTGATTTTATATTTAATTCCAGATCATTAATGAAAATGTGGAATGAACATAACATCAGAACATAAGAACAGCCATACTGGGTCAGACCAAAGGTCCATCTAGCCCAATATCCTGTTTTCCGACAGTGGCCAATGCCAGTGCCCCAGAGGGAATAAACAGAACAGGTTATCATCAAGCGATCCATCTCTTGTTGACCATTCCCAGCTTCTGGTATCGTATTGGGCATACTACCAATCTCTATAGAACTCCAGTGGAAACACTCCCATTCAATGATGATTCCCCCATTGATGACTATATTTGGAGATCTGTCAGCCAGTTCTTACTTCATTTAACATATGCTTTATTGATATTGTATAATGTTGATTTTTAAAAAAAATCAGAATGTCACGAGGTACTAAGTAAACTGCCTTACAAAAGTGTAAGTATGTTACAACTATGCAGTTATCTTTATCTACCCGACTTGTAATCTCGCCAAACAATGTAAGCAGGTTTGTTTTGTTTGGCAAGACCTGTTTTCCATAAAATCTTAATGACTGGCATTAATTATACTTCTGTGCTTTAATTCATATACATATTCTATGAATCCCATATTCCACAACCTACTACCTGTTCTCTTGAAAACATTTGTTTCTCTAAGGATTTTTACAAACAATAACTAGTTGTTCAAAATGCTCTCTGATTAAACATGCTGGATGGAATTTTGAATGTTTTGGAAAGTTGAGTGAAATTTTACAGCACCGTCATCAAAAAGTTTCAGCTGTGAGGGCAATCCCTTTTACTGGGCAGAGAGCAAGGTCTGGTCTACACCGTAGACCAGGGGTCTCAAACACGCGGCCCGCGGGGCTATTTCCTGTGGCCCGCCAAGCGGCCCATGTCCACTCCCCTGGCCTACCTCCAGGCTGGGGTGGGCAAACTACAGCCGCAGGAAGGAAGGGAGAAGAAGCAGAGGGCTCTGTCTGTGTGTTGTCCTGGCTTCTAGGCACCGCCCCCTCACAGCTCCCATTGGCCGGGAACATGGAACTGCGGCCAATGGAAGCTTCAGGGGAGGTATCTGGAGGTGTGTCAAGTAGCATGCGGAGCCCTGCGTCCCCCTCCCCCAGGGGCTGCAGGGACATGGTTCTAGCTACTTCCTGGAGCGGAGTGGGGCCGGGGCCTGCAGTCTGCCCTGGCCCCCGTGTGTGCTGCTGCCAGCCTGAAGCCCTCCTGTCCCCTGCCCCGAGCCCCCGCTGCACCCCAACCCCCTGCCCTGAGCCCCCACTGCACCCCACACCTCTTCTGCACCCCAACTCCCTGCCCTGAGCCCCCACACCCCAACCCCCTGCCCTGAGCCCCCTGCCTGCACCTCAACCCCCTGCTGCATCCCACACCCCTTCTGCACCCCAGTACCCTGCCTTGAGCCCCCTGCCTGCACCTCAACTCCCTGCCCTGAGCCCCCTGCCGCATCCCACACCCCAACCCCCTGCCTTGAACCCCCTGCTGCATCCCAGACCCCTTCTGCACCCTGAGCCCCCTGTCTGCACCCCAACCCCCTGCTGCACCTCAACTCCCTGCTGTAAGCCCCTGCCACACCCCTCATGCACCCTCTGGGGGAAGAGAGGGAGTGGAGTTGGGGTGGGGACTTCAGGGAAAGGGTTGGAATGGGGCCACAGAAGGGGTAGGAAGAGGCAGGGCCTCATGGAAGGGGTGGAGTGGGGGCAGGGCCAGGGGCAGTGAGGGGTGTGTGTGTGAGTGATGCGGCCCTCGGGCCAATGAACTAACCCTCATGTGGCCCTCCTGGTCATTTGAGTTTGAGACCCCTCCTGTAGACCTATATTGGTATAAGTATGTGGCTCAGGAGTGTGAAAAATCCTTATCTCTGAGCGATGTAATTATACCAACTTACCCCCTCTCCCCCGCCCCCCATGTAGACAGAACTATATCAGCACGAGAGCGTCTCTTGTAAACATAGCTACTGCTGCTCAGGGAGGTGGATTAACTACATCAAAGGGAAAGTTTTCTCCCATCAGTGTACAGTGCTTTCATTAAAGTGCAGCTGCACCAATGCAGCATTTTAAGTGTAGACGTATCCCCACTGAAAAGGTTTGCTTCCTGGCTGAACTTGATTGGTGGTTGGATGTTCTAGTCAGGAATCAATTTTGTCAGAGAGAAAGGAAAGCTGTACTGAACGAAGACGATTAGCTAGTAATTGTAAAGTGCTATGTATCTTTGAAGAGCCATATAAACATTAACCATTTAATCCCAATAGCATATCTGTGAAGCAGATAAATAGCATGAGGGAGTTTTTCAAAGGTACCATGGGAGTTTGGCACAGTCATTGCGGGCTGTGAGCCAGCTGTCCTTTTTTTGGCTTTGAAAATGTCCCCTCAATTTCCACTTTGCAAGTTAGGAAACTGAGATATAAGATGCCAGATTCTGTCCCCACCTAGACTTCATACAGCTTCATGGGGATAGATTGCAGGCCGGTGTAATATGGAGGTACGCTGCATTACACTGAAGCCAGCTATCTCAACCAGCTGTGTGCCATTAGGGCAAGGAATGGAATGAAGAGAGTTGGAAAGGAAGCATGAGAGGGTATGTCCCAGCCATTCTATGCTCTGCAGTCCTAGGAACAGAAGAGGTATAAAGCACATCTTCTCTGTCCCTGAACACTAGCTCCAAGTCAGTGCCAGGATTAGAGCGAAGAGCTTCTGGTTTCCAGTCTTTAGTTTAATCCACTAGGCCATACTGCCTGCCATAGATAAATCTTCCCAAGGGAAGATCCATCAATCTACGTGCCAACAACCCTTATAATTAGAGTGAGAGTTTTGCCATGATTGGCCACTCTCTTCTTTTAAACTAAGTAATTTGAAGGCTATTTATTTGTATCCCAATTAAAATCTCTGATTCAGGTCTGAAGGAGAGTTAATGTCTCTCTTGACACCATTTATGTCTTTCCTTTTCTTTCAGAGAATAAAGGAATTGCATTAGCTCACCAGTGTAATCTCATCAACATCCACAGACATTAACTCTTGCCAAATTATCACCCTCAAAGTTTTATTTTTGCCATTTTCTAGTTCAAGTATTGAAGCTGACTGAGATAAAAAGATGTAATCATGCCTCATTCTGTGTGCTGCTTAGTACCCTTGTATGGAGAGAGTGATATGTATATGTAAGTATGTGCAGTAAGAATAGCATATATATTTTTAAAAGTATTACCTCATCTTATCTCATTAAATATACAGCAGTACATTTCACATGGGTCAGATTGTTGTTAACTTAGGTGTCTGGGCCAAATTTCAACTCAAGTAACGACCAATTGGCAGAGGGCACAAGAGGGTACATGGGGTTTTACTGGTATCTCTATGGTCAGATATATGCACAATAGTTCACCAAAAGGTGGCATCTAAGGTACCTACGTAGAGCCAGTAGCCCACTGGTTATCATAATTATTGTCATGATTATGAATATTTAAGACTTTATGTAACTATACTGAAACTTATGTTAAGGTCTTGGGTTAAGGCAGGCAACCAGGTGACATTCCTCAGATATGTTCCTTTCAGACAAGAGGTGACAGACGCTTATCTCCCTGCCTGGTCATATGCGTATTGTCTGCCTCACAATGTAGTCCTATTTTCATACTGAGTCCCAGCAAAAGAGAAGATTGTGAAATGGACTAGAGAGGAAATCCACAGGAGAAAACAAACAGCAAGGGTATCCTGTTTATGACTAAAGACAAAGGATTGTTAGGGTATATATACAGGTACAAGGAAATACACAGGGTCCTTCATGTAGGAGACAAGCTGAAAGTATGTTTGTCTCATAAAGAGTATCACAGCTAAAACTGGCTATGAAATGCTACAAGGGTTTGGGTGAGCAATACTCTACACGAGAGGATCTAGTTAATAAAGTCTATGTTCTGGAATGTGCCTTATGGTTTTATTTTATATGTATCCATTTTTTTCTGTATTTCTACTTGTTATTACTTGAAACTCTGTTTTTGTTAAATAAACTTATACTTGATTTTACTGTAAATGTATCTAAGTGCTGTGTGTTAAGTGGATCTGAAGTGAAACTGGTAAGCTGAGGTGTACTGTTTCTCTGGAAGCAGCAAATGTGTGTCTAGGAGAACAGGCTGAACACTCTAGGGAAATATTCAGAAGGCTTGAGGGTTGTAGAGAGACAGCAGGGTCTGCCTAAGCCTAGGGGGAATGGTTCTGCTGCCCGTGGTTGGTGGAGTTGGGGAGGTAACCCCCAGTAGGCAGAAACAAGATTTCCTCACACTAAGGGCAGATGATATTGAGGTACCTCACAACCATGGGTACCTATAAGAAGCATCATAATCCCTCCCCAAATTCCTCTGAGGCTTCAGTTTTCTCCATTTCCTGTCCATGGCTGTGATTCAGCAAAGTACTTAAGCAATTGTCTAACTTTAACTATATGAGTAGTTCCACTGACTTCCATAGGAATATGATATGGTTAAGGTTAGGCAGATGCTTAAGAACCTTGCTAAATCAGGTTACTAGATTGCAGCAGTGTTTCTGTACATGTTTCAACAACTCAGCAGTCTGATTGTGAATGTGGAAGCAGTATTGTTTCAAGTCGCTCAGTGTGATGATACTCTACCTGAATCCTCATCAAAACAAAATAGTTCAGCACTTTCAACCAAGTCCCTATAAAATAAGAACTAAAACAAAAACAGGAAAAACAGTTTGAACCCTTCAATAGTATTTCACAAAGAAATGAGAAGCAAATGTAAAACAATACAAAAATAGGGAACTACCGCAAGCTAAAATATGTTTTATAGATATAGGTTTTTTAAATTACTTTTACTCACAATAGCTAAATAAACCACCAGCTGCAAATGAAATGAGGTAAAAACAAGCCCAGAACAAAAATAGGTTTATTCATTTTTTTTCTATACACCTTATTAGTGTTTGTCTATAAAGAATGTGGTACCTAGCCAGCAGCCTTGAATTGAAAATGTAAAATCCATTAGTAACAGGCCAGTTCCTGCTTTCCTAAATCCCACAAGTAGCCGTACTGACTGCAATAGGATTACCTGGGTGAGCAAAGCTGGTAGCATTTGGCCTTGAAGCAGCCACTGCTGTCACTGACCACTTTACTGTTGCTTCTGCCCTTTTGCTGTATCCCCTCCTATAGTTCCAGTACAGGGCCTAATTTAGCATCACAGACACACCGATGAACAAGTGAATGCTGTTGGCCTTAAGTTAGTGAGTGTGTGTGTGTTTGTGTGTGGGTGTGTGAGAGAGAGAGAGACATACACACACACGAAACCAATATGGCTATACTGAGGCAGTATCCTCTGCACCAAACTGAATGTTTTTCATAGTGTATGTTCTGAAGAGAGACGTTAACCTTTAAAAAGAAATCCATGTGCGTCTGAACTTTCTCACCTTGACTTACACTGGAATCTGAATGTCCACTCTTACAAGAGCTCTATCCCCATTTCCAAACCCAAGAGGATTGCATAAGTGATGGCTTTATGATGTTAAATTTTGGATGTTTGTCTGAAGGAGTTTGCTCTTAACTTCAATGGGAGCAGGATAGTACACTCTGCCTCTTGTTGTTCTATGCACCATGAAGGTTTAGTCTATTTTAGGGCTGTCAATTAATTGCAGTTAACTAAAAAATTAACACGATTAACTAAAAAAATTAATCGTGATTAAAAAAAATCACACAATAGAAATTATTAAATATTTTTGGATGTTTTTCTACATTTTCAAATATATTGATTTCAATTACAACACAGAATACAAAGTGTATAGTGCTCACTTTATATTATTATATTTGATTACAAATATTTGCACTGTAAAAATGATAAACAAAAGAAATAGTATTTCTCAGTTCATCTCATGCAAGTACTATTGTGCAATCTCTTTGTCATGAAAGTGCAATGTACAAATGTAGATTTTTTTTTGTTAAGTAACTGCCCTGAAAACCAAAACAGTGTAAAACTTTAGAGCCTACAAGTCCACTCAGTCCTACTTCTTGTTCAGCCAACCACTAAGACAAACAAGTTTGTTTACATTTACGGGTGATACTGCTGCCTGCTTCTTATTTACAATGTCACCTGAAGCAGGCATTGCAAGGTGGTATCTATGTGCCAGATATGTTAAACATTCATATGCCCCTTCATGCTTCAGCCACCATTACAGAGGACATGCTTCCATGCGGATGATGCTCATTTAAAAAAAATAATGCATTAATTAAATTTGTTCCCGAACTCCTTGGGGAGAATTATATGCCTCCTGCTGTTTTACTCGCATTCTGCCATATATTTCATGTTAAAGCAGTCTCGGATGATGACCCAGCACATGTTGTTCATTTTAAGAACACTTTCATTGCAAATTTGACAAAACGCAAAAAAGGTACCAATGTGAGATTTCTAAGGATAGATACAGCACTCAACCCAAGGTTTAAGAATCTGAAGTGGCTTCCAAAATCTGAGAGGGATGAGCTGTGGAGCATGCTTTCAGAAGTCTTAAAAGAACAACACTCAAATGTGGAAACTACAAAACCCGAATCACCCCCCCCCCCCCAAAAAATCAATCTTCTGCAGGTGGCATCTGACTCGGATGATGAAAATGAACATGCATTGGTCCACACTGTTTTGAATCGTTATTGAGCAGAAGCTGTCATCAGCATAGATGCACGTCCTCTGGAATGGTGGTTGAAGCATGAAGGGACATATGAATCTTTAGCACATCTAGTATGTAAATATCGTGATGCTGGCTACAACAGTGCCATGCAAACGCCTGTTCTCACTTTCAAGTGACATTATAAACAAGAAGAGAGCAGCATTATCTCCTCCAAATGTAAACAAACTTGTTTGGGGAATTGGGTGAACAAGAAGTAGGACTGAGTGGATTTGTAGGCTCTAACGTTCTACATTGTTTTATTTTTGAATGCAAGTTTTTTTGTACATAATTCTACATTTATAAATTCAACTTTCATGATAAAGAGATTGCACTAAAATACTTGTAATGGGGGAATTGAAAAATACCATTTTTGTTTTTTACAGTGCAAATATTTGTAATCAAACAAATATAAAGTGAGCACTGTACATTTTGTATTCTGTGTTGTAATTAAAATCAATATACTTGAAAATGTAGAAAACATCCAAAAATTTAAATAAATGGTATTCTATTATTGTTTAACAGTGTGATTAATCACACAATTAATTTAAAATTTAATCACACAATTATTTTTTTAATCACACAATTTTTTTTAATCGCTTGACAGCCCTAATCTTTTTTGACCTTGCCAAATGTGTTTTAAATTTTTTAAGTGATTTTTAATTTAAGGAGTTTTTTAGCCTCTTTTTTTGCAATCATGTCCCTATTACCCTGACTTTATAAAGTTAATTAAAATATATGACTCTGCTATAGTCCTCTTTTTAAAAATGCTTTAAAAATGTGCAAATGGTGTCTTAGCAATGAAAGGGGTCTGCATAATGCAAACTCTGACAACAGAACATAATTTCTGCATACTATGCATATCTGGCATACTGTTACTCCACTTAATCCAGGGACATTTAATAAATCATAATTCAGATCTCAGGTAATAGATTTGTTGTATAATCTCTGCTGTGTAGGAATGTGTAAAGCCAGTTCCAAGTTGTTAAACGGTGTTTTACTGGGTATTCAAAACATTTACAACTCTAAATTTTGATCTATTAATACAGTAGTTGCCAATTACAATTTAAAAGAAGAAGAAATACAAATCAAATATCCACAAAATACTGTGGTAATTTTTATTTTTTTCATTTTTATTTGGCCTGGTATTTTATGCCAAACTCTTTCTTTAACAGATCTACGCTAATCTTAATAATAAAAGCTGCTTAATTGGGATGAAAGCTGCCCCCACAGATGGCCCAATTAAGAAGAGTCTACTTACTGGTTCTTCCAGTTCAGTGTCTTTGGCAGAGGGATAAGAATGCAGTTCTAGACCAGAATACTTTAGTCTTACAGTATGTCTGCAACTGGGAACTTGGTAATTTTGCTACATTCTGGAGAATCTTCATGACATCTAAATATCCATAAACTATCAGACATTAATTTAACTTGAAGTAATCATGTCCTGTAGCATGACGAGAATTATTAAATGTGCTCATTATGCACAACAGTGAGGATTACTCTAGGAGGTATAGACAGGGATTACTTTTCAAACTTTAGAAAGTCTCGTTCCCTTTTTGCTTAATATCTATAGTTTTTGGAGAATATTATAAAATCCTGAGATTAATGTTGGCTGAGAATTAAGCCTGGAAAAAACATTATATTTGCTGTATATAAAACTGAAATGAACTTCTAATTAGATACTAGCTTTCAAAGACATTATCTCCACACTGAAATTATAGTTACTGTACTCAAGATTTGTGCTTCTAAGTTTAAAAGCTCATTCATGTAGAAAATCCTTTCAGGGCATGAATATATACTGACATTTTGAAAGTTTCTCAGTTATCAAATGTGTGGAAAATCCCATGGTTTTATATAGTTGACCTTGACAATCTGACAAGGTTAAAGGAACATTCTTATCCCCAAGTTATATACATGAAGGTATGTTTACACAGTCTGCGACAATGAGCTTCCCAGCCTGGGTCAACAGACTCGGGCTCACAGAGCTTGCATTACTGTGCTTACAAATACTGTAGCTTGGGTTGGAGCTCAGGTTCTGAAGTCCACCCTGCTCCCTAGGCTTCAGAGACTAATCTCCAGGCCAAGCCTCAATGTCTATACAGCTATTTTTAGCATGTTAGCATGACTCAGGTTTGGAGGCATGTTGCTGTGGTATGTGTAGACATATTCTTAGCCAAAAAAAAAAAAAAGTATGAGAAATGGCTGGGTTTGTTTTTTGTTATTTTGGAAAACTTACTATTTTCTATGCTTTCGTTAGGGCCAGAGTGAAACAACAGTTTTTGATCTGTGTGCCACATTGACAACTCTCATTATATTTACCAGATCCGCAAAGGTATTTAGGCACAAAACTTCCACTGATTTAGTTAGGAGCCTAAATACCGTTGTGTATCTATGCCTTAGTGTGTGTCTTAAATCCATTGCTCCTGGACTCGTGATCTTGAGAGAATTTTTCAGCTTTCACTAAAAGAAAAAGGGTTTCTAGCACTCTGATTTGTGCAGAAAAGCTTGAAAAAGGCTTAATATCCAGAAGGCAAATGAAAGAACCCCATATTTATTCATTTTTTCCCTTCACAGTTCATTATTTTTAAGATAGCACCATTCTTCTTCGAGTGATTGCTCCTATGCATTCCAGTTAGGTGTGCGCGCCGTGCGTGCACGGCTCTTCGGAAGATTTTTACCCTAGCAACTCCGGCGGGCCGGCTGGGCGCCCCCTGGAGTGGCGCCGCTATAGCGCAGGATATATACCCCAGCCGGCCCGTCCACTCCTCAGTTCCTTCTTTCCGCCCGTGACGGCCGTTGGAACAGTGGAGCACAGCTTAGCTGACCTCCACTTCCCTAGCTACTCGTAGTTTTCTCTCGTTCTGTTTATAGTTGTAGTTAACTCTGTTTGTTTGTAGAATAGTATAGTGTATTTATTTTACAGGGGTCGGGGTTTATCCCCTTCCCCTCACTCGGTGCCGGGTCCGATGCCCGGTCCACAGCGTGTTCTAATGCTCGGCCCGGTCACAAGCCGCTGCCGACAAGAGATCTTCTCCTAAGTGCCTCGAGGGATCTTACCTCCCAGATAAGTGCCGCATTTGTGAGGCCCTTAATCAGTGTTCAAAGGGGAGCGGGGCTTTCATTTTAAACAGCTCCTGAGGGAGGCAGCTCTTGCTCCTCCGCTCTCGGCGCCGAGCGCTAGTTAGTTTTCACGGCGCGCTCCCTCGGCACCGGATCGCCGGTACCGCCAAGGCCTCCTGGCACCACCGTCGCTACCGACGTACCCTCGGCATGGACCCCTCTCCTGGAGGATGAAGAGTTACTCTGGCCAGGCAAGAGCCGTCGAGTCCGGTGCTGGAAAGCTCCCCGGTACGCACCGTGGTCGAGCTCGCCCGGAAGCTGCGTCCGAGCCGCCTGCTCCGCAGCCGAGCGCTATGCTCAGTCAGATCGCCCGGCACCGATGTCTGCCGCGGCACCGACACTATCCGCACCTTTCACTCCGGCCAGGCAAGAGCCGTCGAATCCGGTGCTGGAAAGCTCCCCGGTACGGACCGTGGTCGAGCTCGTTCTGAAGCTGCGTCCGAGCCGCCTGCTCCGCAGCCGAGCGCTATGCTCCGTCGGATCGCCCGGCCCGGTGTCGGCCGCAGCACCGACACTATCCGCACCTTTCACTCCGGCCAGGCAAGAGCCGTCGAGTCCGGTGCTGGAAAGCTCCCCGGTACGGACCGTGGTCGAGCTCGCTCTGAAGCTGCGTCTGAGCCGCCTGCTCCGCAGCCGAGCGCTATGATCCATCGGATCGCCCAGCACTGATGTCGGCCGCGGCACCGACAATATCCGCACCGTTAACTCCGGCCAGGCAAGAGCTATCGAGTCAGGTACTAGAAAGCTCCCCGGTACGCACCGTGGTCGAGCTCGCCCGGAAGCTGCGTCCGAGCCGCCTGCTCCGCAGCCGAGCGCGATGCTCAGTCGGATCGCCCGGCACCGATGTCTGCCGCGACACCGACAGTATCCACACCGTTAGCTCCGGCCAGGCAAGAGCCGACGAGTCCGGTGCTGGTAAGCTCCCCGGTACGGGCCGTGGTCGAGCTCGCTATGAAGCTGCATCCGTGGTGCCAGTTAGGGTCGAGCTCACTATTCCCTCCTCGCCGGAGACAGTGTCCACGGCGAGGGGGCTGATTGCAACGACAGCATCTGCGCTGCCTCAACCCCCGGCACCGCCGGTGGGGGTTACATAGTTGATGGGCAAGCCTGCCTTGATCAAACCACCCTTCCTCGGCACCGCGGAGCGGCACCGTTCAGGGTCGCGGTCCCGCAGATGTTCTCGGTCCCGTCACCGATCTAGGTCTCGGCACCGTTCTCCATGTTGGTACCAATAGTGCTCGCGGCACCGGTCAGCATTCTGATTCCTGGTCTGGGACACTCAGCACCGATCAAGCCCCAGGCACCGGGACGCTCGTATCCACTCCTGATCATCGAGCCTCGCACCCTCGGTCGACCGCCCGGCACAGCTTCGGTGGCGGGTCCCGTTCTCGGTACCGGTCTGTCTACCGGTACCGATCCCCGGTGCCGCATCGAGCGATGTCAGTTACAGACGGAGACTCTACCAAGAGCTTTCAGCTCCTCCAGGGCCATCCAGCCACGCATCAGTGTCGTCCCGTGCGGACACTTCATATGCGTAGCACTCTGTTTTCCGATGTGCCCTCCAGAGTCTTCCAGGAGACCTATCAGTGGTCATTCTGGACGCCTTGCGTGTACTTCCGCGCCAGAGGCGTACCGGTGATCCCATCTCGCTCTGTGCCCTCGGAGCTCCGGGTGCCAGAGGTGACAATTAGTCGTCCCCGTCCGACCGGTACAGAGCAACCCCCGGTTCGGCACCGAGCTCCCAGATCCCACAGGATCAGGAGGTCGTCCAGGAGCTCGAGCCCACACAGGACCCACTTGTCCCTGGCCTTTCTTCTTCCTCCTCCCCAGATGAGGCGGGGGCAGGAACATACCCCTCCGGCCCTCCTATAATCGAAATGTGACCAGCCCCTAAATCCAAAGAGGCTGGGTGTGTGGTCTTACTGGGCCGTAAGATGTACCCGGAGGGGGCCCTGCAACTTCGTGTAGCGAACCAGCAAGCCCTGCTTATCCGCTACTGTGGGTAGCAGTGGGCAAATTTACAGAGTCGCTTCTTCGGAACTCCCGTCAAGAGTTCGATGCCCTCCTGCAGCAAAGGACGGAGCTGGAGAGAGCTTCCCTCCAGGCCTCGTTGGGCGCAGCTGACTCCGCTGCCATGACCCTGGCCTCGGGTGTTGCCACGCGGCGCGTTTCATGGCTCCAGTTGTTGAGCCTTCCCTCGCAGCTGCGGCACGCGATACAGGTCTTGCCCTTCAATGGCACAGGCCTGTTCTCTGAAAACACTGGCCCTAGGCTGCAGACCCTATAGGGCAGCAGGGTCACTTTGCGCTCTCTCTCTCTCTCTCTCGGCATGCACACGCCGGTGATTCAGCGCCGACGTTTCCGTCCCCAACCTCCGCTCTTGCCCTGCGCCTTGACAAAGTCAGGACTTGGCCAGCGGGCGTGGCTTACACGGTCGTGGCCATCAATCCGCACTCCAAAGGAGCCGAAATTAGGGTCCTTCTGACCACCAATGGGGCAAAAGCCTACCCATCCTCACCCCTCCTAAGGACCCCTCTCACGAGCGATTCCTCTGGCAAGAGGTGCGGACGCTCCTCTTCATCGGAGCTATACAGGAGGTACCTAAGGGCGAAACCTAATCCCCTAGGCGAAGGGAGGTCTCAGACCTACCCTAGACCTGTGGGAACTCAACAAGTCACGATGCAGAGTTCCGCATGGTACCCAGGGCGACCGTCATCCCATCCTGGGATCCCGGAGACTGGTACGCCGCCCTCGATATGAAGGGCGCGTGTTTTCACGTCGCCATTTCTCTTCCACACAGAAGGTACCCTCGGTTTGGGGCCTACCATCGTTATTCCCAGTATACGGCCCTCCCGGTTGGCCTCTATACAGCCCAGGGGTATTCAACGTGCATGGCTGTAGTCGCCGCCTTTCTTCGCCACCGTCGCATACACGTTCCCCGTATCTAGGCGTGTGGCTCCTTCGTAGAACCACCGGGCCCAAAGTACCAGTCATGTGGGCATCGACACGAACCTATTCCTGTGTCCAGGCCTGATGATCAATAGTAAAATCCGCTCTGATTCCCCTACAGGGAAGGGAATTCATTGGGGCTGTCCTGGACTCCAGACTCGCACTTGCCTAGGTTTCCTGAGTCACATGGCTGTCTACACGTTTGCAACCAAACATGCCAGGCTTCACCTCTGTTCACTTCAATCATGGCTCACCTGGGTGTGCCACCCGGGCAGAGATGGCATACTCGTGGTCGGCTCGTTCCCCCCGAGCAGCCTAGGCTCCCTCGACCGGGAGTCAGCGTCCTCCCTGGTGTATCCAGCGATGCTGTTCCATTCACCCCTCGGGGTCCCTCACGACAGACACCCCATCTCTCGGCTGGGTGCTCACCTGGGTCAGTTTCGCACTCACGGCCTTCGGTCGGCTCAAGAGCGGGCCTTACACGTCAATGTCCGAGAGCTGAGAGCAGTCTGCCTTGCATACCAGGCGTTTCAGCTGGCGGATCGTCTTAGCAGATCCTTCCTGTCTCACAAGTGGTAGTTTCCTCCTGTCTTTATCTATTCCGTTTTCCAGAAGTGGGTCTTTCCCCGCATAGCCCTCCTCGCTCTCGCGAGAACGGAAAGAGAGAGAGAAATTCTCCTCGTTCCAAGGCCTCTCCCCAGGCTCGGTCTTGGAGGATTTTCCTGAGGCCGCGGATCAGCCATCTATCGTACGCTTTCCACTGTCCCCGCCGGTTCACAAGGTCCTACTCAAACTCCGCAGGGACAGAGCGCCCCTGATCGGGATCGCTTCAGTGTAACCTGGGCAGCCCTCGCACACCATGTTGCTACACCTGTCGGTAGCAACCCTCTTGGCACAGACCCCATGACGTGGAATCACGGCAACCTTCACCACCCGCTCTTGTAATCCCTGCACCTCACAGCAGGACTCCTGTGTGGCTAAACCGATCCGAGTTACGTTGTTCGACCTCGGTTCTACGGGATTCTCCGGGGTGGTATAAAACCGTCCATTCAGTTGAAGTATCTGGCCGAGTGGAAGCGTTTCCCATGCTGCTCCGAAACGCGCAAGGTTTCTCCCGCCGAGCTCCCGCTCCATTCCATCTGGTTCCTCAGGGCTTGGAGCGTTTATACACTCCCCCAGTGGGGCCCCGCCATAAACCTGGCTCTTCAATCTGGTTCTAACCAGTTTTATGACTGCCCTATTCGAGCCACTGTCAACAGGCTCATTGATATAACTGTCCTGCAAGTCAGTTTCCGGTAGCCTTTCCTGCGGCCACACGAGTCTCCGAGCTTCAGACTCTCACAATAGGCCCAAGGTATACTGTGTTCCTCAAGGACAAGGGCAGTTATTACCATGTCCGACCTGCCTCCCTAAGGAGGTGTCAGCCTTCTATATCTACCAGGATATCTTCCTTCCGGTCTTCTTTATGAAGCCACTCTCTTTGCAAGGAGAGCAACGGTTGCCCTCCTTCGACATCTGTAGGGCGTCCGCAATCTATATCTCGCGGACAGAGCCCTCTCGTAATGCCCCCACAACCTTCATCGTACCGGCATACCGGATGAAGGGCATACCTGTCTCCTCCTAGAGGATTTCATCTTCAATGACGTTGTGCATCTGCACCTCTTCTGTTTTGGCCCATGTTCCATAGAGCCACCTTGCTGCACATTCCGCCAGGGCTCACGCTTCTCAGCTGCCTTCCTGGCTCGCATACCCTTTAGGGGGATGTGTTGTGCACCTACCTGGTCCTCGGTCCACACCTTTGCCTCATTGGTCCCGGAGTCCAGAGCTGTTGCAGCTTCTGGCTTAGCGGTTGCGTTCTGCAACATCTAACTCCGACCCCACCGCCTATGTAAGGCTTGGGAATCACCTAACTGGAATGCATAGGAGCAATCACTCGAAGAAGAAAAGACGGTTACTCACCGTAGTAACTGTTGTTCTTCGAGATGTGTTGCGCCTATCCATTCCAGACCCGCCCTCCTTCCCCACTGTCGGAGTAGCCGGCAAGAAGGAACTGAGGAGCGGACGGGCCGGCTGGGGTATATATCCTGCGCTATAGCGGCGCCACTACAGGGGGCGCCCAGCCAGCCCGCCGGAGTTGCTAGGGTAAAAATCTTCCAAAGAGCCGTGCACGCGCGGCGCGCACACCTAACTGGAATGGATAGGAGCAACACATCTCGAAGAACAACAGTTACTACGGTGAGTAACCGTCTTTTATTCTGAGTGGAGGGAGGGCTAAGTCCTGAATTTTAAATACTTGTGGTTGACAATATTGAATTGTCATAATGAATTATGGGTAAAGCTGGTTGGGAATTGTTTAAAGAAACATTTTTACTCAGAAAATGCTGGTTCCTTTAAATGGAAATTTTTTACAGAAATTTATCCATTTTCACTACATTTTCATCAAGAAGTTTTCTCAGATCCAGGATGGAATTACTGGTCAGAATAAGAGAGAAAGATTAGATAATGATTTAAATATTCATCTAATGTGGAACAGCTCCAACAGGAAAGATTGAGAGACTGACTCCATAGCCCTGTGTTTAGGGTATTCACATCAGAAGTGGGGAGCAGGGACATGAATCTGGGTCTCATATCCCAGGTAAGTGCCCAAACCATAAGATACGCATACAAAATGATAGGGTGTAAATTAGCTGTTACCACTCAAGAAAGAGACATTGGAGTCATTGTGGATCAGTCTCTGCAATCATCTGCTCATTGTGCAGCAGCAGTCAAAAAAGGTAACAGAATGTTATGAAAAGGGATAGAAAATAAGAGAGACAATATCACCAGGCCATTACATAAATCCATGGTCTGCCCACACCTTGAATTCTTTGTGAAATTTTGCCCCACCTCAAAAATATGTTAGAATTGGAAAAAAGTACAGAGAAGGGCAACAAAAATGATTAGGGGTGAGAAACGGCTTCCAAATGAGGAGAAATTAAAAAGACTGGGACTGTTCAGGTTAGGAAAGAGATGACTTGGGGGGGGGAGGGAAATACAGTAGAGGTTCATAAATGGTGTAGAGAAAGTGAATAAGGGGGCATTATTTACCCCTACACATAAGCCAAGAACCTGGGGTCATCCAAAGAAATTATTATGCAGCAGGTTTAAAACAAACTTAAGGAAGTTCTTCACACAATGCACAGCCAACCTGTGGAACTCCTTACCAGCTGATCCCGGGGCCTCCCCGACAGTGGCCAGTGCGGCTGGCCCTGGGGCCAGCTGCAGAAGTCCTGGAAGTCCCGGAAAGTCCCAGAATCCATGATGTCCACGATAGACTCGCAGCCTTATTCATAGTCGTAGCATCACTTTAACTTCCACCTTTTCAAAGCCCTGCTTTTAGCAATGTATAACTTTTGGACCAAAATACATAGATTTCTTTGGCTGAACTGCTTATTATTGTGCTTTATTTGTCTCTCTATATACCCTTGTTTGTGAAACTAAAGTTACCCTTACCATTTTTCATTTTGTTTCTATTGTTTCCCCTGATCATCTTTCATTATGGCATCTGTATAATACTGTAATATGTTGTTCCTTTTAGCTATATTTTTCGAATGAAAATAGGTAAGTAAACAAGTGGCAGTAAGGCTCAGCTTCGCTAGGAGACTTATATAAAAGCTGCCTCTGTACTTCTATTGATTCCAGTAATTGCAGTGGAAAATTCTTTTTTTCCCCCTCCATTTGTTAAGGGAAAATAGATAGAGCAGGTAACCTACCGCCTTTGCAATATGTGTATTACTATATATATATATTAAAGCTGTGATAGATGGTGATCAAGTTGTTTTTATACACAGATGTAGGTGGACACACACACAAGCTATATCCATAAACAAAAAAGTACTTAGTCTTAGGATAAATTATCCTGACATATATATACACCCCCATAATTCTGTTCTGAAGAACATGATGTAGCAGTTTCATTCTATATAGTGCTTACAGTTTCAACAGCTCCAACAGTTCCCATGATTTGAGTCATTTGTATCTTTCTAGAGGCTTTGGGTAGGATTCACAATGGTAACATTTAGGTGCCCAGCTGCCTAGTGGAATTCACAACCCTGAAGTAGGCAACCAGTCTCCAATGCCTGGGGACAGTTAGGTATTTAAGAAGGGGATTCACCAAATCCAGCAAGCTGGGAGGGGAGCCACCTAACCAAGCCAATAATAAATGCTGGCAATAGGGATGTGGCCTGAACCCGGCCCCTCAAGGCCACAGGGAATCACAACCATGAACCTTCTCCTGGAGTTATCTGCCTAAACCAGATTAGTCTTTTAAGCCCAGTGGTTAGTGCACTCTCCTGGGCAGTATTATGATTTCAACATCTGTGTGCATAGCCAGTTCACTGAAAGCTTTAGGAACTTTGGAAACGAAGGTTTCTAGGAATTTAGGTGCATATAGGTTTAGGTAGCTGCTGAGCAGGGGTTTTGGGAATGTCAGTGGCATCTAAAAGTGGGACTCAAGTGCTTAAATTCCTCTTGTGAATCCCCCTTAGTAACTCACTTGTTCTAGTGTTGACTTATTCTTTATTGTGTGTCTAATATCAAAGCCTGTCAATTACATAAACTTTAGTGATTGAACCTTTGGGTGGGAAAATCCTTCCCCAAACTTCATTTCAAAATTTTGCAATCATCTTAAAAAGAGGTCCAAACTGAAAACCTAGATCTGAATTGTCTTGAAATATGGGGAAAATCAGTACTGGATCTGCACTTCATTGCTTCTCTGTATAATAGACCAAACCAAAACCTCTCATTTAAAATCCCACCAACAATGGGAATGTTTGGATCAGCATGAGTTAATCTCCAATCGGATTAGAAAAATATGTGTAAAAACAGAAAAAAGGAAAAGGAAAGGGCCAAAGTCTACTAATATCTAACATGATGGTATCACTGAAAATGCTTCATGTGGGATTGGCTTACCTCACGTCAAGGGATGCTTGCTGCTGAGTGTCAAGAAAATGTGAGAAACCTCCAGATGCTTGCCAAAAGCCTTAAGAAAAAAAATGCCTTCCAGAATAAATTGCTTTACATTTGCTCATATTGAAATCCCCAATCCTCAAAGTTTTTAAAGTGTTCTAATATTATCTGTATAACTTATGGTATTTACAAATAGGTAAATAATTTAAGGTGGTTAAACGTTCATAGATGGATAAGGCCATATTTTTCCTTATACACATGAAGAACATTTAATGAGAGTTGAGCTTATGGAAGTGTAGGCAGAATTTGTCCCATTGTCATGGCATGCTCCTTGCGCTTCTTAGTAGCAGCAAATATGTTTTTTTGCAACTTTGCAGCATTATGCCTGACATTATAATGAGTAGTTTATATACTGTTCACTGTGACAAAACATTGGTTTGCAGAAATAAATGTTGCAATTACTTTCTTTTCCAATTGGAAGAAAAGGACAAAAAATGCAACTTGTTCAGGGAAACAAAAATCCCCAAACCTGAAAATGATTTCTTATAATTAAACAGGAAATGGATTAAATTGTACCAGGCCAGTCATAGTGGTAATTTAGTCATTTTACTTGTCAATGCATAATTCTGCATTTGTTTTCCCTTGGCTTTTCATTATACTTTATGGATCAGTACTCAGTACAGTGAACATGAAACAGTCAGCATTTCCTTTCACTATACCTGTTGGCAATCATTGGTATATAAGACTCTCCTGAGTTCACTAAAGGCAATGCTTTTTTTAGCATCTCTGGAGAATGTGTGACCTTTATTGCTACTTTACAAATCTAGTTGGTTGATGTTTCTTTTGCATATTGCAAAGCTTACTCATTCTCACCAGCCATTACTGCTTTAGCTTACAGTATTTAGCATGGAAGCAAATAAGCAAGCTGGACAGGGGCTTGGGGAAATGTAAAACTGAAATCATTATATTAAATACAATTCATTGTTAATATCCTTCCTGTATAGTATAATATTATCTTGTATAGATTAGAGGATATAAAAATCATCTCTCATTATACTTTACTACAGATTGTACTCAGGAGTGAAATATTATGTAGAAAAATTTGGACTCAGAAGTATTGCATCTGCCAGATTTCACCCCTGGTTATATGTAATTTAAAATTTATTTTCAGCTTTAGGCCTGGGTGATTGAACTAAGTTACTTCTGTGTGCATTGTTTGTGTCTTTAAGTGCACTAGAAGCTGGAAATATCTCTTTAAACATGATGATGAATCACTACTTTTGATTCACAATTTAGCATGTAGCATTGTGAAGCAATTTTAAATGTAGAAATGTCTTCAGCTGGAAAGAGCAGACTCCCTCCCATATTCCCATATCAGTAGCCTCCTGTCCATCCAAAATACAACTATTTAAAATGATCTTGCATACTCATCAAGCTGGCCACATCCCTGTACTCTCCTAATCCTTCCACTGGCTCTCTCCTGCTAAGCATGTAAAGTTTAAATTCCTTAGCCATGCATTCAACCCATGTCCATCAATTGCCTTTTCCATTCCACAAGGATAGAGAAAAAGGTACTACTCACTGTGAGTAATGGTGGCATAGTCTGGCTCAGAGGGATTAGAAGGGAGGTGACGGTGAGAGGGTAGATGAAATTGGACCTTCTTCCGTGTATCATGTGAAAATCAAATAAAAAGATTAATAAAGTCATTAATGAACACTAGGTTTAACCATTACTGTACGTATTGGACAAAGGCCCAGTTCTGTTCCCATTGAAGTCAATGGGGGCTTTGCTATTGACTTCAGTGGCTGAGCAATAGACAACATTTTATTAATATTTACATAATTTTGAGGACATAGCAGTCAAAAATATTCAGTTCCTTTAATGCACGGATGAAAGAAAATGGTACAAAACGGGATGCATGCATATAGGATTGTAGAGCAGGGCATGAAGTAGTTAATGATGCCAGGCTTGCTCATATAAAGAGACATCCAGGATGACAGTAAATGGACTTCATTCTCTATGCAAAGAAGCAACAACAAGAAACCATTGCCTATAAGGCGGACTGGTACTGTCTTGTTTCCTTGTACTCCTTCATCTACCTGTGTATCTCCATCTGTTGCCTCTTGTCTTATATTTAGATTGTCAGCTCTTTGGGGCAGGTACTGGGACTGTCTGTTTCTTCTGTTTGTACAGTGCCTAGCACAATAAGGTACTGGTCTGTGACTGGGACTCATAGGTGCTATGGTAATACAAAGCGGCAAAAAGTCCAGTGGCACCTTATAGACTAACAGATGTATTGGACCATAAGCTTTCATGGGTGAATACCCACTTTGTCAGACGCATATGTACAAAGTGGGTATTCACCCATGAAAGCTTATGCTCCAGTACTTCTGTTAGTCTATAAGGTGCCCCAGGACTCTTTGTCACTTTTTGCAGATCCAGACTAACATGGCAACCCCTCTGATACAAGTAATATATGATAAGAAGAAAGACAGCTGCATAAATACCAAAAGGTTAATTTGCAAAAGATTTTCAGTTTTAAGTTTCTGCGGTGAAATGATTAATAGGAAAACTATTTTAAAAAAAGTTTTAAAACTCTGATTTAAAGGATGACAGTGCACTCTTAAGATTGCTGTAATAAAAACACACCAGATCTTTCAGGTTTTGAAGCATTCTTGGTTTTATAATTACACATATTGTAGTTGTAAATATTTAAGTTCATTGAAACACGGAATGCCATGGATATAGCCAATAACAATAACCTGCATACCTCATTTCTAAGAGTTATGTCAGCTTCAAGTGTCTATTTAACTTGCACAATAAAAATACAAGAGGAACTTAGCAGCACAGCACTGGATATACAGAATTTACCATCATAGTAAGATACTCTTATACTTATCAGTCAACCAAAAATGTGAAAGTCAAACAATGGGATATCTATCTCTATGTATGAATTAGTGTCAAGGTACAATATGTGTCGGATGCTTTATATCCTAGTTATGTTTACTACTGCATCAGTGTGAAAAAAATGGAATAGTGCAAAACCACTTGTTCATATACTTGTTCATTGCAGGCAAACTGGAGGGCTTACCATGAAGGTTCCTTAGAGGTTTTTAAGGTCAGGCTTGACAAAGCCCTGGCTGGGATGATTTAGTTGGGGATTGGTCCTGCTTTGAGTAGGGGGTTGGACTAGATGACCTCCTGAGGTCCATTCCAACCCTGATATTCTATGAAGACTGATTCATTTCTTCTTTATTAATTAATTGTAATTATATATTTTATTTATTAATATCCCTTTCATTAGTAAAGAACTAAGTTTGTGAGCTCAGTACAAAATGACAACTGTTGAGTAGGTTCAGACTAAAAGTGAATTCTGAGATTCTAGTTTACAGGTCTGTAAGTGTTGGGCTATATTAAAAAGGAGTTCAGGTGAGCTTCTGACAGCTCTTCATTGGGGAAGTATACTTTTGCCTGAGAAAAAGGCAGTGTTTACATCACTACCTTCTTTCAAAGAGTCTGCTGGGGTGAGCAGCTTTAACTTTCAGTGTGATATCTATAGGACCCCCACCAGTCGGGCTACCCTAGTCTGAATCCTCAAGCCACCCTGGCTATCTTGGTACTAGTTGCTTATAACCCTGCTCACTGGTCAAGAGCACCTTGATCCACCATAACCACACTCTATTCATATTTTTCTATTTCCAGGCTCCTCTACCTTGAGATATACTAATGTGAACCTCTGTAATCCAGGATTGAATCTAGCCCCACAGAATTAAATCAATAAAATGTACATTTAGCTGATAAAATAAATATGGGCACTTGGTTGGAGAGAATTGAAAAAAATATTATATGATGACATTTTGACCCATTCTTGTAAATGGCAAGATCTGGTTCCTGGGCTAGCAGCCAGTACAGTGATTCAGTTCCATGGATAATGTAACAGTTGTCTGGCCAAGTTTTATAACTATAGATGTATTTCTCTGTCTATAGCACTGTCTTCATCTATATCTTGTCATTATCAATATCTATATTTACTGAGCCCTGAAAGATTTTTTTGCAGCATTCCTATAGGCAGCAGATTGATCAGAGTGAATTGGCCATTCACTTATCACATTATTCCATATTTGAACATTGCTTTGGAAAGTTACATGTCCCGGTAAGACATTTCAGGATCTCAAAGCTTTCTTTTGAGGCCAAAGGTAAAATCACGAGTGACTTTACAGTATGGGTGAGTAAGAGGTGTAGCCCCCCCAGTACTATAATAACATATTAGAATGTATTGATCAATGCATGTGGTATGGAAGGGGAGAGGTTCAGAAAGGGAGGGGCATCTCTCTGTCTCTTTTTTACCAAAAAACCAAACCAAAACAAAAAAACAAACAACAGTTTTTTGGAAAATTAAAATTCTTTTTTCTAGCCAGTCACATTTAAATCAGTGACAGTTTGGGGGCTCTTAAAGTCTACATGAACACTGTTGCCAGACAGAACTATCAGATAGCAAATGAATTCTTTTCCCCACCATCAAGTTGTGTGGACTTTATAAGCAGGAGTTCTGGGATCATGCAACCCACAGCGGGTGCATCTACATTAGAAAATTAGTACCTGTGTGCCAGCAATGATGCAGGTGCACTGCTTCTAAATCGCTAGCATTTTAGGGCCTGATGGAGTTTTTACAGCCATGTCATGAAAATCAGCTCAGAGTAAGTTTACATTGCATGGTGATAAACAGTGCTGAGTCATATCTACTGCAGCGCATATACTGTTGTTGCCAATGATGTAGCTGCACCATGTTAGCAGTTGCTGTAATACCTGCATTCATTTGTGTGAGTGTTGTTAAGACTAGTGTGTGCTGTGGGTTTCCTGTCTCCTGCTCAGCAAGCCTTGCTGTGTGTGTAGGACTGTTATTATCCTCAGGCTAGACATGAAAATAGCAATTGTATTTAAAAGGGGGAAAAAAAGAACAAAACACTTCTGCTGCTGCTATTTAGTAGTAAGCAAACCAATGAAGGCACGATGCAACCTCCAGAAATTATATAAGGTATCAAAATAAACAGGCTTTGTATGACTTTCCCTATTACTGTTCATGGGGAGAAAATGCTGCGAGAGAAAGGGAACAGTGTACTTGGTGTAGATAGGAAGGTAATAACTTTGCCATGACCTATTCAATAGCTGTACCGAGAAATAAGTTAGCATTACTGTCCAGAAACAACAGAAACACTGCTTGTGGCTTAGCCCATCTGCTAACTATTCTACACCCTCCTAAAAGTTTATATAATTTGCCGCCTACTGCTTTGTTTTTTCTCTTTTCCCCAAGTCCCAAAGAAACTCTGGTATACAAAGAGACAGATGTTAGATTCCAAGTATATGCAGTAGGGCAGATAATTCAGGCAGGCACTGGGGTGGATCTGGTTCTAATTATAGTTCCATATTGCATACGTCTGTATTATCATATAAGCAGCAGTTTAATAAATCAGCAGTGGTGGATGGATGAAATATATGTTTGTGCAACTGTGCAATATGGGCTATATTCTAATACTCCAGGCAGAGTCTGAGAAAAAGGATCATAAAAACTAGATGGGTGTTGAGTTGCAGAAGGAATCTTCCTATCCAACCCATTGTGTGAGTGTTGGCAGTCTGCAAGCACATTACCCCTACATAGAATTGTGATTCACTGAGTGGACATGCTGGCCATTTTCTACCATGCCCACCGTCTCCCAGTTCCTGCACCATGGTACTTCTGTGCAGAAAGAGTCACTGCAGAGTTTGCTTCCTGAGCACACAGACCTGCAGTGCTAAGTCCTCTTGTGCAGGCTCTTTGCTTCTTGGGCTGCCACACAGTGGAGAAACAGCTTTGCGGGCACACTGTGGGCCTTCTGCAGCTGTACTATTTGACCCACTACCTGTATCTGGAGAAAGGTATTTATTTATGATTCAGAACTGTATTATTTTCTCTGTAACTTCTAGTTGCTGTCTCCTAAATCGCCATCACTATTTCTTTACTGGCTTAGAGTTTCTTAAAATGTTAACCAAAAAAAATAATCTCAAAACAACCCCTCCCCCCCTAAAAAAATCACATCATCCTCAATTTGTTGTAGTTGAATTCTTGAAGTACTCTTTCATTTGACCAATATTTGCATAAAGTGGACTTAAAAAAATTATGTTGAATTAGTAATTAAACCATTTAGCATGTGCAAATTAAAATGAGAATGTCCTTAAGGAGTAATCCATATCAATGATGATCTTAACCTCTTTTAATTGGATCATTGGAATTCATTTTATCCCGCAGGTGCTGAACAAATCCTGCTTTTAAGATGATGGCCATGCACAGTGTGCATTATACACATTCAGAATAATCTGAAACATTCTCTCCAGAGTGAATGGAATGTTAGTCTCACTAAAGATTTTATAGTTTTCAATTTTCTTCCATGGGCTTAAGTAGTCTTCATCTATCCCAGTTTAGTATATTTCAGTGTATGCCATCTGTAACTCAATTTCCCTTTCTTCAAAAATTGCTGATGTCTACTTACATGCCAATATCTCTGCAACTGCTTGAAATTTCAACTAAATCTTGGTATCATTTTAAGATTTAGCCAAAATACTTTGCTTGCTGTTCCTGACACTTTTGCCAGTCATCTTTTCTTTTTCATCCTTTACTTTTCCTTGCTACTTTTAGTGAAGACACAAAATCATTATGCACTACGAATTATTAGTTCCTTAATGGAACATATGAACTCTCATGTATATATAAAGAGAACAAGGTTACTTTTTGTTTTGTTTGTTTCATTTGGAGATTTATTTTTATGCTATGTGATGGCTGTGCTGTAGCAACAAAAATAAAGGAAGTAAAAAATAATACATATAATGAGATGCATTAGAAAGACAGACCTTACCCATCCTGTGCCAAGCTTCTGAGTTGCTATACTATCTTCATTACTTGCACTCTTTTTATTCAGGAGGAATACATCCTGGAGCCATATAGTTGTGGATGCCACCTGCATTATCTTTCCCATTCTTTGACCTTGTTTATGGAAATGCCACAGAAGAGAGCTCAGAGGAGGGTTGCATCCCCTTGCATGGGATTTCCAAGTGCTATTTCCCACCAGGTCTGCTGAACAGTGTTACTTTCCCTGTTCATTTGTGGCTAGGGGCCCTCTGCAGACATAAAAAGGGATGGCAGCAAAAATAAGAATAAGAAGAGAACTTCAAATAAATAAAACTTTCCCAAAATTTTGACACAGAATATGGAAAAGCCCTGACTCTTTCCATCCATTTTTTTCTTCTCCTTACAATATGTTGTAGAGGTTTTGTCCAGGCTCTCTCTCCATATCCCAGTTAATGGGGCTTTATTGTAGTGAGCAGGGATGGATTAAGGCATAGGCACGCTAGACCCACACCTACAGCTTCAGTTGCTGGAATCACATGGTAAAATCAGAATCTCAGCTTTCATTAAAAAAAAAATTCTAGTCCTCATGGATGCAAAGAAAAGCCTATAAAAAGGAACCACATATAACATGGAATATAACCACATATAAATGGAACTTCCCCATTTATCTGAAACCTGTAGCCACCTCAAGGAGTGGCAGGGTTATAACAGGGGTGCACGGGTGAGTTTTGCTTAAGGCACCAGATTGCCTTAGTTTGGCCGTGACAGTGAGTAGTACTTTACTCTGCTCTTAGTCACGCTGATTTCAAAGAGAATACTTGGATGGTAAAATTCCAGAACCAGCTGGAGTAATTGCAAAATAACGTGCCATTCATTACAAGAATGTCAAGATCTAGAGCCTAGTGACTCTTTCCCCTCAGTTAATATATATATCTAGGTTTTTTTCCTTAAATGTACAGATAGTAATTGCCAGGATCATTTTTCTTTTTCTTAAAACGACACGACCTGTTCTTTCTGCCAAACTTTCCATATCTCTGCAGATGGTTCCCAAATAATTGTCCATAATAGTAATGTCAGTGTGACTTTGACGGCAGTATTTGTGGAATAAGATGTTACTCAGTAAAATGGTATCAGAAATTGGCCCTGTATGGGAAGGAATAAATGTTTTGTTACCTAGAGCACAACAAGTTGTCTTGTCTCCACCACCCCACTCCCTTCCCATGAGTAGAACATGCTTTTTCTCAAGAGAAAAAAACAAAAGTAAGGTATATTCTTTATTTTCTCCTGCCATTACACAAGGAAGATTGATAGGGGATAGGGAGAGCCTGAAGGTATCATACTGATATTTCACTGCAACATGCAGGGGAAAAATCAAATTAGTCAATGGCAGAGATTTGGCCTTGGGTTACATTGTCAGATGCTGATATAGCCATGCCCAGGGTGACTGAAGGAGAAAATCTGCTAAAGGGATGAGGGTGGAGGCAAACACCCCCCCCCCCCATCATATGACTTTTGCTGAGGGGACCCAGAGCCAGCTAGCACAGCAATGAAAGTGGCTCAGGTTGCTGGGAATGTGCTTCAAGGTGACCCACAGAAAGCCTTCACTGGCATGTGTCCTATGGTAATTTAAAACGGCTGGTGCCTGGCAGATTCCCCCATTAAAATCTCAGGGTAAATTTCCCACAAGGCTCAGTGTCTGCTTCTTGTGCTATCATACACGAAGGTGAATTTAACTTAATTTCCCTCTTCATTAGGTCTAGTCAGAGAACATTAGGTGTTAGCTAAACCTGGTCCCAAACACGTTAAAATCAATATCTAATCTAACAGGCTTATACAATAATTTAAACACACCTTGTTGAAATAGGAACCAAGAATACTATTTTACCTTTTTTTGTCTGCCACATTTCTGTATGTAGGCAGCTCCAGTGGCCCTTAGACTTTGCATAGGGGCAGTGGAGGAACAGCTACAAACCACCCCAGAAGCTAGAATGGAGGCTGTCGCCTGTGCTAGAGCTCCATTGTGTTGGTTGGCTACGGTTAGTCCAACCGTCCGCTTTTTCAGAGTTCCCTGCAAGAAGCCCAATTACCATTGTTCTTGGATGGATGATATGAATTTCACCTTCAGCAAACAGGCACCAGCAGAATTAATCAGCTAAGGTCAGTGAGGTAGAGAATGAATTTTGCCTATGATATATTCCAATAATGCACACCACAGAGGGAGAATTAAAAAAAATCAGTAACAGAACATTTTCTTTTTCGAGAGATGAAGATTTTCCCACATAATGAAAATTAACTTGTCCTTTAACCACTTTGCTAATAGAGATGGAAATATCTGGGATGCTAAACCAGCTTTCATTAGATGGGTCATCATTAAGGAATCTATGTGGACCTCAGCCTTGTAGATCGATGAAATTGAAGATTTAAAAAATAAAATAATTTGAGAAGGTTTATCATGAGGGATCATCTAATGAAGGCCTGAAAAGAAAGTAATCATGATTTACTTTTGTATTGTTGTGCTTATTGCAGATGTTTGTATATGTATCCTGAGGCACTGTGAGGTATGCGTGTGTGTTTTATTACTCTAAATAAAGAGAGAATAAAATATCCTGAGTATGCTATATTCAGAACTAAAGAGCATTACTCGGAGACTGACAACAAGGCTGGTTAAGTTTTAGCAGAGCAGTTAAAGAAGTTAGAAGACACAAAAGGAATTTTTAAATTGTAAACAGGCTCTCTGAAACCTTTGCTCCATCTGTAAATACTTGCATAGATCTGACTCTCATCAAAACAAAATAAAATTTAAGATATTCTTCTCTAATATCAAGATAAATAAAACATTTCCAAATACACGTTTTTCCTAGAGGCTTTTCTGAATGAAGTTTTTAGAGTAATTATAAAATTCATTTCAACTAGGCTATTTCTAGAATTCTTTGTGTGGCTTTACTTAGATTTATTACTCTGATAACACACCTTACATTCCTTTCGCAGTTGGGTCTTGTTCCTAAAACATGAATGTTTTACAAAGTTTGCCCTCTTAAAATAAGGGTTACCTTTGTATCAAACTAAAATAGTATAAAAAGGAGATGTCCAAGTCTAAATAAGACACTTTTATGTTTGTCTCTTAAGAAAAATTCCTTAGAGTAACAATTTTTCTTATGATACTTAACCTTCTATTAAATATTTTCTTAAAAGCACAAATTTTAATGACCAATAAGTGAATATAAATATGAAACGCTGAGTTTTTCTTTCCCGACATTTCTTGTCCTTGGGTGATAAGATAGAAACTTCTTAAAAGTCCTCTGATGAACATTAAAATGTTGCAAAGTAACTAGCTAAACATAATATATATTGTTATATTTCAAGCATCCTGGTTATAACATACTTACAACTATATCTTTATAGTTAATAAAGATGCAAACATGTTTGTAACAACCTAATCAAACATAATTTTAGTAATATTATTTTTGCATCAGTTGGAGGGGTCTCTCTTACACAGGGATGTGATCATTACGGACTAAAAACTCCACTTAAGAAGGCCAAACCTCTGCCCCATGTCTCAGAGTTATAGTAATGGCTCTGACCAACTGTGCATATACTCTGTCCCTGCCTTCTGAACTGTTGGGGTGGACACTGTTCCCTTTGAAACCTCATAGTTACCTGGCTCAAGGATTGTTTCTAGGACTTTGCACAGGGAGATAGTTTCACCCATTTATCAAAAATGAAAGCCGGATAGGATTAGAAGAGCTAATTACCTCCTTCTTGGGTGTATCCGAGTGGAACAAAGAGCCTTTTACCTCATGTAGTGCACACACACAGGGAGCAGGCATAAACTAGCACCTAGCAGTAGAGGGCACAAATGGAAGGTCAGTAATGCTGTCAGCTGTGCTAAGGGCCAAAGGGGTGAGTCTTTATCTAAAGTAAGCATGGATGAGACTAAGTTCATCCATACATGATGGAATGTTTTCCCCTCCTACAGAGCTACAAAGTACTGAGGGATTCTTTCCCCTAGGCTCAGAAGGCATTATGTCTTTTATAGGCATATTGCCCTCTGCTACTTCTGCTTGGCCAGCATGCTTCATCCTCTTCCAAAGCATGAATGAGCTTTGCAAACATATATAATTGAGCCCAAAATATCTTAAGTTGTGACCATTGTACCTGCTCCTCTGAAGTCTTCCTAGCCAAAAAAAATAAAAGAAGAATGCTTGCAAGTCTGCTATATTTCCCGCTCTTTAATATACCTCAATCTAAATGCTAATTTTTCCCTTCCATATAACTTTTGTGAGAATATCTTCATAAAAATTCTATTGGAGGACACTTTCCTTAGGTATTCTTAAAAGACATATCAGTTTAACAGACTTAAAATGTATGTCCTTGATTTTCCTTTTATCTGGCTGATCTCAATGTCAAATAAAGTTTCCAGTAAAATAAAAACATGGAACTCTCTTTCCATAATCCATTAGGTTTTAATGCTTAGAGTGCATCCAAATGAATTCTGCTACTTAACAATGCATGTTACACAGTGGAAGAAACTGGTGTCTTTTGTTTTAATATCACCACTGCTGCAAAGTAAAGTATAACATCGAATAAATTTCATTTGTTTATTCCTTGAATTTAAGATTTCATGGTTTGCTTTTGAAGGTAGGGAGTATTTTTCTATAAAATGGAAAAATTAGCATCACAACCTTGTTTTCTTCTGTCACACTTAAGGATGTTCCTAATGTTAACTCCAAAGTGTCAAAATCCCGCCAAAAAAATTTATTGATGCCAACAACATATATTAAATGTTCAGTAAAGCTGGAATTTGCTATGCTATTTCGGTAGATATAAAAAATAAGTTGGTAAAAGGTGCTTTCAACATTCAGGAGAAGGCGCTTATGTCATAGCACAGTTAAATTAAATCCTTATAAAAAGAATATTCATATTTATGAGTTCTCTGCAACCTGTTTCATTAACATAAAATATACCTTCCAGTATTTAACATAACATAAGAACATAAGAACATAAGAAAGGCCGTACCGGGTCAGACCAAAGGTCCATCTAGCCCAGTATCTGTCTACCGACAGTGGCCAATGCCAGGTGCCCCAGAGGGAGTGAACCTAACAGGCAATGATCAAGTGATCTCTCTCCTGCCATCCATCTCCATCCTCTGACGAACAGAGGCTAGGGACACCATTCTTACCCATCCTGGCTAATAACCATTTATGGACTTAGCCACCATGAATTTATCCAGTCCCCTTTTAAACATTGTTATAGTCCTAGCCTTCACAACCTCCTCAGGTAAGGAATTCCACAAGTTGACTGTGCGCTGCGTGAAGAAGAACTTCCTTTTATTTGTTTTAAACCTGCTGCCTATTAATTTCACTTGGTGACCCCTAGTTCTTGTATTATTCTGGGAATAAGTAAATAACTTTTCCTTATCCACTTTCTCAACATCACTCATGATTTTATATACCTCTATCATGTCCCCCCTTAGTCTTCTCTTTTCCAAGCTGAAGAGTCCTAGCCTCTTTAATCTTTCCTCGAATGGGACCCTCTCTAAACCCCTAATCATTTTAGTTGCCCTTCTCTGAACCTTTTCTAGTGCTAGAATATCTTTTTTGAGGTGAGGAGACCACATCTGTACACAGTGTTCGAGATGTGGGCGTACCATGGATTTATATAAGGGCAATAATATATTCTCAGTCTTATTCTCTATCCCCTTTTTAATGATACCTAACATCCTGTTTGCTTTTTTGACCGCCTCTGCACACTGCGTGGACATCTTCAGAGAACTATCCACGATGACGCCAAGATCTTTTTCCTGACTCGTAGCTAAATTAGCCCCCATCATGTTGTATGTATAGTTGGGGTTATTTTTTCCAATGTGCATTACTTTACATTTATCCACATTAAATTTCATTTGCCATTTTGTTGCCCAATCACTTAGTTTTGTGAGATCTTTTTGAAGTTCTTCACAATCTGCTTTGGTCTTAAATGCAAAAAAAAATTCCTGAGGTCAGGCAGTGACTCTCCATGTTGATGATGATGTTGTTCTATTACTAAAACACTGGGAAAAAACACTTTGTAAAGTAAAGAGTGTGTCAGGGCAAAGCTAAGTAGCTCATCAGCATGGAAAATAAAAATAAAAAAAGAATGGACATTCAAAGTAATTATCTTAGTACTGGCATTTAACCACATCATTTTAGAGTGTGAAATTAAATACTTTGCTGAGGTTTTCTTTCAGTTTATTTTACGATCTTAGACTAGCAAGTCCATTACTGCATTTTGCTCCTCATGCTAAAAATCACATCTTCAAAAGTCCATCTTTGTTTTGAAGGAATGTTGCTCCTCGATCCACAAATATGCTATTATTTCCTGTAAATTAGTACAAAACTTATTGTCACAAGGTGCTATTGTTATATATTCACATATTTATTTTACAAATCACTGTACCACAGATTCAATATAACTTCTCCGTAAGTTGAGATAAAGTTTAGATACCTTGACATTTTGGAGGAATGATGATGCCACCTCTCTGTAAGCCTATATGATGGTGAAGCAACACCAACAGAGCTTTTATATTTCTTTTGTTCATTCAAGAGCAGAGGCAAGCCATTTGGCAAAGATATGGGTTCTGATGAACGAGCTCTTGTAGTTGTACCTGAAGAACATGGATTTGTTTTAGCTCATTAGGCTCACAGCTGGCTAACATTATTGTGTTGTTATTTTAAAATATGTGCTCTGTCACCAGTGAGCTACATTAAGTCAAAGCTCCTGCTTCAGTATAACCTGACAAGATTGACATTGTTATTCACCGCAGGCTTTGTACTTCTGGAAAATATCTTAAAACATACTTCATGAGAAAGCACAGGACTAGAGCATATCAGAACATTTTCCATAATAGGTTTTTTTCATTAAAATATGCCACATATGCTAATAAGACAAAAAATATAATAATACCACTATATAAATCCATGGCATGCCCACATCTTGAAAACTGAGTACAGATCTGGACATCCCATCTCAAAAAAGATATATTGGAATTGAAAAAGATACAGAGAAGGGCAACAAAAATTATTAGGGGTATGAGACAGCTTCCATACGAGGAAAGATTAAAAAGACTAGGACTTTTCAGCTTTGAAAACAGACAACTAAGGGGATATAATAGAGCACTGTTTCCCAAACTTGGGACGCCGCTTGTGTAGGGAAAGCCCCTGGTGGGCTGGGCCGGTTTGTTTATGTGCTGCGTCCATAGATCGCGGCTCCCAGTGGCCACAGTTCGCTGCTTCAGGCCAATGGGAGCTGCTGGAAGCGGCGGCCAGTACGTCCCTCGGCCTGCGCCACTTCCAGCAGCTCCCATTGGCCTGGAGCAACGAACTGCAGCCAGTGGGAGTCGCAATTGGCTGGACCTGTGGACGTGGCAGGTAAACAAACCAGCCTGGCCCGCTGGTTTGTTTACCAGAGGCCTATAAACTCTTGACTAGTGTGAAGAAAGTGAATAACAAAATGTTGTTTACTCCTTCACATAACACAAGAACCAAGAGTCATCCAATGAAATTAATAGGCAGCAGGTTTAAAACAAACATAAAGAAGTATTTCTTTACACAACACACAGTCAACCTGTGGAACTCTTTTCCGGGGGATGTTGTGAAGGCCAAAACTACAAAACTACATGTATACATAGGAAAAGGAAAGGGGGAGAGAGATGGGGAGAGAGACAATTTACTTTTCTTTAAAAAAAAAGAATCTGTACAACAGAAATACTGATTTTTGGATTAACTTAATAAACATATTACTGTATCCAACATACAACAGTATTGTGTTCAGTTAAACCAAAATTAGCCACTAATTCAAACATGACAGAAAAAAAGAACAGATTGTGCTTTTCACACTGCAAGACCTGTTCATAATTAATAAGAAGGACCTATAAACTATAGGGTTTAAAAAAAAAGGCCTAAATAAGTTCCTGGAGACAAGTCCATCAATGGCTACTAGCCAGGATAGTCAGGGATGGAACACCATGCTTTGAGTGTCCCTAGCCTCTGTTTGCTGGGAGTGGAGGAGGGGGATGGATCACTCGATGATGGCCTGTTCTGTTCATTCCCTTTGAAGCACTGTCCCCTGTCCACTGTCAGCAGACAGGATATTGGGCTAGATCAGGGATCGGCAACCATTGGCACACAGCCCATCAGGGAAATCCACTGGCGGGCTAGGGCGGTTTGTTTACCTGCAGCATCTGCAGGTTCAGCCGATCGCAGCTCCCACTGGCTGCGGTTCTCTGTTCCAGGCCAATGGGGGCTGCGGTCAGTCAAACCTGCGGACGCTGCAGGTAAACAAACCATCTCAGCCCGCCAGCGGATTTCCTTGACAGGCCAGGTGCCAAAGATTGTCAGTCCCTGGGTTAGATGAACCATTGGTCTGACCAAATATAGCAGTTATTGTGTTTTTATGCCATGTTCTTGTCAAGGCCGAAATATTTTGGTCCCTAGCGGGGAAAAAAAATGGTATCAAATATTTCAGAACCAAAACCACAAAGGCAAATGACAATGCTAAAAGTTTTGGGTTTTTTGGTTCCAGATATAAGCCATATTTGAGATGGATGTTGCCATTATTGTCTTCTTGAGTTTGCTTGCCAATCTTTAAAGGAAGATTATTTGGATACACCATCAAAGTGGGTATATTTCCCCATCTGTATAATGATACTGACCTCCTCTAAGGTCTACTGATGAGAAGTGCTATATGGGAGTTAGGTGGTATTATAATTTTTAGTTTAATATGAAAGGTTTAAATGTTTTTCTTAAGATTGTAGCCTTTAGAACAGTGTTTCCTAAATATCAGGTCATGACCAACCAGTGGTTTGCAGGAAGGGTCCAAATGGAAGGGATGTGACAGCAATATTTACGTTTATGTGATGGACCAACTTTTTAGACACCTCAAGCCCTCTTCTGCCTCTGCAGTGCCTGTCACTGCCTCCCAGGTCACTACCCACCCAGTGCATGTCCCGGAAGTGCTCCCCGTGGCACTCTCACCTCTGCTGGCCTGGGGCAGCAGGCAGTGGTATGTAGAGTGGGAGCAGCATGGAGGAAGCAGATGGAGCCAGCCAAAGGACAGTCAATGGTCTTGTAGTGATTGCAGCCCAATTGTGGGGCGAGAGTGTTGGCTGGGATGCAAGAGGGAACAGGGCTGGGAGAGTAAGCTCAAGGGGGTGAGGGAAGCTGACAGGGGGCATAGGGGCTGGAAAAGAAGAGGAAGTGAGGGGGAACAGGGGTCTGGAGAGCTGAGACTAGCTTTTCCACACTGACAGCAATTAAAACTAAACAATACAACAAATTTCTTGTTGAAAATGATCTCAGGCTCTGCATCTCCAAAACTGCCCCAAAATTAAATATATACAAAGCAACTCAGGAAGGTCCCTCTTATTAATTATGAGCAGGTCTTGCAGTGTGGAAAACACAATCTGTTGTTCTTTTTTTCTTTCATGTTTGAATTAGTGGCTAATTTTGGTTTAACTGAACACAATACTGTTGTATGTTGGATACAGTAATATGTTTATTAAGTTAATCCAAAAATCAGTATTTCTGTTGCACAGACTTTTTTTAAAAGAAAAGTAAATTGTCTCTCTCCCTGTCTCTCTCCCCCTTTCCTTTTCCTATGTATACATGTAATGGTCGGTGTCCCAGAAGGACAAATGCAGTTGGCGGGGCGTCTTAGTAAAATTTTTGGGAACCACTGCTTTAGAGAGTCATGTCTGCTTAAAATGAAAAGAAACAAAACAAAAACAAACACCCTCATTTACCTGATTTTTCTCTCACCCTTCTGCTTTGGTATCAACAAAGAAAAGTCCTAGCTTGCTTATATCTAATACCATATATAGGACTTTTCTTGTACTGTACTGTGCAAACTCTGAAGATGTTTTCCATCTCAAAGAATTTATTAACCTATAGGCAAATTTTAAAATGTCAATGACAATGTATTTTTATACTGATTGAGTCAGAAAATGTCAGTGTTTTTTTTTTAACTATACTTCTCATGAAACTACAGGCAAAGTTCAAAGGTAGCTTAGAATGCTTATTATTCTTATGCAAATTCTTGATATGCAATTCAGTGTGAACAGGATAACTGAGAATTGGTACTTTTGCTCAGACTGCTTATCCACCCACACGCTAACGGACTGCACATTTTTAATATGTTCTGGGGCAAACTGTGTTGTCAGTTTATAGCTGTGTGAATCTGGGATAATTCCATTAATGCTAATAGATTTACTCTGGATTTACATCAGTGTAACTGACAACAGAATTTTGTCCATTGATTGTGTTTGTTTTGTTTTTTAATTAAGAACACACATTTTATATCATGCAGAATTCCGAAGTGGTGCAGGTTGAAGTGAACCATAAACCTCCATAAGGAAGGATTTTGTAATTACTCTCCCTAAACAGCTGATGAACCTGCAGTAAAGAGGAACATCTGCATAATTAATGTATATTATTTCTACTAAGCCAAATCCTCAGGAGTATTCTGGACAACAGTTTTGCTGTGTCCCATTGCAGTATAGCTATCCACCCAGTGGCAAAGCAAAAATATGGTTTCTTAATGTCTAATATTCTTCTTAAGCAATGTCCCCACAGGAGGAAGTGAGTCATGAGACAAGGGAGATGTGATGTACTGCATTCTGTAGCAAATAAACACTGACTCCTGCACCCTGGAAACCATGAAGAGCTATTGAAGCCATTAAATATTGATTTCCAATGCTCTCCATCCTTGAAGAGCTTTTAGTGCTGAAGAATCCTGCCTATATATCTGACCAGCAGCTGTACACCAATACATAAAAATAAATAATCCTCCATACGTGTAAATGATGAAATCATCACCACCTTTATGAATGGTGTTCAACAAAAAATCACCATCACTAGGAGGCTGAATGGCTGAGACTTGCTAATAGGCGTTACAGCCGTCACTTCCCCAGCCCACTGGTGAAGATGTCTCAAATGAGGCCGGAAGGCTTGAACCTGAACAGTGCTGAGCCCTCTGGCCCTGATCCAGCGAAGCACTTAACCACAAACTTATTCTACAGCCCTTTAATAGCTCCATAGGAGTCAATAGCAATACTCAAACCTGAAAGTGAAGCCCACGCCTAAGTGCTTTGCTGGATCAGGGTTGGAGTGCTCAACACTGGGTAGGACTGAGCCCCGTGGGATTATCTTCTGATATTTGACATAAATCCATGAACAACTGATTGCTGGTCTCAATCCCCTTCTAGAGAACTAAATCTAGAGAATTGGTGTCTATATCATGACTGACGATGTTACCTTGCAGTTTCAGAAGGAAGGCTAAAGTGTAGGTATTGTATTAGGTATCTGCTCTCTGCTAACAGCAGTCTTTTCAGGTCATCGTTGAGACACATTTATGGGCTTGTTTGAAAGCTTGCACTACTGCTGTTTGTACTGCATTTTTTTCTGCAAATAGGTAGATTATTTCAGTCTTCAAGACTATCTGTCTGACATAGTCACTAAATTCACTTACATATAATGAAATGAAAAGAATCAGTTGGAATTTGAGGCTAATAATATTAAATGTGTAGTGTAATGTTCCTAAAGATATTTTATTTCACGTAGTGATTTATTTCCATGTCTCTCTCATTCAAAGAGCGCATATTGATGCATACTATTCATTTCTAATAACTAATTTTCAGTAAAATTCAAATGATAAACACAATCTATTATGGAATTTAAAAATCTAAATATTTCTTATTCACCCATGATAGTCCTCTGTTCTCTTAACAGAGTATTTAGAGATGAACATGTAAGATGAAATTTTCAAAATGATCTAAGTGATTTAGGAGCGTACATCCCATTAATTTCAGTTAACATTAGGCACTTTTGAAAATTTTAGCCTTTGTCTGAAATTAATGGAATATATGCTCCTAAATTATTTGAAAATTCTGTCTGTAATGAAAAATGCTATTGTGAACCCAAATTTCACACAGAGGGTAAAATTTTCAAAAGTACTTAATGTCTTAAGATATTTTCAAAAGTGACTTAGCTACTTAGGAGCCTAAGTCCCACTTCACTTTCAGTTCTTGTGTGTTGTTTTATGTGCATTTGAAAATTTATCCATGGAGAATTCAATAGGATGTACAAATCCTACAGCTTGGTGCTGAAATTGGCATGCATATTCCTTTTCTCAAAATGTCACTCACATGGCCGTGTTTGAAAATTAGCTTTCCCACATTAAAAGTGTGCATCTTATTTGAATATCATTTAAATCTCCTGTGAATCTAGAAACCCTGGTGCTGAACTCCTTGTAATTATTCATAAGACAGACCAGTCTTAATTTTAAAATGGGCCACTGTACTGTACTCACAAAATAGATTTGTGTGTACACAAATGATATTTACTTGTGAAAATAAAATTACTCTTTAAATTTGAATTAAATTAGAATTATTTGAATACTATAGGATCCAAAGCATTCAGGATATTGAAACTTGAATACATCATATTGCTAAAATTTTAAGGCTAAGTAGGATGATGCCTCATCACAGTCCTTTTTAAAAGCACTACAGGTGCCAGTTCTATAAATGTATTGATAACCACACTTGAAGCAGAGTCAACCTTAATTCTTAAGTATTTTATGACTTTGCAGTAGGAGGCAAGGGTGAGAATTATTAACCCAACAGAGTAAACAAAAGAATGTTGGATGCTGAATGATTCCATTTTGATCCAATTTTGGGCTAGCACTAGTTTTGTGAGGACAAACTAAAAAGTCTGATGCTTTTGGGACCATACTCCAATAAACAAGAAGAAACATTTTGATTTTGCTGCTTTGTACAATATATTTTGAGTACATTAATGGAGATTAAACACACACAACTACTATTTCCCTTTGAAATAGCACAATCATGTTCTAGGAGATGCTGTGATAAACTCAACTGCTATTGAAATTATCAGGTTTTTCACATTCTAGCTGAGTTATCTATACTGCACAAAAGCTCTTTCATTACGCAGGTGGAGAGGAGCCAGCCCAAGAGCCACATTAAGACGCACCTGATTTTCACATGCAGACATTAGCTACAAACAGCTGGTGAAGTTATAGAGGTAATTACTATTCAATAAAGTCAATAGCCAAGTTGCAGAGCAAATAATTTAATCCTGATACTTGATCAATGGAGAAGCATTTCTTCTTAAGGACTTAGGTTTGAAAGAGAAGTGATTCTTGAATACAAGAGCCATTTTTCTTTTTGCACCTGACAATGTGTAGAAAAGGAACAAAGACATCAATTGAATTGTAAAATCATAAAGAAAAAAATTGCATAGGCTTATCTTTCATGTGGTTGTCAGTGTAGAGCAAATGGAAGTTTTTGGAAAAGTCAGTGAGAAACTTTCAGAGGTGGCAAGCAATCCTCCCAAAGTAAAAGGAAAAAAAGGTTTGACTGCAGTACTGGGTCAGAAAAAATGAGACCATCCCCAAATCATTGTCTGATCCCAAAAGACTGCATAGTAGCATACACATTATTGCATGAATACATTCCTATACACTCCCTATGATGCTAATGATTTTTATACCTGGTGCTGGTCTGTGCAGAACTCCATCTCATCTATGGAATAAAAAAATAAAGGAATTTCAATACCCAAGAAAGCAACTCATCAAGCCAATGAAATATAATTAAAAAAATAGGCATAATAAAGTAAAGACCTGTTAGTAACACACATCTCAAATACTCCTCATTTTGATGGAATGGAATTAATTTTTGTCCAACACTTGTCTTTGTTTCACAAATCTTTGGGATCCTCTCACTTTTGCAGTTGAAAATTATTCACATAAAAATAAAGGAATACATAGCTGAGGTTACAGAAACAATTATTTTCACTATAGGAATAAATCTTCCAGCATTTGTTTCCCTTATATATTTCAACACTCATTTTGGGTCTATCAGGCATTGTCTCTCATATAAGGTCCTTGGCCACTTGGGAACTATGCTTGCTAGTAATGTTCTGGAAGTAGTGATATGATTGCAGACAAAAAGGAGAAGAATTAAAACAAAAGTGGTTTGATGTCTGGGGATGTTCCTGACTTTAGGAAAAATATGACATTTGTGATAAGGATCATGTAAGTGGTGTCACACAATACATAGCTGAAAATATTTTCTTTTCTGTGCTCATTTTCAATCTGTTTCTCCTTCAGTGGGATTTCTGGGTGCTTGTAGTTTTTCACAAATGTCTGAGGACCTCAAAGATTAGGGTCTTTTGCACTTTACTATTTTGCAAGCATTGATTTTTTTCTTATTATTTTTTCTCCCAAACAAGCTGTAATTAACACAGCTGGACTTAAAAGCTTCAATCTACAGAAGAACTTATCTTCCCAAAACATTTTTGTTTGTGTACCAGTATAATCAATAAGGCTTACGCAGATATAGGAACAATGTCAATTAACTGTTGCAAAAAAATAGTGTTTTATAGTATTAACAGAACTAGCAGCTATTAAAATCAGAGAACCTCAGTTTCCTCCCATACTTAAAATAGGAAATATCTGTGTTACCTGTATGGTAACAGTTGGCAAATGTTGACTTTTTCATGGCTACATGTGAATTGCAATGGAGAAACAGAAACAACTAATGGGCATTTCTAACTAATTGACTTTTACAATTGAAAAGCTTTCTACTTAGGCTTCTTTTTTTTTTTCAAAAAGGCTTCAGTTTGGTTCTTGAGTTTGCGTGCCCAAGTTTGCATCCCCAGCCAGTTGCACATACAAGTTCTATGTCCGTATGCATCTCATGGAGGATGGGTCCAGCAATGGTTATTAGCCAGGCTGGGCAGGGATGGTGTCCTAATCTCTGTTTGCCAGAAACTGGGAATGGGCAACAGGGGATTAATCACTTGATGATTACATGTTTTATTCATTCCCTCTGAAGCACCTGGCATTGGCCACTGTTGGAAGACAGGATACTGGGTTGGATGGACATTTGGTCTGACCCAGTATGGCCATTTTTATGAACAAAATGTTTTGTTATTACCATTTAATAATTATTTCTTAGCCATGTGCAGTAAATTTTTGTTCTTATTCTAGTTCTTAATGGACATATGTTCATATCATAAAACCCAGAACTTCTATGACATTTGGTACTAATCAACACTTTTGTTAATTGTCAGAGATACCAACAAATGACTGAACATGGCAAATAAATTCACTTCTCAGTCCTAGAAGCCATCCCTCTAGAATAGGCTAGAAGAACTTTGGTGGGTAAATCCACACGGCCATTGTCCATGCAGTACATATTTGGTGGATAAATAGTGGATTTCATTGGTTCTCATCAAGCAGTATTCAAAAGCAGTAAATTCTTTTTCTTTTCTTTTCTCTTCTTTTTGTAAGTCAAATTTGGGGCCTATCCCTTGACAGTGTTCCTTTGCATAATTTATTCTTCCCTGGAGATTTGTTTTGTTTTACTATATTTGTCACCAGTTAAGCAAAAGCTTTTTGGGAGCCCAAATCCAAAGAAAAACAGAACATTAGGCGCTTTAATATTATGTTCTTCAAGATTGATTCTGCTGTATATTAGAGAACGCAACACTCGGCATAACTTGTGGACAGCCGTAGGCAGGGAGTTTTTACTTCATACATCATTCACAACTTTCTGTAGTAATTCAAAACATTTCATCTCACCTTATTGTACAAACACATTAACACAAATACTTTACCTTTCTTCCCTTCTGTTTAGAAAGTTCTCTAAATTACAGTGCTATGCTGCAATAAAACACTTGTGGTTAGCCTGTGTCTGCTGACTGGGGCTCATGGGGTTCAACCAGAGGGGGGCTATAGAATTGCAGTGTAGACATTTGGGCATGGTCTGGAGCCTGAGCACTGGGACCCTCTTGCCACACAGGATCCCCGAGCCCAGGCTCCAGACCAAGCCCAAATATCTATACTGCAATTTTATAGACCCACAGCCTAAGCCCTGCAAGCCCCAGTCAGCGGATGCAGACCAGTCACAGATGTTTTATTGCAGTGAAGACACACCCAAAGTGACTTAATGCTTAACATACAGCTGGCTTTTCCATCTAATAAGTATGCTTGGCATTTGTGTAGTATCACCTCAGTTGTTTAGGCACATACAATATACTGGGCAGGGATTTCATTTCTTTATACCAAAAGTGAGAAATAAAATCTTGTCGTTGTTTTCATTCAAACCTCATTTTCCAAGCTACTCTCATAAACTACATCAGGAAAAAGCTTAAACTACACTCCCTAATAATTAAAAAGGCAGATTCAAAGATAATGAACACAGCTATTGTATGAGAGTTAGATCAGCGGGCTTTTCAGTTCTATAATGGCAGCCCAAGTACCCCACTGGCATTGGAAAGTAACAGTAAATGCATAAGTTGCATAGTATTATCTTCCTCATACTGGGGACTGAAATAAATTTAGTTCCCAAGTTGTGTCGAATAACAATTTGTTGAATTTAGTATTAATTTATTAGGAGTAGCTGTTCTGTGTTGTTGATTATTTGACCACATCATTGTGCTCAGTGTTATGCAAACACAGTGGGGGAAAAATGGGCTTCATCTCAGGGAGTATACAGTCTAAATCAGAGACACAGAGACATATGATACCTGGCACAGATTTGGGTTTAATCTAGTTTTTCTGTATTACCTTAAAACAAAGATAATATAATATACTTGTCTATGTGAATAATATTCATCTAAGATCATCTAAAAACAAATATTCAGATGCACCAAAATGGTTGCTTTGGAGGTATTCATTATTGTGTTGGAACTATTACTATTTTGACTGTTGCTGCTGCTATTGCAACTGTCAATGTCTTATGCAATCAAATGTATAAAATCCCTCTCACACCTCTTGTTGAACTGTCCAACCTTTTGAAGATGGAGATAACATAAGGCTTCTGTAAAGTTTATAAAGTCAACTAGCAATTCTGCTATAGGTCAGCTTCTTCCGTTAAAAAGGCAGCCATATTGAGACCATTGGCCTAATTTCCTAAAAGAGGTTAGGATGCCAGAGATTCAGTGAGGCGCACAGTAAAGAGTGCATACGCCTTTATTTAAAGAGAAATAGTCCCTAATTGTTAAGGCTCAGACTTAAAGAAACAGAAGGGTTTTGTTTTAATAAAATATATATATATGAAAAGAATCTGAAATACTTTTTTCAAACATTTTTTTTCTGTTTACATGTTTTCTTTGCAACTTCTTACAGATCATTTTAAGCACATTTAAGTCCACTGAGATATTTAATAAGACCATAACATAGCTGAAAAAGCAAACATGGCAAAATATATGAGTAGAACATATTTCAGTCAACCTTACGTGAGTACAGTCGGTTGTCTTTCCAATTACACAGTTTCAACCTAGTCAGCCATGGCAGTGTGTGTAGGCTCTTCACCATACCTCCTGCAGCAAGCCTTCTGACCAGACGCTCTAAACGTATTTATTTGCATCACAGTTTTTGGAGTCTCTGGCTAGAGTGCATTCCTTTTTAAGATACAGCAAGGTAACTTCACATGCAAGCATTGTTGATTGGTCTAGAACTGTGTTCATGGAGAGTTAAGGAATCTTATTCAGGTATATGGCAGAGAAACTTAGTACAAAGGCATTTGTTGTCATGGCCCAGGTTATTTTGGCCAGATAGTATTTTTTTAACAGTGTGGTGCTATTTCTCTTGGATATGTCCTCTTGGCTCTAAATGTTCCTGCATGGTTTGCAGACTGGGAGATACCAATTAAACAGTGTGCTAGTGACAGTTAGTGGTGGGTACTCTTTGAAATAAGGCTAGATTAAATTGGTCAAATTTGGGGAGGTTGGGCCTCCCAATTTATTTATTTGTTTGTTGTTTTGAGGTTGGAAGTATTGAATGAAACAAGAAAAGCATTCGGGAGCGATGATGGATGTTGAGCTATGAGAGGGCTTACTCTCTGTGTGCACTGTGAGGCTCTTTGTTAGGTTTAAGCAAACACCCTTGTGGCCACATCATACTCCAGTATGGTGTATTGTATTGGTATGTTGGGTCTCTCATTAATGGTTTGGGGGTAGATTAGTGCATGCTGCTCCCAAGTTTATCTTGCAATCCCTGCCTAGCAATGAGTGTTAGTTCTTAGTTTAAGAGCTTGTGGGCAAAAGTCATGACCTTTTTTCTACTACTGGTGGGTGCGTCTGCTTTTTGCTATGTCATTCACTTTACTGCTGTTATTTCAATACCATTTTATTTTTTTGTAAAGGCAGGTTGTAGAGGTGGTGTACAGATTGTAATCCAGAATAGATTTAGGTAAGAGTTGTGAAGCTGCATGTGAGACATAATAGGAAGTAGGGTTCAGGTACTGAAATCTTGTGAGCTGTGCACATTAGAATTCAGACCACAATTGCAGGAAGACGACAAAATCAGTTGCTATTGTGATATTTCAGCCATTTTGATGATGACTAAAATCAGTTCTTCTAGTGAAATGTTCACCATTTCAGCCAAACTATCTCACATCCTCACAAGATTTCTGATTAATCTGATCTGGAACTGATCAATAGGCCCCATCTATTTGTGAATCTAAATTAATGGAGTCAGCTCTGACTTCTACCTATTAATTATTATTAATCATGTTTATTGTGGTAGTGCCTAAGGGCCAACAAAGAATGGGCCCCCTTTGGGCAAGGCACAGAACAAATACACAGTAGTAGATGGTCTCCCCCATCCCAAAGAGTTTACTATCTAAACAGACAAGATGGACACAGGGCTGGGGAAGGCGTCTGACACACAAGCTGAATGAATAATGAGATGGACTTAATGTTAGTTCCATGATTTTTTTTCTTTTGGTGGGGGGATTAGTTAAGAGGGGTCAGTTGAGTGGGAAATAAAAAGGGGGGAAAGAGCTGAGGGAGGCAGGACAAGGGAAAAGATTGTAAGAGGGGAAGCTGTAGTATGAAACTGAGGTGAAGACACAATGAAGGAGAGGGTTGGAGCAAACAGGCAATTGAACACAGGCAAGCAAGTCCTGTCAAAACTGTAGAAAGTTCTGAGTCTCTAGAGGTCTCTGCTTTCGCTGCTTCTGCTACTACCAGCTGGAATCTCTGGCTGGCTACTCTCTTCAGTTTTTCTTCAAGACTATATGGTGAGGGGAAGAGGAAGGGGAAGCACAACATGGATCTGAATGCCTCCTGAGGGTTTTTTTTCTTTTTGTTTGGGTGCAGGCATAGCCCCTGCATAGTTCTGGGTCTGGGGGAAGAAGTGGTTCTAGCTGGCCCCATTTTATCACACCATACCCTGACCCCCACTGCTAAAATATTGATTAGTTATTTATTTTTTATATTGCAATAACACCCAAAGACCCAATCAGGGATCAGATTTCCACTGTGCTACATGCTGTAACAAATTTATAGGAAGACACTGACACTAAGATATTACAGTGTAATTATTGTTTTTGCGACACTTCATGTACAGCATTGTTCATAAACTGGCTTGATGGCCCAAAGTCTGGCTTGCCTGACCCTTTAATGTATGTGGGAATCATTTTTGAAATAGCCCTTTTTAGTTTCAATAATTAAAGTCATTTAAAAGTTATAATTAGAAAGTATATCTATGGCACATGAGCTGATAAAGGAAAATGTAGCTTCAGAAACTATTCTTTTCTATGAAGAGCTCCTACTGTGTCAGAAAATTACAGTGTCCATCTTTTAATTTGGCTCAGCAACAAAGGATTTCCACCTGCTCAGTTAACACTTTTCATATTTTAATTTTTCAATCTGGATGCTCCAGTGGGGGTGGGGGAGAGGACGGGAATGGGAGTGTGCTATGCTGCTTATAACAATGTTCTGGGGTTAAACAGGAACAGAGGAATGAAGACAAGTTTCAAATGAAAGGAAGCCAGGGATCCATGTATGTCCATTCGCTCTGTTAAAGTGCAGCAGCAATTGGGTGCTGTAATGTTATTTTTCCTCTAAATACAGAACTTGTTTAATTAGTCTTTAAGGTGTTTATACTAGTTATTCCTAATGGCTTGTTCTTTTCATTTGGATTTGAATTGCTTCCTCTAGCAAAAAATATTTCCTAAATCTCTTCAGTACTCTCATCCCTTTCATATCTTAATTATGATTCTTTGGCTTGAAAGAGCCAATGGATAAATGTAAATGGACAGAGTGACAAAGATGTTTAGGTCTCTAAAGATGTATGAGGTTTTCAAAAATGCCTTGGTGCCTAACTGTCATTGATTTCAATAGGAGTTAGGTGCCTAACCACTTCTGAAAATACCACTGGATGCCTAACTGCAACTTTGCTGCCCAAATAGCTTTAAAAATCTGGCCCTAAATATCCAGCTTTAGGATTTTTATATTATGCTCTTTCATACTGGATAATGCAAGGGCCAAACTGTGCAGTGCAGGCATTGGGGATATTGTGGACCCACCACAGAATGGAGGATTATGCTTCAGCAAATAAAGCAGAGAGGCAGATGGATCCTGACAAGTGAATAGGAACTGTTTGGTAGCCATATTTAATCCATTACTGTATTGGTGTAAATTATGCAAGGTATCCAGGCATGGTACCTGATGCAATTTTTGTTCACACTTGATAGGACCATGGACTTCCATGTAGTGTGGGTGCTAGAATTCAAGCTTGCAAAACAATATTTATAGGGCCCAATCCTCAGCTGGTGTAAATCAGATGAAGTCAGTGATTTACACCAGCTGAGGATCTCTCCCATAATATTTAATTTAATTGTTCAAATTATAATGAATGAGGGTTTTTTTTAAAAAAAAATCTGTATGTGATGGGCTGTTCACCCCACTCTAGCATAGCAAAGGTTAATGAGGCTGATGAGCCAGTTAATCAGATAGACCTCTCCTGAGGGTAATTAGTGGCCTAAGTAATCCCTGAATGATGATGGAGCCCAGCTGACAAGGAATAGGCGTGACTACTATAAAGCCAGGAAGCTGGCAATAGAAGAGGGTTGTAGTGAGGAAACCTATGGTCACTCTCTAGGCATCAGAGAGGGAAGGAAGGAAGGAAGGAAACTCAGGAAGAGACTGGAAACCCTAGGGATTCCGGCCATGCAGAAAAAGTTTACCCAGAAGGGTGGTGGTGTGGAAGCCTGAGAAAGGAGGAAGGAAGAGGCTCAGGAAACGGCAGCAAGGTGGGAAATTGCAGACCTTGAATGCTGATTAGAGGACCTTTGGGCTGGAACCTGGAGCAGAGTGTGGGCCCAGGTTCTCTTATCAGTCACTGAGCAAATGGCATAGTTAGGGCAGTGGATTTGAAGACTGCGTGGAATGGCTTGTCCTGTGGGGCTTTGATACTCCTGGAAAGGGAAAACATGTAGTTACATGGCTGGAGGGCCAAACCATGAAGAGGGAGCACTCTGAGTCACAGAGAAAGAAAGGTTGAGGGGTGCATGAATGAGTGACGGAAGGGGACGTTGGACCTGGAAGGAGCTAATTCCTAGAGCAACCAGGAGGTGACTTCACAGTGGTAAGTGAACCCCTTCCTGGTCTAAGATATCATCTGACAAGATTCGGTGCTTGGGAGATGATTTTTAACACTTTATATTGTAAATACTGGACTATGCATATACAGACAAGAAAGTGTTCACAAAGATACAACTGCTATACATTATTGTACATATTACCATATACTGTCTAGCTGACCCACAGTTTACTTTACAAAGGTTCAACACAACATAAATACTCAGTGACAGAAGATTCCCTTTAAGAATACAGTAGAAACATGCTTTCCTGTTTTGTCTGTAGCTTTCCACCTTTGGAAATTATACTGTACTCCAAATAGCAATTACACAGCTTCACCATATATATATAATTAAACTGCATTCATTATAAGATTATTAGCCTATTAAAACCATCAACTTCTCACTGATAAATAATCAGTATAACTATGCGCACTTGCCTCTTGGTTATAATTAAGTAACAAATGGTACATTATTACTGTGCATCAAGATCTTTGCAGCCATTGGAAGCCATTGGTATAGTAGTCAAATACTGACTTTTTTGTTTTTGTTGTGATGCAACAATACCAGTATTAACAAATACTGGGCAAGTGTGTGTCTGACTATAGCCATAGATGAAACCCTGACCCAGCTGTAGTAATTGATGAACTTCCCATTAACTTTAATGTAGCTGGGATTTCACCCCAAGAGTGTAGGAAGATGATTCAAAGAGCCTACCCATTCAATTACTCCTCAATCGTAGGAGGTGGGCACAATAGTAATCCATGTGCTGGGAGAAAAGTAAAGAGGCTCATCACAAATCATCCCAAAGGGGACAGGCATAGAGAAGGAGGAAGCAGGGGCTTGAAACCACTCTTCCTAAATCAGCCTAGAGAACTGGATGGTTATGAAGGAACAAGTTCCACCAACCCAATGGATGATGCAGCATGCACATTCCACAAGGGTGCCTGGTGTCACAAATAATCTGTTGTATTGTTTTTTCTCTTGTATGCTATTCTTACTCAATTTTTATTGCTGCTTATGTATGGTGATGCTGTTAGTCAATTTAATCAGTGCAAATAGAGGAAATGAAGGACCACTGCAATGCAGTAGAGATAGTAGTAGAAGTTTCTAGTAACTTCTGCTACTAAGGGAGGCTACAGAGCTGGCCCATGAAGTAGAATCAGTAGAGGTACTAACATAAGGGGACACATGTCTCTTTAGATAATGAGAAGCCATCAATTTCTACTACGGCTACAGTGAACTTATTCAAATACAAATACAAAAACCTGTAATATAAGGATGCATGCTAGAAATCTTAGTTGAAATCAGGAATAGCCCTCTTCCTTAGAACAGCTGTGTGGGGGCTGAGGTATTGTTGAGATGAACTTTAAAGATGTCTTAGTAAATACAGTGGGTTTTCCATAAAACATGGCCCTAATTCTGCAATGCACATGCTTAAATCCATCCCTATTTAGCACAGAACTTAAGCATGTTTAACTTTAAGCACAGGGTTAAGTGCTGTCCTGAATAGGGCTGCTTCCCTAAATCAAGGCTCAGTCAGCAATATTAGTGAGCTTGAATTAATGAAGACCAAAAACCAGTCGGGAACAAACTCTGAAGGGCTTAATCAGTCAAAATTCCTATTGAAATCAATTTAATTTTGACTGAATACAAACCAAGTAAGGGATTTGGTCAGTTCTATAAAACTGACATTCCTGAGAGAGGGGCATGATTAATCTTTACAGCACTATAAATCCCAGTAGGCTGTGGGCAATATGTATAGTTTAATGGGCATCAACTGTTCAACAGATAACTAATATAACTGCAAAATCTTCAGGTCTGCTACAGATTACTGCTAATTGGCTAGACTTAGGGTGACCAGATGTCTTGTTTTTAAAGGGACAGTCCCGTTTTTGGGGACCTTTTCTTATATAGGCACCTATTACCCTCCACCCACGTCCTATTTTTTCACAGTTGCTATCTGGTCACCCTTCCTAGACTGTTTCACGATTTTGTTGTACTAACTGATCAGAGGAAGTTGATTGCATTTGGAAAAGGAAAATCCTTTAAAAGTTTAAGATACTTCCATACTGTGACATTGTTCCACTTAGATCCCAGTCCTGGAACCTATTCCATGCATGGTGGACCCTTACTCAGAATGGAGTAGATGGCACGGAGTAGAGGGCAGAATTGGAGCCTCAGGGCACTCAAGCACCCCGTCAAGGTGGTATCGTACACACTGCCCTTCCAATACACTGTGTACTGCCTCCTAGGAAACAAAACACTTAAGACTGTAGCTAATGAAGTCCCCAAATGAGGGAAGCCGGTCTGGCAAAAGCTGATTGATGTAACGGAAAGTCATACAAGAGCTGCCTTGACTTAAAAGGATAAATCTGTTGTATTGCAGACATCAGTGTCAATGTGTTTAGAAAGGAAGATTTCTGTGGAGTCAGAGGAAGTCAATAAAGTCATAATTAAGAAACTGTCTGCTGGCGATTCTTTACCAGCCACAAGCCATTCATTTGCTTCACTGCAGCTATTCAATAGGTGACAACATTAAACATGCACCAAATGAAATAGGTGGAGGATGAACATTTGTACATCTTGGAGCAGACATTTAAATACTTAATTTTTGTTTGTGTTCCTTCTGCAGAGTGTAAGGAGGATTCCTGTCAGAGTTAAGTAATTCTGGTATAATGAGAACACTGTTTCATACTTAATGGGCTTGCCTTGAGGTTTCCATTTAGACTGGCAAGATTTATGCCCTTTGTTGGGGAATAGTGATTGGAATTCCTTGACAATTAACACATTGCCAGTCCTGGGGGTTAAGATAAGATGACTATTTAGGTATTTTTTGAGAAACTGTAGAAGGCTGAGTCAATTTTTTTCTGCTTGTAGAACTCCATTGCTGGAAGTAAGATGAATTGGACTATGTAGTACCATAAATTTGTTCTAAGAATCTCTGATTGGTAACTGATGACAAGGAACTAGACATGGATTTGTTTAGTGTACTTACATGGTAGGAAGATGAAGTGGCTCAGGAAGAATAGTGAATTTCTGTGTATGTTGAAAAAGTTAAGCTTTGCTGGGTCTTCTCCACAAACTAAACTCTGCAACAGGAATGAACTACTGGACTTCATCCCATAAGTCAGTAAAAATATTGTCTCTAAAGTAGGTAAGAAGAGTATATGCATTTGAACACTGATTGAAATTGGACTATTGGTTAACACAAGGAAACACTGGATCATCTTAATAAGAAAACCAGCATTATTTCTAATCTCTCTGACTTCTGAGTCTCAAGTTTGCTTGTTTTTTTTGTTGTGGTTTGGTTTTTTTTGAGGTGGGGGGGAGTTGCGGAAACTTTCCAGACAACTGATTGTCAAATCAAACAAAAATAACCTTCATTCATTTATTTCTCTATGCTAATCTGTTTTATTTCCCTTCCTTTTCCCCCATAGCAACAGTTTGGCAAGTTGTCATTTTTAGTAATATAAACCTCTATCTGAATTATTGTTTTTGTGTTTGTCAATGTTTATTATATTGTTTATAAGGCCGACACAAACATTTGTAAACGGGAGCCATATTGCTGCTTTTCTAAGTCATTGGAAAGCTAGTCTTTGACAGGGTTACTGGTTTAATGGATGGAGGGGAAGGAGTAAATGTAATATCTTTGATTTTTAGTAAGGCTTTTGACAGTCTCACGTGACATTCTCACAAGCAAACTAGGGAAAGAGTCACCATGAAATTACTATAAGATGAGTGCAAAAGCTGGTTGAAAGACCATACTCTGAGTAGTTCTCAACGGTTCACCGTTAAACTGGAATGGCATATCTAGCGGGGGTCAGTCCTGGGTCTGTAACTAGTGAATATTTTCTTTAATTATTTTGATAATGGAGTGTATGCTTATACAATTTAGATGACACCAAGCACTTTGGTTGTAAGCACAATGAGGATAGGATTAGAGTTCAAATTGGAAAATTAGTGTGAATTCAGCAAGATGAGATTCAATAAAGAGAAGTGTGAAGTACTTCAGAAGGAAAAATCAAATGCAGACTTACAAAATAGGGACTAAATGGTGAAGTGGTAGTACTACTGAAAGGACCTGGGGGTAATTGTGGATCACATATTGAAAGAGTCAATGGTGTAATGCAGTTGTAAAAAATATTAATTGTTCGGGGCATATTCACAGGAGTGTTGTCTGTAATACATGAGGTAGTTGTCCCACCCTTTGGCACTGGTGAGGCCACAGTTAGAATACTGTGTCCAGTTCTGGACATCAAACTTCAGGAAAGATGCAGACAAATAGGAGGGAGTCCAGGGGAGATCAACAAAATGTTAAAAGGTTAAGAAACTAAGCATGTTTGGTCTTGATCTATGGCAAGTGAGATTTAGATTATATAGTAGGAGAAACTTTCTAACTGTAAGAGTAGTTAAGCTCTGGAGTAGGCTTCCAAGGATTTTGTGGAATTCCCATCACTGGAGGTGTCTAAGAACAGGTTGAACATACACCTCTCAGGAATGGTCCAGTTTTATTTGGTTCTGCCTCAGCACAGGGTGCTGACCTCAACTTCTCAAGGTCTCTTCCAACCTTACATTTCTATGAATCAGAGACCAATAGCTCTCTGAACTTAGAAATAGTTATCAACATCTCATCACAATAAGACAGCAAATGCCTCTGGAAATCTGTCAAATACTGTCTGGAAATCAATAAAATGTTTTCTGCCCTCTGTTTATAATAAGATGCTGTAACAAGACAAGGTCATGTGAACTATAGTGACCTCTCATCAGTGTTTAAAAATGATGTATGAACACTATCACTAACAATAGAGGCACTATGGCCTAGAGCACTAGACTGAGACTCAGGAAAGTTAGGTTCTATTCCTGGCTCTGCTGCTGGTCTGCTGAGTGACTTTGGGCAAAGCTGATTTGCATCTCTGTGCCTGAGTTTCCCGTTCTTAAAATGGGAATAATGACAGTTCCCTCCTTTGCAAAGTGCTCTGAGGTCTATTGATAAGAGCTAAATAGTATTAATATTTAAACATCTATTGTGGTGAAACCTGAAATAATCACTTCCATATTTTAAACCTTCAATTTGAAATCATATTCCACAAAGTTGATCATTTTAGGGTAATAAAAATGCAAAGTCAGCCTGCTTTCATCTTGTACTAATAAAATATATTTTATGGGTGACTTTATGATGTGACTATACCAAAACATTACAATCATGAAGCAGAGAAGAGGCCTTTTGGCGACCCTCAAACCAACAATGGAGTTGGGGTGAGGGGGCTTCCAAGATTGCAACAGAGAACTTGGGGATGATGCAAAGCTGCCTATGGAAACACTTGTTTGTAGATGAACTCGGGCAACAAAATTTGGCTTTGGATTGTGAAACCGCAAAGCTTGTAGGTGTTCTCAGTTTGGGGCTTGGTATGATCTATTATAAAAATGGATTAGGATCTGAGTTCAAATTGCTTAGGGACTGTGATTTTTAGCTATTATGGCAAATCCTAAAATATACAGAATTCCTTCCTGCCCCACCCCCAAGTTCATGGGTGAGATCCTGACCCCACTGAAGTCAAAGGACATTTTCCAGTGTCTTCAGTGGGGCCTAGGAGTCATTCCATCTGTTTTTGAATGTAGTGTTTGGACTTTGGCTCGTTACTACATGAAATACAGCCATCTGATTCTACCACAGCTATTAAACATAATAATTTTCTCCCACTAGTTGGCAGTTGGGATTTTTGCTATATCCATTAAATATATCTATACCTCTACTACATTTACAATTCAACTCACTTCTTAAACAAATACCTGTTAAAAGAATAAACCTGTCAGAAAAAGCTGCTTCTTGTGCACAAAAAATATAAATTACAGTATGCCAAAAGAACAGACCTGCAATAAATTTTCTATTCTGCTCCTAAAATTACACACAATAATGTAGTGGAACTCTATTAAACAAAATAAATCTGTTGAATCAATGACTTCTCAGGGTGATATACAGACATGTATAAACCATAAGAGAAATAGCATGCAGAGCCTGAATAGAAAGGGAAAAATATAAATTAAAATAAATGGAAGCCAATTGCAAATAAAATTACTCATCTCCACAGCAGAAAGGATAGCTAAAGAAATCAACAGTATATTTTGGAATAAGTTTAAATACTCATAGTAACAAACATAAGGAAAAGAGTAAATACCAGCAGACCACAAAATATAGGTTATTGCTTGATGCATGTAATTTTCATCCTACAACTGCAGTTGACTTGGTGTGAGTACATGGGTCCACCACTGCAGTAGCAGCTGTAGGAGAGAAGCCATCTATTTAAATGATGAATTCTAGTATACAGGTAGAGGACTGGGTATCCAGATGTTATTAGGACATGATACAGAAGGTGATGAGCTCCTTCTGAGAGATTCTTTCATCACTTTTTGGGTCAGGCCCATCATAGGCGCTGACTTCCCCTCTAACCGGGGGCTGCGCTATTTGCCCCAGGCCCTGTCCCCACTCCACCCCTTCCCCAGCTCCGCCTCTTCCTGCCCCCTACTCCTTTTACATTTTAAAGTGTACTCTTGAAGTTTATGCATCAGATTGCAAACAGAGGAACTCTCATCTTGCCAGAATGCAGCAGAGGAATGCGAGACATTCATTCAAGGGAAGCATATAATTAGGCAAACTGGTCAAAAGGACCTCCCCTTATTACATTTTATTTTAAACAAGGTGACATTTGAAAAACCTCTGGATGGGACCTCACTTTAACATAACCCAATATCCAAGTTGAAACTTAGTTGCTAAGAAGTTTGGTTTAAAACTGTGATCCAGAAAGTCCCTAAAAGGGAGGCCAGTTAAAGTCCTAGATCACCTTATGTTGGCTATAAGGCAGGTATCTGAGATTTCACCAACAGTTTCTGGCCTTATTTTATAAAACTGTTTCATAGAGGCAAAATTCTGCTCACCTTACTCCAACCCACTGACTTAATGGAAGTTTTGTGTTAGCAAGGCAAGCAGGATTTGGCCCTGAATATATGAGGACAACAATATAATGATTAGTGTGGAAGCAATGCGACACGAACTGTTGTGGTCACAAATGCATTTTGGTTCAGCACTAAAAAGAGAACCATTCTCAGATGGCATAAATTGAAATAGCTCCACTGAAGTCAGTGTAGTTCCACTGATTTATACCAGCTGAGTACCTAACTCAGAATATGTATATTATGGGTAGAGGAGGTTGGAACTTTTCTGAAGGAATAGTTTTCCATTAGAAAATGCTGACTTAACAAAACTGAAATGTTTCTCAGAAACGTATCGGCTTTTGTCAAAATGTTCAATGGGAAATTATATCAATGTTTTGTTTCAACCTTATTATTTCCACTTTTATGTTGGGATAAAACCAAATTTTGAAATCTTTGGATTTCTTGTGGGTTGTGAATTTTTTTCTTTTTTTTTTACAATATCTAATTGTGAGATTAATAGACTATGAAACAGAATGGTATTAATGTATACTTAGCTGATGGATTCCTTTTAAAATCCACTTGAGGATTTTATACCTTTTTTTTTCCTCAGTGTGATGGGCTTTAAAAGTTCCTGCATGGCTACTGCTGCTATGCAATTGCTCCAATTCCTCTACTTAAAGCTTCTCTTGTAGAAATCATGTGGGAGAATTCATGAATCCAGCCACTCCCACTAGAAGGAGGATTGGAGATTTTACTCTCTCAAACTGTAAATATTCCTGCTCAAAGTGAGATGTTTGATCTCCCTACTGTTATCGGGAGGTTTGATTTTTATTTAATTTTCTCTATTTGGCTGCCTCCTAGTGTAGGATTAATGTATGTGGGTAATAGACAGGGATAGTCTTGTTCTACTATAGACCCAATCTTGGAACAAATGTTTTTAATGTTTACTGATTTCTTCAGGAAGAGAAGGATGTTTTTTAAAATCTCACTTGATGATTTTGGGCCAGATTTCCCTTCTCCTTAGTCATATTTTATAGTACTGGGCTTCACTGTTAGTCCCACTGAGATCAAAGAAGTGTTGCCAGGGTCAACTATGGATCCACATGAGTAAGAATCTGACTCCTAGTAAATATGTAGAATAGCTATCCTCTTTATTTGCTTCTCATATTTGCAAGAATATTTATTGATTTTGCATTCTTGAGAGATCAATAACCAAATACTAGAACCATCTCTCTACTTATATTGTCCTTATCCTCAACACAAACTCTCTTGTATCATCTCAATATGCATCTTTTTTTTTTTTTACAAGACTCCATAATCCCTTACCAATAATGTCCCTGTGCCTCTTATTTCATTTTGTATATCCCTTCAGTAAACTCCTGGTGTTTTAAATCCCCAATCATTTTTCTCATTCAACCGTGTCTGTTGTTTCAATATTTTCATACTTATGTTCAACAATATGTAACTCCCATTCAGCAATTTTACTGTATAAAATGTGCAGCTTTTCTCTTAGCTCTCCTTTGATTTATATTCTCACTAGAGGTATCTCCTACTGAACATTGTTAACCAGTGGATAAATTATCTTGGGATTTAGGCAGCAACATCTAAATCTCTTTTCACCTTCATTTTATATATATATATATATATATATATATATATTTTCATGTAATTTCCCATATTATCAGTCAACTGGTTTGCTCCTGAGCTCTTGAAAGAGAGCCTTTTTCTCATCTGTTTTTCTCCCAAGCCTGACTCAGGTGCCTGATAACTTTCTTACAAACCAATTTATGAAGGCAAGGTCTAACATTTCCAAATTGAGAGTGCAGGTGCTCTGCACCTTTTGAAAATCAGGCCACTTACTTAGGCATTTGGATTTAGGAAACCGTTTGAAAATTCCAGCCAAGAATTTCTGGCATGTGTCACTGAAAATTAGGAAGGAGCAATGACTTGCTTTTCTTGCAAAAGCACTGATAAATCTAAAGGCATAATGGTATTCATGTTTCCTGTGCTGTGCTACAGTTGTAAGACTTCAGGAGAAAACACTGATTTTTCTGTGAGATCTTCACTGCCATGTAGTGTATTGCGATGCAGATCTTCTTAATTTCTATGCAGTATCATACATAGTCTGAAACTGAATCTACCCACATAAAGTGTCAGTAGTTGGGCTCTACATGTGTGGGGTGGTAAAAGCCTCTATCCACCTCAGGGCCAGGTTGTTTGGGTGCTGTGCAGCCCTCACTATAGGTACTACCCCAACCTATGGACTAGCTTGGTTACTCTACCTTGGTTGCATGGGATCTCCCTGAAACATGCCTTCTATGATGACTCTGCATAGACCTGCACAGAAGCCTGTTCTGTGTAATGCACGGGGGTGTTTAGGAATGACCTGCTGACTGCTCACCTTGACAACACCTGGAGCTGCCTCTGCATGTCTTAAGTGGTGCAGAGCACTGTCCACTCGTGAATTTCACCTGGATTTTTACAGTGCAAGCCAACACTTCTCAACTGTACCATCGCTGTATCCCCAGAAGTTTATTTACAAATGGAAATATACTGACACTCTCCTCTCCCTCCCACCCATCCCCCAAATGGTAATGAGTAAGGCTAAGATTTTTGTCACAGATATTTTTAGTAAAAGTCACGGTTAGGTCATGGGCAATAAAGAGAAATTCATGGAAGCCCATGACCTGTCCCTGACTTTTACTAAAAATATCCCTGACAAAATGCAGAGCCCAGCAGCGGGGTCCCCACACCGCCTGCAGAGATTGGGCAGCTGCGGGGGCCGTTCCAAGCTCTGGGGGCTCGCACTGCTCTTGGGGTCTCGGAGCTCCAGGGCCCCCTGGCTCTGAGCTCTGGGGTACCCCAGGGGCTGAATTCACAGAGGTTGCAGGAAGTCTTGGATTCCATGACCTCCTTGAAAAAAATCGTAGCTTTAGTCTTGCTTACATAAATATGCACAGTGATACAATGTCTAATAGGTGAAATAAATACCTAATTGAAAGCATCCCTGAACCGGCATCCTTGCAGTAATAATGAATACAATTAAAATACATGTTTGTAAGTGTGTATTAGAGATGTGATCAGCAAACAGATGCATTCCTCATGTAATGAGGTGTTTAGGCTGCTTGGTAAATGCATAGCTTATATTTTCCACTCATAGACTTCAAGGTCAGAAGGGATCATTATGATCATCTAGTCTGACCTCCTGCACATTGCAGACCACAGAACCTCAACCTGCCCACTTCTGTAATGACCCCTAATCTCTTGTGGGTTTTTTTTCCCTATGATCAAGTAATTCTCTCTCTCAAACATCCCAGGAGAGGTAAAAGGAGACAGTCTAAAGCCTGCTCAGTACAGGAAAGAGTTAGAGCTCAAGAGCCAGATACTTCCCTACACAGAATAAATGCAAAGTTGGAGCAGGAATTTCCATCATGACTTTGAGCTTTATTTCCTCCTGACCATACTGGTGATCCTTACCAGTGTTCCAGCTAATTTTTTCCCACCCATGTGTGGAATGAATTTTGTTATGTGCACCAATATGGAGGTGATGTGTCACACATCACCTCCATATTGGTGCACATAACAAAATTCATGGGGCCGGGTGGGGCCAAGGGATTCAGAGTGTGGGAGGGGGCTCGGGGCTGGGGCAGAGGGTTGGCATTCAGGGGAGTGAGGGCTCCGGCTGGGGGTGAGGGGATTGGGGTGCAGTGGGTCTCCACAGAGCTACCGTGGGGAGAGAGGACTCCCCCACAGCTCTATCTCCCTGCAACACCTGGGCTGGAGGGGGGGAGGCACCTCTCCCCCAGCTGTGGCAGGTCCAGGCCGGGCTGGGTTGGAGCCTGGGGAGGGGTGCTTGTCCCCTGGCCACAGCAGGTTCAGGTCTAGTTGAGTCTGGGGCTTCGGGACAGGCATCTCTCCCTGCTGTGGTGCTTAATAGGCAGCTGCAAGACCATGCAGCTTACAGGGAACTTACATTCTTACTCCATTTTTATGCAGGCAAACTGCATAAAATGGCATTTTGCCTGTGTAAGGTCTGAACAAAATCTGGGGACCAAATTATGGAGCTCATACTCAAACAGAATAATTAACGAAGGGTCTTAAATCACCATTACTTCCTCTAAAGATGACATCAAATTATGCCATACTCTGTACTGCATTATTTAATTTGAATCTCTTTTTCTGGTCTCCATGTCACCCAATATAAATGGCATAGAACTGAGATGGCACAAGATAAAACACTCCCTATAGTCTAAATATGTTCCAGAAATACATGAGGGCAGATATTTGTAACTTTCCCTTTGTAGATTTTGTGTTTAGTCTGAGGAGTAGTTTAAAATGATACATACAGATTTCAAGAGTGCTGTCAATAGTAGTTACAAAGCAGAGCAGGACAAACTTTTACTGTTCCATGGGCTCACACTGCACTCCTGGGGTATTTGAACTGCCTATGGAGAATCAGGAGGAACTTTGTTAAATCTTAACATTTTTCTCTCCCACAGTGGATTTTGGTTAAATTCAGGTTTCCCATGCCTCAGGACTCTTAAAAATAGAGTTCCCCTTGTAATTTTTGTGATATGGCAATAAAATGTAATCATCACAGGAAGTTATGGTGTATCCGACATGTTCTAATTTATAGAGCAGATTGAAATGTTTTGAATTGACTTTTACAATGATGTTTTCGTAGAAAATTCATATATTGAGGGAAATAAACCCTGAAAAATGTTGATGAACATTTATATCAGTGTGTTAGCTCATCGAAAACCCTATTACCAAAAATGGAGTTTTTATGAAAAATTGCATTTAAAAAAACTACTCTTCTTTTGCCTGATCTAATCTTTTTTTCTGTGGTTGTTCTGAGTACTCAGGGCTATTCCCACACAGGCCCACCTTGAACCAAGCTAGTGTAGATTTAATAGTGTAGTTGCTATGGGAGTTTCTTGGAGGAAATCAGACAGAATAGTGGCAATTGAGGGGCAGGAAGAGATGTTTGAAATCAATGGAGTTGAGTTCAATTACACTCTTGCTCATTTTGACTTCATGGGACTACTCCTGTGAATAAGAAACAGGATTTCACCCAATAGAGAAATTATAAAAACAAAACAAAACACCTGCAGTGGACAGTTTTCTTAGAGTGGGTTTTCTAGAACTCTGCTCCTCAGTCTCCAGGCCATTGCTATAGATGACTGTAATCAAACAAGTTGCACATTTCAAAAAGAACCGGACGTACAGCTCAGGGTTTATACTGAGCACCTCAATCTAGCTCTTAACCACACTTGTGGAGTACATGATACAATTAGTTGAATCAAAAGAGAAAAAACCACCCTTTCCTTTTCCTTGACACAATAACTGTGTGTAACAAAGTTGAAAAGTGAGGTGCTAATCCCTGATTCTAATAATGCAACTGAAAACCTTTTGCATGGTGAAGCGGACAAAGTCATACTGCAGTGCTTAAGTTTCAGGAACTGTTTTCCCCCTTGAGTGGAATCAACTACTTTTTGCAAGGCACAGGCTGTGCAACTAGTCTGACAGCACAAACATTGGGTTCATCTACCTTCTATGCTTGTTTGATTGGGGCACTCCTTCTTTGGAAACCTGTAATGTTACTTCTGCCACTCTGTAAAGTCCTGTAGTCATCTAATATTGATCAGGTTCAGGTTTCTGAATCTGTAAAAGAATGCTTAAAAACTACCGAAGATGACAGAATACTACGAGCATGAAGCTAGTTAGATCTTTCAGAAAGTAAAAATGTTTGTCTGAGGAGGCTGGCTACTCCTCTTTTGATCCCTGGAGTGGTAATGAAAAAGGCAAAGTTACCAAGTCAACACAATTCTGTCCACATGCCAAGCAAGTTATTTCAAACAGCAGTTTATATCATGTACTTGGACCGTATAATTCAAGAAAGACGTGAAATTTGATCAAGATGATAATGCCTGTTACCCTGATGGGCCGCAGGTTGCCCACCACTGATATACATTGTTCAAGCTTTTAAATACTTGGGATTTTCCCTGAAAATGTTGAGTGCTCTTGGAAGGCTTAAAAACCCCACTTTACTCCAGCATGGGTGTTTTTTGTTTTTTTTAATTAAATTAAATGGATCCTGAACATCTTACTATAAAACCGAGAGATCAAAAATAGCCTTGGGAAAAATTTGAATGGGTTAGTTCAAAACCCATGATGCCTAGATTTTATTATTTGATCATACATCATTCATATAGCTGTTAAAGTGAGGAAACAGATTTCCCACCCAACTACCCCCTTTTCTGGTCACTGATAGGCTGTCAAGATAACTGTGTCATTTGGATTCCGATCATTTAGATAATTGGAATATTGGTATAAAGAGGTATATCTTGTTTAGGAAGCACAGGCAAAGCAAAAAAAGGAAGGTATGTTGCATTATACATGAAGAATATATTCACTTGTTCTGAGGTCCAGAAGGAAGTAAAAAGCAGAAAAGTTGAAAGTCTGTGTGAAGATAAAAGGGGAAAAACAGGGTTGATTTTATGGTAGGGATCTACTCTAGACCACAAAATCAGGAAGAAGAGATGGATGAGGCATCTCTAGAACAATTAACAGAAATATCCAAAACAAAAGGCCTGGTGGTAATGGGGGACTTTTCCAGCAAACGTCTGGGTAGTTAAAGTAATATGGCAAAACACAATGTCCAATAAATTCTTGGAATATATTGGGGACAACTTTTTTGTTTTTGATGGTGGAGGAAGTAAGTGGGACACAGTCATTTTAGACTTGATTCTGACTAATGAAAGGAATAGATTGTGAATCTGAAGGCAATTTGGGTGAAAGTGGACAAATTGGAGAGAGTTGGTGACAGGTATGTCAATTTCTTGCAATATCCTTGGGGGAAAATGTTATTGAATCAAATTTAAATATCTTTGGAACCTACTGCATTAAATGCAAAATTTATGTATTATTTTGGGCTGGGATTTTGTTACTTCCCACCCGCACCCCCCAAAAGGTGTGATGTGACCTCTGGGAAGAGTTACGAGCTTCAGAGGACCATGCCAGACAATCATGTACTCTTGGAACAAACAGTGTCAAGTGGTTTTCCTGGGAATTTCTAGGGGGAGTTGAATGCAAAATCCCCATCTCCAGTTATGCAAAAACCCCAACTTTTAAAACTACACCCTGTGGAGATGACCATTATCTTTTGATTAACTGCTCCTGGAATGTCAAGATCAAAGGCCCAAGCTTAATAAAGGAAAGATCTGACCTATTTATGGGGGTGGTAGTTCTGAGGTTATGCTGCTATGAACTTGTAACAACAGAAAAAACCCTTTGTGGTGTTTGAAGGACTGACTCTTATTAGATGCCTTGTTGCAGTGGGGAATGATCTCTGGTAAGCTTATTAGCATGAATGTAGGGTTTTGTTTTCTCTGTAATGCTTCATCCTAAGGATAAACTTCTTGCTTAGAAATAGTTGTGACCCAAGGACCTCTTGATGCCAATTTGCAGAGGATACAGATATGCACATGGGGTAAAGGGATTATCTGGGTTCATCATAAGAGGTCATGTAAGGTCTCTACTGAAAGCATTTGTCACAGTTACATCTCAATGATTATGAAGGCATGTCAAAATATATACATAATTCCTTACATATTTTCCATTTATGTTCTCTGGGCCTTGTATGTAAAGGTAGTGTATCTTGAGACAAACTTCTCCAGACAGGAGATTGGAGACACTTACCTCCCTGGTGGACCATTGTGTATTTTGTGTGTCAACAGAAGTCTATTAGCATACTGAGTTGTGCTACTGAAGACCTTGTAGAGACTTCAAAAGGGAACTAACAGGAAGAGATAAGAAGTGGGGATGGAGAAACCCTATTTTAAGGGGAACATCAAAGGTCTGGTATATCTGAAGGTGCATGCAGAGAGACACCCTGGCATCCTTCAATCTGAGGACAAGCTGCCAGTGAGCTTGACTTTATGAAATGAGGATCTTAGCAAACCCAACTGAAAATACTGGAAAAGGACCTGTGCTAAACAGGGGAATGTCTTGAGTTAAGTTTAGGCTCTAAAAAATGTTATGATTTTATTTTGTATGTAACAATAGATTGGCAATATTCTTACTTGTTATTATTTGAACCTCTATTTGTTGATAGCACTTGGACGTTCTGGTTTTCACTATACATATAAATTTGTGTCAAGTGGAAAGGTAATCCTGAATTGAACCTAATAAGCTGGTGTGTATTCCTTTTGGGAATAAGAGATTTGAGAGTGTTCAGTGAAGCAGGAACTGAACACTCCAGAGGGGTGCTTGGAGGATTTAGGTTTTGGTGTGTGCCTATCTCTAACTTGTACAGAAAGCAAGGCCTGCTGAGTCCTGGAAGTTATCACATGTGTTGCCAGATACTGGTGAAGTCAGGGACAAACAGCAGGCACAAACAAGTCTTCCAAGTGCAGATGTTTGGGGAAAGCAAAAAGGCATGGCTTTTGTCTGTTTCCCTTAAGCCTGGTTGGTCAGGAGGAAATCATAATATACTCCAAAACAAAAACAGCACAAATAAAAAAACAGCTATCTGTGGCCTCAGGTGCCTTAATAAGGGCTTAGTTTCTAAAGCTGCAAAAGATATCTAAGAGAACAAGGTTTCTTATAGGGGAGGAAAGACAATTTTAAGGGACAGGACTAGGAGAGAGAAGGCCAGATACTCAGCTAGTGTAAACTGAGTTATCTCAATTGAATGCAATAGAAGCTAGATCAATTTACACTGCCTGAGGATCAGACCTCGAACTTATTCCAGGCTCGTCCAGATTTCCTCTGTGTATTTGGGAGAATCACATCACCTATATTCCTGCAATCTCCTCTGTTAAATGTGAGTGGCCTAGTGGATAAGGCACTGGACTAGACCTTAGGAGACTTGGGTTTAATTCCAGGCCATGCACTGGTTTGCAGGATAGTCTTGAGCAAGTCACTTCTCCTCCCTATGCCTCAATTTCTCATCTGTAAAATTAGCACAATAGTGCTGACCTCCTTTGTAAAACACTTTGAGATCTAGTGCTGAAAAGTGTAAGAGCTAAGCATTATTATAACTCCTCCTCACTTTCCCTCTCCTTCTCTTATATGACAATCATAGTGAGTACTGATGTTTTTTCCAGTCTCTAATCAAGAGCAAAGAAACTTTTCACTATTTCCAAGTTATTGTAAGACACAAATCTGAGAGGGAGAACTATTGAGCTGTATGTCAGTTCATCACTGCCGAACAATTCGCTGTCACTGAGCTTGTATTGGGTTATGGAGAAGACTGATGGATGCAGCACTGTGACTGATGAGCTGCTTCTGCACTTTATTGGTTATTTAACCTATTTCAGAACATCTGTCCAGCTAATGTGGTTTGAGAGAGAGCCTTCCATCTTCACAAGAATGCAATGCCCCCCAGTTAATGAAAAGGAACTAAATTCAGACTGGTAGAAATGAACAATTGGAGAGTCTAAAAATGAGCTACTCTACATGACATTAAAATAGCATAAATTAACTTTATAGAGTGGTTAAAATACAGAAGGCGATGTTTTGGTGGGAAAAATTCAACAAATGCAAATAAAAGTCCAATCATGCTACTGAGAATACATACATATAGCTAAAATCTGGGCTCACCATGCACACTTCTGTAAACGCCATACTGCAAAGAGGAATTAAATATAAACTGCATAAAAGGATACAGCAGAAGGATACAGTTAATCACATAAAATATGTTTAAATGACACAAACCCCACAAAAAGCATCACAATTACAATTAAAAATCAGGAATAGAGAGACAGATTGACATAATTTCTCTCATGCTCTTTCCCCTTCCCTGAACCAAAAATTCAATGACAAGACAGAACAGGGGGCGGGGGGGAAGCTCACCAGAGCAGAAATATGAGGCCCTATAGCGCTGGTGGGCAACCTGCGGCCCATCAGGGTAATCCACTGGCGAGATGATTGTTTACATTTGCATGGCCACCCACAGCTTCCAGTGGCTGCGGTTCACCGTTCCTGGCCAATGGGGGCCCCCCCAGCGGATTACCCTGATGGGCCACGTACAGCCCAGGGGCTGGCTACCACTGCCCTAAAGGATGGACTCTGAGAGTTGCATGGTACGTCACCAGATGACCTCAGTTGAGGTAGAAGCAGCACTAGTACTTACTCTGAATTTATAAAACTGGGAGTCTGTTTTTCATTATAGATCTCAATAAATCATCCCTCTCTTGCTTTCTCTTGGAAATTGCCTCACTTGCTGCTTTTACTGCCATTCTTCAGTTACATTCTTTCTGGAGGAGCTGCACAAGGAAAACCAAATAAAACTGATGTCCCATAAAAATCATTAGGCGCATAGATTTGCAGAGGATTTCTGGGATGTTTTCAATGGCAACTTAACTTTGCTACACAATTTCTGAAGTTTTCAAACCCTAACAATGTTCCTCTATGCATTTGTCTTTAGTGAGATCTGAAGGCAGTAGTGCTGGGCAAACCACAAAAGTTTGAGTTCAGGTTCCATTCAAATATCAAAAAGTCTGAATGCTTCTGACCCATTCCTACCTCCTGTCTGCCCCAGCACTAGCAAACTTTTTGTAGCAATGCTTCACCAGCAGCACAGCTGGCCCGGTGGCAACAACTGTGGAAGCTGTAGTATAGATAATATAGGGTTAGATGACATGGTGATAAAAGCATCTCAGTTGCATAACCAAGGCAAAATGCTCCACTTCCTCTGATCCATAGTATTGAATCAGATATCTTGAGGAATCTTTAGTCTCATGTTTTAAGGATGCTACGTTACATCTTCCATCATTTTGGTCCAGTTTGGGCAAATTATGCCTATAAAAGCTGAGCACAGAAAGAAGGCCTTTGGCAAAGAACAGCATTAGGTATAGGGTTTTTTTAGCACTTCCAGCCAATACAGGTTGGAAACAGGAGGTAAAATAACTAACTAAAAATGTCTCAAACTTAATAAATGCTTAAACTGTGTTCTATTTTTTTACAAAGAGCTAATGGTTTGTTTTATTTGTTTGAAGTGGGTTATATATTGCCTGAGACTAGTTTCTCCTTCCTCCACTAGATGGGTATTCCATATTGCAGCAAGGCAGAAAATCCATGTCTCTGTTACACTACCCAGCCATTCCTCTGTACCCCTTATCCAAAGAACTATAACCCTTTGTTATAAAACTTTGGCCCCTGATTTCAATGTAGGCAATGGAGCTGACCACCTGCCTCAAAGCAGCAGCACTGCACTTGACACATTTTCATCAGGCGTGAGGGGTGGGTCAAGTTGCAAGATGGACCAGTTTTAATGGTATTCGGTTTTGGCTTCTCCCTCTGAAACTATCCATTGGGACCAACCATCATCACCTACTTTCATTACAGTAATGGAAATAGGCCAACAATGCTGACTTTGTACAACATATGTGAATGAGTTCTGATGCAAGCTATTTTGCACTTACAGTTCTAGAAAAGTATGAGGTATTGTGAAGAAATTGCTAAACTAACAGTGTTGAGACAGCATTTGTTTGCCTATTGAGTCACCGAAAGCAGTTGAGTTGAAAAATATTGGTGATTACATTATTTGCCAGCTGTTGGAAAATGTCATTCTTTCATGAATATTGAGTTATAATCTATAGAATGGATTGAGTAAGGGAAAATTTGTATTGGCAAATAATGAGTGTGACAATTGATGAGGAAAATGTATTGAATACATTGTACATAAATATTTTTCAGCCAGCCCCTCAAATCATAGACATTCAAATTATGGCAGCTAGAAAAAAATGGCACTTCGACAAATCCTTTACAGCTGATACCTCATTATCAGATATGATAAAATTACCATTTGTGGGCAAGGAGTGATATAATGAGCCATTCATTGATCTTGACATGCAGTTTTTGTGACATAGTGACTGCGGAGTGAGATTTTTTTACTCCAAAAATGTCAGTGGTGTTTGCTGATAGTCATCAGATGATGACTTTTCTGTCAATAAAGACCTGAGATGGATTTGACTTAGTAGTGGTGACCTAAAGGTGATGTCCGTAAACCATTAATCTGATTACCTAAGACATCCCATCCCTTTTCATTGTCTTTTCAGATGTATTAATAGAAGTGTTGTATGTAAGACATGGATGGCAATTGTCCTACTCTTCTCAGCACTGCTGAGCCCCTCAGCTTGAGGACTGTCCAATTCTGGGCAGCACACTTCAGGAAAGATGTGGACAAATTGGAGAGAGTCCAGAGCAGCGCAGCAAAAATGATAAAAGGTTTAGAAAACCTGACCAATGAGGAAAGGTTAAAAAAACTGGGTATGTTTAGTCTCAAGGGGAAAAAAGAACTGAAGCGGAACCTGATAACAGTTTTCAAATACGTTAAGGGCTGGGCTGTGTTCCCCACAGGGACCCCTGAGAGAGCAAATTAGGCCAGGCAGGCCTAATTAGCCAATTAAGCAGCAAGTGGGGAGAGAGGCTACAAGGAGGCCACTAATAAGAAGCAGACTCAGCTGGGCAGGAAAAGGAAGGGTCTGTATAAAGCCCAAGAGCTGTTGGCTGTAAGAAGGCAGGTTGCAGTTATTCTCTGAGAGGAAGGAGCTGGGAGGGTGGCGCACCAGAGAGGGTGGGAACCAGTGATATAGGCAGTAGCCCAGGGAAAAGCAGTAAGGACTAAGCTAGTCCAGGCCTTGGATGCATGTTATAGGGTACCTGGACTGGAGCCCAACACAGAGGGAAAGCCTGGGTTTCCCTACCAGCCATTAGGTAGTGGCACAGGGTGTTGGAGACATCAGATGGATGGGTAGTCTGGAAGGACTGTGATTTTTCCCAGAAGGGGAGGAACTTGGGAGGACCAAGCCACAGGCCAGAAGCTGCTGCTCCAAAAATAATAGGGGCTGTGGACTGAGAGAAGAAGACAAGTAGAGAGACTGCTGAGGATGGTGCAGCACCTGACAAAGCTAATTTCCAGGGTGACCAAAAGGAGGCACCATGAGAAGTGAGAACCATGTCACAGGCTGTGATAAAGAAGACTGTGATCAATTGTTCTCCCTGTCCACTGAAGGTAGGGCAAGAAGGACTTAATCTGCAGCAAGAAAGATTTAGGTTGATAGTGGGAAACCCTTTCTAACTATAAGGGTAGTTAACCTTTGGAATTGGCTTCCCAGGGGTAGTTGTGGAATCCCCATGATTGGAGCCTTTAAAGAAAAATTTGGCCTGTCAGGGATGCCCTAGGTTTACTTGGTCCAGCCAAAGTGCAGAGGCCTGGACTTGGTTTCTTCCAGCCCTATGTTTCTATCATACTGTGATTCTATGGGTTTTTTTAATTGGTAGTTAGGTATTTTGAGTAGGATTTTCAAAAGCTTAAATCTGGGAGTGGTAAAACTCCCATTGACTTCAGAGGGAGCAGATTCAGCCAATGCTGAGTGCCTTTGAAAAGCCCATCTGTTGTGTGTTGTCTATAGTGCTGCTAATGGGTACTAAATGCAGGGAAGGGCTAATGGAACGATTTACCTGCTGCAGATGTGGTCTATGACAAGCTCTACTCACATTTTTGTTGCTTGGAAAAAAGACAAAGACAGAGGGAATGTGGTTTAACGAGTCTGTAGTATTATTAACTTAACCAGTATAGGTCTTCAGTACTGTCTACCATTTGAGGAAGGACACTCAGAGCCCTTCCCACCTTGAAACCCTTAAATTTGTCTCAGCACCATTGCTGTGATCTCCCATCTCCAGGAGAGCATCTGATGTGTCAGTTAAATGCAGCAGCAAGTTCCCAGCCTGCAGGTCTGTGAGTAGACATTTTTGTTGTACTGAGCAATCTTTTTACAAAAGACACTAATGCCAGTTTCTAGTGAGTGACTCATCCCCAAGAATTGACAAACAGCAAACAGCAAGCTCTCTTGCTGCTTATTACTGCTCCCCCAACAGAGCATTTCTAAAAGCTTGCTTGCACACTGAAAACTTGTCTAACTATGTGTAACAGTACCATCTAGTGACCCCTGCCATAATACTAAACAGTGCATAAGCAAGCTCTATAAATAGTCTCAAAATTGTCTCCAGAAGGGTCAGAATGACTGGCTTTTCTTTTAAGGACATTTATGGAATGATTTTAAAACACATTCAAGAACATGCTAAACTCTCAGTAAATACAGCTTCTACTTACAAAATATAGCTTTGAAGCTAAAAAGGGTCATTTAGCTAGTTCTGAATACTAGGATTCAGATGTATGGATTTATATAGCAAAATTTATGCTGTTTTAGGCGGGGTGTGCTAACTATTCCTAATGCAGAAGCATAAATACTAGAGTGAAATGATAGTGGCTAAATAGCTAGGGTGCTTTCGTAGCTTCTCATAAGTGTGTTCTTCAGCTTTCTATAAGGGGTTGTTGCATGCAAAGGTCGGTGAGAATGTGAGGTCTCCCAGCAGGTTATGGGAAAATTGCTGTGCTGCTTAATTCTGACAAATACCTACGTCTCTATAGATACTGAATGCTTTTTACATTTAAATAGGTATAATTTGTGACTGTCCCAATTGTAATTACCCTATAACATTAGCAAATTTACTATTTCTACAACTTTAAAAAATTTCCAGATTGTTAGATACAAATGGAAACAGTATCACCCTGGGGCCAGGAGCAGCAAGCATGCTTCCAGACTATTTATACCTGAGAGGGACCGGAGCTCAGGTTTCCTAGGACCATTAAGCTAAGTGAATTTTATTGCCATGATATTAGGCATTTTATTGCCAGGCTGGTGTATAGGAAAAGCAATTTATCACAACCCAGAGCATGCCACTTTAGAGAGAGAGGTATGGGCCCCATTTCAACAAAGTTCTTAACTATAAGCATCAACAGGACTACTTGTGTGCTTTGCTCAAGGTTCCTAAGCATGTGATTGACTTTCATGCATTTCTGGGTGGTAAGAGTAGCTGGCCCCTAAAATGAAATTGAGCCCAACTCTCCTGATCCAGTCCAGGGGCACCTGAGATTGGGTTAATGAAGAGGATGGGGCTGCACCCATAGGTGATGGAAGTAAGGGTAAGGGAGCGAGGGGGTGCTGCTGTACTCCCCGGTTTGAAGCAGTTTCCATTATATGCAGGGTTTACAGTTTGGTTCAATGGTTTTCAGAACCCCCACCATACAAATTGTTCCAGCAGAAAGGAAGTGGGGGGGTAGACCAGAATCCTTGAAGTAAAGAGAACTCAGAAGAAAAGCAAACCTGGATAGAGAGCTTCAGGGAACAGGTGCCACTGAAGGGGAGAGTTCCCTAGTTGAGCAGTGGAGGTGGATCAGGCTGGTGAAAGTAGGAGACAGGAAAACAGTCAGGAAATCACCTCCACACTTCCCCAGGCCAGAAAGTCACTGATGGAGAGGACTGAAAACTGAGAGCAGCAGAGGTTACATGACTGATGGTTCTCTGAGCCAGAGGGCTGAAGCCAGAGCACCAGAGAAGGCTGAAAGTGGGGAAACAATGGCTGGATGAGTCCAAAGATTTCTGTAGCAAGAGCTAGAACCACATTTGAGAGGGGAACAGGGTGGAGAAGCATCCCAGCTCAAGGGGCTGGGGTGAGGCACCAGAGTCCTACCCAAGTGTCCAAATGGGGTGAGAGACACCGGAGATGTACTTAATGTGTTGCTGGGTTATTGTGACAGTAAAGATTCAATGTAATGTTTGGACTATGCTGGGGGATTCTGGTTGTGTGACTTTTGTAATAAACTGACCCTGCCAAGTGCTATTTATATCTCCATGGAGTCACGGGGCCACTAGAAGAGGGAAACTGAGGCAGGGGCTGCTTGTAGGACTGCTTACCCTACAACAATGAAGTTCTGTTTCAGGCTCATCGCTAATCCCAACCTCCTGAATGTGGAAAAAATTTGGTAGGAAATCTTACAAGAACACGAAATTTCCACAACTTCCATTTTTTGGTTGTAATAGAATTTCTAGCTCTGATCATTGCCAGGAGGTAGAAGACCAAAGGCACTGTGAAATGAAACGAACAAAAACAATTAGTGGTTTTAGCGTAGTCTTTGGAGCATAGAAGTTGTAAAAAAGAATCATGAATTTTCTTGATCTGCATTTCATAGAGAAATTCTCTTATGAGAGAGACCCACCAAAAATATCTGACACTAAAATTCTTAATAAAGCTTTTAATTAGTCTCATTACAGAATAAAATGATTTTAGAGTTTATATTTGCCTGAAAAACATTGAGAACACCTATTTTCAGCAGGATATGTATTTTTCTAGTAGTGCTAGTTTAAAGCCTATTCTGAGTGTCATCCCTCTAGATGTGGGTGTCTTGCAGGTCAGCTTCCTGTTTGAAGGAGAAATCGGTGACACACTATTATGGTCTATCTTTAGTGCAACTTGTTTGTTTACACATCAGTACCAGTCCTAGAATATAGGGAGCTTATGAAAGGAACGCAGGCAACTTCCTCTTCCAGATATCTAAGTCTAGATATTGTTATAAAGTTGTCAGCAGGGGATTAACTGTTACTCAGAGTATTGTGGGTTGAAGCCATGCTTCATTCCTTCCTTACCGCTTAACACTAGTACAGGGAGTCCTACCAACACAAGAGTAACCCTTGTCCCTGTAGTCCTACCTGCTCCAAACCTAACCATAAACTCAAGAGCCATACCTCCCAGCCTCCTAACTGTAGCTCAGGGACTCCTAGCCACCTCAATCCTAACATGACCCCTGTGAGGCCTACTCCCCTCATCCCTAACTGTAGTCTGAGGAGCTCTACATTCACAACCCTAACACTAGCTTGGGGAGCACTACATGGCACAACGCTAACCCTGAACCAGGGATGTTTATCTTCCACAACCCTAAACTGGTAAGGCAGCCTAACACCTGTACCTCTTGTCCCAGGAGACCTTCACATCTCAACCCAGAACCTAGTCTAGGTAGCCCAACTTTCTGCAATCTTTACCCTAACCTGGGAGCTCTACCTTCCAAAAACTGAACACTATTTAAGAGAGCTATACCCACTTGAATCCTAACTCTAGCTGCAGGATGCCTAACCTGATCCTAACCCAGGGAACCCTACTGTCCACAAACCTAGAGCTGGGCCAACCTGTTTTTTGTTTGGCGGCACTTCCAATAAATGAAGTTTTTCTAAATGAGTCTGAAATTTTTCAGACTTTTTGTTGAACTCAAAACAGAGTCTGTTCCATAATGGGGAATGGAACCTGACCCTTCTACATCTCAATGAGTCATAGTCATGAATTATTTCAGGTCAACTGAAACTGCACTGTTTGAATGAATTATTAGTCCAGATAGTCTCCAAGTATAGCACAGTTACTGCTGCCATGTGCCACTCTAATAAAACCTCTAAAGACCATATTCTACCCTTTCTCTTCCATGGAATCTCCTATAATTTATTTTTAAACACAATTTTAGTGCCCTGCTTGTTCTTATGTGGAGATATACCTATCTCATAGAGCTGGAAGGGACCTTGAAAGGTCACTGAGTCCAGTCCAGTTCCCTCTCTTCATAGCAGGACCAAGTATTGTCCCTGACAGATTTTTGCCCCAGATCCCTAAATGTCTCCCTCAAGGATTGAGCTCACAACCCTCGGTTTAGCAGAGCAATGTGCAAACCACTGAGCTATACCTCTGTCCTTCCTGCTGTATTTCTTCCTTGAATAAGTACTTTTATCTTTTGTTCTCATCTTTATACGGTTTTATTTGATAGCTGTAGTTTTAACATGCTATGATTACATGTGGTTAGGCTCCAACTCATTCTCTTACCTAAGGTATGTGTGGCCACTGAGACCATGATCCTGTACACAGATCCCTGGCAGTGGACCCTGCAGCCTGCATGGAGCCTTCCCCATGCAGATCCCCAGGCAGGTTGTTAGGGCTACGGCTGCATTTGCAGGATGGGGCCTTAATTTGTTTTACATTATTGCAGGATGTTATGCTCTATCAAACATATGCATTCACACCTCAGGATGTTTTATATCAATTGTTATCCCAAAAGAAGAATTTTAAAGTAATAAAAATATAAGTTGTGGTTAACTAAGAGCCTCATCTTAACCCCATTGACGTCTCTTTTCATTGAGTTGAGTGTGCTTTGAATAAGGCCCCAGTGAAGTCTCATTCAATAACTACTGCTGGGGGAATTCTGCACCAAAAATTAAATTCTGTGCACAATATTTTAAAATTCTGCACATTTGATTTGTCAAAATGTAATATAATCTCACCAGTTTCAATTATTTGGGTAACTTATTTAAACTGCAATAAAATGGATGGAAATGGGGAGCAATGGAGAAAATCCCCAAACCCCCTTTGTCTAATAATAATGTACCTAGGTTTAACTCTTTATTTCTAGTTATTAGTCAACAAACATATCCAGCCATATGCTCAGTATTACATTATACGCAACTGAAGAGCAAGTGAGGTTTGAAGAATCAAACTCACAATTTGGCTACTGACCATCTTCAGAAATGTCAGTAGTAAACAGTTCATGGAACACATTTTGGAAGGAAAAATTTTCAGTCCAAAAAAGTAGACTAGTTCTAATCACTAAACTACAATAAGCATTTAAAAGCCTTTTGGTCATTTTCAGTAAGGCTCTTTTATGCCACTCTGGCAATGTAAAGGAGCCTTCAATTTTTTTACACCTGTTTTACACTCCTGGGAGAATTCACTGAATGGGAACAATTCACTAACAACAATGGGAACAACTAAACAGGCAGGCTGCAACATTATGCCCTGTCTGAAAGGACAGAGCTTGCTTCACACTTACCTCCAAACACTGCAAAGCCCTGCCCTTCCATGCTGGGCACACTGCCAGAGCGACGTCTCCGCACACATGCCTAGCACCCTCATTGATTTGTCTCCATCAGCTGTTTCAGGCTGGCAGGGAGGATCAAATGACTGCTCTTGCAGCTTCCCCTCAGAAGTCATTTTTTCTGTGCATAAGCAAAGAAATCTGTGGACAACATGAATTCTGCACCCATGCAGTGGTGCAGAATTCCCCCAGGAGTAAATAGCCACTTTTTCTTATGATTTGAGTTCTTTCAATGCTGTAGCTGAGTGAAATTTTTGGCCAGAATTTTTTTTCCCAGAAAAATGGAGATTTGGATCTACCCAAATATTTTGCGAATTCACATTGAATCTGGCAAATTGTTTTCCACTGAAACTAACATAAAATCGTGTTTAATGTCAACATTTTCAAAATGAAATGTTTTGATTAAAAATGACTGCTTCAAATTTTACTTCAATTTTAATTTTTAAAATGTTTTTAAAACCTCAAACTAAATTAAATACTTTGTTGAACCTGAAACACTTTTATATTGTGTTTCAACCACTGAACTGAAAAATCAGTGGTTTGCACAAAGCTCCATCATATATAGATAAACTCTGTCAACACATGGATGCCTAGTCAATCAGAGCATGAAGTGCTGTTCCACACTTCTTCCTGTCATTATTTATTAATCATTTGTTAGCATCAATATGTTGTAATTCCAAGGTGCCTATCCTCATTAGTGTCTCTGTAGCCTACGTGGCCAGTAAGTATAAAGATTCTTTCTTTCTGTTAAACAGTTACCTGCTGGCTTCAAACTATAGCCATTCATCCAGATTTTTTTTACTTTGGAAAATATTATAAGAGCGGTGTTAGAGTATATGTGTGAAAGTTGTTTGGTTAGATGAACAGGTAAGACTTGATCTTTCCTCAGGTGATGAAGACTTATTTCAGGAAGTGAGCAGCTTATTTGAACTGTGAGATTGCAACACGGTATATGTTTTACAAGACACTGATAGTACAAAGGGAATGTTCCACCAATTAATATGCACACTTGTGCTTCCTTAGGTTACCACAGTGTTAAGATTTTTTTTCATGCATGAAGAACAACTATATACTTTCAATGTAAATTAGTTTAATTTTGGAATCTAAAATGTCTGAACCAACATGTTCACTACATCTTGTATGAAGACTGACAGAGCTGTTAAAGAGGCCTCTGTGGTGATGTGACGCACAAGAATACATACAACAAACAATTTCATTAAATTGTACAGTACGCTCATGAATTACTTTAGGTCATCACCAGCACGTCTTTTCAGAAAGTATTAGCTGATACATTATTGAAAATTCTTCAAAAATGTGTAATAAATACAGATTTGTGAATTCTTCTAGTAGGCCTGCAATATTCTACCAGTTTTATTATATCGGGACTGTATTTTAAAAACAAAATGTCTCGGGTTCCTGGATGACAAAAACATTGATGTATGGTGAACCTTTTGGCATCTAGATTGCCAAGTTGCATTCAGTTGATATTGGTTTAATGTCCAAAAGTAGTATTGTTTGGTAGCCTGTTGTTAATTTCAGTACTGCCTACTGGCTTGGCCACTAAGTGCTTTAAATACAGTTTAACATAAAAGCAGGAATACAACAAGACTGTTAAACTTGAGTCATGACTTAAAGTCATTACATTACATCTCAGGTGGACTCTAAAACGTGAATTCTAAAGATGGGGGCCCTCCAATTAGAAAATTCTGCTATGGGACACTAGCACCACCTTTTTCGAATTTGGGTGTAGCACTAATCAGAAAATGGTGATGGGGGGGAGTTTGGTTTTTTTCCCCCTCTGGAGAAAATTTCAACAGAAATTAACCAATTACTTTCTATTGAAATTTTCCACAGAAGATTTTGACTTGTCATAAAACAAATGAAAAACTAATGAAAATTGGATTTTTTTTTTTACTAAAATTTTTGTTTAACAGTTTTGATGGAAAACTTTTCACCAGTCCTACTTGGATAAATGGTAATAGGTGATCTCACCTATCCTTGATGGGACTACTTGAGGCTTTAGAGATCATTACCAACTACACCTAGAATCTAAAAGGAATCTAGTGTACAGATTAAAAACAGAAGTTGCATATAATAAATTGGGTGGTAATCATTTATCTCCTGATGAATCTCTGACCTTTGTTTCCAGCCTCCACAGAACTGTCATGGCTTTAAATGGGTATGGAGGGTGAACTGCTCTCTTTTTCTGAAAGGTGGTCTCTCTCTCCACAGTGGGATTGAGACATACTGGTGTAGTAGTTAAGTGAAGTTTATACATGAATTAGCTATCTTGATGAGTGGTTTCAATATTTAGCACTGTAATAGCATCCAAGAGCATTAAACTCTGTAACAATACAATAATTGAAAATGTTATTTACCATTACTTTTATTACATGTATTTTATTGTAGATGCAATAGGTATACATATATACAGATTTCCCTTACCCCCTTAATTTTAAAGCTGTATCTATTGGCATAAATATTTAACTAGTTGATGAAAATATTTATGGTTTAATTTGAGTTATTTGGTGAGGATATGTGATGAAAGGTCTAATAGGAGCCTGAGAATTCAATTAACCCATGTGTGGCACCTGGAGAGGTGTTAAGGTCAGTTAGTAGATTCACCTGGAAAGAGGTCAGGTTTCCTTAAAAGGACTGAGAAAGCTCAGTTAAGAAAGAAACCTAAAAAAGTAGATTGGGAGTTCCTGTTTTCTGAGAAGGGTCTGATAGAAGTCAGGAGAGAGGAGAAATGGTAAAAATAACACAAGGGAAGTTAGACCCTGTGGTGGGTCTCAAAACAGGCAAGACTCTAGGGCAGCAACCCTCTGATGTTGGTGTTCAGTTGAGGAGTAGTGTATTAGGGAAAGCTCGTGAAGAACTGAAGTTCAAGCCCATGGAGGGCAGAAGTGGTTTAAGTTTGTACTTTTGGTTTGGTATTTCTTGGAGAACTCTAGAGAAGAATCCTGCAAGCCATGGCCCTGAAAGAAGAGTGGAGCCTTAGAAGAATGCAGGTACACAGTGAGCCCGGAAAGGTCTGCAGATAGGAAGAAGCAGGGGAACTGTTTAGGTACACTTGCCTGCTTATTACAGGTTCCCTGGGCTAGAACACAGAGACGAGAGAGGGCCTGGGTTTGCCTACTGGCCCCTAGAAACAGTGGTGTGGAGACAGAGACACCAGGAGTTGGAGGACTACTGAGTTGGCACTTGGGCTAAAAGCTTAGTTTGAGGCTGTGGGACTACAGTTTTGTTGGATTTTCAGTTTCCCTGGAAGGATGGGACTAAAAGTGCCTTGGCCAAAGGGCCTAGTCACAAAAAGAGAGAAACCATCATAGGGCCAGAATGGCTGTCGTCAGGGGATTCTAGATGAGAAACTCTTTTCCAAATTCAGCCATGAGAGAGCAAGACAGAGTGCACGCTGAATGGGCTCAGACAAACCCATACACTCAGCACTATTAGTCACAATATTCATTAATCAATGCATAATACAACTTTAAATCCTAGGTGTTGCATATAAGCGTAGACAAGGGTGTACGTGTATCCCTCATTGGAAATGTAAAGTACTATAAGTCTCATCCATTTTTCCACCATGTAAGTCCAAAAGAAAGAGGTGCTTGCAATGGAACAATTTTGCTAGAGTCCTATTCCAAGTAGATAACAAGAAAAGCTGCCTTCTTAGCTTTTGTTTTTTTATGCATTGGGTCAGATCTGTACAATTGAACAGATTTACTTTCTGAACAGTGTGGCACTTGATGAGTCACACCAGGGCTGAAATTGTTGGGCTCCTAGATTCTATGTGAGATCAATCAATTTAATACAAATACAAGATAGCCTCAGGATGGTGGTCTAAAATTTTGAAGCTATTGCCATTCCACTGGCCAGAACTAAATAACTTCTCAATGGCAGTCTCAGGCCTTCCTTTTTGTTTTTCTGTTCTTTCCATCACTGTTGTCCTTATGTTCCTCCAAATTGTGATGAACAGTTTGATTCACACAATGAGAGGGAGAAATGTTGCAGCATGGACAGATTCTATGATATGACCTGTTATACATGACATTGTCTTCAGTGTTGAAACTGGGCTAGGCGCAGGATAAAATATGATAATGTCTCACTTGAAGGAAGTTTTTACTCTCCCCCCCCCACCGACCCTCCAACCTGAAATGGTACTGCCTGTATGTTTGTATACTAGTGTAGTTTACTCAGGTGTTTCTTCACTTACTTCATGGGGCATCTATCTAATATATCTATATGAACTATATTGTATAATCTTCTTGGGTAGAAAAATAGGTTTTAATATGTCTTAAAATCAAGAGGAATCATTTCTATGTCTCTTTCTACAATTAATAGTGGAAAGGATGAAAAATGTTTTAATTTGTATGGTGGTGATTGTCTCCTCACATTCCGCAAATTTGTGTAGAAATAAAGCCAGAATCTCATCTGGCATAAATTGCCATAGCTCCATTGACTTCAACAAAGCTACACCAATTTACACTAGCCGAGGATCCAATCCTGAAACTAAACTTTATAAAGGTATTAAGTGTGTAATTATACCCCTTCTAGTAATGTAGTCTGGACTAACCCTGCTGAGATGTTATCTTCTATGACACGCTATGTTGCAAGAAGCTAATGGAGCATAAATCCCTGCATGAGAGCTGGAGAGCAGGGAGAAAAGTTCCTACACAATAACATTGATCCTTATGAATCTTTTAACCTTTTTAACAATCAGAATGTGATTAAACTCCAAGCATCCAAACTGTATGGACAATATGCCTGACTCTGCTGGATGTTTGAGATGTGGAGGAGAGTTTAGAATCTTTTCGATGGAAAAAGGAAGAATATGCAGTGAGAAGAAGTGGCAGCTTTCATTCAGATGCATCTGTTCTATAACAGAAATTTCTCTTTCTCAGTTCGGTAAAATACGGGATGAATTTCTTTTTTCCGTCATTCTTTCTTCTCTAACACAGACTTACTGCTGAAGAAAAAAGTTATATAGCATACTACAGAAAGTAATTTCATCAGCTAATTTGCTTTTATTGCTTTTCAAGGTGCCCTATCTAGCCATTCCCTCTCCTAGTTGGTACAGTGAAAGCTAAGAATGTTCTCATTACTATCTTTCACTCCACTGAAGCTAAAAGAGTCTGGCTGTAATATTCTCCTTGCACTATATTAGTTTTTTACATTTCCAATAGTTAAAGAGAATTAAATTCATCCAAGACACTTTCATCTACTATCAGGACACTTCTTAGGTGTCTGATCACTTTTTGGCCAATCATAGAGCTTCAAGTGATTTAGATGTGAGGGTCTCCCTTTGAACATGAACATTGGGAAATTCTCAGTGCTTAAAGAAAGGAAGTTGGAATAATCACTTGAAGTGCACAGCAGGATACTGATATAAAAGACTCAGAGAAGCAACGTTAAAAGTTCAGGGAAACAAATGGAGATAGTGTACCTGAATCATAGAAAGAGCCTTGCTTTCTCATGGAACCCCTTCCTTAGTTCATCCATTGTAGCAAAGCCATATTTTGTCCCTAATATTATAAAGAATATGGTGCTTGAACTAAAGCCTGTTGTAAATTGAAGCAGACTGGTGATTTTTGAGCCAATATTTTTAATTTGAGTGACAGCAGCAGCCTGGATACTACATGAATGGCTTGGTTTTTATCAGCAATTAGAAATGAACTCTCTGGTCAGTAGTCAATTGGAAATGATATAATTCAGTTCCTAATGGACAGGTGTCTACATTACACAACACTTTGCAATTAATTAATTTGTACCAATGTTTTCAGCAGAGAAACCAGGGGCAAAATGGGCGCTGAAATCAAAACCTCTTTCCATCCCACTTAACCTAGGTGCAGCTTCATCAACAGGCTGATGTGGAGAAGCTTTTTCTGAAACCATCTGCACAAGACATGTGTGACTAAAGAGAAGACATTAGTCTCTGGCAACTTTCATAAGCTATAAATTATTTATTAAATATTTTCAAAGGAGTGGAATGCTGTGTATTTAAAGACCTAGTTTAGCTCTTACTGCTACTTAGCAAGCATCATTACAGAAGATGAAAAGTCAGATATTGTAGTCAGCACCAGAATAGCAAGAATTAAAGACCTACTGGAAGATCAAACATGTGATGAGAAGGGACAAAAAATTGAAAACTAAATTCCAACACTTAAATTTGCATTTGTTTTGTGTTTAAATTATGTCTGTGAAACATGGACACTCAAACAACTGATGATAAAAAAATTAGTCCTTCAAATTGTGGTATTATAAAATTCTGAAAATTATGGATAGATCCAGTAACTAATGAAAAAAGTATTTGGAGATTATTGGAACACTGCAAATGCTAGTCAGATCTTATGAAAAAAGGGATTTGATTTGCAGGCCATATTTTAAAAAGTTCAGTGAGCGATGCATGCTTATGGGTACTGGAAGAGAGATGGCAAAAGAACATGAGGCAGAAAAATAAGATTGGGGATGGACATTGTGAATCAAAGAAACGTGGAGCTGGGTGGATCAAAAGGATTATTCATCCACAAAGATTAGTAGGGTATCATATAGTATGGGCTACCATCGATCCAAACCTCCAGTAATGGAGATGGTACATAAGAAGATTGTTCTTATTTTTTTTTCTAGTCCACACTTTTTTTTTAATTAGGTTCAAAATTCCTCTTCCTTGTCTCTCCTCCTGTTAAACCAAAGTCTTGCTGTTAATTTAATTGGGACCCGGCTCAGGACCAGGTTCAGAACCTTCATGGTTTGAGGCGGAAGCTGTCAGTAACCACAGAGTGTATTTAATGAAGATCAATGCAGCACTACTTGTTAGAGATCTGTGTAATCAAAGAGTAATAGAACACAGCTACTTGGGACATAAGAGGTTTTTTTTTAAAAGCTAAATTCTGAGAATTTAAAACTGAGTGGAAACCAAAAAGTCTTAAAATAAACATTTCAGTTTTCATCTATTTTTATAGCTACTTAGAACAATAATGTTAAAATGTTATTGAGTTGGAAGTTATCCAGGTCTCATAATCAAAAGCACTTTGCATATTTATAACTGACTTGTTTTAAATTTAAAAGCATAATTCTTAAGAGTTTTATTTGTTTTGGCTAAGAATAGATCTGATTTTACAACATGCCTGTATAAACCTTTCTATTACAGTACACTACAAACTATAAACTATTAACTGTATTTTGGCCACTGCTTTCTAGCACTTCACCAGGCTACAAATCTTCAGGTAGTGTTAATCAGATTTTCACCACTTGAGGATCTGACCCATGAAGTACAAAAAAAAATAGAAAATATGTTGACCTGTATTCTGCTCTCAAAATGGTGTAAATTAGAAGTAACTCTATTAAAATGAGCCGTTACTCACTGCCATTGGAAAGTCTTTCCAGTGACTTCAATGTTTGAATGCTAAATTACAAAAGGGCTACACATTGACCGGTGTGAGTGTACTCAGATCGCAGAAGAACACAAGCAAGAATACAGAATGGAATTCTTCTTGCACATTTTTATGTTGTACGAGGTTCTGATCCCAGTTACGTCAAACCTGCACTGCTGTAAATCTTAAATAGCTGGATTGCAGCAGGGCCGCCTCGGGGGCGGGGGGCAAGTGGGGCAATTTGCCCCAGACCCTGCAGGGGCCCCCATGAGAATATAGTATTCTATAGTATTGCAACTTTTTCTTATGGAAGGGGCCCCCGAAATTGCTTTGCCCCAGACCCCCTGAATCCTCTGGGCAGCCCTGGATTGCAGTCAATAGCATCACTCTAGATTTACAGTGATTTAATGGATCAGAATTTTGGTCCAGTAATTGTCACATAACACAAAATTGTGCCCAGGGAAAACCAAAATGTCTGAAGAAAAGCCTGGGTTTGCCTTATACAATGAAGAAATCAGTCAGGCAGTTTATCTATGTGAAAACACAATCCTCTAATGCTGCTGGGGTCTGTCCCCCATCCATCATCTACTGATAAATCACTAGTAATGGTCAAACAAGCTGAAGCTGCCTCTGGGCTCCTTTAGTTTATGCTCAGAATTTCCCCAAGTATTCTAAGTAATTTGGCAAGCACGTGGGCTAGCTTCTAATAACGGAGATCAGAATATGACTCTGTAGTGAACACAGGAACATAACAAATTCCTTCAAATAAGAGTAATTTAAACTGTTTCTCCACCCCGCCCCGCCCCACAGTGTCTCAACTCCATTTTGCTTCCCTGCAAATGTTTGTAGATTTGTATCAAATGCTACATGCAGGAAGAAAGTGACCTAATGTAATTTAAGTATATATGTCCCATTATGTCATTTTTGATCTAATCTACACAATCCTCCAGTATTAGGGGTGAGTTACTACTGAGATCAAGACCTCTACTTTATAAATATTCTCCATAAAGACATATACATCATGGTAGTTAAAATGATCCTTGTTATAAAACACACCAGGCTAGGTTTATAGCAGATTTTCTGTACAGTTTCATAAAACATGTTACATAATATAAACTGGAAACTATTAAGATGAACAAATCTTTTTGTTAAAAGGTGAAATGGAAAGAACATTGTTGTAATTTAGTTTTAGATTTATTGACTAAGTCAACCTTTCTGACATATTTTCCCCCTTTGTTTTCATTCAGCAGTCTTATTAATGTTAATAGGAGTGGCGTTGACACTCCTGAGCACATCAAGGAGATGCAATGCTCCTAGGACTCTATCCCAAAGCTTTTAGTTTTTCGCTACCATTTCTCCACTATTAAGTCATTGTCTTCAGAAGTTTCAAATATGGCTCTGAATATTAAACCATTTGGTTCACTGCTCATTTCTCAGACCCAAGACACACAACTGTAATTTAGAAATGATTCCTATTTCTCATTTTATCACCCTACTAGATCATGGATAATACCAAAAACAACAAACTCAGAGTTGTTTCTGATCAGAAATAAGTACGCTTGTTTGTCTGTGAGTAGTATTGATGGACAGGAGAGGACAGGACAAGCCCTAGACCAGAACGAGTGGTGACACTGTACTGCTCCCCCTGCCTGCAAAGATGCTCTGGGATGAGAGAGGGAGACAGAGAGATCATCTGATTATATTTTTCAAGATATATCTGTCTGTCTCTCCTTATTTCTAGGTTCTGTCTTGCCTGCATTTTTCACTAATATACAATTCTTAAATTTCTCATGGTCCAGCTGAGCACATTGTGTTCAAGGTGTTGTCTACTCCATTGTGATGTTCATTTTTCTGTGGCGCAAGTACTAGGAACAGGGTATTCTGGCTAAAGATAATAAGATATTGATTAGCACACACACAATCCAATTGAAAAGACCCTAACCCTAACTTTTTTTTTCATTGACTAGTGTTTTTGAATTGGTTAATTGAAATCCAGAAGCTTTAAGTGCAGATTCTACAGTCCTATGTTGTCCCTTGGTCATAACACAACTTGTTTCTCAATGGACATTGAGATGACATTTGATGTTAGACCAAAACTAGTTTAGGAAAAGTGACAGAGAATGTGCTTGTTTTGCTTGTTTAAAAAAGGCACTATTTGTAATCACAAATCACAATCACATTCAGTTTTTTTCTTTCAAAGTTTAATATTTAGCATAAAATACCTAGGGTTTTGTCCTCACAATGGTTTCAGAATGTCTGGGATCATTATAACATTCACTGTTGTGCAGCTAATTCAGATCCTAACAATTCCAGGTTGTTGGGAAACTAATGTTCCCCATGAAAATTTCATCATAAAGTTTCAACAAAGGTTAGCATTGAAAATGTTTGTTTTTACTGAACTTTCAAAAATGTTTTTTTTCTTTCAAATAAAACCCCCAAAACTGTCATTTTCCCACAAATGTCCATTTAGACAAAATGTTCTCTCCCTTTTGTGGACTTTATCACTAGATGGGAAAACAGGTTTCCAGAATCTCTCTCTCCCCTTTTCTTTCTTCAGGGTTTCAATTCAGCAAGGCACTCACTAGATAGCACAAAATATAAAAATTTCTTCCCACAGAGGCAAAACTCCTCCTGATCTGATCATGAGTTTTGTCCAAATACTGAATGAACAGCTTATGTTTATAGACCTTCCATTTACGCATACTTCATTTTCTGTGCTTATGGTAAGAAATTAAAGAAACATTATGTATACACTTCACCTTACAATAATGAGTTCCAGGGGGCAGGAAGGAACTACAACATGTTCATCATAAAAGAAGAAAGCTAAATCTACTCTAGTGTGGGAAGCAATGGTACCTTTACTGACAGGTTGTTGTTCAAGCAAAATTAATCAATAGCCATTGAATTCATGAAAAGTAGAAAGGAACAGTAAAAGGAAAAAGAACCAGACAGAGGCAAGGAGACAGAAAGAAGCACCAGATTTTAATACTCTAATGGCCACTGGGTTATTTTTCATACAACCTTTACTTCATTTATTGTTCATTGATTCACTTTATTCATAATTAGACTGTGATCTAAATATCTTTGCTGTCTATGAATAATTACACCCACAGAGTTGATCTAGGATATGTTAGCTTCAGTGGAAATTTGTCTGACATAGTCATGGAGATTTTGATTTGAAATCGAGTAATAAGTCTATGAAATTTTATTTCCTAGCTGATTTAGAAAAAAGTATTTAAACTTTCATTATATATCAATACTTGCATTAAATTGAACTGAAATTGGCCTGTTGATTCTAGTATTTAGTCAAACTTAATGCTGCATGATAAAATCAATTTATTATAAGTGGTCTTCTTTCTTTGTCATCCTTGTAACTTCTACTGTACAATTACATGTTGGCTAAGACAGATCCATCCCTTTTATTCACTCACACGTACTTGAATTAATACAAATAAATATGATTGAAGGATCAGTTTTAAAGAATATCATCACATAAGTGAGATTAATGTACTTATATATTCCATATAAATCTGTACCATTGCTGATTCAACTGCAGCATATTTCACATTGAGCATGGCACCATCTAACCATGATTTGCAGGAGAAAAGATTCTGTGTAATCATTAATGCATCAACTTCTCTCTCTTTCTGTCTCTTTAATGAGTTAAGCCCATTTTATCTGAGACTCAACACATATAATAACTAAAGGACTGGCAACATACTTCATGTTTATCATAATAGTATCTCTTCCTTCTCAATAGACTAAAATTATAAAAAAAAATGTTGAACAGCAAGTCATAATGTTAATGAGCCTATCACTAATAATCAAGAGAGAGTAAAGATGTGACAGGTGGCAAAGGATCAAACCCTCACATAATCAGAAAACAAAAAAGATTTGGGTCAAGAACATCTAGCCTAAATCTTAGTGGTTAATGGGGTATTAGACACAAAGGGCATGCCACATGTTTAAATATTGTCTTAAAAACTAAAGTGGACTTTTAAAAACAGCTTATTTTGTTAACTTTAAAGCATTTCCTTGAAAGTGTGTTTACACAGTATCATACGCCCACTTTGTAACAACCACTCATCGTAGACGTTTTTTAAACAACAAATTATTTTAATAGAAGATTGTACAGGGAATTACCAATGCTACTCTGTACTTTGTGGAAGATACCTTTATTACACAACATCTGTGTGACTGACCGTCAGACTCACTAGACATATCTTCAGACAGAACTTAGTTACTTCACGTCAGAGGGACACACTGTGTTGTAAAGCACCCATAATGTGCTGAAGTCCTGCAAAGTATATGAAAGTCAAAGATTCTGAGGTAAAGAAGGAGAGGCTGAAGAATAAACCAACAGTTCCCAAACTAAACTGATGGTTCAAGTAGCAGTTGTTGGTGCTCCATTGAGAATTTTCTGATCGCAGGGCACTGCCTCCTCTCCCTTATTTTTATCCACTTAGTATTCCTGTGTAAGACAAGAAATATATGTTAAGGGTGGGATTTTGAAAAGCGCAGAGTGCTGGCCTAATTCTGCTTTCCTTGAAGTCAATCATAAAATGCCCATTTGATATATACCATCTTTCCACGCATATATTTGCTATGGCTTCCACGGGAATGTTATATGATTGTGAATAGGAAGGAAGTTGCCCATGAGACAAGCTGTCTATTAAAATGTGGTGCACACCATGAAAAAGTTTGAAAGTCCATGAATTTACACTATTAATAATGTAAAATATCTCAGAGGGACAGTGTGAAGAGAAGCTCACCTTTCTGAGACAACTTGCCTCTCTGGTAGTGGCAAAAGTTCAATAGAAGGCAAACAATGACACCAGTTGCATGCAGCAGTTTCTTACTGGAAAGGAAGATAGGGCCAGGGATCTAGAAATGGGTAGTGATCAACCTGTCTTAAAAATTACACTGCTACCTTGATATAATGCCACCCAATATAACACAAATTTGGATATAACGCAGTAAAGCAGTGCTCCAGGGGGGCATGCAATCATTTCCCTCCTTGATCTCAGCTGTGCTGCATCACTGTTCTGCATTTTATTACCTTTTCAGAAAGCGAATGAATTTTTGTAGCCTTTAATGGACATCCAATTTACTGGCCATGTTCGTTTTAGAAATGAACACTCCCAGTTTGTCTGGCTCTGAACAATCAATACCTGAAACAGTTGAGGACAAAGACTGTAATCCCCCCCTCCCCAAAAGCATTCTATACTCTGGTGAGAAGTTTAAAACAAAACGAACTGCCAAAAAATTGTGCATTCTTTAGTCCTCTGAATTCTGAGTTGCGTAAAATTAGTATCTCTTCCAACTGTTCCTTGTTTGTGTGCACATTGCCTATTTTCTCTTCATTTCCCACAATGTCTATTATTCTATTTTGGTTTAATTCTTAGTTATGTGTCTACTATGCAACTTATGTTTTTATTCCTATCCTAGCTCAGATTTTTTGATCTCTTGATGATATTGAGTGAAATACACTTTTGAGCAAATGATCAAACTTTTTTGTCCTATTTACATTAATTTAGAATTTATTTTTCAACCAGTCTCCAATTTCCTTTTAATTGTTCAGGTTTGGGACTGAAGTTCTAAGTCGGAGACATATGTCATTACTGCCACATAAGCTGAAAAATAATGTTAGAACTAAGAATCTTTAATATTTCATTAATGTTATTTGTTACAATGCGAAAGTTTATCGTATGTCTATCTTTTTACAGAGAAAGCACTGAACTAACTAAGTCTGACTAAGAACTCCTGAAAACCAAAGCGTTGAGATCAGTCTGTCCTAATACTGTATAAAGATTTCTGAACTCATGTGATAACATTAGCCCCTCCCCTTTAAGGCAGAAAGCTAGGGATGGGGTTTTCAAATTTGTCTAAGCAACTTAGGATCATAAATCTAGACTAGTGTTTTCTAAGTCAATTAGACACATTTGAAAATCCCAGCCTAAAATATTACAGAAGACTCAGTTGAAATTAACAACAAATCAAAGGTGACCAGGGAATCTTAAAAAAGAATTCTTAAATTGAAAGACACAAGAGTGCTACAGAGAGAAGAACATTAAACAGAGAATCTCAGTTAGGCCTGGATCCTGCAATGTGGTTCTTAGCTGCAGACCCCTGTGCCCAGTTATAACAGGATCAGCATCCAGGATCAGAGTCTGACCATTAGAATCTGGCAAAACAGCAGTCTCTGCAATGCTTTTTTTACGGGATTTTTCTTTTTTTAATAAAATATTAAAAGAAATAGCATAATGCCCAAATGTCTCACTGGTAGGAAAGACTCCCATTGGAAATAAGTGTGCTTTCCTAGTTTTAAATTAAAATTAGATTAGAAATGAACAGAAGGAAAAAAATATTTGAAAGCATTTCCAGTTTCCAATTAGTGACCATTGATCTGGTATAACAAAAGAAAGGATTGCTATTTGTGGTTGCATTTAAAGGGTAACCTGTAAAGACTGTCTGCTTGACAATGAGCGACAGCACCAAAAGAAGCATAACATGCCTATTTCTGAAGGTGGAAAAAATTAAAGCTTTTGAATATATTGCAAGTATTGTTGCTAAACTATTATTTTGTTAAATACCATTTCACATGAACATATCTTTCTCTATACATTTCATATTTTTATAAAAGAAATATATGAATATTGCCAGTTTGTTGCGATTGACAGAAATAACGTGTTTGATTTGGAAAGCAGAAGAAACGTGGGTCAGATTATCCATGGCTTTGCATGCCTGAGGTAGAATCTCTAGATTGTGCAACATCTCTCACAGCCCCAAACAATTTAAGAACAAATCCCTGCTCCAAAGGGTACACACTATTTAAAAAAACAAAACAAAAAAATAAGCAGATGAAGGGTTGGGGACAGGGATGTAACGTGTAAGCAAATTAATATGATGACAACCTGGCATTTCTTTGTTTGCATGAGTTGGCAGTGGTGTTTTGGGGGGCTATGTATTAGATAGACTAAAATAACATTAGTTCAGTGGGTTTTTTTCTTTTGAATGCACTTATCTTTCCCAAATAAAAACACACAGAAAAGAAGAAAACCTTGATAATCTATAACTAGTTAAGAAAGTCAACCTTTGTCCCAGAACACAATTACCTCAGTAATCATAAAATCACAATGAAAAACCCTCTTTCCACCATCAGTCACATTGAAACCACTGTGGGTACTTTATTAAAAAAAGACATTACAGCAAAGTACATTTAAGGCAGCAGTATTCAAGTCAGCCCTGGCAGGAAAGGAGTACAATTCTTTCTTCAAGCCAGTGATTATGTTTTAAATAAAAGAAACTACACAAGCATGAGACCTTGGGAGCTTCTGATTTTAGAGTCGCCGAACTGATAAGATTTAATAGTGAAAAAGAAGTTTTCCACTTCATATTTGAAAACTATTGTAAATGTTGTATTTTTCCCCCTGAGCGAAAGGTCTAATATAATTGAGAAAATGCCACAATGAATGTTTTATTCCTTACAATTATTAAGCTGTTCTGGTACAAGCACCTGCTTTGGTAATAGGGGAAGTGGTGCCAGCAGCATTTGTGCTTACTGCAGTGGCGTTTGGGTGGCAGCAGCACAGCCCTTGACAGCTAGATATGCAGAGGGCCTATATACTGTACCATTTATCATCCAACATACATATATGTACTCAATGAATCAAGTCCAGTGGGGTGAGTTAAGGGCAGAGTAAGAGCTTCCACTGATTTCTCCTTTTGGTTTGTGACATTTGAAAAATAAAAATCAATCCAAGAACAAGTGGGATTTTGACTATGCATACCTCTATTTTACTGTACTCAGCAGCTATATATTACACTAAATGGTCACTGCCATAATGTTGTTTAGACTAGAGTTACATATTTAAAACCCTAGAATTTGGGTGCCCAGTTAAAGATATCTAGATGTCACAAGTTGGACATCCAAAAACTGAGGCACCAGAAATTTTAAAATTTGGGCCTTAGACTCAAATTCAGGAAGGTACTTAATATTTGCTGTTATGGGGCTGTAATACATATAATACAACGTAAAGAAAACACCTAAACTGACTTGATTGTCCTATGGTCTGATCCATTGTGGCAAATTACATGGCTCACAATTTTAGTTTATAATCCCCCAAAAGTCACTTCAAATGAGTCCACCCTGTAATATTTACAGTGTGCCTAACAATAGATTCATAATGAAATACTGAAGCTCATCTTACCTATGGAATCGGAAGACCAACAGTTGTTATAGCAGACATTTTTTTCTCAGAAAAGCTACTGTACATCATATTAACTGTCTTATTTTTATGTAATTCTTTCTTTTGCAAACATTTAAAGCAAAGTTAAGCAAAGCTTTTTGATTTATTGCAATTGCCAACTCTCTCTGATATTTTTCATCCTTAATCATCACTGCATGAAATCAGGGGGAGCATGCAGCTAATCTGCTAAATGAGTCAAAATGGTGCTGTACTCCTGGACTCTGGATGAAAAATCTGTTATGTGACAGAATTGATCTATGTTAGCAGGTTTTCAGTGTGTATTATAGACTGTAAATCTGTTATAAGATATGTTTTGTTCAGCTCAATATGCTTTGTATCTAATCTATATTATTCAGTATGAGTTCTATCACAGATGGTATCTGATTCATTCGGCTTAATATGGTTTATAGCCATTTGGCTATCTATTAAGTATAGATTATTTAAAAAATATAATTTATCATTTTATGGGATTAATTAGATTCAGACAATTTATGTCTATTGAATTATGTGGAGGTTTTGTGTAACTGTGATAAGAATTGAGTTGGCTTGGTATAAAGAAAATTTAAATATTTGCCCCTCGGGCTAAAGGAACAATACAAACTTCTGATGACTCCTTGCATGGAATTTGTGCTTTAGACATCTGCTCAGATAGGAACAAAGCCCTGGATAAGTGATTAATAGTGTGTCAAGGATTGAGAGAGTTTTTGCTTTGATTAGAGTTTTCTTACAATGAACCAACTACTTTGTTTTGTTACCTGATAGATAGCAAAACTATCTGGAAGCGGGATAATCCAAGCAAAAAGCACAAAATGTGTCATTTGACAGCTGGTGGCTTCTTCTGTAATATTCTCCATCCGCAGTGGATGTTTTATGCCATTGTTTAACAGAGTCACAATGGCATAAAACATCCACTGCAGAGGGAGAACAGTATCATTATATGCCTGCTGCCAGTTAATACTTCTGGTTTCCAGTAATTCCAGTAGGAATAGTACTTTCCAGATTTCTCAACTCAGAGATTCGGACACGTGTTGGAAATATAACTCTCATCACTGGACACGAGTTACTTCACTAGTAAGTATTTTGTACTGCAGACAGATGAGCAATCCTCACAGAGAGAACAGGAGACATTGATCCAAATACACTAAGGATCAGTGTAGCATTTCTTTTAGTTAGTAGCATAATTCAGGAAAATGGGACTGTCAAACAGCAGTTTATTGGCAATAATTGCAACAAGTAAATGTAATAGCACAGTAAAAAAGCAAAAGCAGGATAATAAGGCAGCATCTGTTGGCATATGGTGTAGGATAAGAAACACTAGCTGCAACGTGTCAGTAATCAGATACACTGGTACAGCAGTCAAGCAAGACTAGTGGCATAATACACACAACAGCAAAAATGCAGAATGCAAGACTGAGCTAGCATGAGCGAGGAAGGTCAAACCAATGAAGCCTCTCAATGACATTTGTAACTCAGAAATATAACTGTGATATCCACATGATTTAAGGTGATAGTATGTTTATCAATAGCCCTTCAATATCAGAGCAGACAGCAAATCACACAGCTTATTATTCACTTTGGCACAAAAAACCCACTCTCTGCTAGCATTCAGTGACTGACAAATAGTATCCAAGAATCTCCAGTTGAGATGATATGCCATCTGCTTGTCATTCATTTCTAAGGGCTTTTTACACTGGGAAGAGGCGAGATCTGATACAAATGATTATGGCCCTGTATACCAGAAAAATACATTTTTATCCTTTTAGAAAATGAAATGGAAAGCATCTGTCTTTGATTTTAACACTTCTTTCAAATTCTAAAATAGTATAATATTTTTCTTTTTATGGATGATGAATCTCAACACATGAAAGACATGTCTGTTCTTTGCAAAATCTTTCAGGTTAATCAGCTAGATCTCACTAACAAATCTGATGTTTTTGTTGTTGACCAAAGAGGTCTGTTGCTTCGATAGCAAACAAGTGATTGCCTAAAACGCACATAAACAGAGATGCCAGCTTAAACTCAGACTACTGGAAAAAAAGGGGGGGAGAGGTACATTTCTCATCATAAGATTCTTTCCCAAACTTTATATATACAAAGTTCTCTATATATGTGTATGTATAATATATATGAATATTATACTCTCGCTCAGAGAGGCATTTTGTAAAAAAAAAAATGTAATGTACAAAGCTACGCACTAAAAAAATAGTTAATGTGAGGGTTGTCCAGTCCATGAGCAGCAGAGAAAGTCCAGATCCAGACATATGTTATCACTTAAGTTTGTTAAGTATTATAGTGCAGTAGAAATAACTCCAGCATTATAGTTGCCATAATAACCCTGATTTTGGTTCCCTTCAAAAATGTACCCCAGTCATATCAGCCTTGAAATGAACAGGTTAATTCTGATGGACTGACATAGTGTAGATTTCTTTTCTACCAAAGTTGAAGTGAATTTGACAAGCGGTTTTTGAACTAAATCCCCTTGGTCACGGATGGCGGGTGAATCTCCAGCTTGGGGACACTAGCCCCCAGCCAGGCCTGCCCCTCCTGTCCCACTTACTCCACCAAAGCCCAGCGCGCTCTTTCCTCCCCATGGCCTCCAGCCCCCACCCCAATGCTCGGTGAGTGGTGCATGCCCCCCCAAATACTGAGCCACCGGGAGGGGGGCAGTGCATGGCCCCCGCCCCCAGCATCTCCAGCCCTCCAGGCAGCATGGTCCCAGCATCTGGGCCCCCCCCAAAACTGGGTGGCTCCAACCACCCCAAGTCCCAGCCTCCCTAGCACCAGACCCAGCACACTTCCCGGAAGACAAGCTTCCTGCCTCGGCTGGGGCAAAGGAGGTAGGGCAAGAAGGAGGGGGCCTTGGGGTGGAGTGTGGGTGGGGCTATGCCAGGCTGTTTGGGGAGGCACAGCCTCCCCCAGCCTATGATACCCACTGCCCATGTCCTTGGTAATAGAAGCATTCATCACAAGTCCAAAATTTAGGGGAAGCTAAAAATAAAAGAGTGAGCTGAAAAATTATTAATACTTTATTGCAATGTACCATTAACTCTGATAAGGTGCATGGGATAGTATAGGTGTCAACAGAATGCTGCTGACCTAAGCTCTCATTTTAAAAAAGGAAGACTGTGGTCTCAATCTAAACTTTTCTGAAACTGGAGTTAATATTTCTGGTCCATATCTATGATTTAACTTTTAAGGGATATATGGGTTTAAAATAAAGTTAAAAGGCCATGAAATTAAGTGTTAAGGTGCCTTTCTCAAACAAATTATTAACACTCTCTCAGATAACACCATAATTTTAACTCTGTCCAGTTTAGGGCTGACACAAGTGAACTGATAAACACAATAAACCTACACATATTAAAAGAATAAATGCAAAAACTGCACCACTGTCCCATCTCGGGGTCTCTCTGAGTGCACCCCCTCAGACATCAGGCCTTGGACCTTTACTTCTTCTGGGGTGGAATTCTGCTATTTGCTTCCTCTCCGACTATGGCCTGGGTTAGAGCCCCCTAGATACTAACTGTGACTAATTTAGCAGGTTCAAGTGGGGTTGTGTGGTGTTTAGATGTTGCTTGAAATTATTAGAACTGGGAGCACTGGCTGTTGGGAGTCTGAAAGGACAGGAAACAGGAAGGAGGGGGGAGGAGTTGAGGAGGCAGAGTGAGAGTTACAGAGGGTGCAGCAGCAGCTTGGTAAAGAGGTTTCCATTTTAAAAATAAAGTCCTGTTGAAGTTTGTTAGTATCTTGCCTGGTTGATACAACAGGTTGGACCCCTCAAAAGTTTCTCTTCAATACACTATCATAGGGTATGTTTGCAGTGATACAGAAACAGCATCTGCAAAAACATAGCATAATGTATTTTGCCTAAAGAGTACAATGCTCTTAGAAAGGTAGATTTAAAATAATGAAGACCTACATATGTACTCCCTTACCTAAGCTTATCCCTTTCTTATCCATGGTTTAGGCAGATCCTCCAAACTCAAAATGGGGAATAAGGAAGAAAAGCCTACACTGTTTATAGCCAGGGCCGGCTCCAGGCACCAGTTTAACAAGCAGGTGGTTGGGGCAGCCACTCTGGAGAGGGGCGGCACATCCAGGTATTCAGCGGCAATTCGGCGGAGGATCCGCTTGGAGTAAAGGACCTCCTGTTGAATTGCCGCAGATCACGATCGCTGCTTTTTTTTTTTTTTGGCTGCTTGGGGCAGCAAAACCCCTGGAGCCAGCCCTGTTTATAGCCTTCTGTCTGTGTCTCAGTCACACTGTCAGCCTTTTCACTGACACACAGAGGCCAACCACTCTTAGCTCACTTGAAAAAACCCTCCCTTACTCCCAGGGCACCTTTTTTACTGGTCAGGGTTGTTTGAGCTCCGGCGTGGCCTTGGGAAGGGTTTAACTTCCTATCCTAAAGCCAGTTTGGTCATTTCTCCTCCCCCAGTTGATGACGCAGCAATTATCATCTTAATTCCTTTGAACCTGAGACCGTCTTTTCTGGGGCATTGTTTTATCTTTCCTGGATTCCTCACAACTTCTCTTTATGGCCGCTTTAGATTTAACTATATTCATTCAGCAGATGACAATATCAAATTGAACAAGGAAACAGTCACACATAATATAAAAGTTAATATAGTATGTTACACAAGTTTTGTATTCATACAAACTTAGTTATATTGTACATAAATTAACTAATAACTTATGGTCAATAAATTTGTGTACTTAATGTTTACTAATTTCTTTGCACTCCTTCATGCTGCAAGTTAATATAAAACACTTATGAAAGACATTCTCCCATGGAATTCTAAATCATCTCATCAATGACTGGTTTCACTATACCACCATATCTTTCCTTATCTGCTGTAAACGTTAACATAAATATCTCTCTACAGTAAGGCATACTCCATAAAACTAACTAAAAAGAAAAACAACCTTTTTTTTTTTAAATTATGGTACATTGTGCGTAATGTAGTGGGGTACAGTTAAGTTTGTTCAAATGAGAATCAGTGCCTTTGAGAATCCTAGAAAATTAGGGTTGGAAGAGACCTCAGGCAGTTATCTCATCCAACTCCCTGCTCAAAGCAGGACCAACCCCAACTAAATCATCCCAGCAAGGGCTTTGTCAAGCTGGGCCTTAAAAACCTCTAAGGATGGAGATTTCACCACCTTCCTAGGTAACCCATTCCAGTGCTTCACCACCCTCCTAGTGAAATAATTTTTCCTAATATCCAACCTAGACCTCCCCTGCTGCAACTTGAGACCATTGCTCCTTGTTATGTCATCTGCCACCACTGAGAACAGCCGAGCTCCATCCTCTTTGGAATCCTCCCTGCTATCAATTTCCTCTTCACTCTGCAGACTAAATAATCTCAGTTCCCTCAGCCTCTCCTCATAAGTCATGTGCCAAGCCCCCTAACCATTCATGTTGCCCTCTGTTGGACTATCTCCAATTTGTCCACATTCTTTCTGTACTGGGGGCCCAAAACTGGATATAATCTCCAGATGTGGCCTCACCAGTGCCGAATAGATGGGAATAATCACTTCCCTCAATCTTCTAGCAATGCTCCTACTAATGCAGCCCAATATGCCATTAGCCTTCTTGGCAACAAGGGCACACTGTTGACTCATATCCAGCATCTTGTCCACTGTAATCCCCAGGCCCTTTTCTGCAGAACAGCTGCCTACCCACTCGGTCCCTAGTCTGTAGCAGTGCATGGGATTCTTTCATCCTAAGGGCAGGACTCTTCACTTGTCCTTGTTGATCCTCATCAGATTTCTTTTAGCCCAATCCTCCAATTTGTCTAGGTCACTCTGGACCCTATCCCTAATTTCTTGGTTAACTTTTCTGATGGTTTTTAACTCAGATGTTTTTGAAATGCAATACACATTTAAATCTCACATGGGACTGAAATTTTTACTGAACAAAGTGGTTGGTTTTGGGTTTTTTTGGTCTAGGAATCACTTTAATATAACATGAAGTATGAGAAATAGTGTGACAGAGGTGGAATTGCTAGGTATTAATTTATGAATACTGATGTAATCGTACAAATATTGTAAGTTATCTATTCAGTGAAGTTACCGTGTAAGTATGATGAGATATCAGAATTTCCTGCATGACTGAATTGATTGAACTTAATAGAGGACTATGGGAAAAGAAAACAGAACAGCAGTGTGATAGACCCAGATATAAGGACACCCCAGTACACATTTGAAAGACAATGGAGCAAGTTGTTAGCTTCAAATGAAAGTGCAAACTGGGAGTTACCAGATCAAAGGACTACAAAGTTAAAAAGCTTTTGGGGAAAAGAAGGGGAATGAGTCACCAAGAGTTGCCCAGGGAGTTTCAATGAGATCTGATAGGGGAGCCAAGCTGAGATAGAGATTGGATCTGTGGAAGAATCTAGAGAATGTGATACTTACCAAGGTCCCTACGTGGAAGATGACTAAACACCTCATAAGCTGGATGTGGTTATGGTCTCTCTTATTGTTTTTAAGATATATTTGCTCTGAACGGCTTTGGTGCTTCCTTTGTTTTAAGGAAGCTGTCTGGTCACCATATTAACCACTGTCATTGCTCCCAAAGAGAAAAGAACTGCAGTTTCAGAGCCTAAGGGTTTGTCTATACTTTGCTGCAGTGTAGACTATGGGGATGTAAATTGGAACATACCAAAGTGTTGCGCTGTAACTACCCTGGGCGGAGACTACCGGCGTGAAGTAAAAGGTACCTAGTTCCTATTAACATAGCTGGAGGACTGTACCAATAAAAGCTATTTACCTTTAGTTCAGCCAGCAGCATCCACATAGAGCAAAGTGCAACACTTTGGCGCACTCTAGAGGGCAAACCGCTGTAGTTCACAGTGCCCAGGAGTGTGGACATAACCTCAGGCAGCCTAGCTGAGATAGCTGTAGTCCCCTGGTTAAGGCACATTCTGAGAATGGGGAATAATGTGATTCTACTTCAAAATAGAGGTAACAGCTTGAGGCCTAAGACCTAAATGGGTTGCGTTTGAAGCAATCAGGAGGAATCAGAGGTCCAGTTCACCTAGTAACTGTGACATAGGGCAAAATCCTTCAAAGTAAGGATCCACAGTTAGCTTTCATGATTCATGTTTGTGAATATTTGGCAGTTCTATATATTTGTATCTAGTTTTGAATTTCAGTGACTACTTCAGTCGTGTGCAATGTACTTGGGCAAAATTTAATTTGTCTGAGTAAGGAGTGTTCGGTCAGATTCTTAATAAAGACATTAGCACATAAAATAGTATAAGTCAATATTTATAAAATGTCACTTCTATAAAATAAAAAGTAGGATGAGAACTGGAGAGCAGGACAGCAGCTTTTATCAGAAAAGAGGGAGAATACATAGTAAGCTCTTTCTTGTTTCTGATAGTCTATCAGAGAAAAGGGCATTGGCTCATTCTATTTCGTCTGTTAATGACAGATTAATTTGATATCTTCCTGGAGTTATATTGACATAATCTTGAGAGCATTGTGTGCTCCCATTACAGTTAAAGGGATGTTCGTTGTATGACAGTTTTCATTACACCTTTTGTGACAAAAATATCTAACTTGCAAGCTCTCTGGCTCTTTTTGCAACTTAACTTTGTGTTGCTTCCAAATGAGAACATGATTTGATCTACACAAATTTATGAACTGCCTTCAGACTAGTGATGGTTGAATGCACCATGCAGTATTTGACTTGCTGTACAACTGCTTGAATAATGTTTCTAATGCACAACAGCAAAAAATCTTATTTCAAATACAGTGGAAAAATTCCAATATATAAGTAAAACTGTTTAAGAGAATTTAATTTGTGTAAAGTATGAATGCAAATTGATTACTTATATACTTGGCATACCCTTCACACAAACTGGATGCTATATTTGACATTCTGCTGTTTTAAATGCATAAGATAGTATCTGTGTCAACTAGTCTTAATAAAGAAAAAGCCAATCATGATCAAAAATATGCTAAGACAAGGGCTACTTGTGGAAGAGGATATTTCACTGTAATGGTAACAGTATTGTGCACAGACTCAGTAAGTTAAAACCAATTTACAAACCCATAAAATGCCATTACATTATGTGCAACTATTCAGCACATTCTTTGAAAGACATCAATAAAAGGGAAGTGTCATGTCGTGTGTGTGTGCTGTTGAGAAGTAGTCTAAGAATCCTGCATAACATAATTCTCACTTCCCCCGCCCAATGGGAAAATTCTTACTGGGATAAAACAGAAAATAATTTAGAGCACTTACCTGGAACAAATCTTCAGAATCAATCAAATGGAAATATAAAAAAATGGAGCAGCAATATGTTACAGAGAATGATAGTTAGACTCAGCATAGATACTGTCATAAACAAACAGCTAAAGTCTTTGTCCTAAACACTTTTTCTACTCAATTAAGAAACAATATTTTCTTCTCATTGATCTTATTTCCCACCTCCCTTTTTCACAGTTGTTTTTCTCTCCTTTTATGCTATGAGTGGTGATGAATTATGAAAAAAACAATACTTGATCCAGTCCCCAAGCAACTGTTGTTAGGCAATGCATCACTGTAAGCTTATAAATAAGTTACACAGACTTTCTTAGGTACCTGGCAGGTCCAGTTAAATCCTGCTTACTGTGGTCATATTTACTTTACACAACGGCACTTGATAGAAAGAGATATTTTAGTTCTGACTCTTTTCTAGTAAGTTCCTATCTACCTTGAAGTTCTCGCATTCACACACACATACTAACATTCACCAAATTCAACCCCAACCATTGAGGGCCAAAAATAAAGCAGCCTCTGTAGTCCAAATAATGGGAAAGGGTACATAGATACTACGTGAATTCTCATGGGTTTCAGAATGCATAATATAAATCAGTATTCAGTTCAGAACACAGAGAGCCCCAGATGTCAACATAGTGCATATACAGAAGTAACTCAGGTTTTGTAGACTGTCAACTGACAGGTTAGGAATGGAGAAAACACCCTTTCAAATAATGCAAAGTGCATTCATACAGAAAGACTGACAGCAAATCTAACACTGGAAGTGTGACAACACCTAAAGGCAGGAGGAAAATATAGGATACAAACTGGTAAACTCCATTTAACAATGAAACACACATATACAAAACCAAATGCTCTTACCTGTTTTGGCAACAGTATCTACAAAAGACCATGGCAATTGCAGCAACATCAACCATCAAAAATCTAACAGGAAATTGGCACTCTGAGAACATTTAATATTTTAATCCTTTTTTACAAGATATATAGAAAGGACATTCTCTGAAGTAGATTCAGCCCTGGTGTATTTCCATTATGGCTGGATATGTAAAGCTAGAGAGAGGAGAGTCAAAGATGATGTGCAGGTTGTGGGCCTGAGTGACTTGAAGGATTGTGGTATTGTCAAGAGTTACAGGGAAAGGGTTAGGCGGGAAGATGAAGAGCTCACTTTTGACCAACTGAAATTAACAGTGAGACTGAAGAGCTGTCGGAAAGACAGGTTGAGATGCAGGATTGAACAAAGGGAAACAGGTCAAAAGCAGAGCGGTAGATATGTGAGTAACAAGAATAAAGAAGGTAGCTGAAGCCACACAAATGGATACAATCACTTCAAAAGAGGGTGCAAAGGGATGGTGGTGGGGGCAAGTATAGAACCCTGTGAAATCTCCATAGAAAGTGTGAGAGTGGTGAGGGAGACCCACTGAACAGGACACTAGGGGAATGATTAGAAACACAGGAGGAGAACTAGGAGAGGGTGGAATCGAGGACACTAAGGGATAACAAGGTTTAGCAAACAGGCAGGTTTGATGATGTTGTGGGGAGGGTTAGCTCAGTGGTTTCAGCATTTGCCTGCTTTGGTTGTGAGTTCAATCCTTGAGGGGGCCACTTAGGTATCTGGGGCAAAATTAGTACTTGGTCCTGCTAGGGAAGGCAAAGGGCTGGACTTGATGACCTTTCAGGGTCTCTTTCAGATATATTGCCATACATTATTATTTATTTTATGTCTAAAATAGTTGACAGGTCAAGGAGAATGAGGATGGAATTGGAAGAGAGAAACCTGAAACACCAGAAATAGATACACATTCAAAGAGTTTGGAGGTGAAGGAGTGAAAGGAGATGGGATAATAATTAGAGCTGCATGTGAGGACACGGGGTTTGTGGGGTTTTTTAATGATGGTGAACATGGTTGTATTTTAGGTGAAGAGAACATGAGGACAGAGGCTGAAAAGACAAGTGAGTGAAGGGGTGAAAATGGAGCAAGGGAGGTCAGGAGGCAGGAGAGGAGGTAGTGACTGGGACAGATTGCAGGGTTAGAGGAGAATAGCAGACTGAAGATTTTAGTGTTTGGTGACTGGAGAGAAGGAGGAGAGAATAGCAGAGAGGGGGCCATGAGGGATCTTGCTGATATTCTCTGAATAAATCACTAATTTTTTGTCAAAGAGGGAAAGAAAGGCAGAAGGGGGAGGAGTTAAGGAGGTCAAAAACCGTGGTGGATAGGTGACTGGCATGGCCGGTGTGTGGATCATCTACAGTGGAGGAGTAGTGCTGCACAACCAGGAAGCAGCTGAAGGACGAACGAACAAACTCATAGTGAGAATGAGAGACAATTTTCTGTATTTGGGGAGGGAGGGTTGACACAATGAAAATTTTCATGGAAAGTGTCTGTTTTCTTTGAAAATTTCAGTGTTTCGTCAGTGTCAGGAGTAAGGGCCTGCAACTGCACTTGTTTAAGGTCCTGACAGTCTGAAGAGTCAGGTAGGCTGCCTGAGTGGACCACCAGCCTGATTGGCTGAGGATGTTAACAGGCCAGTTCTTAAGCCCAGCAGTAGCTTGCTGGTAATTCAATAGGTATGTGCCTGTGGATGCTTTGTCTCACTCCAAGCCCTGCACTCAGACTTCAGGTAATCTGATGCTGAACCTCAGCTCTGATTGCTGGCTCCAGTTCTGTCTTGACCCTTAGCTCTGGCATTCAGATTCTGACTTTGGTTCTCACCTTCAGCTCTGAACCTTGGCTCTGACTCTGCTTTGACTTTGGGCTCTAGCATTTGGACTCTGACTACTAGGTTTGATTGCCTACAACCTAGTCCCATGACAGTCAGAAAACTGGAAACCTAGACATTAAAAAATGTCATTGGAAAACTGATTCTCCTTTCCTTACTTCCAGCTGAACATTTTCAGTTTTTAGGGTTTCAATTTTTAATGAAAATTTTAAGCTTTCCTTGGGGGAAAAATAGATCGACACTGGAGACTTTTCTCTAAAAAGTGCTTGGCTGCATGGGAGCAGCAGGCGTGGAGGAAGCAGAGCTGGCAATAAGCCTGAGTTTGGGTGTAATGAGATGGACACTGTCATGGGGAAATGAAGCAAAGCTGTCAGGAAAGGTAGATAACAGAAATCTGATGGAGACAAAATGAAGAGAGAAACAGAGGAAAAAATGAGTGGCGTGTGGAAAGAGACTGACTGCAGTTTAGAAGTCCTGAGTGTCAATGGATAGGAGGTTACAAAATGATCATGGAGCTGGCTGAAGGTGGTCAGGTTGTGGTAAGAGTGGGTGTACAGTGCTTGGTGAATGAGCCAGGGAACAATGAGTCAGTCCTCAGATGTGTATAGTATTTGCATGAAGCATCAGTGATTGTATAAGGAAGATTTCATTAAACAGCACTTAACTTAAAAAACCAAGAGACAATTCTTATTTCTCATCTCAAGTGTCACTATCTAACATCTGCCTGTGCTGTTTTGAAGTGTCATAATAACTAGATAAAATGCTTTATATTTAGAGAAAAGATTAACGCTTATCTCCAGATATTAAAAATGTCTCAGTGTCATTGTAATGTTGATCAGCAAACAGAACATCAAGGGCATGATTGTAGATATCACAACAAATTTGTGTTTGAGAGTAGACCAGATTAATCACTTGGGGGGGTGTCTATTATCCTTTGCTGTGCATGCAGTGTTCCCATTCACATGAATGAATGAGTTTCTTTTATAGAAAGAGGAGAAATAAATTCCTTAAGGATTTAGCACAGCGGAGAATTTTACAGTCTTGCAAAAGGGAGGAACTAGATAGCTAGAGGATGGCGCTAAGACTGTGATTGTACAGCCCTTAGTGTCCTATGCATCAGGCACAGAATACGATGACACCCTTGGAAATAAATAAGTTTAATGTATGGGTTTAGATGAGACCTTTCTATTCTTTATGGATATGAACGATCTGATGAATGCTTGTAAGTGTAAGGGTTTCCTCATTCTGTCTATTATCCCTTGTTCTGCACGCAATGTTCCTCATCTGTACCATTGAACAGACTATACCAATGCACAGCCCTAGTCCTCTGCAACTGTGTAAGGTACTGTGCACCAGCTGGCTGGTGCCCTCTGCTCCAGCTTTAGCTGAATTTTAATGGTTGTATATGTATATAGTCCATGCAATGCTTAAAAACAAAATACCCTGTGTTCTGCTTGTACTATCACTGTTATTAGAGGAGCCAGGAGTTCCTTCACAACCCTCCCAGTTATGCAATCTCTTTGAAATGACAATTTCTGTGGGACATTCCTCATCTATGCCAGAACTAAAGTATCGGCATGGCATGCCTCTCTAATACACTTGCCCAAGGAAATCAGTCTTATAATATTTTCCTGGGGAAACCACGGAGACAATTTAGTTTCCAAATTTTGTCCTCAGGTGCAATACACATTAAAAGTGAACTGCAAAGGTTCTGCTGAAATGAAAATGCTTGTTTGTAATATCCCAAACAGGGGGGGGAAGTTGGAAGTATATAGCAATTTACAAATGCAATTGATACAGTATTTTAAAATAATCTGGGATACAAATTGGCTTTCGAAACCATCAGAGCTGCAAACTTCCTGGCTCTTCTGTCGAAGGGAATGTCATTATGGCTTCCCTAAAAGTCGGTTAAGAAAGTCACTACATTCCAAATCTAAATGTCATTCCATTCTAAAGCACCTTTTTCATTCCTAGGTAACTTTGTACAAAAAGAAATTCCTCTTGCTCTGAGATTTCTCATACTTAAACTCAGTTCAGAGGTGAACGTTTGGGAAAGGTTGAACAAAATTGGCTGAGCCATTTCTGAATTATTATGATTTTGTGGGAAAAAAACACATGCGCCCATTTATTAAAACAAATGTTATTTTAGAGGCTTGACTAACTCAGTAATGGTTTGTTTTTTTTTAAAAAAAGCCATGGAACTTGTACTAGATTTAGACTAATTCCTCCTCAAAGGCAAATGACTGTGGCAGGTTTTGGGAGAAAGTTCACAATAAAAAATAAGTTACAAGTGTCTGAAACTGACTTTACCAGCTATGCACAATACTCCATCTTTGTAAATGTGGAAGATGCATCAAAGGACACATGTCACATCCTAACCACTACATGGGGATGGAAAGCCCTCCCTGCAGCAGAACTGCAGTGATTCTGTGCATGGGGATTCTGTAACCCATACATGCCCTGAAGTGGACCTCAATCAGCAGCAGCTTTTTTCTGCAGAATCACACAGTTGCAGTTAAAGTGGGGGACAACCCAAGCTATATGGATCCACTGCCCCAAACTGCTACAGCATATGAGTACTATTTAGATTGTTGCTCCACCCTGCGGGTTGGAAGACATTGTCTCCTAAACCGCTGCAAATATCTCCTGTACAAGACTCATTTGTAGGCTTTTTCCAGTGGCCCAGGAATTAGTCCAATGTCCATATCTCCTGGGATGGGATTCACACGTTCAAATCCAGATCTCCCTGGAGATCTCTTTAAACATAAATGGTCTAAAACCAATTATAAAAATGATGAATTTTGCATAGTACCAGAGACAAAAGGCCAGTCTGGAATCTCCAGAGCCAAAGGGCTATTGTGTGAGTTTTTAAGAATTTTTTTAAACCTCTGATCAACTGATACTTCTATTGTATAGTTAAGACACAATCTACTTTGTTCCTAAATAATTGCAGAATAAGCAACCGCAAAAATAGCACACTAAAAACTACATTCATCTTACCTTTTTTTATCCTGTCCTTCCTTTGTTCCAGAAAAATATTAAACCTGAGCCACTGCCAGTTTTTCTGTCATTAATATTTATGACACACATTTTGAATGAGTGCTCATTAATTTCATCCTGGTCAAAACAATACCATATCCACCAATCAAAACAGTAAACTTTTTTGCCATGGAACAAATGGTGCATTTTAATTTATTTATTTTTATTCTGATCTGAGGCAAACTTTCCCTGGCAAATACCGTGCGTGTGTGTGTGTGTGTGTGTGTGTGTGTGTGTTCCCCACTATGAAATTTCAGCTTTGTATTTGTAAAAATCTACTTTAAATTTTTGCAAATCAGTTCCCTAGTTCAAAAATGAACTTGTTCTACATGCTTCCAGTAAGGAATGTCTTGTCTTCCACACAGACCTATTAGGGTTAGATTCTATAATACGCTAGATCACTTGGGTAATGGGAAGTTCAATAGAATATACTCCATCTGATCTTCATATTTCTGTCTGAAGATCAATCAGCTACAGCTTGTTTATTGCTTAGTTAAGAATGATCTTGAATTAACTATGTTGTTTTACCTGGATGAAGTGACCCAGAGCCAGTACAAACAGATTAATATTTCTCCAGATAGTCCCTGTATGTGCAAAATTCAATGTCTTGCTGTCATGGGGCTAATTACCCTTCAGGAAGGCTCAAGGCCTAACTGACCCATGATGAGCTTGTGGGCTACACCTGCGAGTAATCAGGTGTTCCAGGTGTTGCCCCTTTAGCTAATCAGTAATGGAGCAACTGAGCTAGAATGAGGCTGCTAGAAAAAGTATGAAAAGTGAGTTGGTTAGCAGGAAGGAGGCCCCAGAGGAAGGGAGGTATTGCTGGAGAAAACTCACAGCTGCTATACCCTGGAAGGAACCCCTAGGAGGTAGAGTAGGTGTCAGTAGGGTCAAGCCCTGAATGAGGGCTTGGATTTGTTAGTAAAAGCCCCAAAGAGCATTGACTGGGAAAAAAGACAGTAGAGCTTGTCATTAGGCTCTCTGAAGAGAGCTAGTGTAAGCTTCCAAACTAGAGAGTCCTATAGTTAGACTGGCTCCTGAGAAGGAGAAGAGCATTCCAAGAGAGAAGACCCAGGAGAGTGGCTCAAAGAGGGTTTTTCTCTCTCTCTCTATTCCCTTCCTCCCCTGGGAGAAGCCAGCTGGAGGACCCAGAGGGAGCAAAGCAGGCTCCTGTTGGGGGAGCCCTCAGTTTGGGCCTACAACAGGTATAAGAAACCTGGATGTTAGGCTCCTATAGGTGAAGTCCTGAGATAGTGGCTTATATGTGGGGACAGGGAGATCCCAGAGGTAAACTACTAGAGTCCCTGGGGATGGGAGGCAGTGGGGGAATCCTTCTGGGAGGAAGCAGTGTAAAAGAAGTTCTGCGGGGGCCAGGAGAAGGAGCCCAAAAGCAGAAGACTTCAGTAGCCCAAGAGGTAAAGGAGAAGTTATTAGTCTGAAGATTTGTTTTGAATGTGCATTTGGACCTCTTCCCCCTTGAAAGGGATTGAACTTTTATGTAAGTTGTCTGGAGTACTGAGATATTGAAGATCCTGTGAGAGGCAGGTGGCCTGCAGGAGGCTCTGGAGCTGAGGATAATGACAATGTTACACCTTGATGCAATGAGGTGCTCTAAGGGTAAGTGTGCCCCCATCACTTGTGCTCTATGTAATGTATCCAGATGGCAGCACAGTGTTCTCAATGTTTGAAAATTATTAATTCATAAGGGATAGTACTTTGGTTTAGTAGAATCAGCCTACCCTACATGAAGGAGCATTGCAAATATCCAATATTCTCCTTTTTAAAAGGAGAAAAGACAAACCAGTGACCTTAAGGAGGTTTTTGGGTTTCGTTAATTAGAACTATATTTTATAATCATTCAAATATCCTGATGGTTCTGATTCACACTTTTCCAGAAAGCAAGACTTCTCTATTTAATGAAGAGAGAGAGATTGACCTATAGTTTAGGGCACTAGCCTGGGCCTAGTGAGACCCAGCTTCAATTATCTGCTCTGCCTCCCAATTCTCTGTGCCTCCATTTAAAAGTTGTAAAATGGGGATAATAGCACTTGCCTGCCTCAGAGGGGCATTGAGTATAAATACATTGAAGACTGTGTGTGGCTCTTAGATACTATGGTAAAGGGGAATGTGTGTGTGTGTGTGTGTGTGTGTGTGTATACACACACACTCACACCTAAAATAGAATGTTGAAACTCCATATTTAATCCATTAGCCTATTATTCATCCCTCTACCACATAGTGTGAGTGTGTTTTGGGGGGAGGAGGGGATAGGTGTGAGGGAGGCTTCATGGTGGGGAAAACTGAGTAAAGGATACCTATACCAAGTTTTCCCATATTCTTCTGTCATGGGAGTGATGGGAGAATGGTTTGAGCCATTCGGCTGCCAGCACGCATTTGTACAGAGGTCCTGTGCTGCCTCTTGCTCTGGGGCTTCCTACACCTTACTTGGTCTATGAGACCCCTCTACATATAGGTGCCCTAAACATTCAAGTGGAGATTTCCCAGGAGCCACTACACAAATGTGAATGCAGCTGTGATTTCATCTGGGCAAATTTACCACTAGAGGTGGAGGGAGAAAGCAAATGTATGCTGCTCCTCCCATGTGAATCCATAGAGAGAGACATACCAAGTAGCCATCTGACTCCTCACTGTGCTGAATCCTGTGGGAATGATCCCCTCCTGAAGCTGTGCAACACATTGGTTAGTAAATACAGTTGCGTCAGATCCCCCAAATGGAATGCAGGCACAATGGAGGGAATTGTAATAGAATGCAAGAGGAGAAAATCTGTTTCCAAGGGAGGAGTGTGTGTTGGTTCTATGTTAAACTCTAAATGTTTGCATACAACGTGCTTTCAAGAAAAAAAAATAAAAAGCTGGATGATGTGCTCTGGGAACGAATTTGCCTTTGAGCCCAATGCTGCATTGACTGACCATTTAAGTTTCAGCTGAGAGTGTGTATTTAAATATATTTTCAGAGCATAAAGAAGCTGTTATGCTCCCTTCTGGGAATAGTGATTTACAATGGTATAGTTCTAGGGATCTGTAAACATATGCTAAAAATCCTATTAAAAAAAATTGTGCTGGCCCAACTAGATGCTTTTAAAACTTGGATTCCTTGAAGATTTACATAACGTATACAGCACCAGAAGTGGAGAGTGGGATTACATTATATGTATCAGAAAGAAGTGTCTTGCCAGACTGCTATGCCTTCATAATGCTTTTTTAAAAACAAAGCATTAACACGTGCTGTGTACTCTCTCTCAGCAGGAACATAATGAAAATTCAAGTAGGTGTTTTGTACTAAAAGTGGGGGTAGGAGGACACAATCTGGATTTTTATCAGAGAGCCCCTAATAAAGTTCAGCATAGTCTTTTTAGCAAGAAATCCTCCAGAAGCCCCAATAAGGCATATTAATCTCTTATGGCTTGGCAGCTAACATTTGAACTGCTAGTTCCTGGGTTCCCTTTCTTACTGTGTAATTTGGGATTAATGCCACAAAATGTCTGAAGCTAGATGGGGTTAAATGACTGGGGGGAATCGGATCCCTACTTTCTAGAATGAATAACATGTACTTTAAAACATGGATCCTGATGGCTCAAACTGACGGTCAAATGAAAAGAATCCTGAAAATCAGTCTTTAAATCTCATGACTTCCATTCCAATCTCATTCTCTGAGGGCCTGACTCATAATTTTTGAATGGTTGGGATTGGCAATACAACGCTAGGAACCTTCAACCTCCAGGGTCACACTTGCCAGGTAGAAGCTGGTCACAACTTTAGTCCATGTGCTTCCCTTAGATGTGTGAGGCTAATACCGTAGCAGTGCCTGCCACTCCAAAGTGAAATACCCTGGGGCAATTGGGGTCTGAATGGTAGCTCTGGATGGAAGAATCCTAGGGAGCACAGCAAGAGATGCATTCTCCTTGTGTGCAGGGGAGCATGATGAAGTATTTTGCCTTCCTGAGCAGTAGCCTATCCTGAACTTCTGCTCAGTAGGAGCAGCTCTGCCTCCACAGCAATGAGGACCAGAGCCTTAAAGGTACAGTAGTCACTTGTATTTGCTTTGGAAAGTAGTCTGTCCATTAACTGAAAATCATTAAGTTTAAAACTTTCATATTAAACTGTACTGAAGTATCACTTTGATTTTCATATTTTCTGTTTATGCCTCTTCAATAAGCCGCTTCATTCTCTTGCTGGTCCCTAGGCATTTCCATGAATCTGTCTAAATGATATAGGGTCATTACATTTTGTGAACCAAAAGGGTGAAAATAGCAGACTGGAGCTGGTGTGAAAGGGGAGTGACCCATCAGGGACATTGTATGCCCTCTTCCATCTGAACCTGCAGAGGTCTCTCCACAGGCGGAGAGGGAGCTGCAGTCAGTGGGTGGAGGAAGGGGCTGGAGAAATAGTTGCAATCTGGTACTCTACACCACTCTAACTACATAGCACGGTTGTGAGCACCAGATTGCTAACACAACCAGCCTTCACTTACTTGCTGTCCTGCTCTGCACTGAGAGCTCCCCTGTTGTGGACAGCAACTGATAGCGGGGGCCTGACCACATAACAAGGTAGTTATCCGGTCAAGGGGCAAGTAGCCTATATGGAGGCACAGGGCCGCAATACGGAATGGATCTGCGAGGAGGAGTTGGTTTGGAGGGGCAAACCCCTGACCACCTTAAGACCTGTCTCCTAGTAAGAATAATGCACTAGAAACTCCACAAATGCAAACTGAGAGTTTCATGTTCCCTGTGTGGGGTAGCCTACCTTGAGACTAATATCCTTCAGTGCAGAGATTCTCAACCTTTTTCTTTCTGAGCCCCGCCCTAACATGCTATAAAAACTTCACCCCCCCCCTTGTGGCATAATTGTTTTTCTGCATATAAAAGCCAGGGCCAGTGTTAGGGGGTAGCAAGCAGGGCAATTGTCTGGGGCCACAGGAGCCACAGTGAAGCTACATTGCTCAGGCTTTGGCTTCAGCCCTAGGTGTTGGGGGGAGGGGGAGTTTCAGGGCCTTGGGCTTCAGCCCCAAGTGGTGAGACTCCAGCTTTCTGCCCTGGGCCCCAGCAAGTCTAATATTGGCCCTGCTTGGTGGACCCCCTAAAGCCTGCTCACAGCCCCCCTCCAGGGAGGCACTGAACCTCTGGTTGAGAACCACTGCTTTAGTGATCGTTATTTTAAAAACAATGTTAACTTATTCTATGCATCAATCTGTAGATAGAGCTGTCACCCTTCACCCAGTGTGTGAGAGTCAGTCATTTCCTCAAGAGCAGTGTGCAGCTACTAAGTGTTTAAAACTTCCATGGCCATTGTTAAAAACCCAACACCCTTCCTTAAACTTCAGTGCAACTCATCTTGTACATGAGGACCAAAACATTTAAGTAATAAAGCACATGTGGAGTGTGAAATCGAGATGATCAATGACTGATGACAAATCCTCATGTTGAGTGTAAAAGCACACTGAAGCCATCTGTTTTGTGATATGTGAAGTTAATAGCAAGTACTCATTTTTCTCACTTTGTTTCAAATGAGTAATCCACTACAAATTGAACATAATTTACAGAGAGTCTGGTCATTTTAGTATACATCACCTGGAAAAGAATAAATCTCTAAACAGCTGAATTCATAAATTATGCATTTTTGACATTTAAATGCATCATAGGAACACTATAAATCAGGCTCTCTTGCAAGTTCCAGTGCATGCACAACTTTTTCAGACCTGCCTGATAATATTAGGCCTGTATTTCTTGCACTGTACTACATATTCAGAACTAATTACTGTCTATAAATTATTCAGTGTGCCAAACTGCCCTTGACATAATCTGACTTTTCAACCCATCTGCACTGCATGTTACGTCATTAAGGTTTCAGCTTCCCTTGAATGATTTTTAAAACCTGCATTTGTACTGGTCTCCGATTTTTAGGGCATTAACATGAATGCAGCTCACTCAAAGCTAAAATTTATACTAGATCTCCGTCTGCGAGCACCTCTTGTGCGTGTTTTTGTTTTTAAATTTATGTGATTGTAAATTATAGGAATGTAAAGACAAAAATCCCTCCTTCTGGATGAAATTTATCCAAAGTCCTAATAAAATCAATAGGAATCTTTCCATTGATTAAAATGGACTTTGGGTCAGACTTTTTTGTCTCAAGAAAATCTCACTTGGTATGATACATCATACAACCTGTACTCCCATTACCTACTAAGTTTTTTACCTAAATCAGGAGTGCAAATTTTGCCACTTGTATGTTTTTGATACAAGTTGTTGTGATGAGTGCATTTTATGTCCCTTTCTCCTCTGACAATGACAAACAAATACCAGGACCAAAGACCAGGAATAGACCACCAGAGGCTAACATAGTATGTTAGCTCTCAAAACATTGGATTTTTGCATATACCACTCTAATATTACTTAATTTATGGTAGGAGAATCAAATGTGGAGCAGGCTGGCACTTTCAGCATTCATTATGATACATTGGCCTAGCCTTAATGCTTCGACTGAAGTTTGATAAAATCTATTTATGATCCTATTTGAAAGACTAAGAGTTTTAGAGAAGTACAAGTGTCTTTAAAGTTCTGCCATCATTTCCTCCCCCCCCCTTTTTTTTTCCTCTTCAGCATGTTTAATCTTTAGTTTAGTTTTCTGTTTTTCCTTGTGGGCTTGATTTATTGGATATCAAATGGTGCACAGCAATCAGTAGGTACAGTGTTTCTAGCAGTGGGTCCTAAATGGCTTAAAATAGTCCCCTCATGGGAAATAAACTTTGGGTACCAAATCTTTCCCAGTTAGACAGAATGGGGAGAATGAATATTATGATAAAATGGACCCGGTGTTTGAGATGTCTGACATGCAGAAAAAAAGGTGTGTGTGTGTATAACAGACATACTTTTGTAGAGACAAGCATTTTTGTGACCTTCTATAATTTAGGAATTAGTCCAGATGTCTGCCTGTTCTAAGCAATCACAATGATCAATGTCTCGGATCATAACCAGGTTATCATTTCCACTAAGTATCATGCCACAAACCACAAGGTTCAAAGGGCTAATCCAAATTCATATAAAATAGGATGACATTTTAGACAGAGCTGAAGGGCTGCACATGTCATTGTTAGCAGAATGCCCCCAACTGAGCTGCTTCCAGTCACCATCTACACCTCTCACGTCTATTTCTGCAGTTGCTCTATGCTTATAGAAATACTGTTAATTTTAATGGCAATTCCAGATGTGCCATAGATGCCCATTTTGACTAGTAATGGCAATAAAAAGTCACTTCATTGTGGTAGTAGTTTGCAGACTTAATAGCAATTTATAGTGGTGATCACTTATGAGCAGTTGTAATTTGGCTATTATGGTAATTATTAAGGTGATTTGAGGAATTTCAATGGCTGCCTTATTTGAAAAGCAACTATAATGAAAACACTTTTTTAATCTCCTTGCTGATTCATGACCCTATAGTTAGGTTTACACTTGGAAGACTTTCCTCATGATTAATTTAGTTTGCAGAATAGAACACATCATGATGTATTTTGGAAGCATCTATACCTGTATGCATGGTATGTGATACAATTGAGTTCCTGAACAGTTTTTTACCATTTACAACTATGTTGCCTCCTTTTAGACAGGAAGGCTAATTTTCTCTAGTCATTCACTTACAGCGATTTCTAAGATAACTATATAACAACTGTGTATTTGATACTGGAAGCTGCCTGGAGGCTTAAAATAGATTTAATGGAGGCAGTTTCCCAAGTGAAAGAGACCTTTCCAAACAATCTAAAGGTCATAATTTCAGAAATATTTTCGTTTTTAGTGGAGATGCTTGAAGAAAAAATCGTATCCCTTGGCTTATGTATCAGTTGCAAATTGAACTTGTCATCCTCACTTTACAGTTGTCCTACAGTTCGTTTAATTTTAAGGTCATATTTTCATTAATCTCATATTTCCAATATGGCTTGTAAATAGAATTTCTGCTATAAAGGATGTTAAATTGTCTGTAGTCGTCAACTGGGGAAGCATGCCAAACATTCTGCGTTCTTAAACTACACCCAGTGATCCTCAAAATAAGGGCTATTATAACATAGGTCATCTTGCTGCATTTTCTTCTCATATAAATCTAAGGCCAAAATATAGCTCTTGGATAAAGTGGTATGTGTATATGCAACAAAGCACCTGTGTGGTGGTGAAGAGATGTATTATGCTTCCTAAGGCAGAATGAATCCAGTAGTACCGGGAGAAAGCACTGAGTTACACACTTGCTACACCTGTATGGAAAACTGAACAAGCACTAACCCCCACCTAGCACTGCCCCACCCCACTCTGAATCATGCAGTGCTGGCATTAGTATTAGCAAACCTTGCTGTAGCAGGGTGGTCACCTGCTCCTGGCCTGAAAGGGTTAAAAACAGCCTTGGGAGAGGGCTGTGGCAGGGGAAAAGCTGGGCTGATTGGGGGGAAGCAGCCTCAGCTGGGGGCTATGCCCCACTTAGGGTCCAGCTGGCCCTATAAAGGCCAGTGAAGCCAGGAGCTGACAGTCTCCTTTAGCTGTGGAGGGAGGTGGGCCTGGCCGCTGGGGAGCTAGTTAAGGTACCTGAGCTGGAGCAGGGCTGGGGGAAGGCCAAGGGAGCTGGGAAGCTCTGGCCTGGAAACCCCCAGGCTGCGGCCTAGTATACGGCCAAATAGGTACTGGGGTTGTATGAGACAGCCCAAGGCTAGGCCGAGGCAGCAGGTCCAAACCCCTCCTTGCCTGTGATGAGTGGCTTATACTGCAGTCTGCCCCAGGGAGCGTGGGCTAGTTGGTGACTGGCAGTAGCCTATGACTGAGGCGAGGTGGGGATAGGAGGTGGTGGTTCCCTGGGGAGGGGAGACCCAGTGAGACAGCAGAGTGCTGCAGGGGGAAGCACCCTGGTCTGAAAGGGGCACTGGGGTCCAAGAGGGACTAGAGACCCAGCGGCAAGCGGGACACTGGCCTGCAGAGGGCGCTCCTGGGTCCAAGAGCTAATTCCCAGGATGACCAACAGGAAGCGCCGCAGGGATGAGTCCCGGCACCATTACACTTGCACTCAGGAAATGTAGATTCATTATGGTTACCACATGGAAGGGAGGATATGAAGATAAAGAGATCTCTGTGCTTTCTCCTAGAGCAATGCTCCCAGACAGTGGCAGCAGGCTATTAGAAGAGAGGATGTGTAATGGTTAAGTAGAGTGACTCTCTTAAGGGATACCATTTTTTAAAAAAATAGAAAAAGTCTCATACAAGCAACAAGCATTTTATCTGCTTCAGTTAACCCAGTAAAGCAAATGGTTCCCCTAGTCTCATATTCAATGCCTACTGATTCAACTTTTCATCAGACAATAAAATTTCACCTGTGGAATGTCATAACTCTCTTGTTGAGCTCAAACATTTGAGATCCACTGATCTAGGGTTTGTGTTGATGTTTATCTCTTTATTGTGTCTTCAGTTCTGACTTTGTCTTGCTGTCTCTCAGCCATCTTACATTTTAAAACTGATTTAAAGGATATTGATAAGATACACAAACATGATATGTATATATCACTGTACATTATTTTCTAGTTTGTTAGCAAGAAGAATAGTCAAGTGGGACTTTTTAAAATAAGATGCATGGAAGATGGAATAAATCAGGCCACTCTGGAATTTTCTACCTGATCCTATCAGACCTAATCAAGGAATTCAGGCGATCCTCCCCAGTAGGAAACAAATTAGAAGTCTGAGCAGACAGCTACTACATATGTAGCCTATTATGGCTTTGAAACTCACAAAACTGACACGAGGGTGGGTTGTATGCGTGTATTAGTCCATAAATGGAGCTAGTGTATGGATGAATACTGACAAAATCTTGAAGTCCTGACTCTAGACCAGGGGCAGGCAAACTTCTTGGCCTGAGTGCTGCATCGGGTTTCCAAAATTGTATGGAGGACTGGTTAGCAGAGGCTGTGCCACCCCAAACAGCCACCTGTAGCCCAGCCCCTCCCCCTATTCAACCCCTCCTGCTTCTTGCCTCCTGATGGCATCCCCAGGACTCCTGCCCTATCACATTAGCAGTGCCATCAGGGGCTCGTTCACCTGCACAAAAAACCAATGTGATATATTCCAATGTATGCCAGCAATGCCCCTCGGCCATGTACATTGGCCAAACCGGACAGTCTCCACACAAAAGAATAAATGAACACAAATCTGAAATCAGGAATCCTAACTTTCAAAAACCAGTAGGAGAACACTTCAACCTCTCTGGTCACTCAGTAACAAACTTAATGGTGACAATTTTGCAACAGAAAAGCTTCAAAAACAGACTCCAACGAGAAACTGCTGAGTTTGAATTAATATGCAAACTAGATACCATTAACTTGGGTTTGAATAGAGACTGGGGGTGGCTGGGTCATTACACATTGAATCTATTTTCTCTGTTAAGTATCCTCACACCTTCTTGTCCTCTGTCTAAAATGGGGCATCTTGATTATCACTACAAAAGTGTTTTTTTTTCTCCTGCTAATAGCCTATCTTAATTAATTAGCCTCTTACAGTTGGTATGGCTACTTCCACTTTTTCATGTTCTCTGTATGTGTGTATATATACTTACTATATGTTCCATTCTATGTGTCTGATGAAGTGGGCTGTAACCCACGAAAGCTTATGCTCAAATAAATTTGTTAGTCTCTAAGGTGCCACAAGGATTCCTGTTCTTTTTGCAGATACAGACTAACATGGCTGCTACTCTGAGACCAGTATTAAATTTTGTTTAAAAGTATGTCTCTGTCTATCTGTCTCTATCTATCATCAAAATTTTCCCTGGGACCTCCCTTTTCTCCGCCGCCCCCCCCTCCCCACATTAGTTCTTATGGGGAAATTGGATTCGCTTAACATCGTTTTGCTTAAAGTCACATTTTTCAGAAACATAACTACAACATTAAGCAAGGAGTTACTGCACACTTCTTGCATATCATTTTAACAATACTAGTATTCCTCAATGTAGGATTTTCTGTGTAAAATGCTATTTCTAGTGTGTGATTGTCAAGGTTTCCTCCCCCACTCTGCACTTTAGGGTACAGATGTGGGGACCTGCATGGACCCTTCTAAGCTTAATTTCCAGCTTAGACCTGGTAACACTGCCACCAGCCAGAAGTCAGTGTCTGCCACACTCCCTGTCCTCCCAAAACCTTCCCTGGGGAACACAGATCCAAAACCCTTAGATCTTAACACAAGGAGAAATTAACCATCCCCCCCTCTTTTTGCCCCCCACCAACTCCTGGTGAGTCCAGACCCAATTTCCTGGATCTTAAAACAAAGAAAAATCAATCAGGTTCTTAAAAAGAGAGCTTTTAATTTTTACCTTTTCTTTTTCTTTATCTCTGTAAAATCAGGATGGAAAATGCTTTACAGGGTACTTAAATTTATATAGCCCGAGAAACCCCCTCTAGCCTCAGGTTCAAAGTTACAGCAAACAGAGGTAAAAATCCTTCCAGGTTGAGAAAACAAACATCAGACTAACACGCCTTCCTGGCTAGTTACTTACAAATTTGAAACATGAGACTGATTCGGAAAGATTTGGCAAGCCTAGATTGACGTCTGGTCCCTCTCAGTCCCGAGAACGAACAACCCCCAAAACAAAGAACACAAACAAAGACTTCCCTCCACCAAGATTTGAAAGTATCTTGTCCCCTTATTGGTCAGGTGTCAGCCAGGTTTACTGAGCTTCTTAACCCTTTACAGGTAAAAGAGACATTAACCCTTAACTATCTGTTTATGACAGTGATAGAAGTAGATGAGAAATGAGGGCAGACCCTATGAAGTAAATGTATTGGCTCTGGGTAAATGATCACAAATCTATCTACATATATCTTGAATGAATGAAAATATGAACAGTTGAATAGTGAAAGTCAATTTAAGTATAACTTATGAAACTGCTACTTGTGTGGCAGATAAATACTAAATATATTGATAGGAATACTTTCTAAATATCAGGGTTGAATTGACTAAATTGCATGCTAACGTTTCCACAAAGTCACTAAGCAATGACTGAACTGTCAAACAAAAAGCCTGGGCAAAATTAGGCAAGTCAGTATCTACAAGCATACGCTGGCGCAGCAATGTGTAATAGCAAGAAAATTAATGCCAATGCTTTTTAAAGAAATTATCAGCCACTTCAGTTTGGTTTCCTACAAGGAAATGACAGCTGTGTCAAAGAGAGTGAACATCTTTGTAACCTGCATATTTAAAATGGCTCTTTGAAAATAGTTCTCCCCTGGTTAGGGTTGGGGCTTGTAGCCTGGTGGTATAAAAGAAAGGTGAAAGATGAAGACCAGTGAAGAAAGCAGCAATATTGATGCCAACTTTTCCTGGTCCACAATATGGACCACAATTTCTCTTTGAAAACAAACATACTGGCTTCCATTAGCTACAGAGGAGAGGGATTCTGGTCCAGCTCTAGCAATATCATCCTTTCAGTTACAAAAATAAAATAAAAACAGACACTTTTTAAAAGTCAGTTAAAAGAAGGGACTCTGAGTTCTCTACCTCTTAGACAGATGTTTTTGCACTCCTGGATGGGTGACTTGGATGCACTATGTTCTAATCTGGTATACAAATTACACACTCTAGACTACATCCACGGCTAATGTAAACCAGTGCAGCTCCACTGAAGTTTATGGAGCTATCCCAATTTACCCTGGTTGAGCAACTGGACTATGTTTAGTATTCATTCCCAGTTCTGCCCTGAGGAGTATAAATCCGATGCAATAGTGTTAGATAAAGTGGAGTTACTTTTCATTTTTAACTGCTGTAACTGAGAAGAAGATTGGGTTTCCAGTATTATCAATTGTTGGTTGCTTCTTGGCTGAGATTTCCTTTCCGTTAAAATCCATTTTGACATACACATCCCTAAAATCCTCAAAGGGATCCTTTCCATTTCAAAGTTTGCAGGTGTGGTCTTTGGCCAGCTGAGAGCGTTTTGCCCCTATTTCAGTTGATGGACATAAACCACTTTAAGCAGATATTAAGCATATGGTAACATGTATTCTAACACCTTTTTAGCCATATTGTATCCCCCAAATCACTTTTTCTAAACTTGAATGATCTTTATTTAAAATATCTTAAGAACTGTGCCAAGGACCAGTTTTAAAGCATGGAAAGTCATATTCAGAATTTATATTGTGAACTCTTTGAGCCATGTAATGTTCATTACTATATATCTGTGCAACACCTAGCAGAATGGGATCTCAGTCCAGTTTGGTTCTCTAGCTACTAATGGAATACAAATAGCACTCATTTCTCGTGGTTACTAATATTCTAGAGTGTCCCTGATACTCTGGCAGACTTTGTCAAACACTGGTAAAAATACTTTTTTGTTGACACATACTATATGAACAGAGATTTACTCTTATAGTAGTCCATAGTGATGCCAGATGAAATGAGGGCCTGACTTTGCTATGCACTGTAACATAACTAGTTAAAAATAGTTCTTGATCCAAGAAGCTTACAATGAAAACAGATGAGAGACAGGGAATTGTAGCACACGAAGACTAGAGGCTAGGCTTTTACAAGTATTTAGGCACTGAGTAGAATTTTTTAGGGGGAAAAAACTTTCACTTAAGTGCCTAGATGCTTCTGAAAATCTGACTTAAATACTTTTCAAAATGCCTAAATACATTTCCAAAATCTGGCTCTATGTGACTTGATGATGGTCATATAGGGAGTGTGTGAAATCAAATCACTCCAGACCTCCTAATTCCTGGCCTACAAGACTGTTCTCCGACTTCTAGTTGTTTTAAAGATTTAAAGATAAATATTACCATGATACTATATGTTCATATAATTTTATGCAACCATAAATAGTATACACAAATCATGCGCATCACCCATTAGAAAATGGCATGCCTCTTCCTGCCTTTCTGATTGCCGCTTAGACTCTTCTGTCTTTGCGCACAAACCAACTACTGCTGCTCCACATGAAGTAGACTGCAAAATAGCAAGTCCTTGGCTTCTTCGCTTCTTCTCCCCCTGCCTCCTGGGAGTGAAAGAGTGCACTTAGACCCCTTGTGGATCCTTGCTTCTCAATTTCCAAGGTGGACACTCCTTACCAATTCTGTCTGATTGTGAGGAGAATGTGCCTCCAGTCCTGTCTACCCAGTTGTGGTCAGCCTTTAGAGGCTAAACAACAATGTGTTGGGTTTTTTAGGAGAAAATAAATGAAAATACATTAAAAAATCTGTCCCTGCAACACACATTTGTTAACACCTTTTTAAAAAAAAAACCTTTCATAAACTGGAATTAGTGTATTTTATATTAGTTGCTAAAGGTTTGGGCGCCTCCATCTGATAACAGTGGTGCTCGGTTTTCTGATTCTTAACCTTTATAAAATTAAAGTGCTAATTCTAACAATCAGAGCAAGGTATTTGCTTGCTTGCTTGTTTTTTCTTGTGTGGTAGAAATCTCATTAAAAGTATACTGAACAAAGCATAAATGTGCTATAGGGAATAATCCTGTGCTCACAGTGAGAGGCACTAATGACCTATTTAGGTCATTTCCAGTTCTAATTCCTTTGACATTGTTTTAAACATGAGGGGCAAAATTCATCCCTGGTGTTAACCCATTTGAATCAATGGAATTACCACAGGCATGAATTGGGTCCAGTGTTTCCAACCTCTACATCTGTAGAGTTCTCATCACACTTTAAAAAATTAAACAGCAGAATAGATATAAATGCATTTCCTTCCATTGATCTAAATTTAACAAGGAAAAAAGTTGCAATAAAATTAGAGATACTGAACTATCCATAGGAGATTCCAGTATCTTATTAGCCTTCTCACCCTGCCACTTATCTTCAAATGCACACACCACCAGCAGGAAGGATTTAGGTTATATTTTAGTAATCCAAATCTTGTGGGTAGTGGGTTTTGCTGAAATTGGAGCACTTGTTACTATAATTTAACTACAAAAAACCTGCATTTAGTAAAGTAAAGGATTTGACTTCAGTGCACAAAAGCAATGAGGTTTACAGCAATATCAGTAAGGTTGGGGTGTCAGCCTGGATTTCCTTGGTTTTCTGGATTTGTCAAACATTTAACAAAGCTTAAATATAGGCTTTTTCATGATGATAGTGAAGTTTCCATAATGGTAACATTTTTAAAAGAGAAAAAGGCTAGAATAAGCAAAAAGACAGGACTGACTGTGGAAAGGAGAGTTTGTAGTCTAGTGGCTAGAGCATGATACTGAAGTTGGAAGACTGGAATTGTATTCTTAGCTTTGCTACTTAGTGTCTGACTTTGAGGAAGACATTTAGGCCCAGATTTTCAAAGGTACTAATGTGTAACTGCACTCAACATTGCAACATCTAATTGACTAAGGAGCCTAAATTCTCATTTTCAAAAGAGATTTTTGACCCTCAAGAACCTAAATCCTATCAAATGACAAGAGTTTTGGCCAAGTGCGTAAATGTGAGATTTAGGCTCTTAAATCAGTAAAGCATTGTAGTGCTGAGCACACCAATGTCTCAGTACCTTCCAAAATCTGCCCTTTATCCTCTCTGAGCCTCAGTTTCAATAGCTGTAAAATGGGGATAATACTTACCTATGTAGTGGGGAGTTCTGAGGCTTAATTCATTAATATATGTACTTTGCGATAGTCAGATGGAAATGCTATGAAAATGCAAGGTACTATGCTATTATTATGGATGGGAAAGACATTGCAATCACTAGTTAGGTTGTTGAAAGACTTTGGAAGCTAACTATTAGTGCTGACTGGACCTGTTTTTTGATGAAATTTCATTTTATCAAAGCTAATGTGTATCCATAGGCTGGTGGTTAGGGCACTAACCTAGGATGTGGAAGATACAGGTTAGAGTCCCTGTTGTGCCTTAATCATAGTGATCTGATATGAAAATTGCTCTGAAACAGGGAAAGTAGGGACTTGATCCTAGATCTTCCTCTTCCATATGCCAGGACAGTGCCATAATCATGAGACTATATGGTGTGAGTATCTCTAAAACAGACATCTTGACACAATTGTATTTGCAAAAAATGTTTGACATTGTTGCTGTCCAGAGAATGACAATTCTGTTTTGATCTAATAGCTACATTGTACTTTCTGCATACTTGCCTCAGAAAAAGCATAGAACTGCTTTTGGAAGTTTCATATTGAAATATGATGAAGAGAAAATGGATCCTGACACCTTTTTTACAAAGGATATTTTGTGTATCTGAGGGGGGGCAATATGTACCGTCATTCTAACCAGCTATGTACATTTTTATGTGGTGTGTGTTTTCTAAATCTAGGCAATTGTGTGCGTCAGTCTATAGCTTTTCCTGTCACACTGCATGTTACAGTCTATTACTTTCCATTCCAAATCTAAATAACATGTTTTTAGAAAACTGTGCTTTTACATTTAGCTGCGGTTTTGCTATGTCAGGTCTGATTGTACCCTGCAATGCATATGTAGCTTTTACGGAGATTTATAGAATGATAAATTATAGAATAAATGAAAGGCAGTGGGGTGTGTGGAAAGAATCTATGCAGGTTGTACCTGTCATTCCTTTGCTCTGTGCTGCAGATGTTACCTTTTTTTATATATATATTTGTTTATGTACAGGTTATGTTCAGAATGAGATGACCACTACATTTGGTAATAGTAATGGCTTCCATTGATACTCAGCCCTTGCCAACAGTTATCGCATGATGGTATATGAGGATATCACCAAGTGATATAGTTGTGGTAATTGAGCAGCAACAATTTCGTGAATATTATCATTTAATGGTGTTTATTGTATATTGGGTCTAATATTATATATTACCCTTCTCATGGAGCTTATATACGAGACTAATGATTTGACTAATGAGTTTAATCACAGAATTCTACTAGTCTTTTCAATTAGATGAAAAACAGCCCTGGCCATGAATGATGATTTAAGAGCTGATGTTTTTCACTTATCAAAAGTGTTACTGCCAAATCCCATTTGGGGTCATTATATTCTGCAGGGCTTTGGGTACCAGGACTGAGATCTTGAACAAGACTTTATTCAATGGGGAGTCAAGTCAGTGCAGAGAGTATTGCACTGGAGTGATGTGTTCAGTTATCCAAGCTGCTAAGTAACTTAGCTGAATCCCATTTTGTATCAGTGGAGATTTCCCAGATATATAACTTCATACCTATATATGAGTTGCACAACCAAGTGTAGAGGTCACAGATGCATGAATCACTACAAACAGGTCTGTCTCTAATAGGATGAGGTATCCTCTGACAGGGCCGGTGCAACCATGTAGGCAACCTAAGCGGTCGCCTAGGGTGCTGGCATTTGGAGGGCAGCATTTTCTTTGGCAGCGACCGCAGCGGCCAGATCTTCGGCCGCCCCGGTCGCCGCTGGCATTTAGGCGGAGGGAGCTGGGGCAGGGGAGCACGGGGAGGGCCGCCTGCAGCAAGTAAGGGGGGGGATGGCGGCACGTGGGGGAACTCCCCGCCCCAGCTCACCCCTGCCTCGCCTCCCCCCGAGCACACCATGGCCGCTTCACTTCTCCCGCCTCTCAAGCTTGCGGAGCCTAAGCTGATTGGCCCTGCAAACCTGGGAGGCGGGAGAAGTGAAGCAGCCACGGCGTGCTTGGGGTGCTCATGCGCAGAGCAGGGGTGAGCTGGGGTGGGGGGGGTGCTTCAGGGCGGAGTGGGGGAGCTGCTGCAGGGGGATGTGCCTCAGGGCGAGGGCGTGGAGGGGGAGGGTGCAAGGCGGAAGTTTCGCCTAGGGCACGAAACATCCTTGCACCGGCCCTGTCCTCTGACCATTCACATATGGAATGGGAATTTTATGTCACTTTAGATATATGGATATCTGATAGTTTTGAGGATTCGTAAGTGTATGTCTATAGTGCAACAAAACACCTGCAGCTGGCCTGAGTCAGCTGAATTGGGCTCATGGGACTTTGGTTGCAGGGTGATAAAACTGTAGTGTAGACCCTGGCTTCAGCCCAAACATCTGAGACCTACTCCCTCACAAGGTCTCAGAGCCCAGGCTCTTGAACAAGCCCAAGTGTTGGCTGTGAACCAACATAATCTGAGCATAGATGCCATCGACAGTGAGGATGTCAGAGACTACATCTTGAGCTCTGAGGGTATGCCAGCACAACTGCTGGGAGCAAGTTGCATCCTGTGTCAATAGGCTAGTGTTAGCAGGAATGGGAGTGTGGATGTACGGCTCAGTCTGGCACTCAGGCTCTGAAGCCTAGGGAAGAGTGGGCTTCAGAGCCCAAGCTCCTGCCTAAGTCCAAACATCAAAGCAAAGTCTACACAGCTATGTTTAGCATGCTTGCCCAAGACCTGTTAACTTGACTCTGACAACCTGGGCTCTGAGATTGTCTCACGGCATTTGTATAGACCTTACCCCTTTAGTCCATTTTCCTATCGGCTTCATTTCAAATCTTGTCTGGGTTCAGCTTTACACAGCTATTTTTTATTAAGGTGTAGATTTTGTCTAAGTACTGAGACAAAAGAGGAATAAGACCAGTGCCAGATTAAACATTTTTGGGGCCTTTTGGGGACTTAGTCATAGATGGGAGGTGATACTGTTTGTGTGTTAGGCCCAGTAGCATGCAGACAACACCTGAGTTGTTCTCCTAACTGCTCACTAGTTCTCCTAACTGCTGAATAAGATGGAGCCTGTGGGACAAAGCACCTGCTTGTCCTCAAGACAGGAGCATTTGCCCAGAACAACTCCACTGACTTTAGTGTGAGGGGAAGAACTAGAGCCATTTCAGGGCATTTCCATTTACCTACTTACAGCTTCTTGGAATGGGACAAGAGTATTTAATAATCTTCAGTATCAAACATCTAAGAGGTCCCACAGGATGCATATGGATGCATTTTTTTCTTGTTTATGGTCAGGTGGTCATCCACCAGAACAAGTGTTCTGTCACTGCCATGCTGCTCTGGACCTGAATGAAAAAGATCTAGGAGATTGTCAGCTGATAGGTGATGCTGATGACTTTTCAACTCCTGCCCCCTATTTCTCAATTTTATTGCTCAGTGAAGCGGAGGTTAGACACTAAGTCATAGTTTGTGCGGTCTCTATTGTCTGGTTAGATGGGTGTCTTGGGGTGAGGGCCCTGCCTGCAGCCTGTGGCATGAACCAACAGGTCAGAGCAGGGAGATGGGTCAGCCCCGTGTGACAGGAGCAGCTGCAGGATGAGTGAGGGTGGGCTCATTTTTTCACATTCTGGGGGCAGGGAAGTTGGAGATGGGGAGTTCCAATTGCCCATAGTGCATAAGGCCCCAAAAATGTTTAATCTGGCACTGGTCTTATTCCTCTTTCTAAGGGATTTTGCCATCTATGTCTATTAAGTCTGTTCTCCCTCCTCATCCCCTTTTCCAAATAAATCAAATTATTTTGGGTACAAGAATATAAATGGGACTATATCCATGTTACGGAGGCAGAGACTGCTATGGAAGTAATGCAGTATTTATTATGTATTAAAATTTGGAAAATCACTGTACACACTGAAGATTGGAAGGCTTCTCTGTCTATCTCTAGTTCTATAAACTTCAACAAGCATTAGACCACAACATAGATTTAGAGTTATGGCTTTAAAATGAGACTGAAGAGTTCCTATTTGTACATGTTCTCTCAACTCCTTCTCTCAACTCCCTGTCTTCTGCCCAATTGTCTCTTAATAAGGGTTATGGTAAGGGGCTTCCAATTTTTTAAAAAAAAGACACAATCAGTGGTCCACTTTCCAATGACAGCTGGGTATATGAGGCTGTATTCATTAGTTAATAGCACCCAAAGTTAGCACTGATGATATGTTACATCATTCATGCTTTCCAAAATAGATCCCTGAGACAAAGTTCGCTAGTTAAAACAATAGTGATGAAGTTAATTTGAATCAGTTGACATCTTGGTTGTTTAGCCTACAATGTGAACAGTGATTTTTCCAAATTCAGAAAAAAAAATTCAATTAAATATTCTATGTAAAGTGGACAACTTAAGTCCAGAATTGGCCTTTTGTTCAACCTAAATGTCCAAAATGCTTAACTTAGAAACAAGATGACCTAGGTGACATTATGAGGCTACCCCGAAGCATCCATGAAACCAAAAACTTACTTTGTGTTCACATTCTCTGTATAGGAAAAGTGTCCGAAATTAGTAAGTGTAAAGATATCTTTACTAGTATTTCCATATCCAGTGTGGGTTCTTATTCTTCAGTGTTACAGAGGAAAAGTCAGTTCTGGACAGCTTCCCATTTTCACTGGAGGCAAAGAAAATATTTCTGATATTTTAAATTGTGTATGTATCTATCCACCATGATGCATCTTTAGAGGGAGTTGTCTCTAAAAATGGTATTTAGTTATTTCCTGGTCACTTATTAATGTTCCATCATAATTCCAGGAAATAATTTATTCAACATACAGCTGAACTTACCAGACAGAAACAAATCCAAGTTGCAGAGCTGCAAGAATGATTGCTGTTCTTTTCAAAGCTGGTTTTGGGATTTCTTCAAAAAGGAGAAAAGGGCGAGGAAATTACCTCTAACAGAACAATTTCGTTGGCAACAATACTCATTACCGATCACTGGAGTTAACCATAATCTCAAAGTAATTAATTATCTGAATCAGCCACTTTAGGTAAGATATTACCATATGTCTCCTAGACCCCTAAACAACTTAGATCTTCAAAACAATGTTTGGAATACATGTAGGAACATAACAAATAATAAATGTTAGTTTTAATATTATTTATTATAGGAGATTAAAGGGAGATGAGAGTCTTTTTAATACAAATATAACAGGACTAAAGAAGTATTAGGAAGAAAGTAGGTCTATTAATAAATGATGAAGGTGAATAAATTATTCAAAAATGACTGACATGCTAAGCTTGTTTTTTAAAATCTGCCTTCATCAAGAAATCTCTGCGAAGAAAGTCTGACCCATTAGTAAGGAAGCAAGATTCTGCTAAAATAATCACTGATACAAAGTAGACATACATGTACAAATTAAGTAATTGACATTCTGCAAGTCAGCCAGTCCAGATGGTCTACAACATGGGGTCATAAGAGCTATTACTATTGACAATATTGAAAAATGAACAACTAGGAAGGCACCAAAAGATTTGAGGAAAACAGATGTAATACCAGTTTTCAAAAAAGGAAAGCATAGTGATTCTGATGCTTACTTTCCTTTAAACCTAATTCTCAGGGAAAGAGAACCTCGGAGGGAGGGGGAGAGGAGAGACCCTGGACAGACAAACTTGATTATTATTGGTTTCCTTATATAAAATTACTGGATAAAGGGAATAACAGACGTAATCTATTTTACAGCATATTTACCAAAAGTAAATTTGTGGATGATTGACACACATTTAGATTTAAGAAAGACATTTGATATACTTATCTCAGCAATCCCAACTAAATGACACAGCTCAATTATCAATCATTTACAACCAGTAGAGCAAAAAAGATGAAATTATTTATTTGTAAAAATTCAAATAGTGAATACATTTGAGGAAACAGATCTAAATAAATGATTTGCCATGATCATTTGCTTTTTTCTGCTAGAATGGTGCACTGTAACATGAAACAAAAACTACCTAAAAGAGCATAAACACAGGGAATTAAGATTATTTAACTAGGGGCACAGATTCAAAGGCATAAAGGGCAGAAAATTAATGGAAGTTTGGGAACGTAATTCCCATTTGTGCCTCTGAAAATCTCCCCCTTGGTGGGTTACTTCAGGGATTGATGAAAAGTCTGTTTTTTTTTTTAATTTAACATCTTTCTTAGACTGTAGAAGTCAGCCACAGGCCTGAATATGGGAAAGTGAAAAGTCCTATTGTCCCAGGAAGAGCACTGAAAACACATTTTCGATCTGGCAGGTGTAATCTGTCCAGGGTCTTATCCATGCAAAGGGATGATGCACAATCTGTTCCATCTGTTAATAAATATGCCACATCACACAGTAATCGTTCAGAAGAGGTCAACAAAAAATAATCCGTTGTCTGCGAGTAGGGATTGAATTATAGGGATAGATTAAAAGAGAGAAGTATTATGTACTGTGGCTTGGATGTAGCTAAGGTGGAAATTCAAGCTGTCTGCAAATAATTGAAAGGTATAAACCATATGGATATAAAGAAATTATTTAGTATACATATTTATAAGTAAATGCTATAGGATGTATACAGGAAAGTTAACGTTTTGCTGAGTTTGGGGAAAATAACCCTGAAAGAGAAATGTACAAGACTGTGGTATAACGTTTATTTCTTGTTCCTTTAAAAAATGGGCAGGGCAAACCACTAGAAAATATTCGGTAAAGGACACATCCTTGTTGGCAAGCATATAGACCTAGTCTTTTATTTTTTTATTTTTTTTCCATTAGTACCTTCTCTGATTCTGTGATCATTCAGAGTGCTCAGCATCAGCAGTGATTTGTTTCAAAGAAATAAATGGCCAAAAACAGATTAATGAATCTTTTAGACATACTAATGAAAAGGAGGACTGCAGACTTGTATTCTAGATACAGATCTCTCTTCAATTCTAGATCTCTCAGCTTCCCTGAGACTCAGTAGCAGGTTTTCTCAAGATCAAGACAGTTAAATGAATTCCCCAAGGTTATACATTTGGGGCCAAATTATACCATCACTTACACCTGTACTTCTTAATTCAAGGGCCTTCCATCATCAATCAATGGGTGCTTACAGCCCTAAGTCTAAAATTTCATCTATCCATTGTGGAATTTATTCCCTTGCAGGGTCAATTCCGGAGAACAACTAACTTCTTATAAACAAGCAAACTAAGGCACTCCTTGTCTGGAGGACAAATGTAATTACAAGTCTCCTTGGCTCTGGATAGGTAACTAGTGGAACCTGTGTGAATACTCTATATGCTGATATAATATAAAGCTATGGTTAAATCAAGTCTCGTGGCAGTCTTCAGCTTTAAGACCAATTACTTGCAGCATATTAGGATATGCAAGAATTGTCACAGTGGATTCTAATTCAAAATTATTACTCTCCATTTTCTAACAGTTTGCAGTCAGCTAATATCACAAACATCAGTGTTTGCAGAAATCTACTATATTTCCACACCAAACCAAGAATTTAATAAGCAATTAATTGCTGAAATGATGCATAGCTATCTGCAATAACCATTTGTAGACATTCAGTTCAGAAGGAGAATCAAATTGAGCTGGTCTGATACTTCTAAATGTACCTGTGGGGGAAAAGACGGCTAGTGAGTGATGTGATTAATATAGGGGTCAAAATAAAAGGGGAAAGGACAAGGTGTCATTTTGAAGGTTATCTTTTCTTTAAAAATACAAAAACAAAAGAACATGTTGTGAATGAAGGCAAATGCAAGTCTATAATTGTTAGACACAGGGTGAACCTGATTTCATGAAAGTCAATGGCGCAAAACTCCCATTGATAATGAGGCTAGAACATAACCCATAGATTTATATTTTGGCACCTAAATGAAAGTCACCTTCATTTCAAAGATAAGCAACTGCAGCTCCCATTGATTTCATGGGATTTGTGGGTAGCTCAGCACTTCTTAATTTCAAGCCAATGATGCCAATGAGAACATACATTTGAGTAGCTGCTCATGATGGAATTAAAGGTATGGTTTATTGTCTGGCCCTAACAGGCAATTAATATATCCTTCAATATGCTAGATTATCGATATGATAGCATAATTCCTAGTCAATCAACTGAATATGTTTCATTTAGAAATTACATGAATAGGAAAATATTGGTAAGAACATTTTAATTAAAAATGTTCTTGTTTTTAAGCGGGATAAGGCTTTTATAGCAGGCTTTGTGTTGACCCAAAGTCAGTGCAGAGAACTTTGGAGAAAACTCAGGAGCTACCCTTTGAGTTGGCATTTTGTTTTTGTATTATTGAGCTTACTGGTTGTAAAACTATTTGAGAGGAATGTTCACCTAAATGGTTTGCCAAGTTGATTTCCCAAAACACCTGCAATAGAAGCCCACCTTAAAGAGAAGGATTTGTATTCACCTCTAAGCTTCAATGAATTTTCTCTTCTCTTCCATCATTTTCATCAGGGGCCTTCCCAAATACTTTTGTGTCAATCTGCACCATGATGTAATTTACCTAGCAAGTGACCATTGGCTAGTTGTAAAGAGAGAGAGGTGGGGAAAGGATGAAGTTAGATTGTTGGGTTTAGTGTGTGGGTGCTAGCTGGTGTTGCTGGTCTATTATATACAGGAGGTCAGACTAGAAGATCTGGTGGTTCCTTCTGGCCTAAAATGGTATGACAAGACCACCATTGCAGCAAGACCTAGAGCCAAGCCACCTGCCACCAATCAAGGTGGGGGATGTACCACCAGCTGAAACTGAAGTAACATTTTTCTGTAGCTAAAAATAACAAAAATAGAGAAATATATTCAGTTGTGTTTTCTAGTGCTCCTATTGGTGAGAGTCACTACAACCTTCTTGACACTAACTCCCATTTCTTTTATATGTCTATACCATACCTACCAATTAATAGGATATATTTGGTTAGAATTTTTTTCTGAATTGTTTCAGTTCACTCCTGAGTCATCATTCATAATATATTTTTTTCAAAAAAGTTTCATCCAAAACTTCTATATTTTATTTTCTCTGTTCTTCATGTCTATCTTCATTTTCACTCTAGCAACTTATCTCTCCCCTCATTCCTTCCTTCGTCTCTTTCTACTATCACTGTTCTTCCACAGCCCTATGCTTTTTGCCTTTGCCTTCAAACATCAGGTTGAAGAAAACCTGATGTTTTCTTCAACTCATTTGACAAGAAATGCTTCCTCAGGAAACACTTACCATCACAAGGTGTAGTTTTGGCAACCAGACCTAACGATTAGTTCTCAATATCTAGGAGAAAAAATATTGTGAAAAGGCTATCAATCCTCATGCTTTGGGGTATAAACTGATCACTGGCTGGAGTCAAAAGGAGGAACTGCAGAACTGGCAAGGTGCCTGATGGAATTCTCCTCATCCTCTGGAATGTCCTCTATTGTCAACTCTTGGTAAAAAGACAACAGGTTTGATGGTCATTCAGGTATGGTAATTATGTCAAAACAGTGTAAAGCATACCTTTAAAGGTTTAAAAACAGAGGTAAATTCTAAATTCATGTGCACTGTAGCAAGTGTTTGTGAGAACAATGTTAAACTCGACTTTTTCTTATGTGTTTAACCAGTGCAAGCAAAACATAACTTTTTCTAAATCTTTTTCCTCAAAGTCTGAAAAGACATTGATATTCCAATAAATGTGTACCTTCTGGGATAATTGCATCTCATCCTTATAAATGTCCCCTTTTCCTTACTTCAAACATTTTAACAATTTTAAGATAAATGATTATTACCACCAAATTGCCATAGGGGTACATTCTCCTCCCATGGCTCAGACTTAACTCCCAGAGCTATGCACATGCATTGAAAGGATATCATACTATTTAATTTTATACACACATTGTCAATAATGAGTAAAGCCTCTATTTTATTCACCCTTGCCTGGGTGTAAGAGTATATCTACTCAAAATTACATATGGGCCATTAAAATGGCGTGATCAACATATTCATGCATAAATATTTAACAATTTCCCACAAACCAGCAAACAAAAGGCGTATTAAAGCATGCTCCTTCTGCAGTATTTTTACATCTATCTAACATGCAAAGTTTTGTAAACTAAGCCCAGCTGACTGGTATTTTAAAAAATAATGCAGCTAGAAAGGTTTATAATGTGTTTCTATAGAATAGCAGTGCTTAACGTATCGTATTTGATAGTGGCAGACAATGTTAACTATAAGACCCATTCGGTAACTTTTTAAAAATAAATCACTGTCTTCTCTAATACTACGTGTATTGTGGAGTTCATTATAAGTAATGTAGTGGTGTCATTTAATCAAGCAAGTAGTATGCTTTATTTCTTTTTGTTTGTCTAGTGTTAATTCAAATTTAGATTTTTATTTGAAAACTCTTGCTGACATTTTTATATTTTTACTCACGTCTCTAACTATATTTATCTGATTTTTCTGATAAATCCTTTAGGGCAGAATCTAGTGAATCCATTATCTACTCTACACTACTGGAATAAATTTTAGTACTATTGGGGAAAAAAATCCTATTTTTAGACATTAAATTCTTCCTTTTTTTTAATAGAGCAGTTCAGTGCAACTAACCATCTAGCTCTTGTATAATTATTCATATTATCTGTTTTGATCCTTAATAGGCCTTGATAACTTTTACCTTTCTAAAAGACTATTAACTACCTATCAACACATCGTGCACAAAATTATAAAAATAAGAATGGCCATACTGGGTCAGACCAAAGGTCCATCTAGACCAGTATCCTGTCTTCTGACAGTGGCTAATGACAGGTGTCCCAGAAGGAATGAACAGAACAGGTAATTGTCAAGTGATCCATTCCATGTCGCTCATTCCCAGTTTCTGGCAAACAGAGGCTAGGGACAACATCCCTGCCCATCCTGGCTAATGATCCATGGATCTATTCTCCATTAATGTATCTAGGTTTTTTTTTTGGACTCTGTTATAGTCTTGGACTTCAACATCCTCTGGCAAGGAGTTCCACAGGTTGACTGTGTGTTTTGTATGAAGAAATGCATCCTTTTGTTTGTTTTAAACCTGCTGCCTATTAATTTCATTTGGTGACCCCTAGTTCTTGTGTTATGTGAAGGAGTAAATAAGACTTATTTACTTTTTTCCACATCAGTCATGATTTTATAGGCCTCTATCATATCCCTCTGAGTTGTCTCTTTTCCAAGCTGAAGTCTTATTAATCTCTCTTCATATGGAAGCAGTTCCATTTTTTTTGAGGGGATCAAAAAGCATGTGGACAAAGGGGATCCAGTGGCTATAGTGTACTTAGATTTTTCAGAAAGTCCCTCACCAAAGCCGTTATGGGATAAGAGGGAAGATCCTCTCATGGATTGGTTACTGGTTAAAAGATAGGAAACAAAGGGTAGGAATATATGGTCAGTTTTCAGAATGGAGAGAGGTAACTAGTGGTATCCCCCAGTGGTCTGAACTGGGACCAGTCCTATTTAACATATTCAGAAATGATCTGGACAAAGGGGTAAACGGTGAGATGGCAAAATTTGCAGATGATACAAAACTATTCAAATAGTTATGTCCAAAGCAGACTGCAAAGCGTTACAAAGGGATCTCACTAAACTGGGTGACTAGGCAACAAAATGGTAGATGAAAATCAGTGTTGATAAATGCAAAGTAATGCACATTGGGAAAACATAATCCCAACCATACATACAAAATGATGGGATCTAAATTAGCTTTTATCACTCAAGAAATGTTTTGGAGTTATAGTGGACAATTCTCTGAAAATATCTGCTCAATGTACAGTGGCAGTCAAAAAAGCTAACAAAATGTTGGGAATCTTTAGGAAAGGGATAGATAATAAGACAGTAAATATCATACAGCCTCTATATAAATCCATGGTATTTCCACCTCTTGAATACTGTGTGAAGATGTGGTTGCCCCATCCCAAAAAAGATATATTGGAATTGGAAAAGGTTCAGAAAAGGGCAACACAAATGATTAGGGGTATGGAACAACTTCCATATGAGGAGAAATTAAAAAGACTGGGACTTTTTACATTGTAGAATATATGACTAAAAGTGGTCTATAAAATTGTGACTGGTGTGGAGAAAGTGAATAAGGAAGTTTTATTTACTCCTTCACATAACACAAGAACCAGGGGGTCACCCAATGAAATTAATAGGCAGCAGGTTTAAAACAAACAAAAGGAAGAACAACTTCTTCACACAATGTACAGTCAACCTGTGGGACTTGTTGCTGGGGTATGTTGTGAAGGCCAAGACTATAGTGGGGATCAAAAAAGAACTAGATGAATTCAGGGGGGCGGGAGGGGGAGACGATATGTCCATCAATGGTTATTGGCCATGATGGCCAGGAATGCAATCAAGACTCTGGGTGTTCCTAGCCTCTGATTGCTAGAAGCTGGGAGTGGATGACAGGGGATGGATCACTGAATGTTTGCCTGTTCTGTTCATTCCATCTGAAGCATCTGGCATTGGCCACTGTTGGAGGACAGGATACTGGGTTAGATGGCCTTTCTTATGTTTCTAGGGTAATATCTTGGAGCTACAGTGAAGCTTCCCAGATGATTTAAGACTATCTCAGCATATGCTGCTTTAATCAAGGGTCTCTACCTTCTAGTGGGGCAAAAGAAAAAAGATTGAGGCCTCTTCAGTCTCTGAAGCTGGGCACTCTGTGAAAAAGATATTTTATTCTGAAAAATTGTATTCTCTGATTCAAATGTTTGGTGGTTTGCCCATGCATGCTGGGTTATCTTGACTTATCTATCTTATTTACTATTGCCTTCACCATGAAAGCTATATCACATGGCAAGAGTACCCCTGGGCAGTAAGTTGACAAGAACTATAATCTTGTCATAGGAGTCCTGGGTCTTTGATTTCCTGCGAAATGTATACACCAGTTACATATCTCTCTCTGCCCAGTAGCAATACCCCAGCTAGCATTCATTATAATCCCTGGAGCTCTTAATATTTACTTCAGGCTGAAACTGCTATTTAGATTGGCAGCCAGAGAGTGGTTTTGTTGCTGTTCCCATTTGCAAACTATAATCTTTTTTTTAAATAAGAGGTGATCCTCAAAAGGGCATTACAATGAGTCCTTCCTTCTTGGTTTGCCTTGGTTTTTGATTCATGTTAAATTTTTAACTCTCTAAATTGTTAGTCCTTAATTTATAGACCTTTTGATTTTGGGGGGTTGGAGGAAGAAGAAACATCTTACGTAAGAAAAGCTGCTGTTATGTACTGCCACCGAATGCAATGCTACTTTGGTGATATTGTAATGTCTATAATAATTGGATTACTATTTTTATTAAACTTAATATTATAAAAACATATAACTGTTAGGCAGAGTGCTAAAATCTGAAACTGAGCAACGTGAAATCTGCTTTATTTAAAACAAGCAAAAAGGTTCACTAGAAAACACCAATTTTTTTGTATTTTTTTTTCTTTCTTTCTATATTATTGAGGCATCGATACCAGCCACATCGTTAACTGTTTGGATTTTACATTTCAAGCAATATCCTTCTGTTTCACATTTTCAGGACTGAATTGGTCTCCATATTGGCATAATAACTTTTCAGAAGACAAGTAGGTGAGGAAGATGATATTTTTGAAACGCACAAATAGCTGTGTAGCGAGTCGGTGTGGCTCCCCTCCTGCCCAGCAGAGGGAGCTCCCTCCCAGACGCCCAAGTGGGCTGAGTCATCACATCCTGTCCCCGCCCCCCCGGAAGTCAAGGGGCGGGGCAGGAAGTAGAAAAGGAGAACGCCAGAGCTCAGTCAGGAGCCAGCCACCGCCGCGAGCAGACGTGCCGGCGGGAGCTCCAGACTGGGAACCCTCCAGGACCCAAGGCGGCGATCAGGACTGGCCCCCATTGCCCCGTGCCCGGTATGACGAGGAACCCGCGGAGCTTCCCCGGGATCGGAACCCGGAGCAGCCGCTAGGGCTTCCTCCCGCCCGGTACGAAGAGGAGCCGCCGCCGCCGCTTCCGCCCTGCTGTTATCCAGAGAAACCATCGGAGGCAGCCTGGCCGGACTTCCAGCAGGAGTTGCCAGACCTGCCCCCAAGCCCTGGTCCTGCAGACCCCATGCCGATGGACTGGTCCGAACTCACGGCGACCGAGGAGCAGGTACCGGGAGAGGGGGAAATGGAATGTAGCCCGGGGATAGCCGACCCCTGTCAGGCTATAGGCACCGAGGTGCCCATGTCGGTGTGTTGCGGTCAGGACCCCACTGACCAGCGGCATTACTAGCCGCTAATAGGGCCCCGGGCTGGGACACAGTGGAGTGGGTGGGCCTGTGTCCCCCCTGCCACCCCACTCACGGGTGGCAGTCTCCCCCGCACCCCAGCGCAGACAGAGCTGCCTGCACTAAACTGGGTTGCTGTCATTGCCCAGCTTCTGACACCAGGACCTGAGCCCTAAACTGGATTGCTGTTACCCAGCCCCCTGCCCCAGAGGGCCTGGGCTCATATTGAACTGCTGTTGCCCCGCCCTGACTGAGGGCCTGGGCTTCCATTAATTGACTGGGTGCCTTGTGTTCAGCCCCTGCCTGAGGGTCTGAACCCGTGAACCTTCTATTGAGACTGATTGCTGTTACCCAGCCCCCTGCTCCAGAGGGCCTGGGCTCATATTGATTGCTGTTACCCAGCCCCCTGCTCCAGAGGGCCTGGGCTCATATTGATTGCTGTTACCCAGCCCCCTGCTCCAGAGGACCTGGGCTTACTGACTTTGTAGTTGCTCAGCTCCTGAGGCAAGGACCTGAGCCCTAAACTGGATTGCTGTTGCCCAGCCCCCTGCTCCAGAGGGCCTGGGCTTATATTGAACTATTGTTATCCAGTCCCCCCGATCCAGAGGGCCTGAACGTGAGACGGTACTAACCCTGATTTCTGGCCACCCCACCAGTTAGAGGGGACAAGGAGCGAGACGGTGTGGCTCCCCTCCCGCCAGCCGGAGAGTTGAGCCCCGACCAACAGCTTACAAGCTGTTAGAGACCTATGCCATTCGTGCCCTTGACAATCTCCCCCTTGAATGTTTTGAATGTTTTTTGTAGTGGAAATATTTTAATATGTTCCTTTCTGAAAATTTGTCCTGTTTCTTCATATTTTGACCGGGGAAGATCTCTAGCTCCCCAAACACACACTTTGATAGTATATCAGACATAGGTAACTTTTGAACAATTTAAAAAAATGAAACAGAGTTAATCCCCTTATTCAGAATACGGTAATTGATTTTTCACAATTCTATCTGATAGAATTCCTCAAATCCTGCAGCTACTTCCATTACCTACTACTCTCAGCCTGGCTCCCTGAGTAGAGAGACAATTTCAACCAAACTAAAATGATTGAATGGAAATTTGCATTTATTCATCAAAATGTTTTCTTTGTCCAAGTCTTCCAGCCAGCTCTGCCTGACTCACTAGCTGAGCTCTGCACATGGTGGGACAGGAAGGCAGGGTGGGAGATATGGGGTTTGTCTCTGAGGAAGGGATGTGGCTTTGGAGTAATGTGATGGGGTGAACAGGGATGTGACGGGCAACCAGATAGTGACTAGAAGATTTGAGGGCTTGTTCAGGGTGTTACAGGGACTGAGAGTGAGGTTACCAGGGATATGCAGGAGGCACGGAGAAGATTCTCTCTCGTGGGTTGTCAAAACTGGAGTTTTATGAGCAGTTGGAAGGTAGCACAGAGTCACTGAACTTCCTCTGAGGCATCAGAGGTTGAAGCATTCCCTTGAAGCATCTGCCTCTGCTCCCCAGCCCACCATGGCAGCGCCATCATGAGAAGACCGTGATGCACCAATACCTCCCATAGAGAAACTAAGAGCTGCCCCAGGACTGCTGCATCAGCTCTCCAGAGCATTAGACAGGAGCACTAGGGGAGTCCCGAGTGTGTCTGTGCCAAGGCATCAGCCCATCAAGGGCTTGCTGCCTCAATGCAATGAGGAACAGAGGCAGATCGATTGATGTAACCCACCAAGTGCCAATGCATCAGAGGGCCTGGTCTTCTCTTCATACCCAGTTCACTCACTCCACTCTAGGCTCCAAGCTTTCATAATCATTCCCCTGCTTCTCCAATATCCAGCTTTCTGTTTTTCCCCATGACAATATGCAACAGTATCCTGGGAAGTGAAGGGAAATGCAGCCAAGTAGAACACATGAGGGAGGGTTGAATTGGGATTTGGGAGCATGGTGGGTAAATCTTTGATGGGCCAGAAGGGGTGTTAATGGATATGGGGGAGGATGTAGAAAAAGTAGGGTTGTAGTTGGGAGGGGTAGAGTGGAAAAGTGAGGAATTGTGCTGTCTGGTCATTCATATACATGTGCTGTCACATGGATTTACTTTAAACACTTTTGAAAATTCTGGTCTAGTTCAATACTCAATTAAGATTATCTTGAAACGAAGAAAAATGCTTCATTTAATAGTTGAAAGCAGTAGCAGCTACTGCAGATCCACGCAACAAAATAAACCAGCAAAAATGCTCTTGTCTTGCATTTTAATCTGTCTAGTAAGGAAGGCTCATTTGGTGGATTATCAAGTCTTTTGTGTGTTTTTTAGCATTTGAACATTTGCAAGAGAGTGTGATGGGAGAAACAGTGTCTTTCCAATAGTATCATTAGAGGATGATATTTAGAAAAGAGTCAGAAACTTGTTAAAATGTGATCTATGCTTCAGGATCTGCTGTAGAGTGAATCATTCATCTCTACAGTCAGTCTTTGTGCAAACCTTTAGCTTGGTTTCTGTATTCCAGAATCCTCAAAGCTTTATGAATTTAAGATGACTAAAGAATGTTAAGAATTGAAGTATCAGCTTGGGATGGTGTATGATTTAGAAGGAAACATTCTAGACTCCTGCCTCTCTCTTGTTCGGTGCCTTGCAGTCTGCATTAAATGTACTGATCACTGGCTGGGTAGAATGTAATTAGAGAAGCTGCTGCTGCTGGAAGCTCTTACCATCACTGAACTCTGTAGTTATAGGTTGCATTCATGCGGAGTCCTGTTTATTTCAGTGGACGTTTACTAAAGAGAATGGTACTCCTACGTCTGGTACAGTGACAATATTATGAAGAAATAAAAAGCATCTTTTTTTTCCATTCTGCCCGCCCCCCCAGGTAAACAGATTGGTGCTTAACAAAATTGCATGCCAAGGAGGTTGAACTGAAGGTCAAAGGACAAATTCAGCTCCTGGCTACACGATCAGCCAGTATTCAGATTAGAGAACTTGGAAGAAGAGGAAATTCATGCCGGTGGTTTATTTTTCAAATGAGAAGTCACCTATGGCATCATCTTACAAATCTACCATTGACTTTTCTTGAGTTGTGTGAAGTGCCAACTGTACGGGGAGACTTTGGCAAACCAGTAAAGTGCCTGAAACCACTATGGCTTATTGTTAAAGACAGCCTAGTCAGGAAGCTGTTAAAAGCAAGTCTCAGCTTGACCAAGGCAGGAGGGGAGGAGGGGTTAGGGTGCCACCGAAAGGGCAGCTTGACCCTGCGTCCTTCCTGACATGGGCGCCAACTTATATGGGCTCGTGGAGCTAAAGCCCCAGGAATATTCAAAATCAGGGGCTCTGCTCCACCAATATTTGGAGCTAGGTTTCGCCCCTTTTAATCCCAGCCGCGGCCGGGAATCAGAGGGCTCTGGGCTGCCCGCTGCTGCGGGGAGCCCAGAGCCTTTTAACTCCCAGCCGCCGCCGCCGGGAATCAGAGGGCTCTGGGCTGCCTGCTGCTGCGGGGAGTCCAGAGCCTTTTAAATCCCAGCCGCCGCCGGGAATCAGAGGGCTCTGGGCTGCCTGCAACCGCGGGGAGCCCAGAGCCCTTTAAATTCCAGCCGCGGCCGGGAATCAGAGGGCTCTGGGCTGCCTGCAACCGCGGGGAGCCCAGAGCCCTTTAAATCTCAGCCGCAGCTCAGAGCCCTTTGAATCCCAGCCCCTGGCTGCTGATTGCCCCCTCCCCAGACCCCTGCCCCAACTGCCCCCCAGGACTCCCACCCCCTATCTAAGCACCACTGGTCCTTGTCCCCCGTTACCCAGTCCCGAGACAACTGCCCCTAACTGCCCCTTGGGACCCCAGCCCCTATCTAAGCCTCCCTTCTCCTTGTCCCCAACTGCCCCCTCCTGAGACCCCACCCTACTTCCCCCCAGGACCCCACCCCCTACCTGTCCCCTGATCAACCCCCTGGACTCCCATGCCTATCCAATTGCTGCCTGTCCCCTGACTGCCCCTCCGAACCTCTGCCCCATCCAACCCCCCCTGCTCCTTGTCCCTTGACTGGCCCCTGGAACCCCCTACCTCTTCTCCAACCTTGTAATATTGTGGCACTGACGCGTTGTAGCTTCATTTTATATCGGTTTACAGGGCGGGAGTGGGGGGGGCACCACCATTTTGGGCCCCACCAAAAATTATACAAACCTGCCGCCTATGCTTCCTGATAAGAATTGTGTTGAAGTTGCTGATACATGCATTTTAAAAGAGTAGGATATGCCCCAGAAATATCTATTGAGGTCTCAAGGCTGCAAGTTCTGGAAAAACCCACACCTGGTTATTCAATAATCAGAAGGAGCCTCTTGCTTGATCATTGAAACTGCTTACTTATCAAGGTTTCTTTAAGGGACATGTCATTCTATAACTAATGTATAAATAAGGGGACTCATTTGGGAACTCTTGGGGACTGGTCTCTCCCTCTGGATGCATCTTGTGTTCCCCAGTGGCAGACAGGCTGCCGCTGTATCACTCGAAAGCCACACTCAGCTTTGGTAATTATCAAGGGTTGGGGGTGTTTTATTGATCTTGTTGCAGACGTGTGTAAGTGCTTGAGACTAGTAAAGTTTAGCTTTAAGTGAAAGCACTCTTGTGTTGTCCTGTTTGTGCCAGCCATCTGTCGGTCAGACGGCCGTGTCTCCCCTGATTTATTTCCTGACACCTCCTCGCACAGAGTAAAAGTTACCAAGCGCTTTGGGTTGAAAGAACCCCGGGTAACACCTACCTATACTGGCTGAGGACTATTATCACAGATTGATAAAGAGCAGTGTAGTACTTTCTAACTATATGTACCATTCCCAGTGACAGTCTCATTACGATTGCACTAAACTCAGAGGTTTTGCAGACGTTTGGGTAAATAATTGGTTCAGTTTCAGACTATGCTGATTCACACCACTTGAATTTTGCCTTAAGTTTCAAAATAAGTCAATTGATTTCACGAGGTGGTAACCATGCATATCTGAAAACTTCATGTGACTTTTGATCCAATGCCATTAATTGGCCCCAATTTAAAGTGGAACTACATATAGGTTCACGCGAAGTGTAAACATTGCATAAAGCTGCAACAGAATTAAGTTGTACCAGACTCTCGATAAGAAGTTAGAGCTACTGAATTGGTGTCAACAGGCAAATGGCTCTATTTTGGCATTTGTACCGAGACTCCTCAGCCAGTAGAAATACCATTTGAGCTAGGGGAGATGTTCTCTTAGCTCTTGGCGGTAGTAGTGGAAGTTGTTACTGTATATCCCCCTTCTTAGACCCAAAATCATGAAGGGTACCATTAAATCCTCCTAGAACTCTGAAAGGTTCACATCATGTGATAACGCTCAGTCCTCTCGTACTACCCACTTTCAATCACTACCAACCCAGTCTGGATTCAAACCAGCACCCTACAGGCTAGGTTCCGTTATCACCTCCCTGAGCCAATTAAGCCTCACCACTTGTTTGGTTTCCAGCTATTTGGTGCAGTATAGTAAGAATTCTTGCTCTTGCAGTAGACTTCTATGGAATACGACTGTAGTACAGTTTTGGATTTGTCTAGTACAGTAACTCCCCACTCAACGTCCTCTCGCTTAACGTTGTTTTGATTGCCGTGGGCAGGAGGGAGGGGGGAGCCTGCGCATCAAGTCCTTGCTCCTCCCTCCTGCCCCCTGAACATCACAAGCCAGCTGATTGCTGCAGGCAGGAGGGAGGGGGGAGGAGTGAGGACACGGCACACCTGCCCCCTCCCTCTCTTGCCTCCTGCCCATGGCAATCAGCTGGCTTGTGGTGTTCAGGAGGCAGGGGACGGAGGGGGAGCCTGTGCGCCATGTCCTCGCTCCTCCCCCCTCGCTCCTGCCTCCTTTACGCCGCAAGCCAGCTGATTGCCAGAGGCAGGGGATGGAGGGGGGAGGAGTGAGGATGTGGCATGCGGAGTAAAGGGGGAGGAAAAAGAGGCGGGTTAAGGGTGAGGGCTTGGGGGAAGGGGTGGCGTGGGCGGGCTGAGAGTTAACCCCCGCCCCAGTGCCTGCAGAGTAAGGGAAGCTGCCGCTGTGCAATGTGCTTCTCCTAGCCTACAGCACCTTCAGCTTCCTTGTCTCCAGTGCCAGTGGGCTGTGCCTGTGTGGGGTAAGGCAGGGGCACCTCCCAACTATAGTACTGTACTGTATGGCCAAAAAAAAAAATCCTGGAACCTAACACACACACCCCCCCCTTTACATTCATTCTTATGGAGAAAATGGATTCGCTTAACATCATTTCACTTAAAGTCGCATTTTTCAGGAACATATCTACAATGTTTAGTGAGGAGTTACTGTATCTCCTGTTAAATCTGCTGACTTTCCCTTGAGGCTAAAAGGGTTTAGAAGGAAGCTGCTTGCAAAAGGAGGGGAGGAGTGTTGCAGGTACAAGAGGTAGCATGAGCGACCAGAGTGGAAGAAAGATACAGAAGGGACATTTAGAAGCTTTTAAAGATAGATGTATGGGGAATGGGTGGGGTGTGGGAGACAGTAGGAAGAAATAAGAGAAGGTGTTTGCGGGTGGGAGGGAGGGTGTATATGTGAGAGAGACATTATGCAAGGCTTTGTAAGTAGGACAATGAGCCTGGACCCGATATGGGTGGTAAAATTAAGCCACTTTAAGAATGTGAAGAGGAAAGCAACATAGTAAGCAGGTAGCAGAGGAAAAGAACTATAGCAGCAGCAATCTCCAAGGCCTTTGTCTCATGACCAGCCCTCTCACAACGTCGATACTAAGAACCTGCCACAAGGCTCTGGGTAACCTTTCATCCTACTAATAATCCTGATAAGCAACCAGAGATGGTGGATTATGCCAGCCTGCAGTGTACCAATGATGTCATGTTCTGAAGTACCTGGTCTTCAGAAAAATGCCTAGTCATATCCATGTCAAGAGAGGGTTCTGGTCAGAAGGAAGAGGGTATAAATTCCCTCCCTTCCCTGGTGAGCATGGCAGGTCTCTGTGCCACCTGAGACTCTTCCGGTCCACCCTTGGCTGAAGTAATTGCCAACTTTCTCCTCCCCTCAAATCCCCCATAGCCCCTCTCTTCTCCTGCTACATGGACACGGCCCCCACCATGCATTCAGTTTGCGGCAAGTGCATTATCAGCAAGATAGCGCAGATTATCTAGTACATATTTTCTTTACTGTAACTTTTGTGGAGAAAAGAGGACAATTTTATAAATGAGTGACTTCTACAAACTGAGCTTTTTCTTTGATTGTAATGAATCTAGAAAACAGAAGGCAGATGCTGCATGATTATGTTTAATGTGACTATGGCAGGATTTCATCTGTGTTGTTCCAATTTATCTCTAACTGTACAGAATAGCCTTAAATGGGGAACATTTTCCTTATTTACTCCATGTTTATCATCATTACTTTTTTTTCTGAGCACTACAGAAGAAAAGGTTGCAGATGACGTGAGTCTAGGAAGCTCATAAATATAAAGACTATGCCCCAGGCAGGGCGGCTTAGCATAGACTAATGTGATGACTGGTCCTGTAGTGGTCATAAACAGGAAGAAATGTACATATACATAAATAAGCAAACACTATATCCTATCTAGAGCTGCTCAATGCCCAACTTTGATCTCTAGGATTGATATAAGAAACATTTTTTATGAGCTGTCCCTTTTTTACTGTGATACGTGTGTGGGGTGATTAGGCGTTCGACCAGGTGTGTGCATTGTATGAAAGTTTTGTGGGCTGTGAACCATTTCTTCAGCATTCAGTACCTTCTTGTGCTACTGCTGTAGTGAGCAAAGCTCCTCTCTACCCACTTCTATGCTGTGCAAGCAGATGCACGACTAACCTCAGGAATAAGCAAAGATTGAGGGAACTGATTTGTGAAGTGTTTGAACATCTCCATGGAGCTGAGTGCCTCCAATGATTGAAGCTGGGGGTGCTCAGTACCTCACAGGATTGTGTTCAAATTTTTTCAGTTGATTTCTTTTAAAATATTATCAAGCACGAGTCATCTCTTTTCTTGATGCATTGTAATATAAAAATGATCATGCTTTAAAAAGTCATTCAATCCCTCATCTGAAGTTTCCCTGCTCATCCTATTAACACATATTTTTTTTATATTTCAAGTACAATAGCTCTATTCTACTAAAAAGTCATCATGTTTGCCCAAACATTGCACAGTTAATAGTGTTTGTTATAGCACCTGATACAGGAATAGCACAGAATCTGGAAGTCAGCTGAGTCAGAAACTGAAAAGAGGAATGTTTTTTTGATCACTTAATTAAAGATTCTGTCTATTCGATAGTGATTTGAGATTTTTAAGCAACCCATTTTCATGCATTTACAAATAGATTTGTAGTTCACTGTTGACAAATGAAAATCTTCTAGACCATCAAGCTATGTCACAGCCGCCTCTGTTACAATGTGACTCTTTGTTGTTGTTGCCTTTATCTTCCCTCCCCTTGTCTGTCTTCTGTTTGTCATTCTGACTTTTGTTGCATCTTCTTTCAAATCAAACTGTAAGGTCCTCAGGGCAGGGACCTGTTTGTACAGGTCTTAGCGTAATGTGGGGCTCAATACTGTTTGGAGTCTATAGCTTGCTTCAATAAATCATTAGTATTCACACTGAAAAGACTTTAGGGATTTTCTAAGTGCGGTATCTTGTGAATCGTTACTTTATATATAGATTATGCACAGCACCATTACCCATACTGCTGTGATGTCAATGATCTCAATATGATATTAAAGTGGTAGATGATCTAATGGTGGCTTACATTTTAACAGTGCACAGGTTTCTAACATGCAAATTAAAATAAGGTCATAGTCAGAGTTTGAAAGTCAGTTAATGCAGAAAGCAGAATGAAAGTTCATACTAATCCACTAATGTGCATCTCAGTGGTAATTAATTCAGGTCTTTGTAGTGGTTCCAGGAAAGTAATTTATTATTCTGTAGGACGAGTCTGCAAAATGTGCTTTTTGGTTCTGAGGCATTCAATTATAATGAATAAATAATTGCCATAGTTTTGTTTTACAATTATTATGTAGTCTTGGACTATTAGAATTGATTTGTATCAATAATATTCTTCAAAGCTAGGGAAGCAAGAGATGCAGAAGGATCAGGTCGCTTTTAGTTTTGTATTACTGAAATGCCTAAATTAAAATGTATCTTCCCTTAGGTATACTGGCTTCTATGAAAGTAGCAACTACGCAACTAACTTTAGGATTAATATTTTAAATAAGATTATACAAAAGAGATCAGAATCATCATATTCCCTTTATGTAGAAGAGTATACTTGGATATAATATTTAACCTAGGATTGAATTGTCTCAGTTATGCCTTGCAGACACTGGCTCATGCTTGTGGCAATGTAAAGATTCACTGCTGCAGGGTACATTCCACAATGGCATTTTTTTTCACTTTCCGCACTTTTGGGGCCGTCAGGCTCAAAGTGTGTCCTATTGTTCAGTTTTATTGTTGCATTAGTAGTATTATAAACAAGAAAGTAGACACAGCTGAGATTTTATGGAAAGAATTGTTCACAGGAATAGAATACTAGCCATTGTTCAGTCACCCATGTCCACAAAAAAGGGCATATCTTAAAATAACTTCAATTGTCATTATCCACCACTGGCCTAAGGCATCCTTAATTGATTGTTTGCTTAGCCATTACATCACTTAGAAATATTAGAGCTGAGTGAAATATTTGCCGTGAAATTCAACTGTCATATAATAAGATTTTCATATTTTGTTTTAAACGGAGTGATTATCCAATTTCTTGAAAACAAACCACAATTTTGTGACTTTGCTTGCCCTGAAACAGGTTGTGGTTTTTTTTTAAAGCAACAACCTTTCAATTTGTTGAAATTCTGGATTTTGTTTGGATAAAGGTACATGTCTGTGTAAATTCTGATACTTTCCTGGTTCAGGACAGCACTGACTTGTTTAGCAAAACACAGCATTTCTGAGCCCGACGCATTGCAGCTCTGTAAAGTTCTGTAGCTTTGCTGTTTTGCACAGCAATAGTATGCAGCTTCAGCATTCTATCCTGAACCCCCTTTCCAGCAGAAAGTTCCTCCTGAGAACTAAGTGTCCTCCCACTTCTCCATCCCACCTTCGAGAACCAGAGAGAGGATACTGCCTCCTCCATTAGTTAAGTGTTCCCTGACTAACTTTCCTTTACTGACAGGCCCGCCTCCCCAGATAGACATTCTTCATGCACACCGGTTCTTTCCCACCCACCTTCAACTCTGGTTGTGCTCCACCTCTCCACTATCGGTTCTTGGTCTGAGGAATAGACTGGGAAACAACAGATGGGGTCAGGAAGCCATGTTGGGGGGCTCATGCAGTGGGGAGACAGAATGTGATGAAATTGGGGTCTCTTAAGAGTCCTGATCTAGCGAGAAATGTTCTCTCCTTCCCAGCATTTAATCTAAACTTTGGAGCCTAACCAATCCCAATAGTTTTAAATACCTATGACCCTATTCAGTAAGAACTCCAATCAGAATTTCATTTGTGTAACTGGGGGTTAAACTGGGACCCAAAGGAGGATATTGTTAAAATGATCTATAATGTTAATTATTGCTATATTAACAATTATTGTAGTAAAGTCATTAAGTCCCAATTAGGATTAAGGCCAAGTTGTTCTGGGCTCTGTACAAACAGTCTGGACTCCTGTGTCTCCTACTGATTCCTCCAAAAACCATAAAATATAAAGCTTCAAGGCTTATTTTCAGACAAGGGTCCAGTCTTAGCTATGGTCTGAGCTGGCAGTCACTTCTGCACATAGGTAACTTTATGAACGTGAATAGACCCCTTCAGTTCAGTAAGACCAAAAAGACTACTTAGACTTCAGACTAACTTTATGGTTGCTGGGCAGAAACATTTGTTTCACCTTTGTTGGTAGAAAACTTCTAAATTCAAGCAGTTGTATTAAAACTGATGTCCACAGGCAATAAAAGGCGGGGTGGGGGACTAAAACCATCCATTATGGCTCATTGCAAACCAACCTGAATGTTGGCTTTGTACCAGCCCAGCAGGATTATAATAATTGATTTTGGATTTTTTTTGATAGCCTTTTAAACTTATTTGTTCTTTAAATTCTAACCACACTAAGGCCTGGTCCACACTAGGACTTTAATTCGAATTTAGCAGCGTTAATTCGAATTAACCGTGCACCCGTCCACACCAGGAAGCCATTTAATTCGACCTAGAGGGCTCTTTAGTTCGAATTCGGTACTCCACCCCGAAGAGGGGAGTAGCGCTAAATTCGACATGGCTATGTCGAATTAGGCTAGGTGTGGATGCAAATCGAACTTACTAGCTCCGGGAGCTATCCCACACTGCACCACTCTGTTGACGCTCTGGACAGCAGTCCGAGCTTGGATGCTCTGAGCAGCCATATAGGAAAAGTCCCGGGAAAATTTGAATTCCTTTTCCTGTCTGGACAGTTAGAATCTCATTTCGTGGTTGGACATTGGGGCGAGCTCAGCAGCACTGGCAGTGATGCAGAGCTCTCCAGCAGAGGAGTTCATGTAATCTCTGAATAGAAAGAGGGACCCAGCATAGACTGACTGGGAACTCTTGGATCTGATCGGTGTGTGGGGCGAGGAGTCTGTGCTTTCGGAGCTGCGCTCCAAAAAACGGAATGCAAAGACCTACGAAAAGGTCTCCAAAGCCATGAGATTCAGAGGATACAGCCGGAATGCAACGCAGCGCCGCGTGAAAATCAAGGACCCCAGACAAGGCCACCAAAAAATCAAAGCGGCAAACGGACGCTACAGAGCCTGCCACCACTGGCCCACCAGTGACCATGGACTCTGACGATGGGACAGTGTCGACGGCCAGTTCCTCGGCGATGTTCGCGGACGGGGAAGATGAGGAAGGGTTTGTGGAGGACGAGGCAGGCGACAGCGCTTACAACGCTGGTTTCCCCGACAGCCAGGATCTCTTCATCACCGTCACGGAGATCCCCTACCAACCCTCCCCGGCCATTAACCCGGATCCTGAATCAGGGGAAGGAGCAGTCGGTAAGTGCTTTAACCATGTAAACTTTTATTCTTAATATAACAGGAATCTGAAGTATGTGAAAAGGAGGTCTCTCTATATATGGGAATAGAACAGAAATCCTCCTGGGAGATCTCCACGAAGCTCTCCTGGAGGTAATCTAAAAGCCTCCGCAGGAGGTTCCTGGGGAGAGCTGCCTTATTGGGTGCTCCATGGTAGCACACTTTTCCGCGCGAGGCTTTCATGAGGTACTCAGGGAGCATTGCCTCCCCGAGCACGGCTGCGTAGGGCCCTGGTTTGTGCTGGCTTTCACGCAGCATGCGCTCTCTATCTCCTTCAGTGACCGTCCTCAGGGTGATCTCGCTCGGAGACTCCTGCATCTAATTGGGGGAATTACTGTAATGTTACGCCTGGTCCAAAGTATTTTTAAAAAATCTCTGGACAGACGGCATAGCAGAGACTCAGCACGCTGCTGCGTGACGAGCGTAACAGAAAGCCAAATAATCAAATGGACGCTCATGGAGGGAGGGGGGACTGAGGACGCAAGGTATCCCACAGTTCCTGCTGTCTCCGAAAAGCATTTGCATTCTTGGCTGAGCTCCAAATGCTTCTAGGGTCAAAAACAGTGTCCGCAGTGGGTCAGGGCATAGCTAGGCAATTTACGCAGCCACCCACCCACCCCCAGAAGTGAAAGGGAAAACAATCCTCTCTTGACTCTTTTACATGTCACCCTATCTTTACTGAATGCTGCAGATAGACGCGATGGTGCAGCACTCAACACCAACATCCTTGCTCCCCCCCCCGCCATGGGTGGCTGATGGTACAAAATGACTGGTACCCGTCCTCATCATCAGCCTATTGGCACATGGGGCAGTGCAAAAGGGCTGGTAACCATGCTGACTAGCATCGGTAAGGTCAATCAAGGGCGCCTGGCCCTAATTTTTCCTGGTAGATGGTACAATATGGCTGATAACCATCGTCATCATAGCAACAGGGGGCTGAGCTTCATCAGCCCCCACCCTTCATGTGTAAGGAAAAGATTCAATTGCCCCTGGACTAGCAGCAGGATGCTGGGCTCCTCTCCTCCACACTCCTTAATGTCCTATCTGGACTATCATAGCAACTGGAGGCTGCCTTCCACTCATTTCTCACTAACAAGTCACTGTGTCTTATTCCTGCATTCTTTATTACTTCATCACACAAGTGGGGGGACAATGCTATGGTAGCCCAGGAAGGCTGGGGAAGAATGGAATGAACAGGTGGGGTTGTTGCAGGAGCACCCCCTGTGAATAGCATACAGCTCATAATCTATGCAGGATCTGACACAGAGCAGCTGTGCTCTCTGGTTCTCTGATACACTGGTTCTCTAGTACACTTGCCCATATTCTAGGCAGGACTGATTCTATTTTTAGATACCAAAAAGGAGGTATTGACTCAGGGAGTCATTCCCAATTTTGGCTTTTGCGCCCCTGGCTAAGAGCAGCCAGGGGCACTTATGACAGCAGCAAATGGTGCAGTGCAAAAGGACTGGTAACCATGCCCATCTTATTACCAATTTATGGTGTGGTGGATGGTACAATATGGCTGGTAACCATCTCTGCTGTCATGCAAAAGCAAAAGCATGCTGCTGTGTAGCACTGCTGGACCGCCTCTGTCAGCGGCATCTAGTACACATACGGTGACAGGCACAAAAGGCAAAACAGGCTCCATTGTTTCCACGCTGTGGCGTCTGCCAGGGCAATCCAGGGAAAACGGGCTTGAAATGATTGTCTGCTGTAGCTTTCCCGGAGGAAGGGATGACTGACAACATTTACCCAGAACCACCCGCAAAAATGGATTTTGCCCCATCAGGCACTGGGATCTGAACCCGGAATTCACAGAGACAGACTAGACTGTGTTCATTGTTCGCAAAAATTTATCTTTGCAAGGAATTCACTCCCTTTTTCCCATCACACAGCTTGGACTGTCTCCAGACCCGCCACAGCATCCCCCTCACAGAGGCTGGCAAAGATTAGGCGGCGAAAGAAAAAGACACGGGACGAGATGTTCGCTGAACTTATGGGGTGCTCCCGAGACGAGGCGGACCAGCAGAGCCAGTGGAGGGAGACCCTGTCTCTGTACCAGCGCTCACACAGCGAACGGGAGGAGAGGTGGCGTGAGGAAGACAAGCAGGCGACTCAAACGCTGCTTGGACTAATGAGGGAGCAAACGGACACGCTCCTGCGCCTTGTGCATGTTCTGCAGGACCTCAGGCAGGCGGACAGAGCCCCCCTGCAGTGTATCTGCAACCGCCCTCCCCCGCCACAAAGTCCCATACCCCCCTCACCCAAAATAACCAGAAGGAGGGGCACCAGAGGCCGTGTAAACTGTCACTGCACCCCAGCAGAGTGCTCAAGTACCGAAAAGCTCTCAGACCCTAAATTTTGAGAAGTCCTTTCCTTCCTGCCTCACCCAAGCCCCCATCCCAGTTTCATCCCCTAACTGTCTAGTTGATAATAAAAAATACTTTTCTGTTAATTACTGTTTCCGTCATGTTCTTTTAGAGGAGACTGTGTTTGAAGGGGGGGAAGGGGGTTGGTAATTTGACAGGACAATCACCTTTACCAGGGTACAGACATGGGGGCAGGATCAGCAGCAGGTCACACACACACTGCAGTCAGTACGCACCCTGGTCGGTATGGGAGGTGGTTTGCAGGTTCTGTGTGGGTGTGGGGGGGTACGTGACTTTGTAGTGGGGGCGGGGGGTTACAGATCTCATGCAACGGTCCCTGTCCTGGACCACACAGCCACGCAGCAGAGGAATCTGTATCCGTCCTTCCCCGCCAAAAGGACACATAGCCCCCGCACACAGAGTCCCAAAAAGGAGGGATGGCAGGCTCCGTTGAAACATCCAGTCTGGCACTGCAGACCGCTCTGGGAGCAGGAGCCTGTCATTCCTCGAGTTTACAGGCGGTCTTTACATCACTGCACACCCTACCCAGCACAGTCCGTGTCCCAGTTTCAACCCTGTAACGCAAAGTCATCAATAAAGAAACCTTTGTAAAGTTACAATGGAACATGTATTTTATTTTTAAACGTGTGTTGGAAGTTGGGGAAGCGGAGTGGGCGGGGTATGTAACTGCAGATGATAGTCAACAGTCACTTGGTAAAGAAACAGGGGCAGGTTCAGCTTCTCTGTAAAGAAACTGAACAGTCACAGGTCACGCTGCTCACTGCTCGCTGGTAGTTGAAGAGTTCCTTGTCGCTGTGCAAGGCGCCTGCATAGGGCTTCACGAGCCAGGGCATTAGCGGGTAGGCTGGGTCCCCGACGATCACTATAGGCATCTGCACATCCCCAAGACTTATTTTGTGGTCCGGGAAGAAACTACCTTCCTGCAGGCATCTAAACAGACCAGAGTTCCTGAAAACACGCACGTCATGAACTTTGCCTGGCCACCCGATGTTGATGTTGGTAAAACGTCCCCCATGGTCCACCAGTGCTCGCAGCACCATTGAAAAGTAGCCCTATTTCTCAGCAGCTGACTGTGGAAGAGGTGGACGATAAGGTGCGAGGAGTTGACAACGGCCATAACTGCAGCGGGATCCATGCTCAAAGTGCTGTGGCACCCGCGCTGTCACTGAGCAGAAAAGTGCACAAACAGATTGCCCGCAGGCGCTTTCAGGGAGGGAGGGAGGGTGTGATTGACGGTTCAATGATGACAGTTACCCAAAACCACCCTCGACACATTTTTCCCCCCAGCATGCATTGGGGGGAAATCCCAGGATTCCAATGGGCAGCGGGGAGTGCGGGAACTGTGGGATAGCTTCCCACAGTGCACCGCTTCCAAAGTCGACAATGGCCCCGTTACTGTGGACTCACACAGTCGAACTAGTGTATTTAGTGTGGATACACAACTTCGACTTCATAAGGTCGATTCCACAAATTTGAATTAAGTTGATTCGAAATAGTCTTGTTGTGTAGACATACCCTAACTTTACATCTAGATGTTTGGGGCAGGAGGGCAAATGTTTTTGCCATCTAGATTCCACTTATATTTGGAGACTGATGATGTGTCCATTTCCAACTACAAGTAGAGTGCCAAAGTTTCTGACTTGCAAGCCTAATCATTGTAATATGCAATCAACATAAAAATAAAACAGAGGAGCTATTTTCTTACAGTCATTGGGAGACCTTTGTTTCACTAACAGAAATGAAGTGAATTATAAAAGAATAAAACAAATAAATTGACTTCTTATAAAGTGCAGTTAATGTACAAGGGATCTATCCATTTCTTGAGCCAAATTTTTATTTTTGCTCACCGTGTAAGTAAGGAGATCCACTGGGGTCTGAGGAAGAAGAAATTCTCTCACTTCCTCCAGGCAATGAAACAAAAGTGCAGCTGTCCTATAACCAAAACTGTAATCTCAGGGTTGAAATAGTGGGACAGTTCATGCTTCCCCACTCCCCTGCCACTCTTGATCCACCCCTGAAACCTACTGTGTTTAGGGAAACAGAGGGATTCCCTTGGTGCAGTCCTAGAGCCTCTAATACTTTTGCCACTATATTAAAGCTTGCACCATATCCCGTCATGAGTTGAAATAATACTCTATGAAGACTATACACAAAACATTTTAGTAGTATATGAACCAGGAGCAGATGAAAGTGAAGAAATGTGGGGTTTGTTTTAGCTACAAAATTCAGAAAACTGAATTGCAAAAGCCAAGAGCAGCTCAACACCATGACCTAAGTGTCAGAACATCACAGCATCATTCCAGGGCAGTACCCAGACCCTGGAGTGAAGGTGGTGGGAGAGCAATGCTGCTTGGAGCAGCAGATGGCACCTTCTAACTCGTGTTCTGTGAATGGACTTCTGGAGTGCAGGGTTCTTGTTGCTTGTACGTGTGAACAGACCTTTCCTGTTGTCTAAGCTCCAAGAATGAACACCTGGGATACACATTGTGTGTGTTTCTGAGATAGTCTAAATGTGACAGTGCTGTGATACGACCTCTAGCAAACTCGAACCCACAATGTTCAGATTCAATTTGGTTATCTTGCTAGGGTTAGATATTCAATACCTTTTGTTAAACCCTTTTGGCAATGCTGTTGTGTTGAATAATTAGTTACTGTTATCCAGTCTATATTGTGAATGGATATTTAGTGGCGAGTCAGTTAACAGCACTAATATGAATACCTCATAGATACTGGTATCTCGAATCCACTATGGATAATTCATCACTTGAGCATTTCTGTATAACTCAAATGTGGATATTTTCCACCAATCTCCAAACAATCATTTGTAAAGTCAGGTTATGATAATTATAGAATGGCTGCAGTACATTATTAGAGGATACTGAGCCCTGGAGAATGGAGATAATTATATTTTCACACTATTAAAAGTGTGCACTAAAATTTTATTTGTATACTTTAAAAATATGACATTTTAAAGTCATGAACATTTAATATTAAATGATGGCAACATATGGAGTGGTATTTCTTTCCTGATTACAGACAAATGAACTGTCAGTGTCACCTTCAGCACTTGTTATTACTTATTATCCGTTATGAAATGCTACTTGTAAAGGGTGTATAGCAGTTTATAGCCATTAGCAAAGTAAATTAATTGCAATATCCACTGCTATGTGAACTTTGCAATTATTTTGCTATTCTCTTTGGTTTTGTTGACCATCATAGTTTCCAGCTGAACAAATATGACCCAGTTAAATAAATAAATAAACTCTCACAGATACTGCATCTCAGATTTGAGTGAGAAGTTTTGCTCTGTATACTATCCTTTTTACACCTTTGGATTGAAATCAGCTTGGGTTTTTTTTTTTTTTAGTACTTTGCATTCCTTCCTGAATCTAAACATCCCCATATTTTTGAGAGTGAGATTTTGAATCTGAAATATGCCAGTTAAATTTTTTTTTAAAAAAAGAGAGGTTATGTATTAAAGGCATGATCTGAAGCCCATGGAAGTCAATAGAAAGATGATGTTTCACTTCAGTGGGCTTTGGATTAGGCCACTTAAAATATGCCCACACAAGACTTATTTGCTAAAATGTTCTGCGCATAGACTAGATGAGGTATATTATCGATTCATTCTTAGTATTGGTTTCCCATCCAAATACTGCCTCCCGAAGATTTGTTAAAGTCAGCAGGATTCTGATGTGGGAGTTCACCCACACAGTTCTCGTTTCAGGAGCCAACCTTAAGTTAATTGTGGACTCTGTCCTGAATTGTCCTTTATTAAGTTATGTGGAAATGGAATCCTCTGCAGGCAGATCTCAGGATTTTCACAGGGAAAAATACTTTTGTTTCTTAAAAAAATTTGTATATTAAATTTAAATTTGTATTTTATCCAATGTAAATGTTGGAATCACCGGTTTAGGGTGGTCAGCACTTACCAGTTTAGCATGTGGACATCAGACACCTATTCTAAACCCACGGACTGCAGTTTCTGACACCATGCTGTGCTAACTTTGGATAGAAGTTGATGTTTTAATGGCTACCACTGTATGTAACTAGAGCTGGGTGGAAAATGGTTTACCCAACCTATGAGAATTTCAAGATTGTGAATTTTTACCATCCTGAATTGGAACAGAAAGTCACAAATTAAAAATTGGAAAAGCGTTTTTTTCTTGATAAGTTTGATCCATTTTTAAAACATTTTGTTTTGTTATAGTATATTGGAATGGAAAAAAAATTCCTTTTTTCATTTCCAAATTGTTGAAAGGGGTGACTTCTACCATTTTAAAACCTTTAAAAAATTTGAAATGGGACATTGATCAAAACCCACTCTTTCCCATGAATAGATATTCCAAGGCATGAATAGGCTTCCAAGAATAGATATTTTCCAACAACAAAACCTTTAGTCTCAATTCTCAACCAATATGTAATGTCTCATGCTTTTGGAATAAGTACATCTGTGTTCATTTGAGAGAAGTTTCCAGGTATGTGTGAAAATAGTGTTAAGTGACGGTAAAACATATATTTACAAAGAAAATTTTAGCCCAAATAAAATACATACAACTTGCCCTGACAACAAATATTTTTTTTTAAATTGTAACCCTTTTCTGAACAAATAATAATAAAATCACTGTGGCCCTGACATTAATATTTTAATTTTGTTTGGTCCTGATTTAAACAGCAGAAAAGGCATTGAAAATTACAAGTATCTTTTTCCTTCAGTGAATGCTGTGCAAATAATTTTTGCAGTAATGTTGGGCTCCAACCACCCTCCTTTTGCTTGCCCAGCATGAGACGCAATAAATATGTGTACGTACGTACTTGTGTGTACGTACACACACACACTCTCTCTTATTCACTAATCTCCTAGGTTACAACAATCAGATTTAGCATATTTTCCATGTAAATTGTTTAATACTTTACAGTTCAATACAAACACAATTGTGCATGCAATACAAACAATGTAGGATGTGAATGTGCATAACCTAAGAGTTACCCATTTAAGTCCTCTTTAGTTGAGTCCTGGCAAGCATACATTAGAGAAGGATTTTAGACTAATTATTATGAATGTTATCTGTTTCCTTCTGTTCAAAGTATCCTTGGTGCAAGGTGACTAATAAAGTCACCTTAAGACTTTAGAGAGAAGGTACGTGAGATCTTTTTCATTAATATTAGTCCAATTAGCCAAACTTTTGAGCTACACTGAGCTCTTCAAATCATCTTTGATTTGCTCAAAATCTTCTCTTTCCAAATAAATGTGATTATATCACACATCTTGTCTCTCAGATATCCTGGGACCAACATGGCTACAACAACACTGCAAACAACCTTAAAGTTCTACTTTAGCATCAGTTCATTCTTTTCAATATTATCATGTGTTCCTCTCTAGGTCATCCCAGTGGCCTGGTTTCAGCTTTTTATAATTATATTAGAGATTTCATGGGGAAGGCCTCAGATGTTTCACCGTCATCCAGGACACGAGCCATCATACCGTGATGAAATTGACGTACCATTCGTATGAATCGGTCTGGACAGCCGAATTTCAACATAATCCTCCACAGGCCCTGGCGACTGACAGAGTCGAATGCTTTCGAGAGGTCCACAAAAGTTCTGTAGAGTTCACAGTTCTGCTCTTGACATTTCTCCTGTAGCTGACGCGCAGCGAAGATCATGTCAATAGTCCCACGTCCCTTGCGGAAGCCGCACTGTGATTCTGGCAGTAAGCCCTGCTCCAGGTGAGTGATCAGTCGGTTCAACAAAACCCATGCAAGAACTTTCCCCGATGTAGAGAGCAGCAAGATTCCACGGTGATTGTCGCATACCTGGCGATTGCCCTTCCTCTTATAGAGGTGCACGATGGACGCGTCTCTAAATTCCTGTGGAATGGATCCCTGCTTCCAGAAGGACTGAAACAGCTCAGTGAGTTTCCGTAGCAGCACGGCTCCACCGACTTTGTACACCTCTGCTGGTATGGCATCTGACCTTGGGGATTTGCCACTTGACAGCTGGTTGATGGCTTTCTTTACTTCGTTCTCTTCTGGTGAAGCATCCATGGAGTCATTGACTGCAACCTGGGGCATCTTGTCAATGGCCTCATCATTGATGACTGAGGGGCAGTTGAGAACTGCTTCAAAATGTTCAGCCCATCTCTGGAGAACCTGCATCTTCTCTGTAAGGAGCACAGTGCCATCAGAGTTCAGGAGGGGAAAGCTCCCAGAAGACTGTGGACCATAGAGCGTGTTGAGGGCTTCATAGAACTGCTTATAGTCGCTCCTGTCCGCGTATGTCTGTATTTCATCTGCTTTGGCACTCAGCCACAAGTCCCGCATTTTGCGCAGTCGGTTCTGTACTGTTCTGCGAGCGTTGATAAAGGTGGTCTTCTTTGTCGCTGAGGATGGATCGTTCTGATATGCGCGATGCAGGCGGTGCTTCTCAGCAAGTAAGGCCTGGATTTCTGCATCATTTTCGTCAAACCAGTCTTGCCGCCTGCGTGTGGAGGGCCCCAATACCTTCGATGCAGCTGTATGGACAGTGTTGCGGAATCGCTCCCAGTCTCTCTCAGCGTCATCCTCAATACGAAGATCAGCAAGCTCATTCTCTAGGTCTTCTGCTAGATTTTCAGTGATGCGGCTGTTCTTCAGCTTCGACACGTTGATCCTTTTGAGAGCCTTACAGCCTTGTGGTCGTCTCTTCGGCATGATATGGAGCTTCATTTTGGATACTATGAGCCTGTGATCCATCCAACAGTCAGCGCCGCACATAGCTTTTGTAACCCTGACATCTTGTCTGTCCCTTCTCCTGATGATGACATAGTCGATCAGATGCCAGTGCTTGGAACGGGGATGCATCCACTAAGTTCTGTTACGGGTAGGGAGGCGGAAGACCATATTGATGATCAGAAGGTCATGTGCTACACAAGTTTTCAGCAGTAACAGACCATTGCTGTTACACTTTCCCACTCCATTTTTCCTGATGACTCCTTCCCAGGCTGAATTGATCTGTGTGAGAGGAAGATCTGTCCCAATAAGTCTAAATAGTCTCATTCTTTCAGATAACTCCCTGCCTAATGTATAGCTTTCTTTTCTTTCTTTGTTTCTATTTTATGATGAGCCTAGATGCCTGTTAGGGGGCTTATTCCTTCACCCTCTCACTTCTCTGGTCCTTCTCGCATGAACAGAGAGCAACAAAACCCGAAGTCCAAAGATGCAAACAATTTGATGTTTATTGGGGTGAACTTCCAGCAAGCATGATTCCAGTTTCCTTCCTTAGTGTCCCCCTTCCCAGCTCTGACACCACAGAGCCTTGCCTGTGTCCCTGTTCCTGTTCCCATCCCCTGTTCCCATTTTCCCCTTTAGCAAGACATGATTTTAATTCCCCCATCCCCGGTCCCTGTTCCCATTTCCCCCCACCCCCTTTACAGGCCTGAATATCTATATCCTAACAATGCCATGGTAATAGGTGCACTATAAATTATTGAAAATAAATAACAATTGTGTACTGTCTAATACAGCTATGGAAAGGAACTGCAAAGTTGGATTAGTGTTGACAATATCTGGGGGAGGGAGCTGGGGAGAGAAATAATTGTGTGGATAGGGGAATGTAGGTAATTTCTCATCTGTGGAAATGTGTCTGAACCACTGCAGTGAGTACAGCAAGTGGGGAAGTGGACAGATCATCTGAAAAAGTCGTCTCTCTAAAAAGAAGACTAATATTTTCAAAAATGGGCAGATGAAATTAGGCTGAAAATGCTAATTGTTGTTTCTAAATAGTTGGCTGTGGGTTGGTTTTTTTTTCCCCCCCACCAAAAGCACTCAGCATGTAATTCCAATGAACTCAGTGGCCGTGCTTTGCGCTCAGCCCTTTTGAAAATTGGCCCACTTATTTAGTAGTTCAGGGCCTCAGTTCATGCTTAAGCACATGCTTAAATCCCATTGACTTCAACTATCTTGAAGTCCTCTTACTGTCCTCTTAAATTGAGGCCTACATCAGAATTTAACAGCCTACAGTTAAGCTTTTGGTTCTGAAAATTTTGATGAAAATTGTCAGCTTTTGAGTTTTAGAGGCATAGAAAGTGTCTGAGTGATGAATCATTTCTATCTCTCTCTGAACTCTTTTTAACTCAGATACCATTGTGGAAAAAAATAACATTTTTCCCAAAGCAAATAAAAAAAATCCATTAATCCTTGGCTGATTCCTTGTATGCTGCATTTCTGTCCAGTGAGACGTTTTAAAACCAAATTGTACACCCTTGTGAACATAGATTTATAACTGAAATGTTGGCAGACTCTCTACCACAGTGGAATGCTAAGGCTCCTATAGGACACAATCGAACTGGATGTACATTGGAATATGCTGTTTCTAGTTCTCAAATGTGGCCCCCATCTTCCAACCAGAAACATGTGTGAGACGTTTGCAGTCATGCACAGCCTCATTTCCGCCCACGTGCAGACTAATGGAGAATTTTTGTTTCGCGATTGATGGCACTTTGTGGCACTAAATCTTACATTTTGTTGGTGCAGTTGGCCTTTAAATCAGCCAGGACATGCTTTTACCCAACCTCACCACTCTTCACGTTGAAATTTGAGCCACTTTTGGGGAGCATATTTCAAATGAAGTGGGAATCTACTCTAAGGAAGTTTAACGAGTAGGACAGCTGGAGTGAGTTTAAATGAAATATTCACAGCTCAAGTGGTTTTAGTAACAAACTTTTTTCTGCACTTTCAATAACAATTCCTATTTTGTATGCATAGCAGCTCACGTAGGATGTATTGTCGACCATGTGCTGCTCCCCATTGCACTAAACAGTTGCATTCTATTACTTTGAGCAAGAATAGATATCTGAATTCACTTCGTATTTAAAACACCCAGTATGCCCCGGTCCGTCTTTTAGCAAAGGTGTCCACACTATGAAATTCTCACTTCATTTCAGCAGAAAGGCTAAGGATTTAATAGCCCAGGAGACTGAATTACTCTTTCAGTCCCATAACTGATTCCTTGAGGACAGGGCTGAGGCAAAGCAGTTTGGAGAAACCTGGGCCTGATTTTTGAAAGGCACAGAACTCCTACAGCTGTAACTGATGTCAGTGGAAGAAGCAGGTGTTTAGCACCTTTGAAAAATCCCTCAGGCCTGCTTATTCTGGGAACAGAAGACTTTGGTCTCCAGGGTGGTTGATCTGGTATGTTTATGGAGCACCAAGTTCACCGTGTGTGTGTGTGTGTATATATATGTGTGTGTGTGGTGGGTTCTTTTCTTAGAAAGGAGAAACATTTGTGTATTTTCACTTTCTGCACAGAAGTACATACTGTCAGCATAAAAGGTTCCCTGCAATCAGTTAAATATTGATTATATTGCACTTCAGAAGACTGAAACTCCAAAATTCAGAATGCTGCAAAGGACTGTTTCAAAGAATCATTCCTGCTTCATTAGAAACCTTCTTTCTGCCCTCCTTCCCCAGTATGTTAGAGCAGCAGTTCTCAAACGTTGTTGCACTGGAATCCCCTTCTGACGACAAAAATTACTGCACAACCCTGGGAAGGAGGACTGAAGCCTGAGCCTGAACTTCCCCTCCCTGGTGGCATGGTGAAGCCAGACCCTGAGGTCTTCAGCTGGGAGGCTTTAACCTGAGCCCCACCTGCCCAGGACTGAAGCCTCGAGCCTCAGCAACTGTAACACCAGCCCTGGCCACCCTATTAAAACCGACTTTGGGGTCCCGAGCCACGGTTTGAGAACCACTGTGTTCGAGGGTTATTTCTTGTTTGGCTGTTCAACCAGCCCCCTGACAGCAGTTGTTTCATGCTGAGAAATGCAGATTACAGCCATGTCAAAATTCTTTGTGCTTTCTAGGTAAATCTGATGGCTGGAGCAACTTGATCCTGACTGGGATGATTTAGATGGGAACTGGTCCTGCTTTGAGCAGGGGGTCGGACTAGATGACCTCCTGAGGTCCCTTCCAACCCTGATATTCTATGGTCCCACTTCATCTCCTTGGCCGCCTGCCACAGCCATTAATCTCTATCAGTGGACATTTGAATTTTCCTAAAATCAAATTATTTTCTAACACCCTAAGTTATTACAAGTATCAGAGGGGTAGCCGTGTTAGTCTGGATCTGTAAAAGCAGCAAAGAATCCTGTGGCACCTTATAGGCTAACAGACGTTTTGCAGCATGAGCTTTCGTTGGTGAATACCCATTTCTTCGGATGCAAGACACTAACTTATTACACTAACTTAAAAAAAGACATAACTAAGTTGTTCTCTGAAACTGAAGCCTTGCTTAACACATTTATAATGCCTAACAAACAGCTTTATATTTCCTCAGATCTCCATAAACAATAATCAATCTTCACCACAATCCTGTGGGGGTACAGGAAGAACTGCTATCCCCATTTTACAGCTGGGGAAACAAAAAACAGTCAAGTTCACAAAGTGAGTCATTAGCACAGCCAGGATTGGATTGAAGAGTTAAATGCTCAATCCACTAGGTCACAGTGCCACTAAGAGCCACAAGCACTGTGCAAGGATGACGGGGGACAACTCCCACAACTTTTTATTTTATTTTACCTTTTACCTTTGTGGGTCACTTTCAGACAGATGTGACCCACAAAGGTAATCTGGCCTCACTTCTAAACTCCCAGAAGACTAGGTGCCCCCTTCAGCTTCCTGTGTGAGTTCAGAAACTTAAGTCTCCAAATTGAATCAGTAATGGATGATTTGTTTCCAAGCCCTGCAAACCAAATCCTAATGGGTTCATGCAGTCCTAGTGAAAAGTAAATATACTTATGATAATTTTGGATCCTCTGAACTCTGGATTTAACACATCCTCATGTGGGTACATATTTGTTCCAGTAATTTCCCTGTCTAAAACCATAGGTTATTGGGTTTTGAGTAAAGTAGGCATCAATACTAAAACCTGAAATAGTTTTCTTTTCTGTAAAGCATATTAATACCCCTCTTTTGGTTGTTACACAACACAAGATGCACTGATTAAGCATTGACAATGAATGAAGAAATGGCTTAAAATTAGTTTTCTAATCTCACTCTCCATATTTCAGATCCCATAAGTTTGTGGTGGCTGTTTATTGGACACTTGACTTCAATTACCGTACATTATTGTTTGCAGAGTTGTAGCCGTGTTGGTCCCAGGATATTGGAGACAGAAGGGGAGTGAAGACTACCTTTAATTGGACCAAATTTTATTGGTGAAAGAGAAGCTTTCAAGTTCCACAGAGCCCTCCAGGAGAGCTCTATGTATCTTGAAAGCTTCTCTTTCACCAATAGAAGTTGGTCCCATAAAAGATATATTTTCTCACTCACGTTCTCTCCAATTGTCATAGAAAATTACATAGTGAGCTTATCTATAGAAAATACATTTTGGGAGGCATCAATTAGGAAGATAATAAAGGAGACATGAGTAGTAATGGGATGAAACTAAGACCATATAGATTTAGGGCTGGATTCCTGTCCCTGAATCTTCATGTATTACACTGCCTAAAATATTACCGGTAATACTTTCTAACTTCAATAACCAAATCCAATGTAACCAAATCCAATGCATTTTATTTTACATCAACATCAGCTTCAATTTGGGAGGTTTGTGCAGCTGACAGTGGTTCTGATCCTGCAAGGTGCTGACCATTGCTGATGCTGAATGCCCTGTACTCACACTGGCTTGGAATCCATGGGAACATGTATCCACAACACCTACAGCAGTCAACAGCGCTCAGCCCCTTGCAGGACCAGGCATAGTTTTTACTGATTCCAGCCAGTAAGATCCTGGTTAAACATGTATTGAGGTAACATTATTGTACTTGTTAGGCAAGCACCGGTATTAAAATGATGGCAGCTCCAGAAGGTCGTGTGTTTTTTCTTCTTTGTTATAAGCATATAGCAAACCTCTTGACTCATGCCAAGACAGGATGGGAAGATTGTAGCCTATAGTTGGGGTTTACCCCAAGTGTTCCTTCATGGGTCAGGCAGTCCTATGGTCCAGAGCTGACTAGACATGATACCAGGGGGTCTATGACAGTAATCTATTTACTGGGCCTGATCCAAAGCGCACAGGAAGCAATAATGATTTTTCCCCCATTGACATCAGTGGCTTTGGATAAAGCTCTGTATGAGCTACAAGAGACTGTACATATTATAACTACCTGTAAGTCTTGATCTTCTGAGGTGCTGTGATCTCTTATCTGCCATTGACCGCAAGTGTGATGGCTGCCATCTTGGCCAGCATGCCCAAGACTGAACTGGAGATCTCCAGAGCATGAGCATGAGCTGCTGAACAAGCAAGTCACTCCAGCTGGAGCTGTAACAGACTTACATCCTTTGCACTCTAGGCACAGAGTGGGACCTGTAATACACATTCACCAGTGAGTTATACAAGCTCAGCACCTCACAGGATCAGATCCCTAATGATTCTTAACTGTCAGTCCTAAAGAGTGAGGGAATTTTTAACATTTAAACATTAATATATAATGTAGCCACCTTGTAATAACTGAACATCTCACATGATTTTTTCCCAAGAAATTGACACCCACTCCTCCTAAGCATTTCATGTAATGTTTTTAATTTTCGTCATAATTTTACCTGATTTTTATGTGTTTCTCACCTCCAAGTCCCTGTACAGCTCTGACATCTACATCTTGGTCTTTTGCCTTATTGGGATTTCTTTTTGACTACTATCCTCACTACTCTGCTAACAATCAGTCTTGATGCTTTGGTTGTTTCCTTCTCCCAACCCCATCTCCTTGCTATAGGCGCTGACTCCATGGGAGCTACGGGGCTAGAGCACCCACAGGAGGAAAAAATAGTGGTGGTTCAGCACCCGTCAGCCATGACCATCAGCTGTTTGGCGGCGGGTGGGAGGTGCTGGGGGAAGTGGGAGGGAAGAGGAGGAGTGAGGGTGGGTCATGCTTGGGGGGAGGGTGCAAAGTGGGGGCAAGAGGGGGTGGAGCCTTGAGCGAGGGTGCGGAATGGGGGTGCAAAGAAGCATCGCGAGGGGGAAGGGGCAGAGTGGGGGTGGGCCCTTGGGGTTGAGCAGGAGTGGAACACTCCCAGGGAAAGCTGAAAGTCAGTGCCTGTGCTCTGTTTTCCATGATCCCAAGAACTGCCTGTTAGCAAAGACATCACACTTTCCTCATTCAAACAACCTTATTTTGCATTCACAAGCTGTGAGTTCATAATAAATAAATAAATCCATTCCCTCTTTGATTTTCCTAGCATGTTCTGTCTTCTCAGTTCTTTCATGTGGGGCTGTATTCACCTTTGTGCCTTGTAAGGTGTAAAGCATGCTGTGGATCTAAATAAATATAATCACTTTATGACCAGTGAGGGTTTTATTGCATTATTTAGTCAGGAAACTGCATCAAACAGATACAGTGGTACACACAGTTCTTCATTCTGGCCTATCAATTCTAATAAGGATTACTCTGCTGGATTTTAAAACAAAAACAAATAAACAAAAATCCCTGATAGTCAGGGGAGGAAAACAGACAAACTATTGTGCTTATAATTACTTTGTCAAGCCAGAATCTCCTATAGAATTTTAAAAATATATTTGTCCTCCTGAACTGTTAATCTGTTTTTGTCCAATTGATTTGGACTCAGTTAATACGGGGTTGTGAAAATCCTGTTTCGTTGCAGCATGCATTGTGAAGTATTTTATGGTTCATAATGAGGTCTATTTTTTTTGTAAGGAGGAGGTACAGTATGTTCATGTTACAGATGCCATCAGATTACTTTTGGATTTGATATATTCATGAAGTCTATCATCCCTCATGAATGAAGCATTCCACTGCTAGATGCACCAGTTGAAACCTAGCACTCTTGAATTACTAAGGTCATAATTCAGGAGACGCTTAAGTCTGTCCCAATGCAGAAAAGCATTTCAACACCCACTTAATTTTAAACATATGCTTAAGTTCTGTTGCAATTGCCTATAAAACTGCGTATTTGTATGTATGATATTGCTATCGTAGACTGCACATTTTCAGACTCCGGTACACAATAAGTAAGGTGCTGAGCATCTACAGCACTTTAGAAACAGAACAGAAACATTCTTCTAGGTGGGTTAAAGCCTGCCATTGGAGCTTTGAAGCTTATACAGATCTAGTTACAAAACCAGACACAATTCCAATTGCATTTCTTTGAACTTGGTTTGAACCCAAATCAGGAAAGGTGCAAAGGTATATGAACTAATCTATTCTCCTTGCTAGTCTCAAACAACTATTGCTTTGTAATCAGTTTAGTGTGGTTTAAGGATATTCATCTGTTTCCGTGATTACTCATCTCTCCACACAAGCTAACAATAATGGCACCCTTTAGAGCATAATAGCATACATCAGAATATACCCAAGACATTGTTCTTACACTTTTTCTATAATTGAAGTATTGAGTTGGAAGCAGTCAGTAGGCACAATTGTAAAAGTATTTAGAACTAATGTTCTTGGAAGCAGTTATTGTACATTCAAATAATTCTCCATTGTACTGGATTTTTTTTTCTCTTCATGAAGCTTGTAGAAGGGTTGAAATCAATGCAGGTTTTTTTTTTATTTTATGACCTTGAATCTTGAGGATGTCAGTAAAGTTATTTTTTTCAGACAGTGTATTTGCACACTTGAAACTAGCCATAGAATGTTTTATGCCTTAATTTTTTGAAGTACAAAGAGTTAAAAGACAGAGTATAAAGTGACTGTCACAATAGAGAACTTCTACTATTCAAAAAGATTTCTGGGCTGGAAAAATTTAATTGACTTTATATAGTGACAAACCCAAGGTATTTATACAACAATGCCAGTCCTAAGTTGGATAAAAGAGGGGCTTTGCAGTTGGGTTTACAACCTACTCCGGAAAGTATTGCAGCAGAAGCAGTTCAGTTAAACTTGAGGCAGGTAGGTTCCTATGGAGTTCAAAACCTAAGTATGACAGATCTCAGTGAAAGCCAAAAGGAAGCTGAGATTTTCGAGATATTGAAATCTTATGACCAAATCTGTACAAATTAGGTGTGTGGCATGTATTTCCTTTGTATAGTATGGGAAAGCTGGCACACGTTACATGAGAGAGTTTTTTTTTCTCTATCTGAACACACTTGGTGTCATTGAGATGGGCAGGAAGTGGCGAGGTGGTGTCTAATGGCTCTACAATCTCTTACCCAGGAGAAGGAATGTGTGAAAGAGCTGTAGGAATTATGCTAGATACCATCACAGTGGAGACCCTGCTGGCCTTAGAGCCAGTATATGACTGAATAATAACAGCCAGGCAGCAAATAAGACATTCCATATATACACTAATCCAAGTATATGCACCAGCAAACACAGCAGGTGTGCAGCAACTATTTTATGAAATACCTAACCATGCAATCAAGTTGATAGGCAACTTCAGTGCACAAATCAGCAACAAATGTACTGATTGGGAGGGAGTCACGTGCATAGCACTGAAAGGCATCTAAACTGATAATGGTAAATGGCTCTGTACCACAGAGATTCAAATCATCCTAAAGATAGAAGGCACTCTCAAGAGGATTCACAAGTTAACATGGAGATCACCAGACAATGTGACTGACAATCAAAGAGACAGCCATCTTCTCTGAGCGATGTCAGTCAGCAGAGGAGCAGATGTTAGGTCAGATCATTATATTTTAGCAGCCAAATTCAACTTCTGATCATGAAGAGCAGTAGAGAAGCTCATAGCAATAGAGAAGCTCAAGGACAAAGAAACACAGATCAGATTGCATTTAGCAACCACTCTAATGTTTTACAGGACCAGGCTGATGCAAGTCTGGGATACAGTCAAACTGGAAGAAGACTTAGTTGAGACATCAGAGGAAGTAGCAAAGCTCCAAAGAGGGCATGGATTATATGTGTAACATGGGCAGTACCAAAAGCGCTGACGTAGAGAAAGGAAGAGTGCAAGACAGGACAAACTCTTAGGGATGGTTGCAAGATACAGAGAAAAAGATAAAGAAATGAAGAGATTGAGGCAAGATAGAAATGCCTGGGTTCAGGAGAAGGCTGCAGAGGCAGAAAAACAGCACAAAAAGGAAATGTTATTCAGTTCTATAGAATAGTGAAAGACCTCTCAAGAGGAACCAGACCATCACAGGTGAGTCCCATCAGGGACTCTGATGTAGAGATGTTGACTATGCATGAAGATCAAGGTAGAAAGGACATTTCCATTCCATAGTAAACTCTCCAGAGTTGATGATCACACACAAGTTGGAGACATATCAATGATAAGTTAGTAATAGAAGTGGGACCAATAACACTGATTAAATTTAAAGCAGCCATTAGAAGCCTTAACCAGGGTAGAAGGTTCCTAGGGTTGACAGAATTCAAGCAGAAGTACTAGAAGTCAGAGACAAAATTCTGATTGAGAAGTTAACAAAACTCTAACAAGATATGGGTGAAAGAATAAGCGGCACAAAACTGGAAAAATGGCATCATGGCATTGCCTAAAAAGAGCGATCTTACTCCATACCCAAACTGGAGAGGTATTTTACTGCTGTCAATCCCAGACGAAGTAATGACTACTGTTGGGCTGAATAGAATGAAGAAGACAGTGGAAGAAATACTGTGGGGGGGGGAGGGAAACAGGCTGGATTTTGTCCAGGTTGATCTTGTTGTGAACGATAGTCACTGTTTGACAGATCATCAAAAAAGCTACTGCTTGGCTCAAATCCATGTTAATAAAATGTATTGACTTTAAGAAAGTTTTCAATAGTGTCTATAGAGATGCTGTAGAATACGGCTAGAAGTTAGGGATACCAGACAAGCTGGTCCAGCATAATAAGGAAGTTATATAATGGAATTAGATGCATAGTAAGATCAGATACAGGCCTGGGGGAGTGGTTAGATATTGTGATTGGTGTTAGATGGGGTGGGGGGAGGTGTTCATCACCAGTTCTCTTTTTGTATTAGTAATAGGTTGAATAATGAAGCTGGCAACAAAAGGCATCATGAATGGTGTAAAAGGAGTTAGCGAAGATGAAATGCCTGACCTTGACTTTACTAGGTCTCTGATATGGATTGGAATGATTGTCCTTACATCAGAGAGAGAACAGGAAGTGGCAAAAATTAGATTGAAAGTAAAGGCAGAGAAAACCAAGATTATGAAAGTAGGAAACTGGACAACAGATGCAAAGATGAATGTGGACGAAGAAGAAATCAAACAAGTAGAAGAGTTCTGCTATCTGGGGAGAGTAGTGACATTTGAAGATGGCTGCAATTTAAAAAATATTCATACGAGGTTAGGAATAACAAATACCACTTTTGCAAGGGTGAACAGCATCTGGTCAAACACAGGTCTCCATACTAACCTAAAGGTCAGATTATGCCCTGCGATTGTACTGTGTGTTCTAGTGTCAAGTGAAGATACCTGGCTCATTAGTTGATGATAAAAAGAGATTGGATGCTGCCCATCACAGATGGTTGAGGAAGATATTACACATTTAATGGAAAGGCAAAATAACAAATGTGAGAGCAAGGGAGCTGACAGAGCAGCTTAGAAAATATCATTAAAGAAAGAAGGCTCAGGTGTTTGCGACATGGACACCATATAGAAGATGGGAGACATGCTAAGCAAACAATTAATTGGGTATTCGAGAGAAGAAAGAGAAAGCAAGGCAGAATTGGCAGAAGACAGTGACAAGACGATACTGAATGCATTGGCATCACTGGGAAGAAATACTGCAACTAATGAGCTACTGTAATCAGTGGAAGAACTGGATTGACGGATATGTCAGTGGCACAGGAGGAACTAAGTTTTAAGGTTTGCACATGGTACAGGGCATTGGTTTTGTGGAACAATGGGCCACTACTTGTAGGGAGAGGGGCCTGGACATGGAGGCTATCTAATCTTCTAGGGTATAGGCTGGCAAAACTAGACAGGAGCGTATTAAACTACTAACAACAGGGAGGGTGAAAAGAGGGAAGAAATGAGCACTCATTCAGCACAAAAATCAAGATGCCAAGAACAAAATTAATCAAGGCACCAAGAGATGTGAAGAGAAGATTGTTTTTAATAGCTTATCAATATTAAGAGGAATTGGAATGACTCGTTTATTAGCATAAATTCAACCTGGTTAGTATTACTGAAACCTGACGGGAAGCCTGCAAGACTTGAATGTTGGAATCACTAGTTATAACCTATTGAAGGACTGAGGGGGCAAAATAGGGGGAGGGGGGGAATAGAACTCTGTTAAAATGGCATTATGTGTTTTGAGTCATTGACAACTTGGAAACAAATGATCTTGAGTGCTTTTAGATCAATGTTTTAACCAGATAAACCACAAAATGGGGTATTACTTGGTGTCGTCTGCTGACCACCAAATCACACTGGAGAATAGGACAACCAGTTCCTTATGCACTTGCCTATAATGTGTAGGAGCAAAAAAACCTGTTGCCATGGGAGACTTCAATTTGAGTGATATGTGCTGGAAGTCTCATGCTGCCAGTACTAAAAGGTCCTTTGAATATCTAAAAATTATAGATGTAAATTTCCTAACCCCAAAAGTGTTACATGGCTGAATTCTACATCTGATAAAGAATAACTGATCACAGAATTAAAATTAATGATTGCTGAGGTACAAGTGATCACAACTTGAGTACATTTGTTACACACAAGCAGGATAAAGTCCCAACTAGCAAAATGTATGTACTTGGTGCCTTTTAAAAGAGCCAATTTTACAAAGCTGAAACCAGTTATGAACCAAATCAGCTGAGAGAGAGAATTTAAACAGCAAAAATGACAGATAATTGGTAACTGTTTAAGAACATTTTACTAGATGCCCAGAAAGCCACAATCCCAAAGTCAAGAAAGAAGGCTACAGTGGTTAAAAATACCAACCAGTGTCAGGTTATGTCCATACTGTAAAATAGGGATCTGATTTCCCTGCTTGCTTCACATACTCGTGCTAGCTGTCATCAAACTAGCATGCGTATAAATAGTAGAGGACACATAGTAGCACGGGCAGTGGCAGCAGAAACATGGCTTATTTGTGCAGAGTATAAACTCACCTGAAACCAGCGGGTACCTATGTTGCATGGCTAAGTCATGCCACCACTGCTGCTACCTGTGCTACTGCAGCTATACTGCTATTTAATACTCATGCTAGTTAATGTGAGTATGTGAATGCAAGCAGGGAAATCACACCCCTAGCTTGTAGTGTAGACATAGCCTTAGAGGGGAAGTGAAAGCAGCTATAAAAATATTTATGGAAGTTTAAAATATAATTTAGAAGCTAGGAATGATAGAAAAATGTTAATGAAGCAAAAGGACGTGGAGAAATCTAGGGCTAGCAGCATAAATTCAAATAAGGAATCAAACTAAGCAGTTACCCAGGACTTAAATTTTATATGATTTCATATGTTCACTTTTGCTTTATTGTTGTGTCCATTTTCTAACAAACATATTTAGGCTGTTGTTGGGGACTCTGCTACAGAGCATCCTTAGAGAAAAGGAAAAGGAACTAATGGCTGGTTGTGACAGAAGTTGAAGGCCGAAGACGGGCCTTGATGTGGTGCATGGTTTCCATAAGCTGATCCCAAAAGCTGACTGTGGTCAGTAAGTGGGACACAGAAACACCAGTGACCATGAGGAATGGCGGGAACATGAGACCACTGGTTACAAATACCAAAAAACAAAATTCCCTCCAGATTACTATAGCACTAACCTACCCAAATAGAGAGACAGCCCCTCATGATACAGACGGCCTTCATTTATATAGAGAACACAATTTTCCAGACCTCTATGCGTGCCTGAATACCACTTCCTTCATCAGCAGTACAAGTCACCACCTGCCTCATTGTTTGTTTTTCATGTGAATCATAAAGTGAAAAATATATAACTGTTAGTCTAAAGTGATGGGCAGATGGGCAATAGTTTAGTAATAAACACAGAAAAAATTCCTATAAAATGGGTATGCAAAGTGTGAAGAATGTTATGGATGCAAACAGGCCAGAAGAAACCGAGAGCCAGGGACCTCTTGGTGCCAACTGGCGGAGGACATAATGGGTGAATATAGGCTGACCAGATGTCCCGATTTTATGGGGACAATCCCGATATTTGGGCTTTTTTGATATGGGCTCCTATTACCCCTCACCCAGTCCCGATTTTTCACACTTGCTATCTGGTCACCCTAGGTGCATAGGAGTTTACAGGAATCCCGTGGGTCTGATATCTACGTCATAGTTGGGCAAAGGGTGACATGTAAGGCCTCTATGGAGAGCCTGTAACCCACTGATCATCATAGGTATTGCAAAATTTAAGAGAGGATATTATTTTAAAAGTTATGTATCTGTACTGAAATCTGTGCTCTTAAGATAAAGACACATCAGAAGTGATAAACAGGTTCTGGACAGGCAGGGGGTAACAACCTGACTGGTTATTATCTATTGTGTGTCTACAATGCAAGTACTATGACATCAGAGCAACCAGCTAATCAAGATTGCAAAGTTGACAAGAGCTGACAAAATCTACAGGAATGAACACACAGTGGGACATATCCTGTTTATGATCTAAGATCAAAGAATTAGGCTGGTATATCAGAAGAATGGTAGGAGACACACTGTATCCTTCACCTAGGGGACAAGCTGCCAGTATGCTTGTCTTATGAATGGAGGGTCAGAACCAGCCTTGCTGTTAAACACTGGGATAGAGTGAGCTAACCCTTTAATGAGACAGAGTGTCTTGTTAGTTAGGCCTAGGCTCAAGAAGGCTTATTATGACTTTATATTAGGTGTAACCAGTTTGTTTCCAATATTCTTACCTACTTTCTATTACTCGACTCTTTTGTTAAATAAACTTCTCTAAGTGCTGTGATTTTAAGTGGACCTGTGATAATGAGGTGAAACTGGTAAACTGCGGTTTGTCCCTGGTGTAAATACTGTGCATTTCCAGTGGAACAGGGAGACACTGGGGTATGTTCAGTGGGCTTGAGAGTTGCCGTGTGCAGAGGGAAGCTAGAGCCTGCATAGGCTGGGAGGGGAGTGCTTGTGTTGCCCGTGGCTGATGGAGTCAGCGAACTGATGCCTGCTGGGCACAGACAAGGCTTTGTCACTCCTTACCAAGGGTTGCAAGGTGCATCACAACCCTGGGTAACCTCAGGAAACATCATAGAAATAATCTGAATACCCACATTAACCCATAAAATGGTTAGTTATAGCATGTCTGTAGATCGGAAACAATAAGACGTTTGCACAGCAATCCTAAGTAACCCCATGGCATTACTGTAACCCTGATTCTCCCTTTCTCATGACTGCCCCACCTACCAAGGGTGTGCACAGACTCTGTGACATTGCCAAACCCTTCTGGCCTTTGGATAAAAAGCTGAGTGAGACCTAAACTCTCAGTCCCTGTTTGACAGTGTGTGGAATTACTGTTAGGCCACAGGGCTCAGCCTTTTATTTATTTATTTATTTATTTATTTTATTTTATTTTAATACTTTCTCAAATAAAGTCATGTTTGTTAAATCCAAAAGCCTATGCTATTTGAAATGCCAATATTTCCCACCACACAAATGTAATCTGAACAGTTTGGTATACAGCCACGAGGAAGAAATTGCAAGTCAATAATAGCATATAGATTACTGAGAAGGGAATCTTCGGAAATAATGTAGATTCATCCCAAAAGCTAGTTTATATATTTTAATACCTGCCCTCCCAACCCAGCTGGAAATCTTATAGCACAATCTCAAATTATTTATAACCGCAAAGTTCTTTGTTTCTACTATTATCATTTTTTCATGCCAGGATAGGTCAGCTATGGGGGAGTGTGGCAAATTCAGGCCAATTAGCTACCTGGAGAGGGGTAACAATTAGCCAGGAAGGCTTAGCCAGCAAAATAAGGTTCAGCTGGGGCAGGGGTTGGGAAGGAACTAATCAGGTTCAGCTGGCCCCAGTTGCTAGAGACCTTTTTAAACCCTCCCTGACAAGGAAGCCAGGGGGGGAAGGAGGACGAGAGAAGCAGGGCAGCTGCCAGCAAGGAGGGACAGCTGAACTCTGAGACTCGCTGCAGGACGGAGGGCATTCTCCCCAGGGGGGGAAAAGAAACTAGAACTAGGAGGCTGGCTGAGAAGGAATCAGCCCGGCCTTGTGAGAGTGAGAAGGGTTTTTTTTTCCCTTGTGCCTAGCCTGTGCCTCTGAAGCTAGGACGGACTGAGCTAACAAGCAGAGGGGCAGGTATTTTGCCACACATGGTGTCAGGGGTGGGATCGCCCAGTGAGTGAGGCTCCATGGCAAGCCGTAACTGGGCAGGGTGAAGACCACAAAAAAAAAAAAAAAAAAAAAAAAATTTTTTATTCTAAAATGGAGGATGTGCTGAAGGCACTGATGCAGGCCACTGCGGCCCAACAAGAGGCCACCCGAGTGCAGGTGGCTGCCCAGCGGGAGTCCGTACGGGTGCAACAGGAGACCAACCAGCTGTTGATGAGCCAGGCAGCCCAAGATCGAGCAAACCTGACCGAGGTAGTGAATCAGTTGAAGGCCCTGACCACGATGACGCAGGGGGCCCAGGGGACCCGACCGCTACGGGCAAGCAACTACTTGCAGAAGATGATACCAGAGGACGATGTAGAGGCATATCTCCTCGCGTTCGAGAGGACGGCCGGGCGGGAGGCCTGGCCACAGGACCAGTGGGCCGGTCTGCTGGCTCCATTTCTATGCGGGGAGGCCCAGAAAGCCTACTTTGACATGCCCGCGGAAGCAGCCATGGATTACTCTCGGCTGAAGGCGGAGATCCTGGCGAGGGCAGGCCTGACGCCTGCCATAAGGGCCCAGCGCTTCCACGAGTGGAAGTACCGGGAGGACAAACCCCCGAGGTCCCAGCTATTCGATCTGATACACCTTGCTCGGAAGTGGCTCCGCCCCGAGGCCCATGGTCCGGAGAAGGTATTAGAACTACTGGTATTGGACAGATACATGAGAGGGTTGCCGCCGGACATACGGGGGTGGGTCTGCCAAAACGACCCCTCCTCTTATGATGATCTGGTTGCTCTCGTGGAGAGACACTTGGCAGCCCAAGAACTATCTCAGACCCCCGGGGGAGGGAGGCGCCAATATCAGAGGCCAGCCTCTACGCCGAGGCCCCCGTTCGCCCTAGCCCCGGGCCGGAAAATGGAGGGGAGGCAGGAGGTGAAGGAACCACCGGCAGGCCCGGAAAGACTGGAGGACTGGGGAAGAAGGGCTCCGGGAATGCGTCCCGGCAGCCCGAAAAATAGGGGGCTGCCCAAGGGGGGATACCGATGTTATGCCTGTGGTGAACTAGGGCACATTGCTGCCCAATGCCCTAACCTTTCGGGAGCCTATGCAGTGCGAACTAGGGGAAATAGGGGGACCGTGCGGGCTAATCAGTCTGGTCGGGGACACGATGGTCCCTCATAGATACACTCGGCCCGTTAAGCTGAACGGGATAGGGACCACAGCATTAATAGACTCAGGCAGTGCAATTACGCTGGTCTCTGGGAAGCTGGTCAAGCCGGGCCAACTATCCCAGGCCCCGCGCTCGGGAGTATCCTGTGTACATGGGGATGTCGGCTACTACCCGACCGTCCCTGTACGCATTGAGGTGCTCGGAAACCCCACCGAGGTGACGGTAGGAGTCGTTCCGAAACTCCCTTACCCTGTCCTTATCGGACGGGACTTCCCGGGATTTGATGGCCTACTCCCCGGGAAAGAGGAGGAAGGGTGGGAGATCCCTGGGGGCCCAGGGGCGGCCCAGATGGGGGACCCTCTCCCCGCCTTCCACGAGTTTGGCCAGGACGTGTTCTCCCCACCGGGGAAGCCCAGGAAACCTCGGAGGGAACGGAGGGCCGACAAAAGGAGGGGGACGAGGATCCTGACCCGGTACCTGACGCCTACATTGGTGGGGGAAAGAAGGGGCGCAGCTGACAGCGGGGCCAGGCCCGCCGACTCCAGCCCATTTGTTGGGCCGGGTTCCCCGAAGGCTATCTCTGAGGGAGAGGGGGAGGAGGACCCCCCCGAAATGGGGTCCATAGGGGCCGCACGTGGGACTTTTGGTCAGGATCAGGCCAATGATCCCCTATACCATAACATTTTTAAAGAAGTAGTCGAGGTGAACGGGGTCCCGGTGGAGGGAAGAGCTAAGGGACCGGGACCGTATTACATGATTAAAAAGGATTTGCTGTATAGAGTAGTCCGGGTCCAAGAGCGAGTCATCGAACAACTCTTGGTCCCCCGGAAGCATCAAAGGGCGGTAATGGACCTCGCCCACAGTCATCTGTTCGGGGCCCATCTAGGGATGGATAAGACCCTCGACCAGGTTCTACAGAGGGTTTTTTGGCCTGGCATTTATGCAGCCGTCCGGCAGTATTGTTCCTCCTGTCCGGAGTGCCAACTACATGGGCCCCGACCATGCTTGCGGGCCCCTCTGGTCCCTCTACCAATCATTGAGATCCCGTTCGAGCGTATAGCTATGGACATAGTGGGGCCACTAGAAAAGTCAGCCCGGGGCCATCGGTACATCCTAGTAGTATTGGATTATGCCACCCGATACCCCGAGGCCATCCCCCTGCGGAATACCTTGTCCAAGTCCATAGCCAAAGAATTAGTCCAGATATTCTCCAGAGTAGGGATACCTAGGGAGATCCTGACAGACCAAGGGACCCCCTTTGTTTCCAAGCTGATGAAGGACTTGTGCGACCTGCTCCACATACGGACCCTCCGAACGTCGGTCTACCACCCCCAGACCGATGGCCTCGTTGAGCGCTTTAACAAGACGTTGAAAAACATGTTGCGGAAGGTGATCAGCTGCGATGGAAAAGACTGGGACACCCTGCTACCATACGTGCTGTTTGCCGTCCGGGAAGTACCTCAGGCCTCCACGGGATTCTCCCCCTTCGAGCTGTTATATAGTCGGCACCCCAGGGGCATACTGGACCTGGCTAAGGAAGACTGGGAAGAGCAGCCAAACCCGGGGAGAAACATTGTGGAACATGTGCTACAAATGAGAGACCGGATCGCCAGGTTCACCCCCCTAGTACGCGAACACATGGAGAAGGCCCAAGGGGCACAACGGACCTACTACAACCGTCAAGCAAAGGCCCGGAAGTTCCAGGTGGGGGACCGGGTGATGGTGCTCCTACCCATGGCAGAGAGCAAACTCCTGGCCAGATGGCAGGGACCCTATGAGGTAATTGAGGCGGTAGGGGAAGTTAACTACAAGGTCCGGCAGCCAGGTCGCCGGAAGCTGGAGCAGATCTATCACATAAATCTGCTGAAACCCTGGCAGGATAGAGAAACCCTGGTAACGGGGTTGGGGGCGCCACCCCCTAAAGACGATCGGCCCAACCAGGTGGGAATATCCCAGGAGCTGACCCCAGAACAACGATCCGAGGCGGTCAGCCTGGTCGAACGCAACCAAGACGTGTTCTCGGAGAAGCCCGGTCGAACTACGGAAGTGCACCATCACATCTTCACAGAGCCCGGGGTGAAGGTGCACGTCAAGCCATACCGGATCCCGGAGGCCAAAAGAGAGGAAATTCGGAAAGAGGTCAGGAAGATGCTGGCCCTAGGGGTTATTGAAGAGTCTCATAGCCAGTGGTCCAGTCCCGTGGTTCTGGTGCCAAAGCCAGACGGCAGTATGAGGTTCTGCAACGACTTCCGCAAGCTGAACGAGGTATCCCGGTTTGACGCCTACCCCTTACCCAGGATCGACAAACTGATCGACAGATTAGGAAAGGCCCGGTTCATGTCTACCCTGGACCTTACCAAGGGCTATTGGCAGATCCCCCTGGCGAAGACCGACAAGGAGAAGACGGCCTTTGCAACCCCGGAAGGACTATATCAATACACCGTTCTTCCCTTTGGATTACATGGGGCCCCCGCTACCTTCCAGCGGCTAATGGATAAGCTGTTACGGACCCATAGGGTGTACGCTGCTGCCTATCTTGATGATGTCATCATATATAGCCCCGACTGGGAGACGCATCTCGGAAAGGTAGAGGCAGTATTAGATACCCTGAGAAGGGCCGGGCTGACCGCGAACCCCTCCAAGTGTTCGATCGGGTTAGCTGAAGCCAAATACCTGGGGTATGTAGTGGGGCGGGGCGTGGTGAGGCCCCAGCTCAACAAGCTAGACGCCATATGGAAGAAGCAGGTCCGAGCGTTCCTGGGACTCGTGGGGTACTATAGGCGGTTCATTCCCCACTTTGCCACCAGGGCATGCCCCTTAACGGACCTGACCAGGGCTCGGGGCCCGGACATAGTGAAATGGTCTGCTGCGGCCGAAGCCGCTTTTGTGGATCTACGAACGGCCCTCTGCACGGACCCTGTCCTAGTAGCCCCAGACTGGGGGCAGGAGTTCGTCCTACAGACGGACGCCTCGGAAGTAGGCCTGGGGGCAGTGCTTTCCCAAATGGTCGGAGATGACGAACACCCCGTCCTCTACCTCAGTAGAAAGCTCCTGCCTAGAGAACGGAAGTACGCCATCGTGGAGAAGGAATGTCTGGCGGTAAAGTGGGCCATAGAAAGCCTCCGCTATTATTTACTGGGACGGAGATTTGCCCTAGTCACGGACCATGCCCCGTTGCAATGGATGCACCAGAACAAGGACAAGAACGCGCGAGTGACGAGATGGTTCCTGTCACTTCAGCCCTTCCACTTCACGGTTCGGCACCGGTCCGGGTCTCAACATGGCAATGCGGATGGCCTGTCAAGGGTACATTGTTTTCCGACCCAAGTGGCCCAACCCCGTAGTGTTGAGCGGGGGGGGGAGGGATATGTGGCAAATTCAGGCCAATTAGCTACCTGGAGAGGGGTAACAATTAGCCAGGAAGGCTTAGCCAGCAAAATAAGGTTCAGCTGGGGCAGGGGTTGGGAAGGAACTAATCAGGTTCAGCTGGCCCCAGTTGCTAGAGACCTTTTTAAACCCTCCCTGACAAGGAAGCCAGGGGGGGAAGGAGGACGAGAGAAGCAGGGCAGCTGGCAGCAAGGAGGGACAGCTGAACTCTGAGACTCGCTGCAGGACGGAGGGCATTCTCCCCAGGGGGGGAAAAGAAACTAGAACTAGGAGGCTGGCTGAGAAGGAATCAGCCCGGCCTTGTGAGAGTGAGAAGGGTTTTTTTTTCCCTTGTGCCTAGCCTGTGCCTCTGAAGCTAGGACGGACTGAGCTAACAAGCAGAGGGGCAGGTATTTTGCCACAGGGAGATATAGCATGACATTGCTTTATTAAAGTTGACACTTTTGCCATGGATTGAATGAATTTTCATTGTGTGTATGTATGTATAGATGTATAATATTTAGCCACAGATCATTAGCATTCAGGCTCTGTTTTGCTATTAACTAATCTGCTCCAAAATATTTGAAATCAAATTTATTTGCCAGCCAGCTAAGTTCAAAAATATAATTTAAAGACCCGGGCACACATTCTTGTGGTTTAGTTATGTAGAACATAGAGGAGTTGTCAGTCAGTCTCATTAGCAAGGAAGGCGAATCAGTGCATTCTGCAGGAGCTGTCACTGTTTTTCCTCTGGTTCTGATTTATACGGTATGAATCACCAGTGTATAAAAACATGTATTTCTCTGTCCCTTACCAGGAAAGGTGATGACATTAAGGCTCCTTGAAAATTTGTCATCTCTGAAGTTTGTATAATGCAAATGTATGGTTTTGGGTTTTTTTTATTGGTGAACATTTGCTAAATACATTTAAAAACACACAAAGTAAGATTGAGCCTGTAAAACATTAATGCAAATAGAGAAATCAGATGGAATGGACACTGCCACGTGCTGTTCGTTGCAGTAAATCTGCTTTCATTATTTCCATTTTTAAAACCCTTTTAGAAGCTTGAAAATATTTTATTTTAGTAAAATTTCCCCCCCCCCCATTTGTCAGCTATTGAGGTACAGCACTGGTGGTAAACTATGGGTACGTCTACACTACGAAATTAGGTCGATTTTATGGAAGTTGATTTTTAGAAATCAATTTTATACAGTCGATTGTGTATATCCACACTAAGCTCATTAAGTCAGCAGAGTGCATCTTCACTGCCGTGGGTCGCATCAACTTACAGAGCCGTGCACTGTGGGTAGCTATTCCGCAGTTCCTGCAATCTCTGCCGCTCATTGGAATTCTGGTTTAAGCTCCCAATGCTTGATGGGGCAAAAACATTGTCGCAGGTGGTTTTGGGTACATGTCGTCACTCTCCCCTCCCTCCCTCTGTGAAAGCAACGGCAGATAATCATTTTGCGCCAAACACCAGGGCAATCAGAAGAGCACAACAAGGTGCACTGTGCATCAGAGAGGCTTTGAAAACCAGTTTTGTGACTGGCCAGGCTTTGGTGTGACAGTTGTGTGTTTCTCCTTGGTGCAAACCCATCCCCTTTGTTGATTTTAATTCCCTGTAAGCCAACCACCCTCCCCACTTCGAAATAAAGTACGGTAACTATTGTTTTGAAACCATGCATTCTTTCTTTCTTTTAAAAAAAAAAAGAGATAACGGACAAGGTAGCCCAGGTTGGGTGGGGGAGTAGGGAAGGACAAGGCCACATTGCTTATTATAACCACACTAAAAATCAAACTCTTTGAATGACAGCCTTCTGTTGCTTGGGCCATCCTCTGGAGTGGAGTGGCTGGGTGCCTGAACCCCTCCCCTGAATTCTTGGGCATCTGGGTGAGGAGGCTATGGAACATGGGGAGGAGGGTAGGCAGTTATACAGTGGATGCAGTGGGGGTCTGTGCTCTTGTTGGCTTTCTGCAGCTCCAACTGATGCTTTATCATGTCCATTTGCTCCCCCATTAGCCTCAGCATTGTGTCCTGCCTCCACTCTTCACGCTCACTTAATTCTTTCCTGGCCTCTGCCACTGAATGCCTCCAAGCATTAGGCTGTGCCCTATCAGTGCGGGAGGACTGCATGAGCTCAGAAAACATGTCATCGTGAGTGCTTTTTTCCTGCCTTCTAATCTGCAATAACTTCAGGGACGGAGATGATAGGGGGAGCATAGAAACATTCTACGTTCTACGATTCTGGTGGGACTGCATGGTCACCTGTGCTGCTGAGTTCGCCACGCTGACCAAACAGAAAATGAAATTAAAAAGTTCCCAGGGCTTTTCCTGTGTACCTGGCTAGTGCATTGGAGTTCAAAGTGCTATCCAGAGTGGTCAAAATGGAGCACTCTGGGATACCTCCCGGAGGCCAATACCGTCAATTTGCATATGCACTACCCCAAATTTGACCCAGCAAAGTCGATTGTAGTGCTACTCCCCTCACCGGGGAGGAGTATAGAAGTCGATTTTAAGAGCCCTTTAGGTCAACAGAACGGGATTGGTTGTATGAACGCATTCATTTTTAAATTGACCTAACGTGGCTAAATTCGACCTAACCCCATAGTGTAGTCCAGGCCTATGAAACATTCATGCCTTCATAGACTTTTTAGGGCTTATAGCTTTTTTTTTTTTTTTTAGGTGCATCCAATAGAGGGTGCCATGATCACAAAAGGTGCAATTGTGTCAGAAATTGGCAGCTTTTACTAGTGCTTACTGCATCGAATTCTCATTGAAGTCAAGAACTCAGAATCTGGCCTTCACACTGTACAGATGCGAGTACTGTGGCAAGAGTTATCCTGAATGACACGAGTGCCTGAACCAAAATCTCAGCTTCAAGCACCCCAAATATTGAGGAAATTCCAAACCAAGCTTCTCAGGCTCATCTCTAACTAAGAGGAAACATAACGCATGTATACTTGAGCGTGTCTGGCACCATCCAGAGAGCGGGAGAGGAAACAAACACATTGTGAAAGTAGAGACACTCAACATTGCCTGTTGTGAGATAGAAAGTGTTTTGTCTTATAAAGTCCAATCATAGCTGTGCCTTGTTTGCTGCTTTTGTTTTACAGAATTAAAACAAAATTACTACAGGGCTTATGGTTTTTGTTCTGTAATTTTTTCTGACACTTGCAGAAGAAGGCAGAAAACAAACAAACAAATAATTATATCCTGCCAATATATCCTGAGAGGAATTTCCATCCTCTGAGGATGAAAATTAAATTAATTTTTTTTATTTGCTTTTTTTAACAGTTTACATATTCCCCACAGATGATGATGGTTTCTAGGAGTAATCAAATTTAGACAATTAGATCAATTAGCATTGCACCATTAGGGGAAAAAATAAAACCTGTTTCTACAAGGTGCTGTCAGAGATATAAAATAAAAACAATGGTAGTGGCTGAAATTAAAGTTGATAGTGTTCAGCATCTTGCAGCTCTGGACCCGCCATATGTGAAAGCACTAGTAAGAAAATAACTTTCCCTAGACTTTTTTTTTCCATTTCTCTCACTTGTGTGTTGATGATGGCTCTAATGCTTGTATTCAATGTGCAATCTCTCTGGTACTAGGTGCTGTACAAATACCTAGTAAGAGACCATTCCTGACTCAATCTCAGGAGTGGCGTCTAGCCGTATGATAATAGAAATACACTGGGTTTTATTATTAATTATGTAAGCCCTCCAGCCTGGGACTAAGGACATTCCTTTTAAGGTCTAGAAAGAGATGGCCTGCTTCTTTATGTAACGTGGTATTCTTCATCCATATTTATGTTATGAACTCAGAAGCAGTTAAGGAAACTGAGTTAGTCTTTAGTGTTTTGTTGAAATGACACACATATTTTTATCCATGCTTTGAAAAAACTGTAATAATGCCAAACACTTTTCATTCTTATTCACTTTATTTTCATATGAAAAAAAGTATATGAACTTTCTCTTAGTCTGGCAACTAAAAGTTGAAGTACCAAACCCCTTATAAGTGCATTCTCATTTTCTTGCAGTTGTCATGTTTTATACAGTTAGAGCTTAGTTGTCTTAATATTATCTGTGCTAACCTAGCTGGATTGGATTTGTAAAATCTTTTTGATATTGCTCTCTCCTTGTTTCATGAAATCTTCCAGAGCATATTGCCTTTGGACTCCACTTTTAGGGAATGCTGATTAGAGTACCCCATTTACTGTAATACTGATGGAGTATGAAATGCAGCTCTTGGTAGACATGCTCCATGGCCTCTATGAGGAATTAGTTACCCAACAGGTCAATGTGAAATACAGATAACTAGGTGGCCAAATTTGTGTAGACAAATATGATTGTTTTATGGGAAACTTAAGGCCACTGCTTTATATAATGTAGTTGTATCTGCACTTTGTTTTGAGACCATTTTCAAAATTAGGTTCCACAATTGTGGTTTTTGATTTTTGTTGTTGTTTTTTTTCCCATGAAACTTTGAAAATAATCCTATGTCTGTGCTTTGTTCATTTACTAGAGATTAATAGTCTCCCCATTTCTTAAAGAGCACAAGCTAATATGAATCTTCCTTTGCTTACAGTTCTATAGTAATATGTTAAACGATAGCTATTTTTAATATCCCTTTCCAGTGTTAAACCTTTTTGATGAGCACTGATTTCAAACGAAATGAGGCAGATATTCTTATGTGCTCCATTCCCTTTGTTCTGCTCAGGCACCACAAAATTAGCACAGACTAAACACAAACCACTAACTGGGGATTCTACTCTTCCCTATGTCCCTCTTTAGAGCTTAGGGGGTGTGGCAAAGGGAGGGGGAGGGGACTGGGAAGGGAACAAAAGAAGAAATGACTTGAGCAATGCAGGGTGTTCCAGTGGAGACAGGTCACTGAAGTGGCAATCAGGAGAAACGGGTTGTATTCCTTGTTCTCCTATTGGTCAGTTGAGTTCCACCTCCCCTTTCTGTTGTCTTGTCCATTTAGATTGCAAGCTCTTTGGGGGTAAGGACTGTCTTTTACTATGTGTAAGTAGAGTCCCAGGAATAACTGGGTCCTTCCAGATGGTGATACTGTAGTATAAATAATAGAAAGACCGACCATTTGCCTATTGTTTAGTTGGAGAGGTCTGCAAAGCAGCCGGTGGATTATCCAAAATATATCCTCAAATAAGCCTTTGGAAAATCTCCATCCACTGTAACTGTATTAAAAAGCGAAAAAAACATGATTAGGGCTTCCCCCCCCTCCAAAATTAGAGGTAATTTCAAATGAATTCAGAACTCTTGAAAGGTGACAGGTAGACATAATTGGACACTGAAGTCCTCTTTAGCTACTATAGAACAAGAAAAGAGATTGTCCTTGTTTCATTGCTAGTTTTATGCTCAATAAGAAGTGACAGAAAAGGGAAGAAGCTAGTATGAATTTTAGAGTAATTACATTGAAAGCAATAACACAGGAGAAATAGAATGACAAAAAGGCAGCAAGTGGGGGTTGGCAGACAGTTGTAGTAAAGGGATGAGTAAATTAGTCCAAAATTTTTCAAGTTTTGGGTAACGACAATGATGCTCTTTCATAGAGAATATAGATAGAGCGCACAAAAAAAAACCTGAATGAGGATATCATGGAAGAAACGCAAATATAATGAATCAAAAAAGGTAATCACACATCAATACTGTGCTTTTGCAGACCATTTCGTTAAAAAACAAAACAAAACCAAAAAAACCCTGAGCTTCTATGGTGGTGGTGTAACTTATACGCAAATGTGAGAGTTGTCTTTCTTTCTGATCAAGTGAACAGGAGAATTAGAAATAACCTTGTTCTTATTATTTTGAAACAAATTATGACTAAACCAATCAGTGACACTTAATAAAGAGGCTCAGATCTCTTATTCACAAATGGAAGAAATAGTAATTTTTGTGATGTTACCAACTGAAATCAGAAGTGATGGCATAAATCCTTTAGAAGGATACTGCAGATGAATAGCTATCAAATCCAATGCTAATTTAAGTGGGGTGGGGTTTTTTTGACAGTTACAATCATTGCTGGGGATCAGAGTAATGGAGCAAATGGCTGAATATCCAGCCTACGCGAGAAACCATATTATCTGTTTATATGGAAAATTACCATTTTTTAAGATTAGTGATGAGCAATTGCTAAATATTATAGATCTTTCCTTGAGAAATTGGTCTTGCATAACAAACCTGCACAATGCTTTCCAAACCCCTTTTGTAGTTCAATGTTTTAGGTTCTAAGAGAATGGATACTAACATCTCAGCTGGCCTTTTGCCCTTATGAATAAATACCATGTACTATTGTTGGCTAGCTAATTGGCAGTTAAATTCTGAAACACCGCCACCCTGTGATATTAGAGCTATAACATACGTGGGTCAACATATTTCTGACTTTGACTGAATGGCTAACGTTCCTATAGATTTTATGTGGCCCAACAAAACATCTTGTTTTGTGTATGAAATAGTTCGTGAGCAACTTAATGTAGTGTGATAGAAGATTATCTGTTTATAGCCTCCCAGGTGTATTGTACACACACAGTTGTCACCAATATATTCTAAAGTGGAATTATGAAAAAAGTACTCACCAAATTGTTGCAAAAACTGGTTTATTTACTGTGTTTTGTACACTGCCACATGTTCCCCATTGATCATTTAGGAGCCAGGGGAGCTGTCAGAGTATATAACTAACCTACTTGTGCCTAGACTTTGCAGGTGCAACACCTTTTAAAAGTTTGAACATATAGTCTATCTGTATGACTGTTAGTATTTGCACTCACAAACACAATGATGTCAAGAGAAATGATGATATAGTGGAGATATAGAGTCCTGGCAGAAACATACAATGACAATTCCCAACTAGAACGCAGAAGAGGAGCATATTTAAAAAAAAATACATTCTCAATTGCTTTGCCACTGGGAAAAAGTAAATGTCTTATTTTATAACTGCTCATTACTAAGCTTCAGACAGGTAACACCATCAAGTCCTAAATACTGGAAATATGCTGAAGCATGGGAATGATGTTGTTAGCACAAAACCCATAAGGGTTTAATGTGTGCACTGTGCAGAGTTCTGAATGCTGATCAATAGCTGTGAAAATTGTATAGTTTTTTATAATAGATTTTTATGAATCAAAACAAAATTGAGATTAATTTCTTTCTAATCTCCATTATCCTGGAAATGGATGTTGAAAAGGTTCTCTTGACAAGCACTCCCATGTCATCCCCAAAGCCTTAAGGAGTCTGCAGCAATAATGCATTTGGGAACAAAACAGTTAGTATTGTTCATTGTCACTCCTCATTTAAATCAGTACTTGGGCATATAAAGTCACAAATCAGGGACTTGGAATTCCTGGGGATTATTGCCAAACTGGATCTCCGCCTGCAGTATATTATAATGCTAGATGCCAGCTGACCCATTTGCAATGTGTGTTTTAATGTGAAATCAGGCTAAGTCTAAAAACTTAATTAAGGGGTAAATTTGTTGTGCTGGCTATGGCAAAGACAAAAATTGGCATTTACATTTTCTGGGTTGGAAGTGCTAGAGATTTGTTGCCTGTCGTGTTAAATCCTAAACAAAAGGCAGAATAGTCTGCAGGCCACTGCTTTTGCTACATTGGGCCATATACCTAATGACAGATGGGGAAAACTCAGGTTACTGGTGCTGGCAAAATTTAACCAACCTTATGTGGCTCCCAGATGGTCATGTTTGGTGAGTTTGGAAGTTTAGGGCCCTACAGCCCACCTGGGAGGCACCTACTTTCATATTTTTAGTCTTTAAAGGTTCATATTCTTTCTGCCTTTCAACAGGGCACAGAGATAACCATGGCTCTGTGCATGTGGCCGAACTGCGATGGTTCAGGGTTGTCTACTTTGAATACTGGAAGGGGGAGGAGTGAATGTGATTCTTCAAACTGACTGGGAGCAGAGATGTTGACAGATGCAGCAGTGAGCCCCTTTGTTCTCAGCACCTGCAATTATCAGCTCAGTGGAGAAGATTCTTATTAATTTCCTGAGAGTTTCTCTTTTCCTTTAGTTTTCCAGTGTAAGTTTCTGTTTTAATTTTCAGGGAATACTGACTGTTCTTGATGGGTTTGGTAGGACAGCAATAGCATCTGGTAGGGTACAAGTCTTGGGCACTCAGAACAGATTCTACATTCAGCAGATGTCGGGGTTGCTTACATGGCAGCTCAAGTTCTATGAACAAGAATGGACCTGGTGGACTGCCGTGATCTGTCCCTTTCATGAATAAGATTGCTGTGGTCCACATAGCTTTCAGGAAGCAGATCAGTGTGTATGGAGTCAACAACATTTTCTGGTTATAGCCTCAATGGGGGGATATGTCTACTCTGCACACTAAGCCCAGGCTCTGACCCAGGTTTGTGTCCAAGCACCCCTTCAATCCACACACACATCAGTATGACTCAGGTCAACAAGCATTCAGGACCCAGGTCCTAGGAGCCCAATGAGGGTGTGGGTCAGATCCTGAGTCCCACTGTGACTTGGGTCCAAGCCCTGTCATATTATGGTGTGGGCACAAGTCAGACCCAAGTGAGAAGGAGGCATTAGCAGAGCTGGAGACCTGGGTCCAGCAATGATAAACTCAGGTTTACAATGTAGTGTGGATGCTCAAGCAGGGGTTTGGAAATGGAGTCCACAAACCATGGGTCCCACATATCCAGGGTTAGCGTGCAGTATAGACATACCCAGTAAAATGTTGGAGAATGTGGGTTAAACTTAATAAATGGCACCAGGACTAGGCAACTGGTACCTACAAGAACATGTTCCTACAGAGAAACCTAATAATTTCTAGCTGGTTTCATCTCATTTCTTACTATTTTATGCTAAACCCATGTTGATGAGAACAGGCAAAGTAGGAGTTGGAATAACTCAATGAAGAAAAGTTCAAAAATGGTGAAGATTTTTATGCAAAAGAAAGGGACCAAAAAGTAGATGTTCACTAGTGTGAACATGGATTTACAGATATAAAGATAAGGAAAATAGTACCTGTCATAAACAGATAGTTAAGGGTTAAGGTCTGTTTTACCTGTAAAGGGTTAACATGTAGTACCTGGTGACCACCTGACCAGAGGACCAATCAGAGATAAGATTTTTTCAAATCTCTGTGGAGGGAAGCCTTTGTCTGTGGGAGAACTGTTCTTGAATCTAACAGAGGACAGTCATGTCTCCAAGTTCTCCTGGAGTAGTTTCTACTAATTAATAGTGAGTATTAATTAGAAAGGCAAATTAGTCTTATGATTTGATTTCTATATTTGCAATTGTGTGTTTGCTAAAGGAAATGCTTTATTCCTGTTTGCTGATATTGCTTTTACTGAGAAAAGAAAGAGAGAGGATTCTCTCCAGAACTTAGCAAGGTTATACCCTATGAGGGCCCAGCTTGGATTCATAGAGATTCTATATTTTCTTTTGTTCTCTTAATAAATTCTTTTCTTTTCTTTGGACTTGGTTAATTCCTTCCCTTGGGGAAATTCAGGGGAAGGGGAGGGGGAAGTGGGCTGCTTCCCTGTGTGTGTGAGATTCAAGGCGTTTGAATCCAGGCACCTCTGTCTCCAGAGCAGGCTGGAGAGAGGGAGGAGGGGGGAGGTTCCTCCTCTGTGAATTGATCTGTGTTCCCAAGGGGGGAAACAGTGGTGTCCCGGCCCACGGAATTGACCGGGTGGTGGCAGCCGAAGGGGAGACCTACCCTAGGATTTTGGGGTGGGGGGAAGACATGCGGGTCCTCACTTTGAAACCGCCCAGTTTCAAGTGAGGGTGGACTCCTGACAGTACCAATAAATAAAAAACCCTAATTATTAACATTTTTCAGTAAAATACAGGATATATAGAAAATACATGATGATATGGTGTAACATTTTTGCTGGCACCATATCTCATTTAACAAAGATATATTGGAAACTTCATGGTTTATATCCCTTCCAAAAGCTCTTGTATTTGCTATTATACTCTGGCTATTCTAATGATTTGTACCAAACTGTGATCTTTTTTTTAATCCTACTAAGCTGTTGGTATCTTGTGGCAGTGATTTCCACAGACTAATTGAGTGATTTTTTTTTCTTCTCAGTTTTTAGCTGCATAATTCTTTTATGGTTTTGTGCCCTCATAAATATGGCCATTCTATATGCATGCAGATAAAACACATGGCCTGCACACATCATCATGTTATGTAGTCATCTCTCTATATCTAATACAAAAACAGTAGCTTGGATATTATTGAAGTGAATTTTAAAGATGGAAATTGGGAGGGGAGAGGAGAGGAAAGGAAGGGAAACTAATATTAGCGTAAGATATTATTGGACACAGGTGCTGGAACTCTGGGTGCTGCTGCTCCCCCGGGCTTGAAGTGGTTTCCATCATATAGAGGGTTTATAGTTTGGTTCACGGGCTCTCAGCACCTTCACTATAAGAATTGTTCCAGCACCCCCGTTCTTGGATTTTGAAGAGGGATTAGCTGCTACAATACCACTGTGTTCTGTTAGTCTGAACACTGACGAATAAAGGTACACCCATGCAGGAGCAGTGGAAGCACCCTAAGCGCACGGGGCACAGTCACCCAAACCCAGACAGACAGAGAGAGAGACACACACACACCACACCACCCCTTCTCCCTGAGGCCCCACGCCACCCATTCTCCCCAAAGCCCTGTTCCCATGCCACCTCTTGCCCCTACGTGGCCATGGTCCCTTCCCAGCACCCCTGACTCCGTGCAGAGAGGATCAGTCACTTGCAAACGAACATTCCCAGTCATTCTATTATAACAGTGTCCATTCACATCACTACACTGAAGTGGAAAGACAAAATCTGGTACCAGTTTATATTTCTCTCACTTGACTTACAAAGTAGGTGAAATAAATCAAGCCTATTTTCACTACAACGTTATTTTATGAGGCTATTTTGCACCTGAGGTTAGTGCCATTGCTGTTTCTAACCAGGCTGATTCCCAGCTATAAAAGATACAATTAAATTGGACAATGAAGAAAAGTAAATGGTCCTTGTACAGATTGGAAACATTTTATGATGTTTTTGGTTTTTGTTTGTGGCAATTGCACAAAGAATGTTCTTGATACTGGAAAATTCAGATCTACATCTCCAGCCATGCAAAACAATACACACCTTATTTTGGGGACTAACTAGTTAGATTGGGTGTCATTTTAAAAATAGTCTCTTAATGTCCAGGGCAGGCATTCTTTATAAATGAACTTTTGGGGAGTAGGCCTATCTTAATCCCTTCACTCTGCCACATGGGTCACCCATCAATTAGATGGCAGTACTATAAAAGCCAGCTAGCCACTCATCTATGTTTCCTGATGAGAAAGTGGTCAAAGACTGGACCCTGTGTTTGCGTGTCTTGGAGACTTTACCAGCATCTGTACAAAAGTTCCAACCCTAGGCTTCAGATGGCACCTACTAACCAAATGGAGATCTATTTTATGGATAGTCCTTGGGCCAGTCACAAACTGCCCAACCAAGATGGAACTCTTCATCTGTTTTGGTGGGTCTGGTACCAAGAACTAGGGTCCTCTATCAGCTTTTTGTATAGGGATGGTAGTAAAAATGTACCGTATTTCATGAAAAAGTTTTGAAATAAACCTGTTTTTGTTTTTAATTTGTAATTGTTAAAACACTTTAGGTTTTGAGTAAATTTATTGACTTTTATTTATTGGAACAAAAAGTACATTTAGTTTCTGTTGGGGGGAAGGCAGTCTCTCACTTACAACTGGCAAAAAGAGGGTATGAGAAAAAGTCAGAGAAATGTAGAATTTTTCCGATTAACATGAAACAATCTTAACGTCTTCCCCCAAAATATCTCTCATTTGAAAAAAGAAATGCTGATTTTTTTCTTTTTGAATTTGTCAAAAAAGAAAAAAAGAAAAATCCAACTGCTTTCATAAAACATTTTAATAGCATTACAACACCACTAACTTTTTCCAAGTTGAAAAATTTAAATTAAGCTCTGCCTGAATGATGGATGTTTTTGGAACCTATGGAATCCACCAGTCTCACCAAGGTTGTAGGTGCCATGAAATCACATGCATGTAGTCTACTTTTAGACCATGTATCATCTAAATTTCTTTCAAGGAATGTCCTGTAGTGAGAGCATATTGCCTAAAATGTTGACATAGAGTACATAAACCCCCAAACCCTGTAGGCAGTGCTGGTAACAACACTAAGGGCAGGTCTACATTACGGCAGGGATCAATGCTCTCCCGTCAACCCTCTGAGGTGTAGACTCTGTGGTAATGTGACCTAAGGTATGTTGACTCCCACGTAGCTGGAGTTGCGTTGCATAGGTCAACTTACTGCAGTAGTGTAGACATAGCCTAAGTTAGGTCCTGTTCTTGTCATGTCCTCGTACTGCTTCCTGCCACACACATGCACTTGCCTGATCATTGCACTCTGCCAGGTTCCTGGGTGAGCAATTTTGCTCAAGCTGCTGGTATCGCAGCAGATGCTTCATATTTTGAGGCTTTCTGTCACAGGTATTTGGGCCAGTGATCTAGCCTAACTTAATCATTGCGTCTCTAGACTGGCCAGCTCCAGTGCAGAATCAATTTAAGGCAACTCCATATAGTCCAGGTCTGATCTGCACTGGGTGATAGGTAGTCGACTGGAGGGAGCTGGGGCACACAGGCTACAGGGTTGTTCTCTACTCGTTTTCCTTGTCTGTTTGGGTGACAATGTTAGAGGTTTAATAGTGGCAAGAAAGTTTTGTAATGACTTCAGTTGACTCAGTGTTTGTGTTATATCACATATAGTATGTCTTAGATCTGTGCATTGCCTTGTGCACTCAACTCTGCTAGCAATTTCCTGGCATGTATCAGGAGGAACAATACCGAGTGATTCCTGTGCTGGGCTCCAGCCAATCCGCAAGCCAGGAACTGGTCTGATGACTCCCAGGGCAGGTATATAAACTCCACAGGAGGGGACAGCAGCTCAGTCTGCTCAATATCACTCCTTGGAACTATCTCCTGCCTGATGGTGGTAACAGACTCCTCAAGCCTTAGCCTGCTCCAGGCTTGCTCTTGCTCCAGTCCTGTTTCTGGTCCTGCTCCAGCCTTACTCTCATTCCACCCTTGCTCTGGACTGCCGATTCCAGTTCAGACGCCTGGCTCTGACCACTAGGCATGACTATCCCCATTGTGTTTTATGACAAGAGGCTGTTGACGTTGTTAAGGAATCCTGTAATATAGCAGCAGGTGGTATTAAATACATGGTCTAGCTTCTTTGCATGTGGGGATCAGACCCACACTGGGTAGACATATTCAGCAGAGTTCTTTTTAACCCAGTTCTTTTAATGGTGGCTGATGGAAGCATGGGTATACCCCTGACGATATTTTGCTAGCACTACACTAACGGACACATGTATAATATTGGCACTAGACTCTGAGATCACACCACCACCTTCTCAATTGATGATGCTCTGGATTAGCAATGTTCAATCTGATTTTTAAATACATCAAAAATATTTAGTTACTAGACAAGTTTGGTTTTGGGAAAAAAAAATCTGTAGCTATTTGAACTCTTGTCCCCTTTCCCTGCCATCCCCAACAGCTGTTTGATCATCTACATAGTGAATTAAACAATTTGTTGGAGAAATGAAATAGGCTCTTGCTAAATGAAAGCTCTTGAGCAAATTAAAGCAAATAACTCAACTAAACTTTACAATAGCAAAGACCACAAATAATAACTAGATAATTTAGTTTGGAATCTTTGAATCCCTAAGGATTTCATTCAACCACAAAATACACCTAGCTTCCATGCCAAGGCATGTAAGGCCCCAAAACTTCTGCTTCTTTCAGATTTTGTACAATAGATGGAATCATTCTTTCTTTTTTTTGAGTTAGGCTGCAAGAGACGCATAAAGATATTCTTTTCAATTATCTCATTCAAACCATGTCTTCAAATAAAGGACAAAGAAAAGGCAAAGATAAAAATGAACTGCACACAAAGATAGTTCCTGTGTGTCTCATCTGGAAAACAAGATGGAGTGAAATGTGCAAAATAAAAGTAGGTTATGACTGAACTCAAATGCTTTGCTCACACTCAGTAAGCACAGATCAAAAGCTACAGTGGCAAACCAGACAAACATAACTCACTGATATTGGAGATCACAAATTATTCTGAAGATAATTTATTTATTGAAAGTGGCATTTATTTTAGAGGATTCTTTATTTTGAAACTAAGCATGCCTTTATAAAGTTACCTTAATAATAATACCTGTAGGGCCAGATCCTTTGCTAGAGCAAATTGGAATATGCCTATTTATACCAGCTGAGGATTGGCTCACAGTATGGATGGAATAATTAAGCAAGCACATACAACATGATAGATATTCTTTGTAATAATGCTAATACTAAGTCACAGACAGTTTTATCTTAAGCAAAAAATACTGAGCTTCAATGCTCAGTAAAATGAGATAGAAGCAATCTGACCTTCTTATCACAACATATGTTTTGTTTTGAGTTGTTGAAATAAATATTGGCTGAACAAAATCTTGTCTTTTACCACTATATTTACTCAGAAAACAGCCTTCAGTGGAACAGTGCTATATTAAATTAATACGTCTCAAAACTTTGAGCTGCCATATGTGAAAGGAGTAATTATCAGCACTGGTGCAATCTACACTGTATAGTATATGGGCTATTTTTCAAGATTTACTGCAAGGCATAGTGAATGAACAATGAAAGGCTCCTGAGCTATAATCTTAACAAGGAGTAGAAATAGTGAGTGCAATGTTTCTAAAAACTCATAGGTTTGTCAGTACTATCTTGTCCAAGACATCAATATTCTTAATTTGTAACTGACAGGGAGATGGTATTTTGAAAGGTTCTTTTCTATTAGACTTGATTTTCTGAAGGTAATGTACTCAGTTCAGCTGCAACTTTCAGGTTTTTTTTAAGGCGGGGCAGGTTCTTTTACCTGAATTTACAACTGGATATTGACTTGGGTTCCACAAGAATAAGTAACTTGCCCAAAGTCATGAATAAATCACCAACCAGTTCTCAATGATCTGACCACTAAACCATATATCTAGCCGCAGAGATTGCTATAATTAAGGATGTAAAGGAGTTTCTGTTATACACCTTTCCCCCACACGTTGCATTTCTGAAAGTAACTTTTTAGACTGAAATTTCCATGGCATTGACAACACATAAATGCTTCCCCCCTCCCCTCCCAAAAAAAAGTAACTGAAAAAACATTTGATATTTAAACTTCAAACTTAATAGACAAAAATCAAAATATTGGTTTTAACTGAACTTTTCCATGAAAAATCGAAAACCAACTGTTTTTCATTTGAAAACTGAAAATTTGGAATCAATAATGTCACTGTGAAGTGCCTCATGGGAGTTGAAGTTAGGGTGCCTCATATCGCAATTTTTCTCTATCTGATGGACTCCCTGGCTGGACCACATCCCCCAAGATGCATTGTGGTCCCCCCCCCCATTGCTGAGCCACTACATGCATCATGGGTATCTTGGCAACTGTCCTACAGCATTTCCTAAAGCATAGTTATCCAGTCAAGAAAGCTGACTTCTATTTAATTGCAGTATATTAGGTAAGCCTATTTTGTGGTAATGTGAGATGTAACAGTGTCATAGTAGAGGCAGTTTTACAATTTCAGAGACCCCTTTTCCTACTAAAGCTCCATCCTCTGGCTTGAAGGATCTTCAAGAAGCCTCTTCCTCTGTTCAGGGGCTTCTACAACAATAACTTTGGCCAAAGAGCAGGATAATCAGTATGCCCAGCAGGTTCTCTTCTCTTCTTGCTATTGGTCTTTTGTGTGAGATCAAAGCAGAGCTCCCAACTTGGTCATTCCTGTTACATACATACAATCTCTCTCTCTCCTACATAGTATGTGACTATGTCCTTTCTAACCTTAAAATGGATGACTTCACGTCTGGCCTTTTTTCCCCTTTCTTCCTCCTTTGTTGCCCTTGATGTAGCTCCCTTCTTTCCCTCTCTATTCTAATCCACTAAGGCAGTGGAATACATCAGCCAATCAAAATGCAAAGTTTATTATAAAATTACTCTTGTTTACTTGATGGTTAATTACATATCTAACATAGTTTGAGGCGATAACTGAAAGCTAGCTCCTTGTTAATATCAGTCAAGCAGATCCACTTGTAGTAGAATTATCAGTAAATCTGGATCTTTAGAAAATTGTTATTGGAGTACTTGGAACATCTGACAAAATAAAGTAGAAAGGGACTGGCAAATTCATCAAAAACTATTTCTTCAAAATTAAAACTGCCTAAAGCTAATAATGGAGAGTACCAATTGCAGACACCAATTTGTGCCTAATAGTTTGTTAGGAATATTATGACTGATGCATTTTGCACTATATTGCTGTTAACTAGGATCTTGGTGGTTTTTTCCTCTGTTTGAACCCAAACAGTTTACTGTTCACTGTGATGAGCAGAGCATAGATTTATCCTTTATTTAAAAAAAAATCCTAGAGACATCTGAGTGGTTAGAGTTGGGAAATATGTTTTTAATTATCTAGTCTACTGCTTTGCCAAAGTAGAGCTGTACCCTTTCAGAAAATTTCCAAGTGCTTTGTCCTATTTAGTTTTAAATGCTTTTAAAAAACTGGGTCTTTACCACTTCATTTTAGAAGACTATACCATAGTCTAACAGCTTTCTTCATTAGGAAGTTTATCCTGAAAAATCAGTGTTTAAAAACTTGTCATTTTGTTAATTTCTATTCCATGAGTACTACTCTAAATAATTCTACCTCCTCAAGAATGATTACAACTTCAAATACCTGAAAATTTATGTCTTTATTCCAGCATACTGTTGATGATTAAAGGCCACTAAAGGTTTATGGGGGGCGGAGGAACCAAAATCTGAATCTGATAATTGCTGCAAGAATTAAGTAGGGAAACTTTTTTAATATGCGTATAAAGGTCTTATTAAAAAAAATGTAATTTAGACTAATTTTTGTCTTTTATATAACATACAGAGAGACATTTTAATTTCATATAATTCTTTAATCTTGTAAATTAAAATGATCAATCTGTTTGAAACCTTGATTTGTGTGATGCAGCATATGAAAGCTGTACCAGAAAATAAAGTATTTTATTGCCCTTGTAAATTATTCAGATATACCAAGATCAATAAACTTTGATGTGGCATTAAGAAGTTCCATTAAAAGTAAATCTGGTTAAGTAACCACAAAACTGTCTGTGCCTTCAGGGAATTGTAAAGTTTTTTATGAAGTACTTCACATAAATAATCCATATTTTATTTATTTATTTTTATTTATGGACCAGCCCTATGAGACCGAGACACCTTTTTAGTGGTATTTCTTTTGAAGATGTGTACATGAATCATACTTTAAATTACAATATTTTAGGGCCAGACTCTGATTAAATGGCCTAAAATGCCATCTGTGCATTATAAAGTGCAAAGGACTGCTCGGTAACTGACAATGCCTTAATATTCCCAGCCTACTTCTTTTGAGAATCATATTGATACTTTACTAGTACTATATATGATATCTACCTCTTCTTTAGTGCTATTCATCTGTAGATCTTGGAGCACCTTATGAAGGAGGTAAGTATAGATAAAGAAACAGAGGCACTGAAAAGTAAAGTGACTTGTGCAAGGTCACCTGAGTCCATGTCCTGTGCTTTATCCAGTAAGTTACATTGCCTTTGGCTATGCATATATAATGAGGTGGATATAATGAGCAAAACAGATCTTGCCTATCAATCAATATACAAACATTCTTATTGTTGTACAATGATAGAGGCCTAGAGACTCCAGACACAAGTGGAATCTTGTGCTAGGAGCTGTACAAAGGTGTTAAGAGGCAGCCCCTGCTCTAAAGAAATACAAAGATAGTTATAGGCAGAGAGGAGTGAAGTGATTTTTTTTTCCCCAGTAGGTCACAGAAAGTCAGTTGAGAACTCTCTACATTTGGTTGTTGTATTGTTCCTTTCCCATGTTTCTTAAGATGGCTGTACATACCTATGAGACTTAGACCGCAGTTCAGCAAAAGAACTTAAGCACAGGGGTAGTCTTGTTGGCGTAAATGAAGACAAATTGTTTGCTCAGTAATCTTTTGCGGATACAGACTAACACGGCTGCTACTCTGAAACCTTTTGCTCAATGGAGATTGAAGAGAACCTTAGTTATTTCTGATTTTGAGATGGTCACTAACATACCCTGATGTCATAACTCAAAACAGCTATTTCCAACAAATGTCCTTTTGCATGGTGGGGAAACCCCTTTAGGGAGGTCCAGGCTGCAAGGAGATGTCCATCTCTGTTTAGCACTAGATGAATGGGAACCCCTCTCCTGGAGAGAGGCAGCTTAGGCACTTAAGGTGTTTCTTATGAGAGAGACTATGTATTTGTCCATGGTGGAACAGTCATTGGGCCAGAGAAAGAGAGAGTGAGTGAGAGAATGGCCCTGTAGCCCAGTGTTTACGGCACCTAGCTTCGTCCAGCCTCACTCCTCAAATCACTCTTTCATTATTTATCCACAGTGGAACAGCTTCAGCAGGAAAGACTGAGGGAGACGTGCACTCATAAGCACATCCCATAGCAAGTGCTGAGCGCACTTTCCTCTGGCAGAGAGGTGATATTTAATCTGGGTCGCCCACATCCAACGTCGTCCTGCCAGATTTTGTTTGAGACCCAATCCAGTAGGTAGTATCTGAGCACACCTACGGTATCAGGGCCCACAAGTGACATAGGAAGATGAATGACTATCTTCCCCAGGTTTGTTGAATCACTCTAGGGCTTAGGCAGGAGACAGGCATTCAGAGGACTAGAGGGAGCAGTAGTGTGCATGCCCAGAGGCAGAAGCAGAGGTGCCTGGGGAACTTACCCTGAAAACTGATGCACCGGTGCCTCAAAGTGCCTGTGGGGTTTAGCAGGAGTTTTGTGGATTACAGTGAAGCCAAAACTGGGACTTAGGAACCTAAATATCAAGTTTAGCCTAAGTCTGGGGCTTAGGTACCTACGTAGCTATGTGGCTCTTGGGCCCCTGTGACATGGACTGTAACTAGACAGAAGAATATAAGCAGTAATCATAAGTGGCAATGTCTGAGTTGAGACGGGGTCAGGGATTCTGCTCTGCAGAGTAAAATTTGGGCCTGATTGGAGTTAATGGCTCAACTGCCACTGACTTCAAATAGAGCCAGTATTTCACCCTGTATATGGTTTGGGAACCTTCAGGATTGGCGTTAGACTCACTGAGGCCCAGGGCAAAAACTAAGGAGTGGGCCCTCACTCCGCTTCCCTTACCTGCTCACACATTGGATTTCTGCCAAAGCTCGAACCCTGCCACACAGTCAAATCCCGAGTACAAGCTCGAGCCCTGCCATGCTGCCCCCTAATGCCAGCCCTGTATACCTTGGTGATGTAGAAAGATGTAATTAAAGTGAAAGGAATTCAGATAAGAGGAATAAAAATGATTGTTTATAGGGTGATTAACCCTGTTGATTAATTGTACAGCCAATTGATTGACTATCCTTATAGTTCGTTAAGAAAAATGTTTGAGACCAAATTCAGCTGAATGTATTTTCTCAAGACAAAACAGTACAATATGAAAAGGAGATGTACATGCCTTCCTTCTGGGAAACAATTCTTATCTTACTGAATGTTCACGTTACATAGAAGGTGTGCTTTGGATATATGCATTTAAACTAGCTACCTTTTTAGTAAGGTTTTACAAGTTAAAGCTCTTTATATGTCACAAAAAGCTAGCCCACCATTTCATAACTGTTCCTTAACTTGTTGTTTTCTTATCTCTACTTTGGCTACTACATTCCAAAGTAGTTGCCTATGATAATACCTGCACTAGGACATTGAATGAATGTATCTTGATTTTGACAGATGTCATATTTCCTGGTGCCTAAGCTAACTTCAGCTTTGCAAAATGTTATGGGATACTTAGCATGAGTGAACAAGAGTCAGCATAATGCCATTCAAATATGGAGTTTTGCATTAACTTTATATATAATGTGTAATACATAATAATATGGTGTGTAATATGTATAACATGTATTGGCCAACAACGCTTAGAGTTTAAAAATGCATAATTTGACCAAATGAAAAGAGGATAGCCATCTTCAAATCTTTAAAGTGTGTAAACACCAACAGGAGGAAATGTTCAGGGTCACCCAAAAGCGTAAAACTGCAAGTACTAAGATGAAGCAGAGAAAAGGAAAATTTAGGTTGAATATCTGGAAAAACGTCCTAACAAGGAGATTTATAAGGCTGTACAGAGAAGTGGAATCTCTCAGAGGTAATGGTGGAAATCCTTCACAAGAGTCATTTAAAACTAAACTGAACAAAACACTCCATATACCGCAGGGCACTTCCTGTTTTGGCAGGAGTGGACAAATGACTTTAGTCTTTTCCATCTCTTTTTCTTTAGGTCATTTTATGCTGCTCATATTTACAGCACAACTAGAAACATCCTTCTGATCTCTCAGCCATATTTATACAACTGTTTCCTTTGCCCCTTCATTGTGCATAGCAGTAGAGCAATACACATACTACAGAAACAAAAATGATAGAGATGCTCACTTTTTCCATTTCACATGGGTATAATATGTTCCATAAACTGATAATCAAGAAGGTGGTACTCTAAACAGAGAATTACATTTTTGTACTTTGTTTACATCAGTATGTGACTTATTTATGATTATTAATTTGTGAAGCAGCTACAGTGTATGTATCTCAAGCTTAAATGTAACATTTTAAGTATCTATGGTGTAGAGATAGTCAAAAGGCATTCCAGTCTGAATGTGGGAGGTGTGTCTAATAATTCTATTTAGGACAGAAGAGGGGAGTAGAGGGAGGGCTTGTAACTATTGAAAGGCACAGTTTTAAAATCCTATGAAAGCATCAGCAGAACCCATTCATAAATTCATATAATCCCTGTAGTCACTGGTTCGCAAAAAGGTTCTGTATGGCTGAGGTATCAATCCAGCATTTGGATGTGTAGCCACACATTACTACTCGTCTTGCAAAATAAGTGACTGAGCATGCTCTCAGTATGTATCTGGGGCAGGATGAAGCCTTTGTTCATGTATTACTTTAAAGCTGTATTTCATAAGGAGTCGTAAGAGCTGTGAGACTTGGGGTTAAGGAAGCTGAAATGATACCCAACACAAGTAATTAGAGTGAAAGAAAAAAAGGGGGGGGGGAATGTTCTTGGGTGAGGGGTAAATGTAATTTCTGGCTCTTGTGTCAGAATGAAAATATTGCTGGATGGAATCAACAGTCCAGCTCCTTCTCTCAGACTATCAATTACTAATGCCTAAATAAACTCTTGAGCATTATCAAACCTTTGTTTTACAACTTACTCCTTTGGTTTTTATCATTAGGAGCTTCTACAGATAGGGACATGGTTTAATATTTTGCTCCCTTTCACCGTTTTCTTTAATTGGCTTGCTGAGAAACAGAGGCCACCTGACCCAAATAGCTGAGCCCTCTCAGACAAATCTTGGGTATTTCCCTCTTTCCAGCTTCCCTCTCCAATTAGTTTGGGTGGGTAAGAACTCTTGCTCACTTGCTCTTCAGATATTCTGCTCTTCAGAGACCCACAAGTCCCAGCTACAATCCTGAAGATTCTTTTTAATTCCTTTGAAGCAGCTTCCTGGGTACTACAGCTGACCTGTATACATCCCACTACACATCTTTTACAAGTGCATCCAACCATCCTTTATAAGGACCACTGGGATTTATTCTGGTACAGAAAGTGGAGCATAGTGTCTCTGGCCCATAGAGCTCTGAATGGCTTGCCTACCTTGTCTCAGACACATTGTTCACTGATAAGACACACAGCAAGCAGGATTTTTTCTTTTATTATTTATTAGCTTAGTTGTTCACTTAAGTAAGGTATTACATTCTCCTTAAAGACTCTCTTTACCCACTCTGTCAGTAAATAGGCAGCTTTTGACTGGAAAGGGTTACAGCTTTAGTTTTTGGAGCCTTTTAAGTCTATTGTATAGCTGTGCAATTAGGAGTACAGTTATCTGTAGGAACAATCCTTATGAAAACATGTACTGGGCATTTGTTGAGCTTTAAATATCTCAATGTACCATTTTCACAAAATATCTAAACTGATTAGTCTATGTTATAGTTTCCAAACTCGAGGAATTGTTCTCTTATCAGTAAGGAGGCAGAATGATTGCAATTAACAGGTAAAATTCAGTTAAGCATGAATATCAGTGGAAGAACATGTATCCTAGATGTATTGTGTAAAGTGGAACAATGAGATCAAAAGAATGGGTTATACTGCTTGTTTTTATTTCTGTATATTTCTGCAACTCAGATAGGACCAAATATATTTTGTTTCTTAAATCTTGCAAAACAATTTGTTCTTTTGCTGAGATCTTTGTAGGTCCAATTTCAGTTGAGGGGTGGGGAGTATTAATAGCTAAATTGTAATCTCTGGAAAATAGGGGTTTGTAATGAAAATCCTGACAGTCCCTTAGCTATAGTATTATGAGCACTAGTGTCACTGTAGAACACTCTTGACCCATTACTTTCAGGCAGTTCATTTTTTTTCTGTAATACATTATTAGAGCAACTTTCACAAGTGATATATTCTACAAGTATGGTATTGTCCAGAAGTAAATTCAGAGCAGTGCAGAAGGATCAATGCTTTTTCAACCCTGAAGAGAATAGTGATATTAAATCACTTTCTTTGGCATCATAACATCAGATGCAAAAAGCACAGAGCCTGCTCTACTAACTCCACATTCTTCTTGTGCTATAGATTTACCATACATATTATTTATCAGTAGTCTACTGCAATGCATTGTAATTACATAAAATACAAATTCAGGAATTGTATAAAATATGGGCCTGATATTCATTTGGTATAAATTGGCATAATTCCATTGGTTTCCATAAAGTTACTGTGATTTCTACCATCTGAGGATCCGGTCCTATTTCTTCATATTTAGACTAAAATATGCTATTGCTATTGCTTTAGAGAAGAGTCAAGAAAGGACACACACACAGATGAGCCAACAGCAGAATTAACTTACCATGTCAATAATAGGAAGGAATACACTTGAACTATTCATACACATTGCTGGGGTCTAAATGAATTGTAAGCTCTTGGCGGGTAAAAGACATAGGTCTCATTGTGTAGAACTCCATGAAAACCACAGGCTAGTGTGAAGTAGCAATCAACAAAGTGAAAAAGTGAGGCTATGTAAAGAATGTGATGGACAGCAGGAGAGACTGGGAGGTCTCCCTTGGCTTTTATTCCCCCCATACCATCTCAGACGAGAGACATCACAGTCCCTACTTCTGTTGTTGCCCCATCTCAAAAAAGATGTATTGGAATTGGAAAAGGTTCAGAGAAAGACAACAAAAATGATTGGGGGTATGAGGAAAGAGTAATAACACTGGGACTCTTCAGCTTGGTAAAGAGACGACCAAGGGGGATATGATAGGTCTATAAAATCATGACTGGTGTGGAGAAAGTAAATAAGGAAGTGTTTACTCCTTCTCATAACACAAGAACTACAGGTCACTAAATGAAATTAATAGATAGCAGGTATACAACAAATAAAAGTATTTTTTCACACCACACATGGTCAACCTATGGAACTTCTTGACAGGGGATGTTGTGAAGGCCAATACTATTAGAGGGTTCAAAAAAGAACTAGATAAGTTCTTGGAGGACAGGTCCATCAATGGCTATTTGCCAAGATGGGCAGAGACAGTGTCCTTAGCCTTTGTTTGCCAGAAGCAGGGAATGGGTGACATGGGATGAATCACTTAATTATCTGTTCTGTTCGTTCCCTCTGGGGAACCTGGCATTGGCCACTGTCAGAAGACAGGGTAGTGGGCTAGATGGACCTTTGGTCTGACCCAGTATTGCCATTCTTATGTTCTTAAATACTCCAAAAATATGTTTTATTATATATCAAAATTTTCCAGAAATAGGATAAGAATTGAAGCATATCTCAAAAATGACACTACAAAATGTAGTAAAAAGATTGAAAACTTAAGACTGTTCAAAGAAAAAATAAATACAAGAGTAATTACAGAGGTATGTATAATAATGAATGGTGTATAGAAAAGGTTAACCACATGTTCCTCTTCATTCTTTCTTGTAATATACAAATAAAGGGACATTGAATGAAATGAAATGGTAAATATTTTGAATAGAAATAAAAGGAAATAATTATGCATTGCATAAATTAACCTCTGGAACTGATTTCCATAAGATAGCATTAAGAGCAATACCTTAGTAGGATTACATTGATATGACTAACAAGAAGATCCAGAGTTAGATAACCTAAGAACTCCCTATATGGGCAGTTTTATTCTATTATGGGTTTTCTTACATCTTTTACTGGTCGTTGTCAAAGGCAGGATACCAGACTAAATAATCCATCAGGTTTGATGCAGGTCAGCAATTACTATATTCCTAATAACTGAAAAGGACAGACTGTGTACAATTCTGGAAAATTGTAAATGTTAATGTTACCTATAATGTACCTGAATTTCATCCAGTCTTTTGGAGATAGGGGGTCTAAAAGTTGAACTCGATTTTATGGGAAAAATTGTGCCTACAAAATTTGTGCCTTTGCTTGTACTTGTAACTCCGCAATCTGCGTACTTGCACTCTGAACAACTTGCACTCCTAAAATGTTTAACAGTGTCAGTAATTAACCATTGGAAGAATTTACCAAGAGTTGTAGTGGCTTCTCCGTCACAGACCATTTTTAAAACAAGAGGCATTTTTGGGGTGGGGGGGGAAGTTCGGTGGCCTCTTATACAGGAAGCCAGGCAGGCTTATTGCAATTGTTCATTCTGGCCTTGGAAACTATGAATCTATGAACTACCTGTTTGCGGATATAAATCCAGGCCCTTTGTCATCCTGCCACCCATTCACATAAGCCTACACGCTATCAGTTCTGCTTCTTCTCTTGCAATGTTTGAATGCTTCAGTGTCTTTCCCCCATGTCTAGAATGTTCTCCTCAATCCTAAATCTGCCTCCCTCCTTGCTCAGTGCATCAGTCCTGTGTTCCCCTGGGGCAGGGATTGTGTCTGGTAGGGCACTGTACACATAACTTCTCTTCTATTGTTTTCCATTTAAGTGATTTAGCCAAGGCTGATGAGGGGCTCAATGTCAGCCAGAATTGGCACTCAGGCGTTTCTGATTCTTGATCTTATACTTAAACTTTAGATCTTACCTTTGTCTCTAATGATTATTGTACTGGTGAATGAGTCATCATAAAAAATCGTAGATAGTGCATTTGTATGTGATATTTCATACATATTCACTGACAATGAGATTAGTCTCTGCAACAGTCTCCTAAGGTAAATAATGGAATCTCCATCAGCTGGAACCTTTACTGGAGATAGCAAAAGAAAAGCTACTGTAATAAATTATTGCATGCAGGCAGGGGGTCTTTTACTCCAATAGTTTTTTTTTTCCCCAGTTCTCAATTTGCTGATGACTCTATAACATTGAAGTAACAGTATGTTCTTAACAAAAAAAAGTACAGAATGAATCTTTTGTGGCAGGTAATTCATAGTGGGTGTAATGAGCAGCAAACGTTTACATTTTTGTCATATTTTACCAATCAAAACACTTTCTTAAATAACAAATAATACACTGGGCTTACTGAATGATTTAGCTGTGTTTATTTCCTTCTCTATTGTATTGTCTTATAAGGCAATTTTATAAACTTGATGAGAAACTGTGCAACATAGTGTGAAATGATATTAGATACTGTGCCTAGAATGCTATCAAAATTGATAGATATTTGCTGGGCAAACCGTGAATTCCGTGCATTCCTTAATGCAGTCCTGTTATTATTAGTTGCATACTGATTGTTGCTATCCTACTGAAAAGTATTTTAGAATAGCATCTGAGAAAATTTGATCTAATTTGACTATACGGTTAAAAAACAGACACTGAACTGTCATAGATTTTTCAGACTTGATTTAGTTCCAACAGAGTTAAGACAATTCTAAATAAACTATAAATCTGATATGAATGCCTACTATGTGACTAAAAGTTCAAGTCACTAAAGTCCTTGTATAGAAATAATAGTTAAAGGTCTCCAGTGTGAGCTGTGGGCTATTATTGCCTTATATAGGAATCCCATGTGATTTTGCTTGGGTAGATTTGGACTTGAGTCTCACACTATACAAAATGGGCTGAAAATTTCAAATGTAAGAATTATACTGCTTTCAGATGTGCCATTGTGGGAAAACAATATTCCTGTCATTGTGCGAGTTAATAGTAAAGTGGGAGGGTTTTTGGAAAGCACACTTTCACACTACCACTCACTATGGAAGAGAAAATTATTAAAATAATTGAAGATAATGTAACTAACCGATACATACTGTGTTCCTTCTCCTGTCGTTCTTGCAGTCATTAACAGCCATATTTTCAAAAGGCCTGCTGTTCAGCCACAGTTTGCCACAGTTTGCCCACACTGTGTCTGCGACAGGGCCGTCTGGCGGTCTGGCGGTCTGGGTCTTCGGCCGGCATTTCGGCGGCAGGTGGCCCTTCAGTGCTGCTGAAGACGCGGAGTGATTGAAGGGCCCCCCGCCGCCGAAATGCCGCTGAAGACTCGGACCGCCGCCGGGTGAGTACAAGTGCCGCAGCTCCCCAGCTTTGCCCTAGCCCCCCTGAATCCTCTGGGTGGCCATGGTCTGTGAACACCTGCATGCATTCTTCAAGCCCTAACGTTTTAGTCAATTTGCACATCCAGAGTTATAGCTGCAAAACCCATTTGCTCAGGCATAAGTATCAGCCACTTACTGGGGGGAAAAAAAGGCCAAACATGTACAAAGTTCCACTTGATTTCAGTAGGTGTGTAGAGCATGCTATGACTGCAATACTTGGACTCTTACACTGAAAATTGTAGGCCAGGTTTGTGTGCGTGAGCAACTTACCCACTGATTAATAGAGACTGAAGCATGGATAAAACTAACTGGCTTTGACTGAACCCAGGCATAATAAACGATAATTCACATATTGTGAGGATAAAGATGGAAGTAGAGGAAATGCTGGAGACCCTATAGGCACAGGTGGAGGTTGAGTGTCTACCATCTATTACACGGGTTTGCAGTCTGAGCTTTCAGAGGGCTCCCCAGCTGCTCTCAGATCTCCAACTAAAAGCAGTTCCCACAACTGCTTTATATCATTTTTGCTTTTTCTTTGGACACTGTTCTTGCCAGATTGGGTTACTGAAATGAGCTCGGCACCTTAAAACCATTTTCCTGGCTCCTGGCCCTGAGGCAGCTTGGCCGTGATCACACCCATGTTCACTCTGTCCTTTGGGGATGCTTGTGACTCTGTTGGTGATAAGCTCATTCAGTTGGAGGTGTGCAATATCCTATCCTTGGGCCCTGTGAAAGGGTAATTACAGCTTAGGTCTTTCTGTACCCATTATCATCCTGGAGTGACCGTCTTAGTGTATGCGCAACGTGGCTCAGGAGGCATGTGACCAGGATTCATCACCAAATTTGGTCCTCTGATAGGATCGTTAGCTTCCCCGGGCCAGGTACTGATGAGGAGCACAATATGAACACTGATCCATACCCTGCATCCCGAAGTGAAAGGTTATTGTCCCAGTCATGCAGGATGAGGTTTAATTAGGTCACAACTTTATTAACTTTATTATACCCAGCAATAAAAATCATACAGTGCAGGTCATCGTCAGTTATTTACCCTTCCCAGCCTGATCTCTGCCAGTTGCTGGGACCCCACTACCCTCCACTCATATGTAGGTTAAGAGGGCTGGGAAAGGGGGAGGTTGCCTTCCTGTTTTACCAGACTTTAGGAGTCCTCATCCCCTTCTCCCAGCTTCCTTAGGGGGATCCCTTCCCAGAATCCACTTCCAACTCTTTATCGGGGAGCCAGACTTTTTGTGGTACAAGTACTTGCACTGGGCAGCTGCCAAGTTGTGACAACTTGACCTAACCTCATTACTAGGGACCTACCAAGTTCACTATCCATTTTGATCAATTTCACAGCCAGAGGGTTTTTAAATTGGTTAATTTCACGTTTTCAGATGTTTACACCTGAAATTTCATGGTGTTGTAACCATGGAGGTCCCAACCCAAAAGGGGATTATGGATGGTCACAAAGCTGATGTAGGGGGGTTGCGGGATTGCCACGCTCACTTCTGCACTGTCTTCAAAGGCGCTCCCTTCAGCCAGGGGCGGTACCTAGAGGTGGGTCCGATCTTCCTGCGAGAGTGGCCATGCAGGGGAAGAGGAAGTCCTGTCCCTCCCCACAGCCCAGCCAGGACTAGCAGCTAGCAGCCCTGGCGGGGGTGCTCCCAGCAACAAGGGGGAGATTAGACCCACCTCTACCTATGGGAATCTTTCCCCAGCTTCGGGAAACTCTGTGGCTGCTGCCTTCAGAGCTGGACTCTGAAAGCAGCGCAGCTGGGGAGGTGCCCAGAGGTGGGCCTGATCTCCCCCTGAAGGTGGCTATGCAGGGGAAGAGGAAGTCCAGTCCTTCCCCACCCTGATGGACTAGCAGCTTGAGCCTGGTGAACAGTAGGCGCTTTCAGTGGGGGTGCCCCCATCTCTGCCCTTCCCCTGCCCATCCAATAGCTAGATTTCACAGGGGAACAGGGCCGGCTCCAGACCCCAGTGCACCAAGCGCGCGCTTGGGGCAGCATTTTGCCGGCAGGGCGGCAGGTGGCTCCGGCGGACCTCCCGCAGGCATGACTGCGGAGGGTCTGCTGGTCCCGCAGCCCCGGTGGACCTCCCGCAAAAATGCCTGCGGAGGGTTTGCTGGTTCCGCGGCTCCGGTGGAGCATCCACAGGCATGCCTGTGGGAGGTCCACCAAAGCCGTGGGACCAGCAGACCCTCCGCAGGTATGTCTGCAAGAGGTCCCCCGGAGCCGCGGGACCGGCGACCGTCAGAGCGCGCCCCGCGGCGCGCCGCTCTGCTTGGGGCGGTGGAATTCCTAGAGCCGCCCCTGCAGGGGAAGGTCTGATTTCATGGGCTGTGACATGTTTTTCATGGCTGTGAATTTGGTAGGGCCCTCCTCATTACCTATCCCACCTGGTTCCTGACCTGCTGTGGGGAAGGCAAAAAAAGCCCCTGTTTGCTTAGCCAATCTGCTGATCATAAAACCCAGTTCTACTATGATCCCACGTGTGGGAGGGTGAGTGCTGCTGGTCTGTAGTGAGAAAAGGTATGGTTGGAGGGAATGGGATATAAATATCCTCCCCCTTATGTGCATGGTGGTCAGTGTCCCACCTGATCCAGTCGTACTTTGAAAAGGTAACTGTCCTTTTTGCCCTTCTCTCTAGCCTAAGGCAGTGGGGGAACTTCAAAGAAGCCACGAACCCTTTCATTACTGCCGGAACGTCAAAGCCAACCACATTTAGGTTGTGGTGAGCGCAATACCTAACTTGTACATTCTTAAAAGAGACAGTCCTAAAGAAATGTTTAAAGACCTATTACTGCAGCAGGACAAATGGGTAAGGATGAGAGAGACACCTACTATATCTGTGCAGGCAATATGCTGACTATTGGCATATCTGAGTTAGCACAAAGAGGTAACAAAAAATAGAAACATCAACTCAAAAAGTGTGCCGCCTCAGCAGCATGGGCAGTAAATCATTCTGGCAACTAGAAGGCATCCTATTCATGAAGATCAGAACCAAAATGATTGTAAGAAGCAGGTCAGCGGTTATTCTATATAAAAAAATAAATTATGTTTTTGAGTTCAGTTGATGACACTTTTCCCCATTTTGACAACTACGGTCTTCCAGAAACATTAAAGAGGAAGAAAAATGTACTACTCAAAAATATTGCCTAACCCAACTGATCAGAAACCAAGCATCATGATGATGTCTTTCTGTAATATTACCCTCTGATGCCATTGGTTTGTAGATTGAAGGGGAAGGATAAAATTTGTCACAAATATGTATTTATATGCTTTATTCTACATCACACTGCTGAAAGGAAGAATTTAGATTCTTTAAGAGAGCATGTACCTAGTAATTGACCTATTTGATTGTATTCAGTCATTCAGGTTTTCTATTAGTGTCTTTTTTAATTAAAATTTCTTTAACATTTTTACAACAGTAGCAATAAACAATATATAGTGCTCTGAATCATACTGACAATTATTTTGTGTGTATATATAGAATAGCATGAAGGACATTACTAATTTAGTAAGGGGGAAACAATGCTTACAAACCTTCCTGAAATGCTCATAGTTACCACACTATTACTAAGTTTAATCAAGAGCATGAAAGTGAAATGGATCCGATAGCTTCTTGGATATGTTTTAATGCTTTAATAGAGCAACACAGATTTCTAATAGTGTATAATGTGCCCATGGGCCATTCCTAAAAAGCTCAGAGGATTCAAATAAACGAATGTATGCAAAGTTGGATCTGAAATGAGAAAGAAAGAAAGGCTTCTGTTTTCATCTCTCTACAAACAACAGAAGTCTGCCTCCCCTCCCCCAGTTAAAAATCTAAAGCACTAAATGGCTCAGGAAACTGGAAATTGTCTTTAATAATCAGTTCAAATTCATCAGATTGCTACTGAGGTTGGTTATTATCTTGTTGTATTTTGATACACAGAGTATGTGCTGAATAACCATAACTAGTGTTTGGTTTGTCCAACCTTTTATGAGCTAGCATATGTGAGCATCAACTCATAAAAGTAAGTTCCAGTCATTTACTCCCTTTCAGATTGTTATACTCTCCCTCGCACATAGGGTGATATTATTCATTTAATTCACACGTAATTAAAATGTGGTCTGCTTTACTAATTATACATAACCAAATTCAACTTCCAACTCTTACAGCTGCTTCCCTTTAAGTGATCCATTTCTGTTCTTTATAGTGATATTATGACAAAACCAAAATGGATTATCCCATTTACCCCCATTTATCATGCTCTTTCAGCTAATTCCTGTTACTCAAAGATGGAGCACATCCAACTTAAAGATGGAGAATTGCACTCTAATTGTCTATTTTTAAACTAAATTTGTTTGAAGTAAATTCTACCACATTTAAATAAGGCATCAGCCCCCAGATGTCTAGAAAGCATTGTTATTTTTAATACATTTCTTTCTCTTAAAAAAATGATTTAGGGAAAGTAACTTCTCTGTCACTTTTCTACTGAAGCATCAGGCTCTGACTATTATCACTGGGCAGAATACCAGATTAGATGTCTGATGTCTAGTGGCCCACACCTCATAACAAAATCTACATTCTCTTGTATTAGTTCTTTAGAACAATTATATTGTCTTCCAGTTGCAGGGGGTTTTGGGTATGAAGGACAGAGAGCACTGCTGCATTTGTGTTCATACATAAAAGCCTAGCAAATGTAATAGCTTGTCAGAGTATTCAATTTTAACCAGTTGGCTTTGCTCACATTATTCAATACCTGTTTCAAAAGACCCATGAGCTTGACGACATACTGATAGTTGGCTATCCCATTCAATTTTCTGTATTGTAGTCCTTTTATTATAGTACACTTCTCATTTGTAAAGCTGCTATGTAACTGGAAATCAAATAGGAAAACCAGGGGTGGCTCTATGTATTTTGCTGCCCCAAGCACGGCAGGTCCTCTGGTAACACGGATTCGGCGGCATGCCTGCGGGAGGTCCACTGGTGCCACACCTTCAACGTCCCCCCTCCCGCCAATTACCGCCAAAGCCACGGGACCGGCAGACCTCCTGCAAAAACGCTGCCAATGGCAGCCGGACTGCCGCCCTCACAGCGACCGTCAGGCCCCCCAGATGCTTACCGCCCCAGGCACGCACTTGGCGCGCTGATGCCTGGAGCCGCCCTTGAGGAAAACTCATGTTGCATTAATTATAATTTCTAGTTTGAAATACAAAAGAATGGGCTAGACTGAGAAGTACAAATATTTAAGAGTTAAGATTGTCATTCCTGCTCAACCTGCCTCTGATGTGTCTAGCTACAAAGTGACAGCACTTAAAGTACTCAGCCATAACTATATTGTTTGCTAGAATGTAATATAAGATTATAAACTGCTCACAGACCTTTGCAACACGTAGACACAAGACTTCCATTTGCCAGTGCAGTTCAACCCTTAAGTGTTACTTTAAGCTGTTTTGAATTAGACGGATTAATGTTGTTCTGTCTAGAGTAACAGAGCTATAGTGAAGCACTGCAGCATTTCAGACAGTACAATTAATCTTGGTGAGCTGCCAGTTGAATTTAAACAGACCTAGACCAGGTAAACTTGTGTTTCATAGCCTTTTGGTCTTATCGTACTGTTCTTCAGAACTGAGGAGATATTTTGAAATTACTGTAAAAGCTACTCTAGACATGCAGAAAAGGCAAAACCTACAGTTTAGATTAATTGTCCCAGCCTATTCAAACACATAATGATTATGTAAATAACTAAGAATTTCAATTAAATAATTGCAAAATATCTTTAAAGAGCTAAGAGCCAGCACAAACCAAGCCTCCCCCACCCACTGTGACAGGTAGGGAGAAGCAGAGCTAGCCAGAGGGATGTGCCCTCTGTTCAGAAGCCCCATGTCCTGACTTGGCAGGAGTTATATTATACTAATCTTATTTACTGTGATAGGTCAGAGTTGCAGATGGCACCAGGCATTCTGTATTTCCTTGTTTTAGCATTAAAGGCATTTCTCTTTGGCTACAATAAATAGTTAAAGGTTAAAGAGAAACTCGATTGCAGGAATAAAGCAAGGCGTTAAAATAATTAACAAGGCTCATTCCTAATGGCCTCTGGTTCCATTTTTTTTCTGTTATTTTTCTGTCCTGTCTTCTCAGATCACCCTGAGCTTTCTACTCTGTGCAGCACATAGAACTGACTGCAGCTTTTGGGATAATAAAATAGGGCTCAGTGGTGACTTTGCAATGAGCCCAGTCTATGAAGCAACACCTTGTGACTCTGCCCAAGGAGCAGACAAAGAGGAAAATAGTGTCGTCTTCCCCTCAGTGTTGTGCTAGGGCCCTACCGTACACCTGCCTTCAAGCTACCACAATTTGCATCCCTGGGTGCACCACTCAGAGCACGTTGGGACAGATCCCAGCGCTCCCGCTACTCTCCACCTGTTCCTACTCACTCACACCTACATATGCAGGAAGGGCTGTTGTCCCTCTGTAGACTCTGTTCTGCCCCAGGCAGTTACCCCCAGTACGGGTAACCCAGTGCAGGGAAATAAGGGTGCACCTTACTACTCCGTACTCTCCTATGCAGGAAGACAGCACAGGATACCATCTGGCCCATAATAAATAATAATAATAGTTAGAGGCACCATGAAAGGAATGAACACTTACTGCATTTAGCTTTGCTGTGATATCTCCCTATACTTAGCACAGGAAATACTGCACATTCACAGATATAGGTTATTTCTGAGAGTAGGAAGTGTCAAGTTTTAATGGTGCTCATTCTGTTCATTCTATCTTCCTACTTAATCACTGGTTACAGAGTAGTCTTGGTTTCCTCTATAATGAAGCATGACCTTTCCCTTCTCTACGAATGCCATCATATGGTTGTTAATATGGAAAGTGAATGGGAGGGCAGATAACCATGAGGATGACATAGCAAAATCCTAGCATATTTCCATTTGATTCCCTGTCTGCAAAAAAAGTGACATTATGAATGATGCAGGCAGGAGAGAATCTCAGACACTGAGCTGCCGGAATTATGGATTTGGCTAGATGCAGTCCACAACAACCCTAGAACACAGAAAGAGATTAAAAAAACTGAGGTCTCTTAGAGCCTTGGTCATTGATTTGAATTTTTTTCATATATGTAATGAATGCCAGCGGGCACTGCAGCTAGGGTGACCAGATGTCCCTATTTTATAGGGCCGGTCCTGATATTTGGGGCTTTTTCTTCTTTAGGCGCCTGTTACCCGCAACCTCATCCCAGTTTTTAACACTTGCTGTCTGGTCACCCTAACTATAGCATATTAACCACTGCAATTTGGTTTCACACAATTGCAGTAGTAATGAACCCGATAGGCAGAGTGAAAGTTTGTCATAAACTTTTGGCTTCTCTTAATTAAACATGTTAAAACATTTGGGATTAATCTTTAAACTTTGGCACTGCATTAGAAGTTCCAGAGTAGGTTTTATTTCCTCTCGTTGCCAGTCTCAGCTGGAAGGCTAGACTTCTAGATATACTTTCAAAACAATTTCACCATTATTACTGCAATCACCACACAAGTGGGAAATCCTTACAGAACGCATCTTGTTGCTAAGGGACATTGTGGCAGCAGCACTGCTCGTAAATTGATATTATCAATCACAATTTAGTCATTACAGGTTTGCAGTCTATTGTTGGCCTGTGAAAATTTGCTACTGTACTACACAAAGGTTGTGAAGGAGAGCAATGTTACACAACACTGTCAAAGAATTCTATCTTAGGAATGTTGTGACTATTCAGCAGTTTTAGGAGCAGCCAATAAGCTGAAGTAGACTTTTTGTTTCTATATAGATGTCTTTTCTTCTGTATCAGTACTTGAATATTCATTGGAGCAAGGACTAGTACACAAGTGCCCACCCTGCCTTAAACACTGGTCTGTAGAGTCATTCTTACTCACTCTCTCTGCCCCAGTGGCTATTAAAGTATTTCATATAAAGTGGAATATCTTCAGCAGGAGATACTGAGAACAGCCTACTCCAGAAAACCTAATAGCCCAGTGGTTAGATCACCCCTGCTGGGGATGGGGGAGATCTGGATTCAAGTCTGTGCTCCAGAGCAGGGATTCAGACCATATCCCATGTAAGTGCTCTAATTATTTAGATATGAGCGGGTCACCTTTTCTGAATCTAGCCAAAAAAATAAAAAATGTTCTATTTTGATAATGTTCACGAACTGTTTCATTCAATCTGAAATTTCATTTTCTGGCCAAAAAACAAGTTTTGTCCAAATGTTTTTGCTCAGCCCTATTCATGAGTCCCAGGCCCCAGCCTGATTTACACACATTTGAGACCAGTCTCATCCGCTCTGCAGATATATACCTAAAATAACATGACATCAGACTTAAGCACATGTTTAAAGTTAAATATGTGCTTAAATGCTCTGCTGAATAGGGGTCTTCCTGAATTGATATATACCAAGTGAATCTCTATCACCCACTTTAAAAGTCTGTTCAGCTATGCTTTTCATTCTCTGTTTGGAACAGCAATGACAATCTCAGCACAGGCTATTTCCTGGTGTCTGATTTGTTATTGCTTCAGTTTAGATGTTTGTGCCCACTTATCTAGTTCATTAAAGGAGTTTTACAATATTTAAGAACACTGAAAGACTTAAGAAACTGCTGTCATTTTGTAAAGTCGAGCGCAGGAGAAGGGCTGCTCATTACTGGAAGGATTGATGTTTCTCTGCAATATGAAGGTCAGACTTCTTTATTAACTCTGTAAGTTGTCAAGAAAATGCAACTAACATCATCTGGATGAAATTGGTTGTCTTCAATGCTGTTTAATTGGCAGAAAATTAAAGGTCTGAAATAGCACACTAAAACTGGAGAGCTAGAGGATAAGTTGCATTTTAAGATATACAGAGGATTCAATACAGAAAGACATTAATATTTTTAAAATTATACTGCATCCCATTGTTGTAGAAACATTTTTACCCATTGATTATGATGGAAGCCGGGTGTACCTGAGCTTAATTTACGTGTAAATTTTAATGTGATTTTTTTCTAAAATGTACAGAAACCAAGAAGTGACATTGAATATAAAACTGTATTTCAGATATAAATAATAAAGTGCCAGATTCTCTGCTGGTTTAAACTTGCACAATTCCAGTCTGGCCCATTGAGATGAGATGAGAGCCTTGTTCTAAGTCAGCCATAAAAATGTTGGCATACTATGGGGCCATGCGGGTTCCCATAGCAGTGCTGCTGACTTGAAGGGATACATTGTCCCGAAATGTGAAATAGTTGTGGGTGAGGACAAAGTTCAGCCACCAGGTTTGCCATGACATTATTGGGGATACTGTTCCTGATGTCTTGTTGTCCATCTTTGTATGGAATGTTGGTGCAGAGAGCTTCTACATCCATAGTGGCTAGGATGGTGTTTTCTGGAAGATCATCAATGGACTGTAGTGTCCTCAGGAAGTCAGTGGTGTCTTGAAGATAGCTAGGAGTGCTGGTTGTGTAGGGCCTGAGTTGAGAGTCTACATAGCCAGACAGTCCTGCAGTCAGGGTGCCAATGCTTGAGATGATGGGGCTTCCAGGGTTTCCAGGTTTATGGATTTTGGGTAGCAGATAGAATACCCCTGGTTGGGGCTCTCGGGGTGTGTCCATGTAGATTTGTTCTTGTGCTTTTTCAAGGAGTTTCCTGAGCAGATGGTGTAGTTTCTTTTAGTGACCCTCAGTGGGATCAGAGGGTAATGGCCTGTAGAATGTGGTGTTAAAGAGCTGGCTAGCTGCCTCTCATTCATATTCCGACCTATTCATGATGACAGCTCCTCCTTCGTCAGCCTTTTTTATTATGATGTTAGAGTTGTTCCTGAGGCTGTGTATGGCTGAGGTTATGGGGCAAGTGATGCTGCTTTTCCACAATTTCAGCCCATGCACGTCGGTTCCCAGCCCCTTACATGTTTAATTCCAGTGTAGTGGTGACCCAGAAGAATATTTATACCCAAAGAAAGTTTTGCCTAAATAAGGAATAAAAAAGACTGAGCAGAAGCTAGTTGAGGACCTCAGGATCCATCCCTTTTATTATTTGTTAATTAATCTTTTGTTAAAGATTATTTTATAGAGGTTTGTATTAGGGCTGTTATGTGATTTAAAAAATAAATTGTGCAATTTTAAAAAAATAGAGTACCATTTATTTAAATATTTTTGGATGTTTTTCTAAATTTTCAAATATATTGATTTCTATTACAACACAGAATGCAAAGTGTACAGTGCTCACTTTATATTATTTTTATTACAAATATTTGCACTGTAAAAATGATAAAAGAAATAGTATTTTTCAATTCACCTCATACAAGCAATGTAATGCAATCTCTATTGTGAAAGTAACTTACAAATGTAGGGTTTTTTGTTACATAAAAGCACTCAAAAATAAAACAATGTAAAACTTTAGAGCCTACAAGTCCTACTTCTTGTTCAGCCGATCGTTAACACAAACAAGTTCATTTACATTTACGGGAGATACTGCTGCCTGCTTCTTATTTAGAATATCATCTGAAAGTGAGAACAGGCATTCACATGGCACTTTTGTAGCCAGTGTTGCAAGGTATTTACATGCCAGATGTGATAAACATTCATATGCCCCTTCATGCTACAGCCACCAATCCAGAAGACCTGCTTCCATGCTGATGATGTTCGTTAAAAAAATGTGTTAATTAAATTTGTGACTGAACTCCTTGGGGGAGAAATGTATGTCTCCTCCTTTGTTTTACCCGCATTCTGCCATATAGTTCATGTTACAGCAGTCTCGGATGATGACCCAGCATGTGTTTGATTTCCAAATACAGTCACTGTAGATTTAACAAAATGTAAAGAGGGTAACATTGTGAGATTTCTAAAAATAGCTACAGCATTCGACATAAGGTTTAAGAATCTGAAGTGCCATCCAAAATGTGAGAGGGATGAGGTGTGGAGCATGCTTTCAGAACTCTTAAAAGAGCAACACCAAAAAAAATCAACCTTCTGCTGGTGGCATCTGACTGAGATGATGAAAATGAACATGCATCAGTCCACTTTGCTTTGTTATAGAGCAGAACCCATCATCAGCATGGATGCATGTCCTCTGGAATGGTGGTTGAAGCATGAAGGGACGTATGAATCTTTAGCACATTTGGCACGTAAATATCTTGCGATGCTGCTTACAACAGTGCCATGCGAATGCCTGTTCTCACTTTCAGGTGATGTTGTAAACAAGAAGCGGGCACCTTTATCTTCTGCAAATGTAACCAAACTTTTTGTTTCAGTGATTGGCTGAAGTAGGACTGAGTGGACTTGTAGGCTCTAAAGTTTTACATTGTTTTGTTTTTGAATGCAGTTATTTTTTTTTGTACATAATTCAACATTTTGTAAGTTCAACTTTCATGATAAAGAGACTGCACTACAGTACTTGTATTAGGTGAATTGAAATATACTATTTCTTTTATCATTTTTACAGTGTAAATATTTGTAATAAAAATAATATAAAGTGAGCATTGTACACTTTGTATTCTGTGTTAAATAGAAATCAATATATTTGAAAATGTAGAAAAACATCCAAAAATATATAATAGATTTCAATTGATATTCTATTGTTTAACAGTGCAATTAATCGGGATTAATTTTTTAATCACAGTTGATTTTTTTTTAGTTAATATTGTGAGTTAACTGTGATTAACCGATAGCCCTAGTTTGTATATAAATGCAAATATAAAAAAGAAGACAAGAATAAATCTGCTATGAAATGAAGAGTACATTAAACATATTTACGCAATATCAGGCAAATTATGAGCCTGTTTCAAAAATGAGCTTTAGAGTTAATCCTTTATTAAGAAAGATCTGACTCCAGAGGCTGTGTGAGTAAACCTTCTTAAAATAATCTCTCATTTGGGGGTTGGGAGGACAGGACATGTGGTTTCCCCTTCCACATCCACTATCACTAGAGATGAGTGCTGCTGGCTGACACAATATCAGTCTACTTTAGGGCTCTGTACTGCTACCTGTTGTCACAGATCCTAGAAAGCACCCCTTTTCAGCCACCCACTAGGTGCTGTGAGGGCCTCTGTGCTCTGGATCCCCTGAGATGTGTTTAAGCTTCCGGAATCTCAGTAGAGGACAGGACATGTGGTTTTCCCCTTCCACATCCCGGCCCTGCTTTTTGTGGCCCCACTCCTGGCCCCAGACTCACCCCTAGCTGCAGCCCCACTTCTGACCCCAGCTCCAGGGGATGGGGGGGCATGGACAGGGGTAATGGGGGCATGACCCTCAAACATTTGGGGACCACTGTCCTAGGAGACTTTCTGGAGTCTGATTCTTTCCCCATTTTGGGTCACAGAAAGTGTTGTTTCCATTAGGGTTTTGGCTTTTTCTAATTGTGTGTGTGTGTGTGTGTGTGTGTGTGTGTGTGTGTGTGGTTTTTTTCTTTTGTTCTTTTGGAAGGAATGGTGAAGAGGGGGACAGGGAATATTATAATGGCCGTTCTGGTTATGGGAGTAAAAGCCATTGATAACAAAGGTTCTATCCTGAAAGTGCCAGATTGCCCTTAAAACCCACTGCAAGTCCCTTCACATAAGAGCCAAATATAGGTTTCAACTATCAGGCCCACATTTCTGTGGCTAACCGGTTGAATGTGAAAAATTACACACTGAATCCTACATTTAATTTTAAGGGGAAAGGTTATCAGCAAGGGTCATTAGCTATTGTTAAAGTAGTTTGAATCATCTCTAATTTTTACTACTGCACTTATGGTACGCATTTAGTTTCTCCCTCTTAAAAAAATATTCTCAGTCATATATTGAGAAGCAATATACAAAGCACTGTTCTTGCCCTGGCACATTTACAGGACTTCTGACAGAGCACTGATTACAGTTACAAAAGGTGTTACTGGACAAATGGTGGAGCACCTTATTTTGCCTTCTGAGCTATACCTCTTTCTAAAAGGAATGTGCACATGAAAATACTTGTAGACTGAACATGCCCAAATCTGAGCTAGGAATAATAGTCATTCTCCTGCTTTTGACAAAACCAACAGATATAAAAGGGGAAGAAGAGAAATGTCTTGTTGATGGAGGATATTGGGTGGCTAGTGAGTCATGGACAGATGCTTTGGGCTGGCAGGTTGGCCATGGCAGCTGTTGCTCTCTGAATCCCAGCTAGCCTAACCAGTCAGGGACGTCATTTGGTTGGTCTAGTCAGGTCCCTCTTGTTCACTGCTCCTTCTTAGGCTGAGCAGAGCTGGACTGGCTGTCTCATCTTACCATGTGGTGCAAAATGATTTCAGGGTCAGGTAAAAAGCTGCAAGAGGACAGAGGGAAGATAACATGTGTGGGTAGAAGAGGGTGAAACAGAAAGGGTTTGTGATGGGGCAGAGGTGCCCCACACCAGCAGAGAAGAGGTTCTCCTATGGGCCTAGCTAGCCCCAAACTGCTATACCTGTAGCCAAAGCCAAGCCTGGATGGGGAATAAAAGGAGAGAGTCTGGCTCAGTTCAAGACTGTGGGCTGTGTAATGTGTGCAAAACCAAAGAAACTGTTGATTGTGTTCTGTGACATTGTGGGCAGTTTTCTATGTCTTTATGAAATTTGAGTTTTCTTGGAGTCTTTTTTTTTCCTGACTGGGACTAATGAGAATATAATGGAAATGGAACAGTGCAAAGACCTTGCTGTTTCCTTAAAGGTACTGGACTAAGTGAAAGGATGGAAAAATATGGAAAAAATAAACTTGGCTAAAAAAGAATGAAGTAAATGGTGGTCACAGCCTTGTATGATGAGGCTGCTGCACTAAAGACAAAGTTCAGGCAGACTGGCCAGGAAGAATCAAGGAGCTCTGTGTCTCAGCCTGAAAAGAGCTTTGTCTGTAGAGTTGCGAGCCTACTAGCTGGAGCTGCCACTAGGGTGGAGAAGTTAGACCCCAAGAATGAGCGACACTTGAATAAGGGTATGTCTATGCTGCAATAAAACACCCACAGCTGGCCTGTGTCAGCTGACTTGCGCTCTGGGTGCCGGACTATAAAATTGAAATGTAGATGTTCAGGATCAAGCTGGAGGTGGGGTCTGGGACCCTCACCCCTTATGGGGTCTCAAAGTGTAAGCTGCAGCACAAGCCTTAATGTCTACACTGCAATTTTATTGCTCCTCGGCATGGGCCAGCATCAAATGTTTATTCCAGAGTAGATATACCCTAAGAGAATGTTTGTTTAGGAACCAAGCCAGAAGGAAATGACAAATGTGCCCCCCAGGAAGACTAATGAAGCCCACCTCAGAGGACACCAGAGAGAGAAGTCTTCCCCTGGGGGAGACCTGTGGCTGCATCGGCGTGACTGAAAGTTCCATGGGGGCGGGGAGGAATGCTACTCCAGACAACCTGCTATGAGGACACATGAGGAAGGAGAAGACATGTATTGGGCTGGAGTCTTTGCTGGTGCAAGCATCCCCACAGGTGTCTCAAGGTAGGCATGTCACAATGAAGCCCTCTTTTCTTCTCTCCCCCAAAATGTCTTTTTAAGAGCCACCAAAAGGCATGATGTGCATAATAGCTCACTCCCCTCCCCCATTATTTTGTCTACTAGGTAGGCCTAATTTCTTGTCCCACACTCCCCTTGTTTACCAAACATGATCTTAACATAGTCTTTGGTTGGTATCAGTCATTGTCGTTGATCCCTCGAGGTTGAGGATGTAGATCTTTTGTTTAAATTAATGTAGTTTTTCTGTCTCCTACTTGCATCTTCTTAAACATTTTTATGTAACAGGTCAGTGTGACAATTCATGAATCTTTACCTGTTGAGTTCAAAATTAGGGTAAATTTTTAGGTCCAGTTACTGCAACACCCCTTTAGGCAGGGGTGCAAACTAGTCCTTAACATCCTGTTTGTTCTCATAGTGCACGCTGAAGAAAACAAGGTGAAACCAATGCAGCGTGCAAGAAATCGACATTAGAGAAATAATGAGTGAAAACACATCATTAATACAGTTGCCTGTGACCATTTCAGGAAAATACAATTAGTTTCAGTAAAGAAAACTGTTTACTGGTGTTCGTGCTTGTTGTAAGGAAACTGAAATCCAGAATATTGAAGCACTTTTGTTAATCAACTATATGTCTACCTAGGTATACAGCTCACCACACCGTGGGTGTGATTAGAGCAATGACTAATGCACATATTAACTCGGGACATTTTTAAATGAAATATTTGCTCTCTAATCCATTATTTCGCTAGTCAATTTCCAGTGTCGCTCATGGAATAAATACCTATTCACTGCAATTATTGCCTACTCAAGATCATTTATGTGAGATCGCAAATACTTAGTCATACTTCTTCATGAAGACCACATAAGCTACCTCATTCATTTAGTAATATTGAGAATATCGAGTAAATGTTCCAATTAATGATAATCAGAAGATAAACAGCCATGCCACATCTCCGAGTGCCGTGTTTTTTAGATAGACTATATGAATTTCATCATGAATACTCCACAGAACAATAAAAAGATGAAACTGCTTTTGTAATAAGAAATTGCATTAAAATATTATGAAAAATTAATTCAATATCTAATTGGAAATACTCTGAAATTAATGGTTAAATCTTATAGCAGTATATTAAAAGGTTACCACTGTCAATTTTTAATGAATTCATTTTAATTATTATGATAAGGACATAGAATCAAATGGTTTTAAAGATGTACATTTTCAGTCAATTGGGGTCCAAACATATTTTTTTCACTTCTTTTATTCTTTGATCATTAATGTTGATTGAACAGACAGTATTTGCCTTTGCAAAACTCTTTGAAGATGCATTTCTCCATGTTTTTTTTAAATTGGGAACTGTTCAAACAAAGTAATCCTAGAGTTTTATTTTTCTTTTCTCCCTAACTTTTTTCTGTAATGTGCAATTTTTAGTTGTATTGTTTTCCAGCTACTGAGGTCTCTTTTTTCCATTTGTCAGGCTTCTGTTAAAATTGATGCACTCAAAAAAATTTATTGAAATAACTCCCTTGATTTTAAATCTTATCTGATTAAACCAAACAAATATTAAAATAAGATAAATCATACTGAAATGATCTTATTTCAGTCTACTATGTATCCCAAATCATGACAAGCGGCTGACTCAATAGACTCTTTCTCTCTCAATACATAAAGTCAGCTTTAAAAATGCGTATATTGGTTTTATAATACACACAATGTAAAAACAGAGGCACTTGTAGGAAATGTAAAGGGCCTAATACACAGGGACAGTTCCTACTGAAGTGAGTAATATTTTGACTGCATGATTACGGTAGGATCCAGTCCACTTTGGGCTAATTTATTAATATATCAGTCTACAGCATATACACTTAATGAATGTATTGCATAAGTTGTTGCATAAGTAAGCAAGACTCAGAAACTGCCTCAGTTCTGGGGCACTTTGTTGCTTTCTTTGAAACTAAAATCTAGAAATCCTCAAGGGATGCTAGGAGATGTAGTTGTTCTTGGCAAGAAAGCAGCTGTACTGGCAAGAAGGTAGATTGTACAGTGTGAAGGCAGAAAAGCTTATTGGTGCGGACTGGATCTGGCAATAGCAGCAGCTCAGCTTACAAGAGAGAGAATGGCAAAATGAGGCCACCCCTGACCCAGAACTGTCCAGGTGAACCTCCCTCTCTTTGGGAACACCAGGACCCTCCCATTCCACATAGGAAACTGCAGAGGAACCAGCATAAGCCCAGTCAGTAGAAGGAGCTGCAGAACTAGCAAAAGCAGTCAGTGTTGCACTGGAGACATAGTGGATAAAATGGGGCCCAGCCAGGTCCTCCCCTCAACTCTGTTGGACCTAGAATGATGCAGGAGAGACCCTACCTCTAGGGATACTAGGACCCAGGTGGTGTCTCCCCAACATGCAGCCTTGGGGAAAATCTGCAGAGAGGAGCCAGTCAAAAACTCTTGCAGGTGGAAGCAGGAGTGGCCACAGCAAGGACCTCTGGACATTGAGCACTCTACTGTTTTGACAGGACATTCTCTGCTGTGTGCCGATGGGCTGTTTGCTCCTACCCTCTCCCTCAGTTTCTTCACTTCAGCTTCACTCCAGACCTACCCTTCTTACACTCTTCTCCCCAACCTGGCTCCTCACCCCCTTTCCCTCCTTTGTCTTTCCATTTAGCTTATGCCCCTAAGCAACTCCTCTCCCTCAAAAACGTGGAACTAACCTGATGTTTGCTGGTGTCACATTGTTTGCTTTGCTTGTGTGTTGTAGCCCTTCCCCGACCTGTCTGTCTTGTCTATTTCTATAGTAAGGTCTTTGGGGCAGGGGCTGTCTATTACTTTGTGCCTGTACCATGCATAGCACAATGGGGTCCCATTCTTGGTTGGCCCTGAGGCAACATGATGAAAAATAATGAGAGAGATTATGGACTTGTACTTTTAATGAATAACCTGTCATTCTTATAAAACAATGGCAAAGCAACTGTCTATTTTAAGAACTACTTTCTGATTGTCTCAACCTGTGTGACCTGGGGTGTACATGTACCTAAAATGTGCATTGTTCTTGAAATTCAGGGTGTTTAGTATAATTGTTAATCTTGTCATAGATATTGTGTGCACGGATATCTAGTGATGAGGTGGAAAAGTGCGTAAGAAAATGGTAAAGGAGGTGGGGGTAGCAAACAAAGGTTTGTTTCAGCATGCTCACACGAGGTAGAAGGTGACAATGGGAAATCCGTGTTAGTCTGGATCTGTAAAAGCAGCGAAAAGTCTTGTGGCACCTTATAGACTAACAGACGTTTTGGAGCATGAGTTTTCGTGGGTGAAAGACTTTTTGCAGCTAATGGGAAATTAAACACTTCACATCCTTTAGAACAAACATGCTGAGACGTGGTTGGATGGTCGATTACTGGGCCAAGCATCTACTCTGTTCATTTCATGATCATTTACATGTGTTATATCCAGCTCATTTATGTGATCCTTTGCTAGAATCTTTGTTCTTGTATGAAGGGTTTTGTAAGTCTTATTCTCTCTCCATACCCGGTAGGGGTGGCTGGTTTCTTAGAAACATTCAGCAGTAGGGACACGATGCTGCTACCCTGCATATCTGCCACCATTCCAGATGAGAGCAGAAATTCTGTGCCTAAGAAAGAAGTGATAAACATGCATTGTACCATGCAGTATAATTATTTTGCCGCACAGTTTTAAAAATCTTTCTCAATAACTTGGGCTTTCAAAGACAGGATTTTAGCTGCTTACCAGCAGCCAGACCATTTGAAAGCCTTTACATGGGATGATTCATTTCCACCATAATCTAGAACTGTACAATTTTAATCCAGCTATGTTGGCCTACTGCCACAGAACTATATTTAAATTTCTTCCTCATCATCCTCAGAAACTGTAGCCTCTTACTACAGTTTGCAGTTTGTCTCCATTACATTTGTTTATCACTGGTACCTGAGTTCTTATAGGAGTGCCAAACCATGCAGTCTTGACCTATGTCATGTGTCTCCACAGGGAAAATATGTTCCTCATATTTTTGGTTATGAAGTTCATGCCACTGGGGCACAGATTGATGACTGCTATTGGATTATGCCCACCACTTACTGTGTCAGAGCTGCTACTTGTCCTGTTGCAGCTACTTGCTTTTTCAACAGCTAAACTTGCTAATAAGCTTTATGATAGCTGGCTCTTCAGCCAGTGTGAGCGAGTAACAGGAAGAAATCCATAGTGACCAACAATAATCATCTCACTTCTTAAAACCTAATTTTGTTTTAAAATATTCTATTACAGCTGGTCAGAAAATGAACTTTGCAGAAAATCTCATCAGAATACAAGAAAAAATGAAATTTGCAGTGGAAAAACAGACACCCCCCCCCAAATTGAAATGTCTTCAGTTGCCAAAAACTGAAAAACAACAACAAATGGATGAACACTGGTAAATATAAAACATTTTGTGGTTTTTGGCCAACATTTTTCAGTTTCAGAAAAGCAGACTTTCTATGAAATCTCTTTAATCAAAAACTCAATTTTCCATCAAAAGTTTCTATGGAAAATTTTTGACCAGACCTTCAGTTCTGTCCTATACTTACATATCTGGAATCAGTAATAGCTGTCTCTAAAAGCAGACTGACTTGTTTTTAAGTATGATCAACATATGGCCCAATATTGGATCTAGTTGGAAGACTTAACGTAGGAAAATATAGGAATTGATTTCTTATTGTTTCCCAAACTTTTTGTTATTGCAGGTAACAATGAAAAAGAACATAATCAGTACACTGGTTGTTCACAGGCTCAGGTAAGTTACATTTAAATCTAAATACATTCTAACATATTAGTTTGGGATAACATTAGACAATATTTTTTCTTTATATAATTTAATGGCTCTTCCTGCACAAAAAAATGCTGTTTGTTAGGACTGTAATAAAGATTTTTTTTCTAAAACTAATTATCTTAAATTCTGTCTCTCACTTTAGTGAATCATTTATTAAAAGACAATATACTCAAATTTCCAGTTCTTAGCAATATATTTTGGAATATTAACCATAGTATCAGCATTAAGTGGTAGTGATCAGTTTTGTGAGTACCAAGCAATACTTCTAATCCTGTAATTGTCTATATTCCTGTAATTTTTTTCCAATTTGCTCCTTTCTGAGTGAAAATAATCTATGAAAATTCTGCCATGTGTGTTCAGAATTCCTCATTTCACAACAAACCATCTCATATAAAAGCCTGGTCTTGCAACTAACTGTAGATAGACCGCGTGGAATTCCATGTGGGTGCCAGATGCAGTCTCTATTTGTGCGTCATTCATTGGTCCATGTGTATCTTGTAAATTATTTTTATAGGATCTTTAATAAATAGTTAAGGATCATAATGGGTAGAGCTTGAAATAAATAGCCGAGCCTAGCTAAAATGTTCATTTTCAGAATATTAATGTTAAAGATCCAAGATATAAAGGTTTCCCATGCTATAAATCTCAAAGAAATTTCTTGTAAAAGAGTGTATAATTCAGGTCAAGTGGCTCTGTAAATTTTCCCTTGAGCTGCACTCTAAGGGCTTGTCTACTTGATCAGTTACTGCACAGCAATCATGATTGTGTGAATCTACAGAACACCACCAGCTTGCCATGCAGTAATGTGCTGTGTGGACACAGCAAGCTGAAAGTCCTAGAATGTGGTTTAGTGCTCCGACATTCACTGCACTGTGGCAGTGTCTGCATGGGATGTTTCTGAGTGGCAAGCCTGTGTGTTGTATATTAACAACCTCCCATCCCTGCTTGCTGTACAGTAACTTATCATGTAAACAAGCCCTAAGATACTAAATGGTATCTGTCTGAATGCTCTTTCAGACCTTTCAGGTAACTGTTGTTGTTATTCATTGAGTACAGACAGTGTGCTTGGTGCTGTACAAGGCATGGACATATAGACAGTTCCTGCTCCTTGGAGATTTCTGTCTAAAGCCCTGATCCTGCATTGAGAACCACACACATACCCCCCTGCAGTGAAGTCCATGAGTGGTTTTCAGTGCAGAATAGGGACCTAAAAGACACACCAATAAGCACCCAGGATAATCAGTTCAAGAGCTCCAATGAAAGAGTTTCACAGGGGAAGCCATTTGCAATCCCTAGTGGCCCCCCCAACCCCCCAAAAAATTTGTATTGGTCCTACAAACCCAGGAGCCAATGCCATATATGTGAGCATCATTTACTGACACCTTATCTAATAACTAGCTATTCTGTTGACATGTGAGCCCTGCTGCAACCCATGGAAAGCTGTTAATGTAGGTTGGGTTTTTGTTGCTAATATTTTCCTGATCTCACTGCCTTCCCCACATGTGAGATAGGGAAGGTATTTACAAGAATGCTAATGTCTGTGCATTACAGAATTAGTGAGTTTTTTTGGAGGGACTTGAATGCTGGGGGGGCAAGGCATTTCCGTACTGGAGTTGGTTGGGATTCCATGCAGGAGGGCAGCCTGGAAACAGGAACTGAGATGAGCATGGGAGAAGGAAATTAACAGGATGCTGAGTCTGATATCACTGCACCCAGTAAAAGAAGGTATTCCACAGGGCAGAGTGGGGAGCAGTGCACTTAATGAAACCTTAAGCAGAACTGGTTTGCCACACAGGGAATCGTAAGCTATACCCTAGAAAAGAGTGTGGCAATAGACACAGCTCCTGGCTCCTCACTGTGGGCTGGGCCTACAAGGAACAATGAAGTCCATTGTGAATAAGGCTTGCAGGACTGAGCCCATTCTTCTATGAGACCAATTTCTGCCATGTTTAAACAATGAATTGAGCTGTAACTATATTTTCATACCAGGTATTGTAAATCTAAATTCAAATAAGTCACCCTACAGGGTTTTCACCATATGTCTGTAAAGGCCATTAAAGAATGCCATTCTCAGCTATGTGGAAGTATTTATCATGTATTATTTAGCATACTAATGGAAATAAAAAGTATTACTTCTTGTTACTCCTTACATGATTCATCTGTTAGTATTTCTTGCTGGATAGTATGGACTTGATTAACTGGAAAATAGCTAATAAATGCTGAAAATAAGGCCTGCATTTTTCTTTCCAAATTTTTTTTTTCAAGCCAGTGCATGCTACTAACAAAATAATTGAAATGCAAAAATTAGTTATGTTCTAATGTTACGGTTTTTATTTTTTTATGGAGCATGTATATTCAACATCAAATCCCAAGTAACTGGGCATAGAATAACACATTGTACCAAAGTAAAAGAAACACAATGATTAGGCCAAAACCAATCATGATATTGATCATGCAGTCTAGTGTGCTGTCTCAGAGACCAAAAATATATCCTCATGGAGGACAAAAAAATCCTCACACCAAAGAACAAGCAGTAATGAAAGACATTTAAAATGAAACAACAGAACTCCAGCATAATTACACCGGTACCTAAAACCAGCAAAGAATGCCTGTAGACATTTAAATGTTATTCTAAAGAGGAAAATGAAGATCATTAAACCTATGGGTTATTTCTGTTTGAGAACATTTTGTGTGTGTGGAGGGACTTGGGCTACATGGCAATGATTAGAAAGCAGCATTAAAATATATAATGGAACTGTTATAGCTCTGTTGGGCTTCCTCTTCTGGACACTCACCAGGCTGTTGTTTGGATTCCAAGGCTTGATCTGTGTTTTTAAGTTTGCCTTTGGTCTGGGTAGGCTCCAGCACTGTCTTTCTTTGCCCTCTGGGCATACTCTGTCTGTCTGGTAGCCCTTTTAGGAAATGGGATCCTGCAGTCCAGCTGCCCAGACCCCAAGACCAATGCTGAACCCCACAAGACTCTCTAGTAGTTTAAGGACCCTCCACCTTTGTGCATACTCTGGTTTATAGTTTAAATCTTCAGGGACTCCGATAACTGAGGCAAACAGACACATAGACATTGCAGAAGAATTTCTAAAACAATCCCTCTTTTCTTTAGATAGCAGATCTAGGCAAAACAATAAACATCTGTATGCTATCCCCTGTCTCGGTTTCCTCACCATGCTTGAGTGTTCTTTGTGGTTCGGGTCAGTGCCCTTTCAGGGTTCAAAGTTCCCTCTCCTGAGCCTCACAACTCAAGCTCATGATGTTTCCTCTCTGACCCCTGCAACCAGCTTCAGATGGTCTAGTAGTCAAATGGTGGCCTCTCACCCATTCCTTCAAACCCTTACTCCCATGCAGACCAACTGGGGTCAAACTATTTTCACCCAGATTTGAGCTAGTAAATTGTTCTTCTAGGGTTAGGCCTATTCAGTTCTTGCTGATCTTTAACAATTCCATTCAAAGGGAGATCCTCAGGTATCACTTGTGTCTACTTAGCATTAAGTGTGTCTCAGGAAAGAAATTCGTATATCTTTGCGAAGAGGTAGTTTTCAGCACAACAGTAAGTGGGTAAACTGAGTCACACCGTTTTCATAAAAACAATGCAGAAATTTCCCATGATCTCCATAGTGACCTTTGCTGTATGCTCACACAAAGTATTTTGGGTAGCACAATGATAGGAGGTGGAGGGGGGAGTCTGTGGGAGGTGGAAGCAGGGGTTGGGAGCGGGCAGCATCAAGGCTACCTACCCCTGCTCAGCAGGTAGTGTAACTGAACTGGAATACCATGGAAGCAAGCTGTGCTTGTATAGATTATTTCCATCCCAGAGCCAAGGAGGGAGCAGGGACCAGATAGTGACTCTACGGAGTCAATGGTTTTCTTCATATCTTGTCAATAAGTGGCTAACTCATAAATGTGGCCTTTCTTCTAGATAAAATGTTTACATGTGGGCAGACTTTTTTTGTGTTGGTTTTGGTTTTGTTTTTTTGTCACTGGGGTGAGGCATAAATATTGAAGAAGCCCTACGGGGCTGGGAAAAATGAAAAGGGAAGGGAAGAATCACCCAGCTTAGAAGCTTCTGAGTTCTTTGAGCCCCCTGGTACCATAGAAGGCTGCAAAGCAGAACAAGTGGCAAATATTGGGCAATACAAAAGAGTGGACTTTCTATGGGTAACTCTTCCCCTCGGGTTCTGTGTGAGGCTGCAAAATTGCCACGTCTTAGCCAGAGCTCAGAATCATTTCCGAAGATGCACATGTCCAAGCTGTTTTTAACTTGCTTGTCTCTAGAAAAAAGATGAATATTTCTGTCTAAAATGTTTTAATAAAAGCATGGGTGCTTTTTAATAAAAGCATAGGTGAGAAAAAAAAATCCCCACACGGTAATCTCAAGAAACTGTGTTAAATGCCAGGGAGGTAACTGGAAAACAAAATAACCAGCCTCTGACCATGCAAAATAGAAATGTTTACCTATAATTTAAGGGAAAGCTTGTAGCAAAGGCAATTCTAAAGTCACCTTTGTGGCACTGGTAGATTCATAATGAACATGAACTTCACCCTAACCTGTGTTTTTCTGAGATAGGTGTCAACTGGATAGCATTAGATAGAAAGTATATTTGTGTGTGTGAGGTTGAATTTCCTGAAATTGTAGGTCTGGAAATACATTGCAATCACGGGTATAGTGAAAGTAATTTACAGAAACCCTTCATTAATGTTTATATAGTCTGTGGCAGAGTGATCTTAGCTCAGGTTATTTTAGGCAGTTACTCTGTGAATTGAAGTACACATAAAAACTTTATTTGGAACTAGAATGTTCTGAAATTACTACTTATTCTTTAAATTAAATTAAATAGTATATTTGGGCTTTTTTTGACACTTCTAACTTTAACTATGAACACCTGTCCCTTTCTTCCGTACTAGTTGGCCACGTCACTTTTCACTCTAGGGCTCTCACTCTGCTAGCAGCATTGTAACAGTTTTTTCCCTAAACTGGCTAAAGTTTGCTTGAATTGTATTTTGGGTGCATTAAGGATTCTTCTGTCGAACCTGTCAAAGCCCTAATGGGAAGCCTACACCTCATCTACGTAATACAATTCCAGGACTGTAACCTGTTTGTGTGTCACTCTGAAGCCCAGAATATCTGAAGTGGTGAAAAGAGCTACAAGCATGGTTGAGAGCTCTTGTTTAGAATAAGCAGCAAAGAGTCTTGTGGCACCTTATAGACTAACAGACATTTTGAAGCATGAGCTTTCGTGGGTGAATACCCACTTCGTTGGATGCATCACCTGCTTGAATAATCAGTGGGATTTGCACCCTACCATCCAATTTTTAAGTTCTCAGCCATTTTGATTTTATGAATTACACTTGTCCAGTGTACAGCTACAATAAGGCATATCAAGAGTCTTAGACCATCATGATATTAAAGATAACATAACCAGTCACCACCTGTACTTTGTAGCTAATTTACATGAAAGGACTTCATTGATCATATGAGGGAGACTGCACAGATGGTGTCTTACTTGGCCCAACTGCTATACCAATGTAACAGCATGGGCTTTCAGCTACTAGTAACAGGTAACACAATAAGTATAAAAAAAAATCACTTTACAGTCAGCAGCATACAGAAACTAACCCTGAGAATGTCAGCACTGTACATGCAAACAAAACTATAGACATGGGACCATAGAATCTATAATGGTATCCTTACCTCCTATGGCAGTGAATTTCATGAGGCCTGTGGAGGAATTTTTTCTTAGTGAACTGAGTTGACTTTTATGGTGTCAATATTTTGCTGGTCAGAGGAATCCTCTTGTTGTTTGTGGTGTGTGGGGGGGAGTGAATATTAGTGGTAATGAATGTAAGGCACTAATAGAATTAGTTGGTCAGCAAGTGGGAAAATATTGTTAGGAAGAGAAGAACTGGCTCTGTCAAATTTGGAGCCCACTCAAAAATAGGTTCGAAGTGTAGAATAGAGGTGAATATTTGAAGTTTGAATTGTATTTTTCCATGGACAAATGCAAGTTCTGGACTGCTGAATGATTTTGTACTTAATTTTGCTAGTAGCCCTGGGAGAAGGGCAAGAACTTTTATCAAAAAAGAATTTTTGTTTTCATTGCAACAATTCTATTAACTAAAGGTATGATTTCAAAAACAGGAACCATATTTATGCACACAAACATTTGGCCTGATTTTTCAGCCGTTGCTAGGTACTCAGCTGCTCCCACTAAAATCATGTTCTTAATGTTTTTGAAGATCTGACACTTCTTTAGTGCCTGAATATGATTTAGGAGCCTAACTCTAGGCTCATTTTTTTTAAATATACATTTATTTCAGTGAAATATTTGGAAAACAATGCAATGTTTTAACTGAGTCTACATCTACACAACTCACGCAGACATCCTGATGCTGGCTGTCATCTGATCTAGCATACTAAAAAGAATGGTGTAGCATGGGCAGTGTCGGCATAGGTTAACCGCCCCGAGTATAAACCCATCTGAACCCCATGGATACACACTTGGGGCAAGGAGCCTGAGCCACTGCTGCCACTGCTCATGCTACTGCAGCTACACTACTGTTTTTAGCATGCTAGCTCACATGAGAGCAAGAGTAAGTATGTCTGAGCAAGGTGGGAATCACACCCCTAGTTTGAAGTGCAGATATACCCTAAAGGGGTGAATATATTTAATAAAAAAAACATTCCAGCTAGTTCTCCTGAATCTGCATATTCAAGTTTCTCAGAACAGCTCTGCCAACAAATCTAAGGGGGGGGGGTGTGTGCACTCTCAGCTGGGAGGATAATTTCCAGCTTGAAGAGACACATCTCTTCTCATTGAGCTAACACGCTAAAAATAGAGTCTGGCCACAGCAGTGTGAATGGTGGGATGGGCATCTTGGCTAGGTACGTACTTGGGGCGGCTAGACCGCCATTCATTGCTCACACTCTTTTAGCATGCTAGCTTGATGAGCACTAGTGCAACTGTCTCCTTGAGCTGGAAATTACATCTCTAGCTCGATGTGTAGACAATATCCGTTGTCCTCCGCCGCAAAACTGCTCCTATTCCAGTTCGTTCTCTCTCGCTCTGAAAAGGACTTCCAGTCATGCTCTATATTGTGAGATGATCAAATAAGGACAAGTATCAGGCCACTAATCTCCTCCTTTTTACATGATTTAATAAGGATTTGAACCCTGATTTCCAGAGGTGAAAGACCATTCCACTGAACTACTGCAAACCAAATCTTACAGGATTTACATTCCTTCCACTACGTAGAGGATTAAGGAGATCAGAATAATATCATTTGCATTATTAATAAGACTGAATTTGTTTGGAGTGAAATTTGAATTCCCCTTTACTGCTACTTCTGCAACAGGAGAGTTTTCCCATCACTTTATAGAGTATGGACTTTATCTCTGTCTTTTCTTATTGCTCTACTAATATTTTTGTCAATCCATAGAATGTTTTTCATGATGAGCCAATTGTGCTATAAGTTTTACCGTTAATTCTCAGCTACGATATAAAGCGTCTCACCCAGCTGGCAGTACTTGATTATGATGCTATTACACATGTAATGTTTGAATTTCAAATCAAATGAAAATCTCACTCTTTTTCTGTATTAGTTTATCCAACATGGCCATTTCAGTTTGGAGCCTGACAGGCAGTTTCATTTGCATATGGACTAAGGTTATCTCACTACCCAGAGCAGAATCTTCATTTGTGGCTTCTGTCTGTCTGATAATCTAGGTTTGACTTGCACTGTGCTCTTCAGCAATTGATTATAAGGAGTACTGTGAGTTCTGTGTTGATCTGGTTAGAAGCTGCCTTTGGAACTGCATTTGCACAAGAGACAGGGAATATTTTTTTTTCAATTTCATATTGATTACTGGCATACTGATCTACAGGTTAAACCCTTGTACTACTGCCATTTGACTTGCAGTTGAAAAACCTGCTATACTATACAACCTTTTTGTTCATAATTTACTAAGACTTTGTTTTCAGTGTTTAGGAGACCGTGTTGCAACTTATTAAAAAATATATCGAAATATATCACATTGGCAAATTGTGTAAAACAAACAAACAAAACCCATGAATAAAGACAAACTTCAGCTAAATAGGTATTTGATCTTATATATGCCACTGAATCAAAACCCCACAGTTTTTGGAAGCCTACCTTGCAGTTTGCAGTTTTTGTTCATGTGTCTTTCACAGTTGGTAGATTTAAGAGCACTCTTCTGTCAAGTGTCAACAATTCTTTCTTGCCATAGATAGCGTAACTTCATCATTGTGTTCCCCTTCAGAGTTGCTCATCTCTTTTTGATATCTTCAACACTTCACCTTAATCCTGATTAGGTTGTTCCTGAAGCAGTGAATGCAATCCACATTTGATTTTTATCTGCCTTGTTCACTCCCTTATCTCTCAAAACAAATAAAATAATCTTCCCGCTGGATTATCACTTCAACTAATCTATCAAGTTCAGTATCTGTGAACGTATGTGTTCACAGCCACCCTGGATAATCATTGATGTCATCTTTGGAAAAGGATGAAAATTATATCCCCTATAAATACATTTTAAAAATTAGCAGTGCTCTAACACAGCTTACCTGAATTTCTACCAACCTATTTTCTCATAGAATCATAGAATATCAGGGTTGGAAGGGACCTCAGGAGGTCATCTAGTCCAACTCCCTGCTCAAAGCAGGACCAATCCCCAATTAAATCATCCCAGCCAGGGCTTTGTCAAGCCTGACCTTAAAAACCTCTAAGGAAGGAGATTCCACCACCTCCCTAGGTAACCCATTCCAGTGTTTCACCACCCTCCTAGTGAAAAAGTATTTCCTAATATCCAACCTAAACCTCCCCCACTGCAACTGCAAGGAGACCATTACTCCTTGTTCTGTCATCTGCTACCACTGAGAACAGTCTAGATCCATCCTCTTTGGAACCCCCTTTCAGGTAGTTGAAAGCAGCTATCAAATCCCCCTCTCATTCTTCTCTTCTGCAGACTAAACAATCCCAGTTCCCTTAACTTCTCCTCATAAGTCATGTGCTCCAGCCCCCTAATCATTTTTGTTGCCCTCCGCTGGACTCTTTCCAGTTTTTCCACATCTTCCTTGTAGTGTGGGGACCAAAACTGGACACAGTACTTCAGATGAAGCCTCACCAATGTTGAATAGAGGAGAATGATCATGTCCCTCGATCTGCTGGCAATGCCCCTACTTATACAGCCCAAAATGCCGTTATCCTTCTTGGCAACAAGGGCACACTGTTGACTCATATCCAGCTTCTCATCCACTGTAACCCCTAAATCCTTTTCTGCAGAACTGCTGCCTAGCCATTCGATCCCTAGTCTGTAGCCGTGCATGGGATTATTCCATCCTAAGTGCAGGACTCTGCACTTGTCCTTTTTGAACCTCATCAGATTTCTTTTGGCCCAATCCTCTAATTTGTGCACCTTTTGAAAGGCTCTCTGTTCCTTAAAACAGATAAACTAATATAGCTGCAACAAACCACTGCAATAAACAGAGCAGAATAATTAAAAATTAACACTGTTATTGCACCTTCAAAACACTTTAGAAACAAATGAAGACCAGGAATTTCAAAGGGGACAAAGGGAGTTAGGCACTGAAATTCAAGGGGCACTGGACACTTAGCTCCATCGGATCCTTCTGAAAAGTAAGTTTGACTCATCTCACACCTTGAGAGTAGGTATTGCTGCCATTTAACAGATAGCAAAATGGAAGTAGAGAGAGGACAGTGATTTGCCCAATCTTCCAAGCTGAATATGGCTTAGATAGATTTATTGGAACTGTGCTGTGTGGTGTGATAGCTTTACTTCTATAGCCCAATATTGCCTTCATTAGTCCTCTTGCTCCCTTATTGCATTGCAGTGTCATGCTGATTGAATTAATAATCTAGCAATGTTGTAGCTAATTTGTTCATTACTACAGCAGGTCTGCTATAAAACTTCCTCTCTTTCATAGAATATTTATTTCTAATTATTTTTTCCAAAATTCTACTGGCCTGTTGATTATAAGAACAGCCATAATGGGTCAGACCAAAGGTCCATCTAGCCCAGTATCCTGTCTACTGACAGTGGCCAATGCCAGGTGCCCCAGAGGGAATGAACAGAACAGGTAATCATCAAGTGATCCATCCCCAATCATAGAATATCAGGGTTGGAAGGGACCTCAGGAGATCATCTAGTCCAACCCCCTGCTCAAAGCAGGACCAATCCCCAACTAAATCCCCAAATAGCCTCCTCAAGGATTGAACTCACAACCCTGGGTTTAGTAGGCCAATGCTCAAACCACTGAGCTATCCCTCCTCTCTAAAAACATAATTTTGAAGCTGAAACATGAGGATTCTTATCCCAGTTCCATGCATGTCATTTAATATATTCACTGTCTGTCTGAAGGACAATGATTTGTTAGAATGCCCCTATTAGACACCTTCCCCTCTTCCAGTTCTATCCATGAACACTTATCATTCTTCTGTGAGGGTGAAAAGTGTTCTCTGTATAACTTGTGTATCCATCTCTTTAGCACCTTTCCAGATGAAAGGTGCTAATGTAAACTTACTGTATGATGTTCTCCGTATTAATGTATAGGAATGCACAGCAGCTAGCATGGCGGGGAAAGGAAATGAGAAAGCTACTGTGCCACACAACCCAATTTTTACTGGGTGATAGTCATATCATCACAGGACAGCACTTACAGAGACAGACTACAAACATTTTAATTAAAGGTCCTGCTGAATCTCTCAGTTAATACATATGAATGAGTAGAGCCCTTTAAGAATTTCTATTGCTCTTTGTAATTTGATTTGCCATCATTGAGCCTGGGAAAGCCTCTCTCCTTGGGCCAGTCAGAAGGGTTATGGGCATGCTAAGCCACGCATCATGGATGTAGTCATTAGTGTTAAAAGCCATACCAATACAGAGATTATTTTAGGTACAGTGTCTATGATTGAAAAGAGTAGAGCCATTCATGCATGTCCCTCAGGTCGTGCAGAGTCAATAGGTGCCTGCTGGGAATCTCCATTACAGTGCACTGACTTGCCTAGCAAGACACCTGCAGACCTACAGGAATAGCTCTACATTTTTCAAACAATGGCCATAGAGTACTGTATACCATTATATGGTTGTTAAAGGGAAGACAGAGCTGAAAGATCTGTTCAAGTAGCAAAGAGAGAGGGGTAGAGAGAGGAATACCAAAACCAACACTTCACATCTGTGACAAGAAAATAGTGAGGGGTTTTTGTTTGGTTGGTGGTTTTTTTTCCCCCTTGAATCATAACTGGACTCCATAGATGCTGAGCTGCAAAAATTTGTGAACCACTATTCTTTACTGTATAGATTCCTTAGCTGATATATACAGTACTATAATAATTGCACAGTGATTAGTTATTTTTACGGATATGGTTAGGTTGACCAGATGTCCCAATTTTATAGGGACAGTCCTGATTGTTCAGTCTTTTATTTTTATATATATAAGCTCCCCCACCCCCATCCTGATTTTTCACATTTGCTGTCTGGTCATCCTAGATATGGTACTTTTTTAGATGAAACCCATATAACCCTTCTGCCAGTCAGAGTTGGCAGCAACAAGGGCCAGGTTGAGTATCTGGGGGTTCCTTTTCAACAATACAGCACAAAACTGGCTTGAACCCCCACACAATGACCTGGGACAATTACACAACACCCCAGGGTGCCTCTAAGAGGCAATACTTCCCCTCTAGCAAGCTCAGAGTCTGAGTATAGCAAAGATGCTTTTAATAAAAGGAGGGAACTCAACCAACATTAAAGAGAGAAAATGCCACAAGCAGGATTCATAATCATAAAACTGTGAGCAGGACACCCACCCAGAGTGTGTGGGGCCTTCTAGGAGTTTTGAGCAAACCATGATGGGGTAACTTCTATTTGTCTTGCAAAGGGGTATGTTCTGATTTCTGCCCTAAGGAATGGTCTGATCAGGATAGTTCTTATATTTCTAATCTCCATATTTAAGCCAAGGATCCAGCTTAAGGAATGTCTGACCGTGTGCGGGTCCACCGACTACCTGTGAGAAGCATAAGATGGACAAATCAGATAGGAAGTTTGTGCTGAAGTGTCTGGTGTTTCCTCTGCATGGATAGTGAGGCCTCCTAAGGGGAGAAACCAGGAGAACTTCATCTATGTATCAAATAATGTTAATCAGTTCTTCTGGGAAACCTTTTGTGTCTGGAGGTCTATAGCTCAGCATGTTTGATTTATCTCTAGTCTTTGAGGTAAAGTGAATGCGCTCCAAGGATTAATTTAGTGAGCTTTTCTTACATTTGAGCTTGTTATTGTTTTCTCTTAACTTACAGTGTATAGCGGTGTTGCCCAAATGGTGGGTCCTGACCCACAGAAGGTTCTAAATAGGTTGCTACATCCAAGGCCAAATTCATCCATCACTAGCCCCTGGCCTAGGCAAATATACACTTCTCCAAGCCTGGTGCAGAGAGGAGGCCCCAAGCGGGAGGAAGTTTGAGAGCAGCCTGACCCGCACTCACCCCACAGAGGTAGCTGTAAGTCTGGGCGTGGCTCCAGGCATTGCAACTTGGCATACGGGATTGCAGTGTCACTCAGGTTAGATCCAGTTGCCACTCCACACCATGACAGAGGGGTGGCCAGGCCAAATCTGAATGGCACCGCAACTCCGTGCTCCAGATTGCAGTGCTCATAGTGTGGAGCTGGACTCAGCCCTGTGGAACAAGAGCTACTACACTAGAGTGAGTGCAGGGTGGGATTTCTCTCCCAAGCCCCACATCTACCACCAGGGCCTCTCCCCTCAACACTGGTGAGACTCAAAAATAGACAAAATACAGTTGGTGGGTCAACTTACTAAAATGTTTGGGAGCAACCGATGTACGGAGTAATTGGGTGAGAATTAACTGTGCTAACATTGGATCTGCAGTGTCCATCAGACCAGGATGAGTGACTCTTCTTTGATGAAATCATGGATGGTGATAGGTTTGTTGACTCTGCTCATGCATTGGACAGCATGTAACTAATGTCCTGATTCTTGTCTGTTTTAGCTACTGGATGGATGTGTTTCATTTTTACTTGTCTTCTGAGATTGCCTTTCTGTTTAAAAAAAAAAAATCCTTATTTCCTTCCATTCATTCTCCCTTCTCAGTAGTCACTATAACTCTATCCTGCCTATCATCCATTCAATTCACTTCTTTCTTCCTCACACATCCACAATATGGCCACAGCTAGTATACTCTTTATCACGTGCTCACTTCTATTATCAGCTCCCTTATCTGGCTGCTTCTTGCATTCTGCATCCACTCTTTCTCATCCACTCTTAAACAACTCAGCCCTGCTATATTGCTGCTCAGGTTTCTTCCTGATCACCCAAAACTTTCCCCTGAACCACTCATTTTTGTATCCTTCTCACATTTATGCCTTTGTGTGTTACTCCTTGCCGTATTAGTGCTCAAAGTTACTACCTCTCTCTTTATTTAAACTCCTCCTGAAAACTTATTTCCTCCACCATGGCTTAAAACTAATTTCTTCCTTGAAGCCCTCCGGTGAGCTCAGTGAGAAATGCTTATAATGAAAACAGGGTTGCAACCTTCCATAGAGAGAGAGGCCTGCTGTTTCTCATTAATAATCATGAAATCATAGAATATTAGGGTTGGAAGAGACCTCAGGAGGTCATCTAGTCCAATCCCCTGCTCAAAGCAGGACCAACCCCAACTAAATCCTAATGATAACTGCTCTTTTTCAGAGAGGTTGGTTTTCTTCATCTCAAATAACTAAATATCAGGGGGGAAATAGGAAGGGCCAAGGATTCACTTGCAATACGAGAGTTGTAAACCATAAGTGCCCTGGTGTCAGTTGTCATTTGCTATTTCTCAGTAAGCTGCTGGTAATTACAGCACATTAGCTCTCATTTCACTCTCTTTCATATGGCTGTGCAGTTCTGAACAGGAGTGCACTAAATTAATTAACAAATATGTGGAAAAGAGGCAGCTTTTTAATTGGCTAACATGTTTGGTCATAATTCTGAATGTTATTAGAAGCCTCAGCTAAAACATAAGTTAGTTGAAATGGGGTCATTTTCAGTTGTGTAGGTCAAATGAATTTTGCCTGCCTGTTTCAATGTATTGAACTTGCATGTGAATTTACCCTGGCTGCTATTTTAAAAGTCTCATGGCAAAATAACCTGTATTGAAAGACACCACGTTCTCTCCTTTTGCTTTAAACTAGCTATTAAAAATTCTACATTACTTTAAGCAATTCAAATATAGGATCCAATTCTGTAGACCTCATTCACATGAATAGTAATTGAAAGTAACTGGGTAGTGTATAGTAATGCTACAGTAATGATTCTAACCTGGGATGAGACCTTGTGATGAGATGAATGTGTTTTCTGCTAGGCTACTGATTGAAACTTGAGTGGAAGTGAGGAAGTACTACTCAACATGAGTAAGGGTTGCAGATTTAGGCCTATAATGAGTGATTTTACTATTAGGTAAATAAAATGCTCTAAATCCATAATGCTTTTGAATTAAAATACCCCCTAACTGAGGAGCACATCATTATCTTTCAAAGTGTGGTATTATTTCCACCCTGCCTCTGAACATTAATTTATTGTAAAGTAGAGCTAATTCGATTTTTTTCTATAGAAAAAATTCAACTTTATATTGGACAACTTAAAACCAAAAAGGTGAAAACTGACAATTATGAGAAAATGGCCAAAAAATATGGACATTTGAAAAAATAGTTCTTTTGGCTCAATTTTTGCTTCCTTTTTGTGTTTCACTTTTTTGTTGAAAAACCAAAATTTTTCAAAGAAAGAACACACTTCCCATTAAAATTTGTTTAGTCAAAAAGACCAATTTTCTGTGGAAAAAAGTTTTTTGAAGGAAAATTTTTGACCAGCCCTTTTGCAAAGCTATAGAAATTGAGTACCACACGATTTGGCCCATAAGAATTCAGGTCTGAAATGAAATATCTTCCATATAGCTCAAATTTTAGATGATAGAAAATGTATAACTAATTGGAAAGACACATCAGAATAATATATGTGGAACATTATCATAATCATTTAAATACACAATTACAAAACATGGTAAACATGCTATAATCTATTATATTTGAATAAAGAAAATGTATCCAACATGACAGAAATGACTGAGGAAGTTTGACACACTTATGGCCTAATTCTCCAGTTCTAATGCCTGCAGCATGACTCACACATGCAAAAATGACAGCAGTAACCTTCCTTGAAAATGTTTGTCGTTGTCAACAATGTCCTCCTTCTTTACCCTTTCTTTGGCGAGGTAATAAATAATGGTGATTATTTTATTAATATCATTATTTAAAGAAAATCAATAGAAATTCCATGTCAAGAAAAAGGAAAACAAAATTCAATGCAATAACATTCTTATTCTGGACTACAATAAATGGAAAACAAATTGCTTACAAAATTTAAAAAGCAGAACAGTCATGCAAATCCTACAAAACTCCTTTATTTGCAGTTCTTCAGTATGTGTAACAAAGGATGGCTCATTACATCTTTCCATTTTTATTCAGGTACTTGGCGATATGACACAGTTGTTAAAGGTTATTTGTTGTTGCTGTTGCTATGGTTTAAACTTTAATTTTAATTGGAACTTCTGTTCTGGAAGCACTAGTATGGCTGTCTTTGTGACATTTCCTGGGCAGGAGCATGCATCCAGAACCCCCAAGCATCAGCTTAGTTTCCTCTGACCAATAGAAACCATCTGCACTTTTTATTTCTTTCACTCTCTACTAGTCAGAGCTTTATATTGACTTCTGGCTAGAAAATTGAACTTCTTTCCCAAGTCTGGCTGTCTCATTAGAATCATGATACACTCATTCTGTCTTCTCAGACTGGTGGCACACTGTAGGGACTAACAAGAAAGGAAAGTAATTGTGATTTTTTTTTTCCCCCTCACAAATTCTAGGCTAGTGTCACATCAAACTCCCAATTATTTCTTGGGGTCAGGGAGCCTCTGGAAATATCTCAGTATAAAGCCAGATTTCCAGGCATGGACATAGGTATGCAACCATAAACATGTGCTTATGTGACAGCCAGCAAAATATCTGTCTGCAATAGGGGGGTTAAATGTGCTCTGCCCAGGCCATGTAGCCATATGCTAGGGGAAGGAACCAATACCACAAGAGTCTCAGCAGGGGTCAGTAAGGATGCAATTGACTCAGGGCAAAGGAGAAAGTGGCCAAACTTCTACATGACTCACATACTGCTGTTTTACAGATCATTGCCTTAAAATACTGCATGCAGTTGGTTATAAGAAAGCTGGCTTGTTAGTTCTAAGATTTCTGTATTTGATTAGTTAAAAGCTAGTGGTCTGATTCTCTTTTGCCCTGTACTTTGTGTGGTCATATACAAGAGTGCAAAGTGAAGACAAACTATTTGTAAAATGCTACCAGATCAAAATATTAGTATTTTACATCCCCTTTGTATAGTCATTAACAAGATTCAACCTGCAGGACCATGAATAATCAGGCAAATGAACTGTAGGAAGATCTGGGTAGTAAACCTATTATTGTTATATTTATTTACACACTCAGATACCACAGAATTGGGGACTGCCTCCCAAGTATTTCTTTACAACATCCCTGTGAGGTAGGAGATTGTTTTCCACTCTCTACAGATGGGGAATTGAGGCACCACGAGGTTAAGGGACTTGCCCAAAGTCACACAGGAAGTCCAGAACAGAACTGAGAACTGAACTCGGGTCTGGAGTCCTAGTATCTCTGCCACAAGATATCCAATAAATTGAATTCTCCTGGGAGCCACAAAAGTTAATGTGGGGGATAAAAAATTGCAGTGTGTGAAACACTAAATACTTTTAGAGTAAGTGAACTTTATACATAATGGGCCGAATCCTCAGCTAGTGACAGCAGTGGTTTTATCTGAACTGTGCTTAAGGCACTTATCTCTTGACATCTAAGAGAATTATACTTTATAACTAATAGTGTTTTCTTTCTCTATTACCCTAATTAAAAAGTGTGAATTTATGTTTGTTTTTAATTGTGATTTTTTTGGTATAACAATTTATTTACAGTATCAGAGGGGTAGCCGTGTTAGTCTGGATCTGTAAAAAGCAACGAAATGTCCTGTGGCACCTTGAAGACTAACAGATGTATTGGAGCATGATGCATGCGAAGTGGGTATTCACCCACGAAAGCTCATTCTCCAATACATCTGTTGGTCTTTAAGGTGCCACAGGACTCTTCGTTGCTTTTTACAATTTATTTACAGACATTCCGAGGTACAACCTTTATCAAAATGGTATGTGGAATGAGGTGTATACACCCCACACAGGATTAGAGAGGATTAAAGGGAGCCAGAGGACTATATTAACCTCACCTAGTATATCTAGGGAAGTGTAACATGGTCTCTCACCCTCTCGGGACTGAAAGGTTGGGGCTAGCCTAGGGTGACCAGATGTCCCGATTTTATAAGGACAGTTCTGATTTTTGGGCTTTTTCTTATATAGGCACCAATTACCTGTCCCAATTTTTCACACTTGCTGTTTGGTCATCCTAGGCTAGCCAACCCTGATAATGGAATAAGCCATACCTGGGAGAGATCAGCATGATTGTTCTATAAAGAACACAGGAGACTATAATGAAGAGGGTGGAGGGTGAAACTCCGAGATTGGGAGGAGTGAGCAGTCTTCAATTGAGAGTTAGGATTGAGACTCCAGCCAGGTGCAGGGCCGCCCAGAGGATTCAGGGGGCCTAGGGTCTTCGGCGGCAGGGGGCCCCCACTTCGGTTGTAATTCGCCGGCGGGGGGGTCCTTCCGCTCCGGGACCTGCCGCCGAAGCCCCCTGCTGCTGAATTACTGCCGAAGTGGGATCCGCTGCCGAAGTGCCGGGTCTTCGGTGGTAATTCGGCGGCGAGGGGGTCCTTCCGCCCCGGAGCAGAAGGACCCCCCGCCGCCGAATTGCCGATGGTGACCCGGAGCGGAAGAAGCTCCGGGGGCCCGGCCCCCACGAGAGTTTTCCAGGGCCCCCAGAGCGAGTGAAGGATCCCGCTCCAGGGGCCCCGAAAAACTCTCATGGGGGCCCCTGTGGGGCCCAGGGCCTGGGGCAAATTGCCCCACTTGCCTCCCCCCCGGCATCCCTTGCCAGATGAGGCTTGAGAGTAGCCTGCCAAAGCAGGAAGGCCTGGGAAGAGGAAGATAAACCTTTGTTTTGTGTGGACTTCTGGATGGAATTGAAAACTTTATTCTGCAAGTTTGTTAACTCAATAAAGCAAAACCTGAGAAGGGATGGGAATGGACAAAAGGGGTTGAGTTTCTTAAACAGTCCAAGAAGAGGAAACTGAGGTAGACTCCCTGTTGTGTAACCTGAGGCTACGAGTGGGTGCATGGGAGGCAGAGGCACTAGCCCTGCTACTAACTGGTGTAGTTGCAAGGATCCTGTGGCCCTCCTCCCATTAAGGAGGGAATGTGAAGACATGGGGCAGGGCAGATCCAGAGAACAGAGGAAGCAGTTTTTTTGCTAGCTGAACACCAGCAATGGAGGCCGGCTGTTCTTCTACAGGAGCGGTGGCAGCAGTATAAGACACAGTGAGACAAACAGCAGGCAATCCAGGTGGTGAAGCTCCAGGCACAGCAGGGAGACCACTGTTCCCAGCAGGTGAGGAGAATCCTGCTGATTTGTTAAGTTTTAGAAGTGAGAAGCCAGGACATAAGAGTGGAGTGCCCCAGTTAGCAGTGGGAGTGCTTGGAGTGAGCTCAGGGAAGACACACTCCTAGAGTGGTGTGGAGGTAGAATGGTCTGTCCAAATGTGTTAAGTATATTGGGGGGATCTACAGCTCTGAGAAATGTAAAAAATGCAAAGGCAAAAGGAGAGGCAATGAAGTAAGAAGAATGTCCCCTAAGAGGCAGGGGAGGGGTGTGTACAACTGGGACAAGGAAGGAAGAACCCTCTACAAATTGTTTTGTTTGTAGAATGAAAGGCTGCATATTAAAGCTTTGTCCAGAAAAGATCTAGAACCTTGGGGACGGTAAAAAGGAGAGCCTGTGAGACAGGGAATGCTAGGCCATCTCAAAGAGACAGTCCCTAGACCTATAAATTACTGCAGAATACATTGCATGGGTTGTTTGTTTGAACATAAGCCACCTGAGGTGTTTGAATTAGGAAGGGAGGAAAGACTGCAGCTTTCCCCATTTACAAGTGAGAGCTTCTGCAGGGAAGACCCTGGCACAAGGGAATTTGGAGGCTCCTGTGGGAAATACTGACTGGGAGAGAAGAGTTGGACCTAGAAACCACAGCCAGAAGCAGCTGTGGGAGCCTCAGCTGTCCTTACTGCCATGAAGCAGGGTAATGCAGGAAGCCCAGAGGGGAAATAGAGCTGTTGACGGCTAGGGGAAAAGATATTAAGTCTGAGAGCAGACCAGTCTTGGAAAGGCATGACCAGAGTGTGGAACCATGTAGGATGTGGCAGGACAGACTTGGTGGGTAGGAGAAAGGTGTGGAAAGGACGTTGATGGTATGCTCTCCTTTAAAGAGAAGACCCACAGGGAAATCGCTTGCTGCTTATCCTCCTTCAGAGCAGCCCTGCAAGAAAGGAATGAACTAGCCCTGCAGGGAAGTGGGGCTTGGAATGGCAAATTGAAGTGCTGGTGGATGAGGGGATTGGACTACAGCTCCAAGTGGGGGAGATAAAAGGTGCCATGTAGGAAAGAATCCTCTCAGTCCTGGGGTTTAGTCAGCTGTAAGGATTGCCAATGGAAAAATAAACTGGCAAGGAATGATAAGGACATAAGGCATTCTCTCAAAGAGAACTTGACCTGGGGTGGGCAGCAAAGGGTGTTTTTTTTTCTTTTTTTCTTTTCTTTTTTTTTTTTTTTTTTAAAGTCTGGGACATATGTAAGCTTGCCAATCCTGATTACAGAACAAGTCACATCTGGGAGAGCTCAGAGCGATTGCCTTATAAAGAACAGTGCAAGGCTGCAATGAAGGGGTAAATGCTCAGGGATCAGAAACAGTGTCCTGAGCATTAAGACTGAGACTCCAGCCAGGTAGAGTTTGGGAGTGACCTGCCAAAGCAGGAAAGGCCAAACACAGGAAAGTGAGAGAAGCCTTTGTTTTGTGCAGACTTTTGGATGGACTTAAATTTATTTGAATGTTTAATGAAGCAGAACTTGGGAAAGGACAAAAGTTTTGGGGTTTCTTGTACAGTCTGAGGGGAAACTGAGACAGGCGACTCACCATGAGGGGGTGCGTGGAAGGCAGCTGGCTCAGTTATGGGCAGGTATGCTTAGGTAAATGGAAGAATACAGTGGCGTGCAAGATAGTCAAAGGAAGAGGATGGGCAGAAGTCCTCTCCTGGGAGCAGAGACTAATAAGCTAAGGATAGGGGAAAAAATGTAGCTTTTAGTGGGCCCTGTAAAGGGCAAGACTCATAGGCCCTGTGAGCAAATGTTCTGAGGTAAGGACAGGGAGGTGGAGTGAAGAGGAGGAGAGGCTGAAACCTCAAACTTACCTGGATTGAGAGAGGTCCAGAGATATTTATGGTTTGGACGCTACGCTTGTTGGAGAGGTGGACTGAAAGGAAGTCCCAGAAGGGGCATAAGACCTTTTGGTTTGCTGGGTTTGCTTTAATGCCCTGGAAAGAGTGGAGCTTTAAAGGAATCAGGCCAGATCCAAAATGCAGGAAATCATCTGAAAAGGCCACAGGGGAGCACTCCACAATGGTGAGGCTGCTCAGTTCAGTATTCACTTTCTTCTAAACAGTCAGCTGTGTGCTCAGTCTGATCATTGCCAAGGTCCTGTTGCTACAGTTCTTCCTACAGCACCTGCAAGTATACACCTGGGTATACTACAGCTACATTGTCCCTATGGAGTGCAGCTTCATGAATGAGGCAGTCTCTAGACAAGTTAGATCCCTATCTGTTCAGGACTCTGTAGAGTAGGATCAGGGTTTCAAAATCTTTTGAGAAGGAAATGAATAGCTAGCAGAACTTGTGAAACAGGAATGGGATGTGTTCACGTCAGCCTTGCTGCTGAAGAGATGCTGCAGTATCCAGCACCAACTTCAGTGCTTTGGTGGCAGTTATATTCAGCATCTGTATAAAAGGTAGCATCAGCCAAATCTGAAGGAGACACAAGCATGGATCTCTGATTAGGTCTTTGCCTTAGAAAAGGGTGTCACTTCTGGGTCAGACAAAAGTGGGGAAAAGGCATTCTTAAAGTGATTCTCATTCTAATGCAATAATCTACTGTGGCAAGTGAGAGCTGGAAGCAGCCAGACCTATGTATGACTCTCTTTTCATTGTGCTACGTCTTTTCATTGTGCTTTCACATTGCCTTGGTGTTTTGAAGCCATAACACACACACCCCACTGTGTGTACAAAAATCTGTATTTGCATGCCCAGTTGACTAACTGAATATGCAAATGGATAATAAGGTTCACAATTATCCTTTTTGTGACTCAGTGCAGGATTTGCAGATATAGTCTCTACAGCATATGGCTGGAAACTTGCCGTATGGACTCATGTAGCTTCTATATTAAAGTGGCTGCTACAACTAAAAGTTTACTAGCATTCCATTTTAAAACTCTATTTGTGGGTTTATAAAGTGATAGGAAGAAATAATGCTGTACACAGAAAATTGTCATAGAAAATTGCTGTCCAGGATATTGTGTGTGTGTGTGTGTGTACGTGTGTATGTGCGTAAATAAAATTGGATTACCCTTATTTTGGCTACTTCCTTTAAAAGGGTGATGAGAAATGGCAGCTGTTTTGTGGTTGTGAACTAAACCTACATTATTATTTTTTTTATTTTACTATATGGGCTAGCTCTAGAAAGTAATTTATTTTAACTTCAGTGGTTGAGAGAGTGGGAATTCAAAAGGCTGCAGTTTACTAGAAAACCTTATTAGGTGGTTAAACATTTTACCCAACATGCTTTTTATATTTGGCAGAGTACTTGGAGCACACCGCATTTTAAGTGATTTTTTTTGTTTCTTTGTTCTAAAGGAGGCAAGAAATTAACTATACAGAATATCTTTCTGCAGAAGCCTTAAAAAAAGGGTGGCAAGGTGGGTGAGGTAACTTCTTATTGGACCAGTTTTGGTTGGTGAAAGAAACCAGCTGAAGAGCTCTGTGTAAGTTTAGAAATTGAAAGAAAGGGTGTCAGATATACAAAACTGGGGTCTGTCTCTCTGGGTCCTTAACATTGCTTCTATTATTGCAGTAGCTAAATGTCTTTCTCTTTCTCTCCCTCTACCTCTGCACACACATACACTTAAGTAACTGCAGGAGGCAGGATACAAGAAAGGGGGCCATTAGCAGCCCTGGGGTGCTCTGCTGGCTCTGAATAGACCAGTGAGGATACGACTGGAGGCAGGGCCAAGGAAGGCGCACTGGATTACACTTGCATGGATTCAAAGGCAGCATACCTCACAGGAGTTGTAGAGTGGTTTCAGTGCAGCTCTGTACCCTGTCTCGGTGTTGTGGGGGGCTGAATTTCAACCCTAATTTCTGCCTAATTCCTCCATAACATATGTAATTCCTTGATCTTTGTCCAGGGTGGTTGAATTTGCCCTTTAGATGGTAGAGCAGAGTGGGAGGCATACAGGTCATGTACACAAATTGTAGAGATCGGTTTTATATTCGCAATTGTGTTTTCGAGCAATTCTTCCCACTTGCTCCATCTTTCGATAAATATAACTCAGCTGTTAAGCTAAATCAGGCAGTCTGTATCTCCCTTAGTGGCTATTTCCAGACGTCCATTGACGTAGCAGGCCAAATCGACTCCCAAATCTCACAATGTCACCTTGCCTTCAGCCTGTCAAAGCACAAGCAGTGCCCTCTGTCAATCCTGGATGGGAAACTGTGCTTCAGGAAGGGCTGAATAATCAGAATGAGGAAGGAACCTGTGAACTGTCAGCAGCAGCAGATGGAGGAAATGTGGTTGGAGCAGCGTGGAAGCCAGCTCAGGGCATGCTGTGAGGTGGGAGGAGGCCTGAAGGAAGGAAGACAGCCTGTTGTAGAGGAAAGGTCTGAAGACAATGGCAGATGGACAGAGGGGGTAGTGATTGCCGGAGTGCTGTGCAGGGGCACAGTGCCTGAAGCAAAGGCTAAGACATGGAGCAAAGAGACAGTGAAAGAATGACAGGCCCTCAAAGGAGAAGAGGGAAGAGTTTAATGTAATGTAAGCAAATCATTAAAACCAATGGATATCCTCAAGGAACAAAAGACAAACTAGCATAGTTAGTTGAAAATCGTTTTTAATCATTTCAGCGTTTCTTTCCTTGGGCACAAAAACCTTTTACCCTGTCACTAAGATCAGTAACAAGCAGCACTGGAGAGAAAAATCCTCTCCTGAACCATGCAGAACAGAATGGGCAGTATCAGGGCCAGCTCTACCACGCAGCCCTATTAGTGACAAATTGTCATTTTTGACACAAGTGACATAAGGACCCAAGGGAGAAGATTGCAAATATATTTCCCTACTGGCTTTTTAGCTGCCAAGTGAACTTTAGTGTCTGCAGTATCAGAGATGGGCCCAAGCTGCACTGTCTGAAGATGTGTGGTTCCGGATGTTAGATCATTCCATATTATGGATCAAGACAGTTTAAATTCAAATAGAGAGATGGATCCAGAGCCAAACTTTCTCTAAGTCTGGAAGTGCTTGGTTCAAATTCATCTCTGTTCAAAATTAAACTCTTCCATCATCAAACATTTAAATGGGTTGTGACTAGCCATGTGCAAGTCCACAACATGGGGAAGGTGCAAGGAATCTTCTTTGTTTTCCCTATTTGGGCTGTTCACAGTTGCAATTCTTGTTCCTAATAAAGGGTAAGGTGAATGTGTCTATGGTCCTGTTCCTTGTCTCCCTCACACCCTTCACTGGATAGCACTCCTGGCCAGCTACACATGAGCTTCATAGACTGTATCCCCTTAGCTTCTGTAGTAGTGAGTATGATCCCCTGTGAAGCCGGGAGCTCCTGCAGGGGTAATGTGATCCAGAACTGCCCGCCCACCCGGGCCTAAATATAATGCTAAAGGCCCAATTAATCCCAGAGTGATCAGAAGTGAAATTGTTAACCATATTGACGACTTCTAGGATCACATTTGTAAGGTGCAAAGGCTGAAGTTCTCAGGCAAAAGTGTGTGTGTGTGTGAGAGAGAGAGAGAGAGAGCACACCCAGGCTGGCTGACACAGGATGGAACTGAGGACCTCCAGCACTAAATGTATGAGTCTGAGCTTGAGAGCCAGTTTTATAAGCTGGGAACCGTAAAAGACCCCTGTCATCTATGGACTAGGTACAGAATGAGGGATCTAGTACACACTGACCAGTGGGTTACATATGTATGGGTGAACTTACTTAGTTACATTAATCATGTTGTGGTGGGGCACCTGTCTCACCCCCATGTGAGAAGGGGCTAGAGTAGGCCAGAGAGGCTGCACAGACCTGCAGCCAATCAGGGCTGTGATTGGAGATAGCCAATCAGGGCTCAGCTAGGCCATATATAAAGGCTGCCCAGTATAAGGTAATAATTGGAGATATACCAATCTCCTAGAACTGGAAGGGACCTCGAAAGGTCATTGAGTCCAGCCCCCTGCCTTCACTAGCAGGACCAATTTTTGCCCCAGATTCCTAAGTGGCCTCCTCAAGGATTGAACTCACAACCCTGGGTTTAGCAGGCTAATTCTCAAACCACTGAGCTATCCCTGCCCCCAATAGCAGCAGGTAGTCTGTCCCAGACCTTCATGGGGGAAGGTCTGTCTGCGGAGCAGGAGACCAGCACCAGGGACAGCACAGTGCTGGGCAGGCTCAGAGGAATAGAAGGGAACTGCAGCCACTACATATATATATATATATATAAAACATAATGGGGTCTAAATTAGCTGTTATCACTCAAGAAAGAGATCTTGGAGTCATTGTGGATAGTTCTCTGAAAACATCCACTCAATGTGCAGCAGCAGTCAAAAAAGCAACCAGAATGTTGGGAATCATTAAGAAAGAGAGATAATAAGACAGAAAATATAATTGCCTCTATATAAATCCATGATACGCCCACATCTTGAATACTGTGTGTAGATGTGATTGACCATCCCCAAAAAGATATATAGGACTTGGAAAAGGTTTAGAAAAGGGCAACAAAAATTATTAGAGGTATGGAATGGCTGCCATATGAGGGCAATATATTTATACCTTGCTACCATTTGCTTCCTGCTAAATTACATAAAAACTAAAAGCCTCATCCTCCTCTTATTAATGTTCAGCTAACTGTTAATTTAAGAAAGCTATAGACAAAGTTGCCTGAACTTTTTTCCTTCCTTTTTGAGAAATGGGTTTTTTTCCACTAGAGGTGGGTCAATCACCTTAGCAGGTACTAGAGATGTGATACTAGAGATGTGAACACCTATGAATCTTTAGGCTTCAGTTGTCTGAATTGTAGACTTTATGATAACTTCTGTTGTTTGGTAGTGATGATAAGCGAGACAACTTACCAACAAAGAAATTGAGATTTACAGGATAGGATCTGCAAGGCAGCAAGTCATATACTATTAAAATGAAAGGGTTTCTTTCTCTCTCATTCCAGTTTTATTTCTACTTGCTGAAAAGCTAAGATATTTGAGGCCTCCTGAGTACAAATGAACAGGGGCGGCTCTACGTTTTTGGCCGCCCCAAGCAGTCATGCGCGGGAGGCGCCCCCGAGCCCCGGGAGGACCGGACCTGCCGCAGGCATGACTGCGGAGGGTCCGCTGGTCGCGCGGCTCGGCTGGACCTCCCGCAGCTGCGGGCGGTTCGCTGGTCCGGTGGCTCCGGTTGAGCTGCCGCAGGCATGCCTGCGGGAGGTCCAGCCGAGCCGCGGGACCAGCGAACCGTCCGCAGTCATGCCAGCGGGGGGTCCACTGGAGCCGCGAGACGAGCGCCCCCTCCGCAGTCATGCCTGCAGCAGGTCCGGTCCTCCCGGGGCTCCGGTGGACCTCCCGCAGGCATGACTGCGGCAGGTCCGCCGGCCCAGCCTGCCGCCCCCCCCGGCGGCAGGAAACGCCCCCTACATTTTGCCGCCCTAGGCACCAGCTTGTTTTGCTGGTGCCTAGAGCCGCCCCTGCAAATGAATATCGTGAACTTAGCTACCCAATGTCTTTGAATTCTTGTGAGGCTTTCATACCCTGGAAGATTTCTTGGGTAGGAGGCAGGAAAATCAGATCTACAGCTTGACACATCTTCAAACTCCCTAATACCTATGCTAAAGTAAACAAGAGGCCAATTTGTTGTCGTCCTCACCCATGATTCATGTGGTGGAGGGGGAAGGAACCCTGTCATGTAGGTGTAATTTGTACCAGCTTTTGGCATCCTCTTTGTAAACTTTCATCTGAGAATAAATATCTGTATATATGTTTTCATATTTAGGAGAGCAGCAGACATTGTTATTTTGGGGCTATGTCATAGTATTTATGCAAAGAAGTTTCAAGAAGCACAACCAACTTTCTGAAATAAATGTGTGGGTTTTTTGTTTGGTTTTTAACCCATTTTTAGCTGTAAAAACTGATGTGTAGATGGGCTTCCTAGTAGAAATAAGCTAATCTCTGAGGAAGATGTAGCTGTTTTTCTTACACACAGAGAGAATGCATCTGAGTGATATCGTTGCAGTTGCTTTGCTGTTTTGCCTTCCTAGTTGAACATTTCAGCAGACTGGGAAGGTAACACAACAACTGTTTGCAAGTCTACGCACCGTCTGATGTTACTAAGGTAACTGTAAATTGCACAGCAATCTGCTCGGAAGCACCTATGAAGATGAAGTGGTCAGAGCTGCTGCTCTTTGGAAATGTCAGGCATTGGCACTTTTTCATATTACTCAGAATCTAATGAAAGAGGCAAAAATTACCTGGTCACAATATCTGAGATGGATTTTATATCCAAATCTTCTGTAAGCTGTATTCCCTCCCACATGCCTTTTACACAGCATTCCCCACTCACTTGAAATGTTACACATTCAAGGCTCAATCGTCAGCTGTGCTGAAATTTCACTTGGCACAGCTGAGAGGGGAATTGCAGGGAAAGTGGCTCTAAACCACCTTTCTATTTTCCCAGTCCTAGGCCAGCCTGGGGGCAAACCAATCCCCACTCTAATGGAGTAGCCCTGCTGTTCTGTGATATAACTAATGTAGACTAGCCAGCTGTTGTACTAACTATTATCCAGCAATATGGGGTGTATGGGGTGTTCAGGGAGGGGTAGCACCTCTGGTGTAGGGCATGTCGTGTCCTTTCAGGGCAGCTCGTCCACCTTTGGTCCCCACCTGTCACTCAGCTCTCACCTGTGGCTCCCTGTAGCTGTAGCATGCGCAGCGGCCACACCCCGGGCAACAGCTTCGACAGGCTGGCTAAACCAGGTTGAGGGTAGCCGTTGGGCTTAGACCTCCGGTGAGATAGGGCTTTGTCTATCCCGAGCATGTGAAGACAGACTCCGGCGGATTGAGCGGATGAGACCTTCTAGAATAGGACCAACGGTCATGAAGGCGGTTTCTGCAAGCAGTGTGGTACGCTAAGAGCACGGCAAGACACGAAAGACGCCCTGGTCAACCACTGCGCCCAGCCCATCTGCAACCGTCTCGACTCTTGTCCTGCCATTGGAGCAAGATGGGATCTGGGAAGAGAGAGTGAGGCTGACTATGTGCACCTCTCCCTCACTTTAATCCAATCCACGCGCAAGTCTTGACATCTAACTTCCGTAAATTTCAAAGTCCTGTGGCGATGGGCGAGCGACGAAGCAGCAGGTGTGGATACACTGGGAGCTGTAGCCGTGGACCTGCACACAGGTGGGTCAGGTCTAATGGTCGTCTTCTTGCTGATCGAAGCAACAGCTGGATTCGGCGTCTACCTGAGTGACTGAGCAGCCCTTTATGGGACCGCACTGCTCACCTCCGTAGCAAGAGGAAGGGGCTAGAAAAGGTGCCCTAAACATTGTTTGCTTCACAGAACCCTGGCCAGCTTACCGCGGCTGGAGGGGATCCCATCTTATGCGGTCGAACAACAAAACTTCAAATAACAAACCGCAAGGTGACACCACTCATTATTGGTACATGGAACGTACGCACGCTTCAAGATAATCCCTCAGCAGATCGACCAGAAAGAAGAACAGCCCTGGTCGCTAGAGAGCTCGCAAGATTTAACATCGATATTGCAGCCTTGTGTGAAACTCGTCTAGCCAACGAAGGTCAGCTCACAGAAATAGGGGGTGGTTACACATTCTTCTGGTGTGGACGTAGCAGTGACGAACGTCGTGAATCTGGAGTTGGCTTTGCGGTTAAGAATCAACTTGTCCGCAAATTTGCCAGTCTTCCCAAGGGTGTGAACGACCGACTCATGACACTGCATCTTCCACTACCGAGAGGAAAGCAAGCTATACTAATCAGCGCTTACGCACCCACAATGACGAATCCGGATGAAGTAAAGGACAAGTTTTATGAAGATCTTGATGCCCTACTCTCATCCGTGAAGCGTACCGACAGGCTGATTCTACTTGGCGATTTTAACGCGAGAGTAGGATCTGATCACTCTGCCTGGGATGGCGTCATTGGAAAAAATGGAATCGGCAAATGTAACAGCAATGGCCTACTACTCCTGAAGACATGTGTGGCTCATGATCTGATCATTACCAATACTATCTTCCGCCTGCCCACTCGCAAAAAGACGTCCTGGATGCATCCACGCTCCAAGCACTGGCATCTCATTGATTATGTCATCGTGCGGAGGAAAGATAGACAGGATGTAAGGGTGACTAAGGCCATGCCGAGTGCTGACTGTTGGACTGATCATAGACTCATCATCTCTAAATTAAGCCTTTACATCAAGCCAAAGAGACGTCCGCAGGGAAACAGAGCTGTGGTGAAAAAGATTAACGTCAGTAAACTGAGGAACCCCAATACAGCAGCTTTACTAGCAGAAGATCTTGACAACCAACTCTTAGAGCTGCAATTAGAGGAAAATGCTGAGAAGGACTGGGAACGCTTCCGGAATATTGTGCACTCTTCTGCACTAAAGGTTCTTGGACCCTCACACAGGAAACAGCAGGACTGGTTTGATGAAAACGATGAAGAGATCAAGGCCTTACTTGCTGAAAAGCACCGCCTTTACCGTGCTCATCAGAACGACCCGTCGTCATCAGCTAAGAAAAATGCCTTTAACAACACTCGCAGGACCGTACAGAACAAGCTTCGCAAGATGCAGGACTCCTGGTTGAGTGCCAAGGCAGGTGAAATCCAGATGTTTGCTGATAGAAACGATGCCAAACGGTTCTACGAAGCCCTCAGATCCTTGTACGGACCTCGGCCCTCAGGGAGCTCTCCTTTACTGGATTTAGATGGTGTAACTCTCATTACTGAGAAGACTCTGATTCTACAGCGTTGGGCTGAGCATTTTCAATCCGTACTGAACCGCCCATCTTCCATTAATAACGAGGCGATTGATAGAATGCCCCAGGCGGATATCAACCACAGTCTGGACGTTCCACCATCAGAGTCTGAAATCCTACAGGCCATCAGCCAGCTGTCCAGTGGCAAGGCCTCAGGATCTGATGCGATCCCAGCAGAAGTTTATAAGGATGGTGGTGCAGTGCTTGTTGACAAACTCACTCAACTGTTTCAGTCCTTCTGGAATCAAGGGTCTATTCCTCAGGAATTGAAAGATGCATCCATCGTACACCTTTACAAGAGGAAAGGAAATCGAAAAGTCTGCGACAATCATAGAGGAATATCATTGCTTTCCAGCGCAGGCAAGATCCTTGCACGAGTGTTGCTGAATCGCCTGATTGACCACCTGGAACAGGGTCTATTACCCGAGACACAGTGCGGCTTTCGTAAAGAGTGTGGCACTGTGGACATGATCTTCTCAGTCCGACAGCTCCAAGAGAAGTGTCAAGAGCAGAATCGTGAACTGTACACCATCTTTGTGGATCTCACTAAGGCTTTTGACACTGTCAGTCGTGAAGGTCTGTGGCGTATCATGTCGAAGTTTGGGTGCCCTGATAGATTCATCCTGATGGTACGTCAGTTCCACGATGGCATGACGGCTCGTGTTCTGGACGACGGAGAAGCTTCAGAGGCCTTTCCCGTCACAAATGGCGTCAAGCAAGGGTGTGTGTTGGCACCGACCCTGTTCAGCATGATGTTTTCAGCCATGCTGTCAGACGCCTTTCAGAACAGTTCCTTGGGAGTCAGCCTGAGATACAGGACTGATGGGAAACTGTTCAACCTGCGAAGACTCCAGGCTGTCACCAAGATAAAGGAGACTGTGCTACGAGACCTCCTTTTTGCTGACGATTGTGCCCTGAATGCTGGATCAGAGCAGGAAATGCAAGCCAGCATGGACAAATTCGCAGCAGCATGCGATAACTTTGGCCTTCTTATCAACATAAAGAAAACCGAAGTGATGCGCCAGCCAGCTCCGAAAGCCCAACACCAAGAGCCCACCATCACAGTGAAGGGGCAAAAGCTGCAAGCAGTGGACCAATTTACATACCTTGGCAGCACCCTCTCCCGTGCAGTGACAATTGACATCGAGGTCAACTGCAGAATCGCCAAGGCAAGCTCTGCATTTGGCGGACTGCTGACCAACGTGTGGGACCGCCGTGGAATAAGCCTTGCTACAAAGCTTAAAGTCTACCGAGCAGTAGTGCTAACTACCTTGATGTATGCCAGTGAGACCTGGACTGTATACAGGAGGCACGCTAGGCAATTGAACCACTTCCACACGACTTGCCTCCGCAGACTTCTGAGGATTCGGTGGCAGGATAAGGTGCCTGACACAGAAGTCCTTTCCAGAGCAGGCCTGCCGTCAGTTTACACTCTGCTTATGAAAGCCCAGACACGCTGGGCAGGCCATGTTGTGAGGATGCCAGACCACCGCATCCCCAAACAGCTCTTCTATGGTGAGCTGTCTCAAGGAAAGCGATCGCACGGGGGACAAAAGAAGCGATACAAAGATACGCTGAAAGCCTCTCTTAAGTCCCTGGATATCGACATCACCTCCTGGGAAACCCTGGCACAAGACCGATCGACATGGCGTACGCTGATCCACCAAGGCTGCCAGACATCTGAAGCTAGAAGGATAACACTAGCACAAGAGAAGCGAGCACTCCGTAAAGCCAGAGCTGCAAATGTTGTAACAGTGGTGCCCATGCATGTCTGCCCGACATGTGGCAGAACATTCCGTGCCCGTATTGGCCTTACCAGCCATTTGCGGACGCACTGTGGACAGCTCACAACCTGATAGATGTTAAGGTCTTCTTCAAAAATGATGGACGAACATCATCATCCAGCAATATGTCATATCTGTGATATTCTGTACTGTAAAGTAGTCCCTGGGAACCCCCATATTCACCACTGCCATATAACTATATGTTTTGTACAAAGTTCACTTTTGAGGTATCATTTGAAAAGTCTTGATCTGTTGAACATTAATATCCAGTTGGATTGCATATGCTATCGTTATATGTGAGGTTATGAAGTATTGCTGCATGTGTCACTGAAATATATGGTGAGGTTAGGAACACCCACAACCAGCCTTTCAGGTACAACAATGGAGTAGCCATAGATAGCCATAGACAGCATTAATGGCTCGTCAATACCCGTCACGGAAAGAATCCGCTATTGCAGAGATGATATCCAATAGAGATTTCTTGACCAATCAGGACTGCTTATCCCTATGTCACAGCAAAGATCTTTCCAGCAAGAAATGTCCAAGACCTGCTAACATCACTTGGCTTCCCCCCACCACACCCCCAACTAAACACCTCAAAGATCAATTGCCAAATAATCAGCAGGTAAGTATGCCCAGTGGTCTGTGATGGGATGTTAGATGGGATGGGATCTGAGTTACTACAGAGAATTCTTTCCTGGGTGCTTGCTGGTGAGTCTTGCCCACGTGCTCAGGGTTTAACTGATCGCCATATTTGAGATCGGGAAGGAATTTTCCTCCAGGGCAGATTGGCAGAGGCCTTGGAGGTTTTTCGCCTTCCTCTGCAGTATGGTGCATGGGTCATTTGCTGGAGGATTCTCTGTAGCTTGAGGTCTTCAAACCACAATTTGAGGACTTCAATAACTCAGACATAGGTTAGGGGTTTGTTATAGAAGTGGATGGGTGAGATTGTATGGCCTGCATTGTGCAGGAGGTCAGACTAGATGATCATAATGGTCCCTTCTGACCTTAAAGCCTGAGTCTATGAATGGCTGGAGGACAAAGACTGCAGTGCGTGTGTGTGTGTGTGTGTGTGTGTAAAAATAATAGAACTTTTCAAACTGTGTTAATTTTTGGGGAAAAAATCACAGCTGGGGGATGTGGCAATGCACACACGACAAAAAGCACACTGTGTATATACGTGTATGCCTACATGCACACTTCATTATCGTTGTAAAAATGCATGAAGTGTTTGCATTTGCCCCCACAATGAGTTGCCAGAAAAAAGCATGAGAGCAAAATTGCAGTCATGATTCATTGAAGGTGTCAAATTGTGCCCTCAAAAATGGTAGCCCAATTTGAAAATTAGATTTATTTTCCTCAGTGAACTACTACCCACAGAAACTAGTTAGCATTAGTTTTCAATCGTAAAGTATAAAATGATAGTGTAGATAGGGAAGAGGTTTGGATGTGATTTGTACTCAGTAGCAGGAAGTGGAAGCCTTCAGATAAAGACACTTGTTCTGGTAAGAATATAAACTATTGCAAGAAATCAGGCTGAATTTGAGACTTTTCCTTTTTAAAACACATTTTCATATCCTGTACTGTACTGCACTAGTGAGCTGATGTCTTAGTCCCTTTGGGGATGTCAGACCCGTGGTCTGTCTCTTCACCTTCTTATGAGCAACTCATTACCAACAGCTGCTTTCAGGTTTCATAAACACTTTCCAGGAGTCCAGTAGGATTACAAAAAAACACAAGCTGCTACTTCACAAATGATTATGTAATAGTGAATATGAAAGTCTAAACACTGATCTTTTAAATAATGATGAAGGTAGTTAAATTATAAAGTAGCAATTTTCTCCACACAATATTCTCTAGTCATAATAGACACCACTAAATCAGTCATTGTATTATCTTTCTGTACCCATGCAAAATCTGTTTGCTTACAAAAACCCACACCGGTAAATGTTCATGGATAAGTACATGCACAGATCAGGTGACTGCATGCCTAACTGTTTCATTTACACAAGCAAATATCCCATTTGCAAGGTCAAATGTGGGGTTTACGTGCATAAACAGGTGCAGATATAGGCATATTTTCCAGGCTAGAAACATGCTGCTTGAAAATGTAGGCTTATGAGGAATGAATCACAAGCTCTCTTCCCGCTCCCCCCAACCAGAAGAGTAGCTAAGAGAGATTATGAGGTCCCAGGGAACCTTAAACTCTGGTCATTGTCTCTGGAAACTTAGAATACCAGGCCAGTTATTTGTTACTTGATTAGCTGCCTCTTCACGCTATGGCAGTGTTTTTCTCTGCATCTTATTTTGATGGGTTTGCTATACAGCCTCTTAAAAATTATTAAACAATATGCTAATCTCGCACTGATTACTTCTCTTGGGCAGCAAAATATTTACATGAGGTTGTTCTTCTTGACTAACTTAGTAAGCAAGTACTAATTTACGTGAACATGTCCTTTAGGACTAATCCATGCAAATAATGACCCTAACTTGTTTTCATGCAGTAGTTGTGACTTATTTAGGCTTTCAAAGCACTTTGAGTTTCTAAAATAGGAACTATGTAAATTATTCCTGCTTAGTGGCACAGTGTACTATGGCTAGTAACTCCTGATAGTATGTTTTTATTGACTTTTTGTTTTGCACTGTTTTACAGATATATACTCCTACACATAAAAGGGAGTTCAGACACATTGGATAATACATTGTAACATCTTCCTACTCAGAAGTCATAAAATTGTTTTCTTTTCATTTGTCTTCTATAAAAGTGTTGCTCTTTTTATAGTGAGACAAGAGACTGGATGACTCAGGGATTGGATTGGGATGTTTTCGAGAACTATTTTTGGAGTCAGGATATATAATTCTATTTTACACACACAGTTTGTTTAATTTCTGCATTTGATTGTACCAAACAGATTTTATTGTTTTGAAATCCATGAGACTTCTAAGCTGTTGGAAAAACAGCTGAGAGTTGGAAAAAGTCACATTTGTTTACAGATGATCTGGGAAAGAAATGTCCAAGACCTGCCAACAAAAAGCCTATCACCAAAGTGTGTTGGAGGGTTCTTTAAGTATTATAACATATTGCTCTGTCTGGAATATAAACTATTTTCTGTCATTTTATCTATGTAAGTGCCATTATGGCTAATCTCATTATGGCTGAGCTCTTCTATACAATAAGGGTCCACAGATGGGGTGGGGTAGAATGAAGTAGTTTTGATATGTCCCAATGAGATGGTCTTCAGATAATGCTCCTAGATTCAAAACCAGGGTCTAGTCTGTGAAAACCTAAAAGAACTGGTCTTTTCACTATAGAAAAGACAGTCCTTGTATGAAAGGGCCTTTTGGGAAAAACAGTCTAGAGAAACTGTCAGCACCAAGGAACAATTATAGACTGAGACTCTGGCAATGGCATGTAGGAATACAGCTACCACTTCAACCTTTAACTTGGGCTTCCAGACCAGGTTGAGCTTGGTTTTCAATAGTTCCCATCTGAACAATATTTGATATTTTAGTTTTTAATTTATGTTGAGGATACTCTAGCTGGAAAGCCTCAACTGTGATGATATGGCATTATCTCAGATAAGGAGATCCCAATTTTTTGACTTCATAGGTCAAATCCAGAACCTTAATCTCCACCCAGAAACCCATAGATAGCCAATGCAGATTGTGAAACAAGGGTGTAATGTACTTTCAATGAAACATCCTATTTAACAAGCAGGCCAATTCATTCTATACTTTTTGCAGTTTCTTAATTGATTTAAGAGGTAACCCTAAGTGAAGTAAATTGCAGTAATCTACTCTTGAAAAGAAAAAGGCATGAATCAAGGTAGTGAGGGTTTGCATCAGAAAGTGTCAGTGTCCCTGAAAACTATTGAAATTCAATCATTCAGCAATGATAGGTAATCTGATTGGGGAGTTTAAAAAAAAAAAAAAAGGGGGGAAGAAAACACCTTCCATCAAAGGGCAGGTAGAACCCTAACCCCATATCTATGTATATACTAAGGCAAGAAGTATGGGGAATAAGCAGGAAAAACTCAAAATGCTAGTAAATAAACACAACCATAGTTGGTATCACAGAGACTTGGTTGGATAATATGCACGATTGGAATATTGGTATAGAAAGATACAGCTTGCTCAGGAAGGACAGGCAGGGAGAAAAGGAAGGAAGTGTTGCTTTATATATTAAAAATGTATACGCTTAGACTGAGGTTGAGCTGGAAATAGGAGACAGACTTGTTGAAAGTCTCTGGGTATAAATAAAAGGGGTAAAAAAACAAGGGTGATGTCATGGTAGGGGTCTACTACAGACCACCTAACCAGGACGAAGAGGTAGATGAGGCTTTTTTTAAACGAACAAAATCATCCAAAACATAGGACTTGGAGGCGATTGGTGACTTCAACTACCCAGACGTCTGTTTGGAAAATAACATAGCAGGGCACAAATTATCCAGTAAGTTCTTGGAATGTATAGGAGACATTTTCTTTTTATTCCAGAAGGTGGAGAAAGCTACTAGGTGAGGGACTGTTCCTATTTGCCAAAATCAAATCTAGGAGGAACTGGTTGAGAATTTGAAAGGGAAAGGTAGCTTGAGTGAAAGTGATCATGAAATGATGAGTTCATGATTCTAAGGAATGGTAGGAGGGAGAACAGCAAAATAAAGACAATGGATTTCAAGAAGGCAAACTTTAGCAAACTCAGGAAGTTGGTAGATAAGATCCCATGGGCAATAAGTCTAAGGGGAAAAAGTATAGAAGACAGTTGGCAGTTTTTTAAAGAGACATTATTAAGGGCACAAGAGCAAACTATCCCACTGGGTGGAAGAGATAGGAAGTATGGCAAGAGACCACCCTGGCTTAACCAGGAGATTTTCAATGATCTAAAAATCAAGAAAGAGTCCTAAATAAAGTGGAAACTAGGTCAAATTAAAAAGGATTAATATTAAAAAAAAAAGTATGTAGGGACAAAATTAGAAAGGCCAAGGCACAAAATGAGATCAAACTAGCTAGAGACATAAAGGGTAACAAGAAAATGGTCTTCCTCTTGCTTCTAACATATTTGTAGAATAAGAACGGGGGGAATAATAACAGAAAATGTGGCATTGACAGAGGTGCTTCATGCCTTTTTTGTTTCGGTTTTCATCAAGAAGGTTGGTGGTGATTGGACGTCTAATGTAGTAAATGCCAGTGAAAATGTAGGATCAGAAGAGGCTAAAATACCTACCTACCTCCCCCAGCACCAGTGGGAGTCCTGGGGCACCTCCCTCGGTGCCCCCAGACCACCCTTCCCCCTCTGCCCACCAAAGTTTTAGCCACTGAGAGTGTTTTTATTAAAAGTCATGGACAGTTCACAGGCCCATGAATGTTTGTTTACGGCCCATGACCTACCCATGACTTTTACTAAAAATAAAATGAGTGCAAAACTGGTTGGAAAACCATTCCCAGAGAGTAGTTATCAGTGGTTCACAGTCATGCTGGAAGGGCATAATGAGTGAGGTCCCGCAGGGATCAGTTTTGGGTCCGGTTCTGCTCAATATCTTGATCAATAATTTAGATAATGGCATAGAGAGTACACTTATAAAGTTTATGGATGATACCAACCTAGAAGGGTTTGCAGGTGCTTTGGAGGATAGAATTATAATTCAAAATGATCCAGACAAACTGGAGAAATGGTCTGAAGTAAATAAGATGAAACTCAATAAGGACAAATGCAAAGTACTTAGGAAGGAACAATCAGTTGTACACATACAAAATGGAAAATGACTGCTGAGTACTGAGGAAAGGGATCTGGGGGTCATAGTGGACCACAAGCTAAAGATGAGTCAACAGTGTAACACTGTTGTGTGGTGGTTGTTATTTTTTTGTTTGTTTGTTTTTAATTACCATCATTCTGGGATGTATTAGCAGGAGTGTTTTAAGCAAGACACAAGAAGTAATTCTTCTGGTCTACTCGGCGCTGATTGGGCCTCAACTGGAGTATTTTGTCCAGTTCTGGACACCACATTTCAGGAAGGATGTGGACAAATTGGAGAGTCCAGAGAAGACCTTAACGGTCTAGAAAACATGACTTATGAGAGAAGACTGAAAAAATTGGGTTTGTTTAGTCTGGAAAAGAGAAGACTGAGAGGGGACATAAGTTTTCAAGTACATAAAAAGTTGTTACAGGGAGGAGGGAGAAAAATTGTTGTTCTTGTCCTCTGAGGACAGGACAAGAAGCAATGGGCTTATATTGCAGCAAGGGAGGTTTAGGTTGGACATTAGGAAAAACTTCCTAACCGTCAGGGTGGTTAAGCACTGGAATAAATTGCCTAGGGAGGTTGTGGAATCTCCACCATTGGAGATTTTTAAGAGCAGGTTAAACAAACACGTGTCAGGAATGGTCTAGGTAATACTTAGTCCTGCCACGAGTGCAGGGGACTTGACTAGATGACTTCTTGAGGTCTCTTCCAGTTCTATGATTCTGATTCATGCTGATTGCTTGAGCATGAACTTCCATGTTAAAGCTATAAATGGCACAGAAGAAGTGTTTAGTAAGACACATTTTCCAGTTCCATTATTCTTTTGCTTCCTTTTGACAAAAACAGACAAAATTTCATTTTCTCTTAGGAACCTATGATCCAAATAAATCAGCACTGAGTGAGAGGAAAGTTATAACAACACAAACACTTAATATTCTAAACTCTTAGAAGATAACATGATTATATTCAGAATGACCGAGTCACATGATTTATTGAATACTTCCCCATCTTATGATGGTTTGTGAGTGTTAAAGAAATCTGAATTATCAACTCCAAAAATGAAAACACTTTAGCTGCTGTTACTTAAAAGTGATATTTTCCAAAAATGCTTTAAAATATAAAATTTAGACTGCCTCCTCCTCCAAACCCTCAGTTTTCAAATTAATTCCTAAAAAGAAATAAAGCCACTCAAATGTTTGTAGGGACTCTGTTTCAAAGCTCAGATGTTTCTCATTTTTTTTAGGTTCCTATGTCATTGCAGCAATGTCATGCCATTATTCTAAAATATTGCAAAAGGATCAAAGAAGCCTGATTAAAGAGTAAAATAAATTTCCAAATATTACACATGAAGACAGAATGACAAAGAATACCTTAAAGAGACTTTACTATTTTAATAAGAAGTGTGTGTCAGTCGGTGAGGAGTTCATAGTTTTCCATAAGTAGCTTATTGGTCTGTCCATGAAATGTTCTAAACTTGTCCCCCCAAGTGGTGAATGTGAGATGCACATAAAGGTCATATTTGCCTTCCATAATGCCATGTCAGAATGTTTAGAGAGCCGCCTTAATGGATTTTAGAGATCAAGAATGGTGGCTACTGACATTTTCATGAAAGATGTAGTATGGACATAGCACTCTGATTTCAATTATTTAGAGATTAAAAATCCCAGTGCCTGAAACGAATGATGGAAATGTCAATCTTCTCTTGTTTGGGAGAAGAGATGCGTGGGGGTGGGGTGAGGCATTTCTCACCTGTTTGTTTGTTCGTTCTGGATGCAGGCCCCTCAAATGTTAATAGAAAATTGAAAGCGGAGATGTATTTAACTGCTCCAGGTACTGGATATATAGAAAGGCAAAGTAATAAATGAATCCAACCTTTCAATCCAGTTATTATAAATTTAGATAGCTGAGACAAGATCATATGACTCTCTGCCCTGGAGCAGAAGAACCTCAATATGTAGAGTAAATCTGCTTAAACTATCCTACATATAATGAAACATTGAAGTCATAATTTCTCTCTCTTTCTCTCATCATATTTATGAGCCACAGAAGTCATGATTAAAACTTCAAACTGTAAAAATGAAAGTAAATGTTGTTTCGATGGTTTAAGTGTAAGATTCTATACAAAGAGAGGATTTAAACTCACGAGGGTAGATTCTGGCCACTGGACCTCTCACTCGCACATCTAAAGAGCAGAATGGCCCTCCAGGGGAATTTCTCCAGTGTGAGAAGAGCATAAGGCTTACATGGATATCCCTATCCCACCCTCCTGGCTATGGCTGGATTGGCCAGGATGTGAGGGGGAATGGCTGGATCTCTCTGTGCTCTGGCTATTCTGGGAAGTTATGCAAGGCTGCCAAAAGTTAGAGCAGCCCCAGGAGCTGCTCCAAATTGTACTGGGGGCGTTACCTGTCTCCCCTCCCCCCCCCCGAATAGTACAGAATTAGAGTAACTCTCCCTCTGCTACACCACAAGAGGTACAGCACTGAATTTGCCCCTGGATTGTGTAATTAAAGGGTACAAGTGAGCTTCCTTAAGCCCAATTGCAGAATGTAGGTTGTCAGTATAAATTATTGAAAAGAGATCAGAGAGTAAATATTTTGCAGTGTCATCAGCATTAGTAAAGGAAACTAAATTACACTGTGGAACGCTTTTGACCTTGGAAATTAACATGAAATATAACAACTTGCAGATTGAAGCATAAGAATGGTATAAGGAAATGTATTCCTTAGACAGGGCTCCGGGTGCATCCAGATGAGGACAAAAACCACCAAAAGAAAGTGGCATGCTATATAATTATAGAGATTTTATTTTATTTTATTTTATTTTTTAGTCAAACTGTGTAGTGGAACAGTAGTGACTGCTGGTGGACTCTAGGAAACTGCAAATTTAGGGCAAATTTGTTTGTAGTTATCTTGGTGTCTGCAGCTTGTGCCCTGCCAAGAAAAGCAGAGACTTTTTTTAATCACTGGATTTCGCTTCAGTCTAACAAGCATAAGAGGAGTTTGAGTGTGTTGGAGCCACAGGAAGTAGAGATGAGAACAGTGGAGGCCCTACTAGGATAACCTTACGAACAGCCAACTTTGGGGAGAAAACTTGGGGAGAAGAACAAATGTCTTGTTCTTGGGTTGTGGGGTTGTTGTGTGGTGGTTTTGTTTTTGTTTGTTTGTTTTTGAGCCTTTGCCTAAGTTTGGATTATATATCATATGTGAATACTCTGCCAAAGCAAAGTGAAAACTTCCTCTTATAATCACATTAGATCCAAAACAACTAACAAACCATTTTGGAGTTACTTCAACCTACGTGGCAAATGCAAACAACGATGAGATAGAATATGGACCTGTTTCTCTCTCTCTCACTGTGTACATTACACAACAGTTGAAAACAGGAATAGAAGAATATTGCTTCCAGTCGATTCCTACTGTAATTAGTCAAATAAGAATACAGCCTGACCATTCCAGTTAACATTCCTGTTCTTGGAGTAAATACAATCTTTAATTATCATAATTAGAATATCTGCTTCACAATCCATCAGTCAGATGGACCATAGCTTTATACAGCATTGTGAAAATCTTTATTATACCTTGTGTTGAAGAAGGGAATATGATTATAGAGCTAATCAATCCTCTTTGAGATACCCTTTTGTATTTTCCCATAGGCCATATTCTTTTCCAACTACAAGGTTTGAAGATATCAGATCTGAAAAATATCAGAAAATTGTATTGCAGATGCTCTCAAGTGAGTGATCACCTTCTCTGGGCTTTCTTAATTTGAATACCAATTCCTTAAGCATTTCTTAAACTCAGATATCTTATGACCATTATCAGTATTTTTTTAAACTTATAGCAAGCCAATTGACAAATGTAGGGCTTCTAAATGATCCAGATTTTTTTGGACATTGCTGCAAAGAATTGCATCTTTTGTGCCTTTTTTTTTCTTTTACAGTCTTTAACAAAGAGGCCAACATCTCTTTACAGCAGCTCAATCTCATTTCGGAAAAGGTCATGAAGCTAAAACAGCAATGTTTGTGCTGTATGTGGAGAAATAATTCATTAGAGTTGGAAAGTCATGAATGGGTTTCTTAAAAAAAAATGTCTGCTCTTGTAATCTCTCTTAGAAAGAAGAAATATGTTTCTTCTTTATAGAGATGGGCCAACTAGAAAGAGGCCAGATGTGTTGTTATTAATCTGACCCCAGTCTTTTGGGGTTTAGATTAAATGCAGGGGGATCTGAATCCACCCCACTTAGTTTGCAAAACCAAAACCTGACCAAGAATTTACAGATCCTTGCACTCCAACTACATTATGTAATACTTACCTTCTCTTTCATACATACAGTATGAACTCTCACAGGAAGGTGCTGGATCATTGATCTGTGCCAGTGTTTGCTTATAAGTAATCTACATCTACATGATCTTTTGCTTAAATACTAATGGTTTGGATAGTTGCACATATTGTTTTTATCCCCCTCCTCACCCCCCCGCCCCCAGTTTCTGGCACCTGTATGACCAGCCAGTCATCTGTGCACACTGAGAAGCACAGAACTGCCTATATACATAAATCAAAGTACAGCATCCAAAATATTGATGGAAGAACACTGAAGCCAAAAAATGTCAAACTTGAGTTCCTAACACTAGACCACCTAACATCATATTTAGACAGCTAAATACTTCTGATTTTTAGAGGCAATGAGCCCCCACAATTTGTAGTTAAAGCCAGATTTCTCCAAAGATCTCAACACCAGAGTTGGTCAAAACATTAAAAAAAAAAAAAGTTGGTTTGTGCTTTTTCAGGGGTTTATAATTCAGGTTGGATTGCTTGAAAAAGCAAAGCTGTCTTTGCTCATAGTAGTTGCCAGATCAGATGTACAAATGAGGCATTAAGAGTTGTATAATCATCTCTAATAACACTATGTGAATATACTTCCAGCATCATGGGACTGTAGTATGTTCAGAAATAGCTCATTTTGTTCTATCGTGGATGGAATCATTCACATTAATGCAATATTTCTCGAATATCCGATCAAGTTGTTAGACCATTGATATAAATACATGCAACATTGTCATCAAATATATGTTTGTATTAATAGACTGTAAATTAACTTGAAATATTCCTATGAAGGTTTATCACATTATCCAATTTGATCATTTCTATCATTTTTCAATGTATTCCTTTCACTCGCTCTGTCGTGCCTCAAATATTTTTCTTCCATTCAAGTAAAATAACAAATAGGCATTACAGTTGCTGTAGAAATGCTCCCTTTTTAAACTTAACAATACATCTTTACTTTGCTGTGTTTCATCTGATCTAAATAGTTTTGAAGTTAGTACCTTAGAAATCCCATTATTCCATATGAACGAGCGGATACTCTGACAAAAGAGTAGATTTTTCCTTTAAAATTGCATTTTATGTGGATTTTAAAAAGAAAGTAGATGTAAGAATCCCTGCTGGGAGTACTCTATGTATTCAGACATAGAATGGAAATAATACAAGATACAAGGAATATTCTTAAGCACTTATGTGTAGCTTACTCTCACTAAGCCAATTTAAATCTTCAGAAAATACTGAGGTGTTTATCGGAGAATAGATCCACTCAGTAATAGGCTGGGGATACAAAGTCTTAAAAAAAATTCTATTTGCTATTGCACAATACTCCAGATAAAAATGCTCATCCTATAAATTTCATCTCAGTGATACATAATGCTATATTATATTCTTTCCTCGTATTTCAGTTCAGTTTACTTTAATACAAACTGTATCCCAAAATGTTTATGGAACTAATGCAATAAATAACAAATAGAAGCAGAGGGAGAGTGAAGTTAAGAAGAGAGATGATTGCAGAAGGGATTGCGAGTTGATAAGACAGAAGACAAAAAGATGGTTTAAAACGGTAAGAGATGTAGAGGAGAAGGCTCTCATACTGAGGTTGATAAGACTGTAAAGGAACAAAAAGAATTGTACTAGGCAAGCAGGATGAGTAGGAAGGGAAGTGGAGAGAAAGAAAGTTACTTTTCTGGTTATCTGGGGTTTTGTAATGTGCTCATCACCGTGGTTTTCTGAACTTGGAGATAAAGTTTGAGGAATGCTGGAGCAAATGTATGGAAGGTTTTGAAAATAAGGGTCCTATTCTGCCCTCATTAGGATGATCAGATAGCAAGTGTGAGAAATTAGGGTGGGGATAGGAGGTAATAGGCACCTATATAAGACACAGCCTTGAATATTGGGACTGTCCCTACAAAATTGAGACATTTGGTCACCCTAGATTTCATTTATACCAATGGGACCCTGCTGAAGTCACTGAACTGAACTGAGGAAGGCTAATTCTGAGTTCCCCCTTAAATTAAAAGTAAAAGTGTAATATGCATACATAGCAGGAATAGGATTCCATGTAGCCTGCCCTGGATGAGTTCTGGTATGCTCTCAGTGGAGAACCCATGTCATTGCTAGACCCTGAAGTGGCCATTAGAGACAGAATGTAGTAATCTTCCTATTGCTTTATATTGACCATTAGACTACATCCTTTAAACAGCAGGGAGCAAGGGTTCTGTCACTCTCTTCCATTTTGAATAATTGCTTTATTTATTCTTTGCTGTTTTCATCTCAGTTGGTCAGACAACCGTTGTGCATATTTCCATGTACTCATTCTTTATGATATTTAGGACCACACTACTGTATGTTTATAGACTTTAAGGCCAAAAGGTACCATTATGATTTAGTCTGACCTCCTGCATAACACAGGCCATAGAACTTCACTTAGTAATTCCTACATCAAGCCCATCACAGAATCATGGAAGGGTAGGACTGACAGGGTCATTGAGAGGTCAGCTGATCCAGGGGCGGCTCTACGAATTCCGCCGCCCCAAGCAGGGCGGCGCACCGTGCTGCTCGCGCTGCCGGGCGCCAGTCCCGCGCCTCCGCGGGACCTCCCGCAGACGTGCTGCTGGTCCTGCGCCTACGGTGGAGCTTCCGCAGGCATGCCTGCGGGAGGTCCATGCGAGCCGCCGGACCAGTGCACCCGCCGCAGTCATGCCTGCGGGAGGTCCGGTCGTCCCGCGGCTCCGGTGGACCTCCCGCAGGCATGACTGCGGAAGGTCCGCCGGACCCGCCTGCCGCCCTCCAGTTAAAATGCCGCCCCACGCGCGCGCTTGGCGCGCTGGGGTCTGGAGCCGGCCCTGAGCTGATCCAGTCCCCTGCACTCAAGGCAGGACTATGTCAGGAATGGTCTAGTTATTACAGGTGTTTGTCTATCTGTTCTTAAAACCTCCAGTGATGGAGATTCCACAACCTCCTTTGGAAATTTGTTCCAGTGTTTAACTAGCCTGACAGGAAGTTTTTCCTAATATCCAACGTAAACTTCTCTTGCTGCAAGCCCATTATTACTTCTCCTATCCTCAGAGGTTAACGAGAGCAAAATTTTGCCCTCCTACTTGTAACAACCTTTTATGTACTTGAAAATTATGTTCCTCCTCAGTCTATTTACCAGACTAAACAAACCCAAATTTTTCAATCTTTCTTTAAAGGTCATGTTTTCTAGACCTTGAATCATTTTTGTCACTCTTCTCTGGACTTTCTCCAAATTCCCACATCCATCCTCAAATGTTGCACCTGGAACTGAACACAATACTCCAGTTGAGGCCTTAGCACAGAATACAGTGGAAAAATTACTTCTTGTGTCTTGCTTACAACCTCCTGCTAATACATCCCAGAATGTTTGCTTTTTTTGGCAACAGTGTTACATTGTTAATTCATATTTAGTTTATGATCCACTATGACCCCCAGATCACTTTCTGCTGTACTTCCTAGGCAGTCATTTCCCATTTTGTATGTGTGCTACTGATCGTTCCTTCCTAAGTGAAGTAGTTGGCATTTGTTCTTATTGAATTTCATCCTATTTACTTCAGACCATTTTTCCAGTTTGTCTAGCTCATTTTTAATTTTAATCCTATCCTTAAAAGCACTTACAATGCCTCCCAGCTTGGTATTGTCCGTAAACTTTATAAGTGTACTCTCTCTGCCATTATCTAAATCCATTATGAAGATATTAGACTCATAGACTTTCAGGTAAGAAGGAACCATTGTGATCATATAGTCTGACCTGCACATTGTCAGCCACAGAACCTCACCCAGCCACTCCTGAAATACATTCCTAACCTCTGGCTGAGTTACTGAAGTCCTGAAACCATGGCTTAAATATTTCAAGTTACAGAGAATTCACTTTTTAAACTAGTTTTAAACCTGCAAGTGACCTATGGCCCAGAGGAATCCTTAAGGCAAAGTGAGGGGTGAACTGAAATGGAGCCTCCCCACATCCTTCATGAGCACCCTAATCCCTGGGCTAAAGGTTATAAGGGAGGCTGCCACCAGTTTCACCTCCCTGGCTGTATTTTGTGGAATCAGGCATGCTTAGAGCATGCCTACCAGATTGGGCCCCATGGGCAAGGTAAGGCCCAGAAATGTCTAGGCCAGGGGTAGGCAACCTATGCCACAAGTGCCGAAGGCAGCACGTGAGCTGATTTTCAGTGGCACTCACACTGCCTGGGTCCTGGCCACCAGTCTGAGGGGCTCTGCATTTTCATTTTAAATGAAGCTTCTTAAACATTTTGAAACCTTATTTACTTTACATACAACAATAGTTTAATTCTATATTATAGACTTATAGAAAGAGACCTTCTAAAAAGGTTAAAATGTATTACTAGCACGCAAAACCTTAAATTAGAGTGAATAAATGAAGACTCGGCACACCACTTCTGAAAGGTTGCCGACCCCTGGTTCTGCTGGGGCTTAGGTGAGAGAGAGGCATCCAGGAACTTACCTGAGGCAGCAGTGGACATACCCGGTGGCTGAAACTTAGGTGTGTTTGGGACTCTTATAGCAAAAATGTAGGTGCTTAGAGAATTTAGGCTTCTCCAGAGTTTAGAGTCCTTGTGTTGGCCTGGAATCATGTTTCTAGGATATTGAGGCATCAGTCTACCCATGAGAGGCTATTTTCATGGCATATCCCCTAGACCAGATCGAAGCAGGAGAAATCTCACAGGAAATCTCTGGTAGCCCAATTCCAACATCAAAGTAGGCTGGATAAATTTGGAAAAGCCCCTCGCCCTCTTCTCTCTGTAATGCTTAGATGAAATGAACCTTTCCATGCTTGTCCATCACATTGTACCATGCACTGTATAAGATTGCTTTTCCTCCTATTGATCTTTAAAAATATGAAATACTTTTACAGAGATATAGCAGCAAGGCCAGTTTTTATGAGCCTTTGCCAGGATCTTTTTAGTACTTTCATTATTCTTAACAAATTCTTCCATCAGTAAGTTCCAACAATGTGCAAAATATGACATGTGAATTTGTCATCTGGTGCTCAGCTATCAACCCTACAGTAGCTTTATTGTTGTTAGTGCTAATAAAAGAAGGGGAAAGACCTCTGGAACAAAGCCATACATTCATTTCATCTTGAAGATTTGATATGTTGGCTGATGTATGATCATTATTAAACTAGAAATCCAAAGTGAAGTCTAATTTTTTTAAAGTCACTGCCAGTGATCGTAATTGTCCCTCTGTCCTCTGGCTGCCTTGGCCACTTCTCTTTCTTAGCGAGTTTTAGCCATTGTTTGCACTGTGTTGAGTTGGTGCAGGGTCCCCTATGGATGGGAAGGTGCAGTGTCTGAGGACCCCGAAGGCACTTTCTGATTGTACACTGGAATAGACCAATGCAGACCGTGGATAAGTTTTCACCATATGGTGATAGTTGTTGCTAAGCATTAAAACTAGAGATGGGCAAATAAAATGTGAATCTGGGGTTTAAAGACCATATCTCCTCCCAGCCCCTGACCCTTTCCCCCCCTAATTTCAGGAGTATTAGGATCTAGAATTTGGATTTGGCTCATTATAGGGAAAGGAACTAGTCATGAAAATCAGAACTGGAACCAGATTTGGGCTCTTAATCTGTAGGAAAATTTGAAAATCATTTTGTTTCAGGCCAATTTCTACTTTTTTTTTTTTTTTAAAAAAGAGAGAGTAAGAGCGATGGTGCTACTGCAACTAGCACTGGACCCAATGAATCGGAGTCAGACAATAAACCTTTATTCCCTCCTGCTACACTATAAAACTCCAGCTAACATACAACTGTTCATTCATGAAAGTGCCTTATTCTTCTTATGTACAGTACTGCATTCCAGTGCTTCCGATATTTTTTTCCTGATTGTCGAATATACGATATCTCTCTTCTAAGTCAAGCTAAATTTAGCTATTCAATAGTTGTGTATCAAGCAACTGTCACTATAATGTCCTGATATTTATCAGACTAAATAAGTACATCAACCATTTGATAGTATTAGAATTAATAGCCTTAGGGGTGGTACTGGTGAATCAGAAAGTGGCACTCTTTTGAGCTTGTACTTAACCAAGGGTCACTGTGTGATAGGGGGTTGTGCTCTTAGGGGTGTTGTGATCAGATGAAACATAAACCTTAATTCTTTGATTCTTTTCATTAAAGATCCCATGACCTCTTCTCAAGAGTTAGAGTTTTAATCTTGACATTAAATTACAGATCAGATAGGTACCTTTTACTTGTCTAAACTCTATGGATGAGTGATTCATGTTGTAAATTTCTTGCCTGCCATGAATATCGGTAGTTCTTGGGTGGCAGCAAACACTCTGAATGCAGACCACATGTGGTCAATTGCATGACTGGGGTCTTGTTTCATTTCCATTATATACATAGGAAGAGATGGACTAAGTCCGCCAATCATAAGAACAAAGCTAATGAGAATTGTGCTAAAAGTGTGTGTGAAGTTGTTTGAAACTGTCTGATTGCCTCAAGTAGGAATTATAGAGGATTCAAGTTGAACTGTTTTTTACTTTTTTCCTTTCCCCAACTTTGAACCATTTGAAGCAGCTAGGGCTAACTTTTGTTCTCAAGGAAAGGAAAAAAACCATTAATTTGATGAATGGTTTGAACTTGACTTATATTGTTCTATCTCATTCATTTCTTAAGTAATTCAGACTGAATGCCCAGATACACATTCAAGCTAAAATGGTGTTCTGTGTGAACTGTATACCCTGGCAAGATCGTTTCTGATTTCAAACAGGATATCATGAAGGGTTGTATTAAATGGTTTGTAATTCCAATAATTAAATTCAGCAGGATTAATGGTGTTAAGCTGTAAGGACATTGTGTAACTTTTCTAACCAACATACATCACCATTATCAGTGATCTCAGTTTGCCTTAGCTTATTGTTAATTTCACTAGAGCTGGTCCAGGACAAAAATACCTGATGTTCTTGGCTTTCTGCATGTGTACTCACAACATCCCATTTATTAACAAAATGTGCACGGAGAGTGGATCATGCATGTACAATTAAACTCTAGAAATTCATAGAAGAATTCTGACTAAACAGAAGTTACAAAGATTCTTATTTTTAAATGAGAGACTCAGTACATGGTATTTCTTCTACTAATGGAAACATCAAGTACTGGAAATTGTGTAAGTGCCAGTCTTATGAGATTTCCAGCCCATTTTTCAGCACCAAGATTCTGAATAGGTTCTGTATCTAAACTTGGAAGCTTCCTCTGTAGCAAATCTTTTATTCACCAATCACTAATTATGATGTCACTATCTTAGGTATTGATCCTGCAAATCAGTGGGACTAAAATTAGGCAGTATCTCTGGTGGACCCCTTGTAGAATCAGGGCATTTTCCAAAAAGTGTCAGAGAAAGATTTGTCTATTCGTTCCCATACTATTCATGCAAAGTTCTTGAACTATCTGCAGTTGGTTCATAATTATTTGGAATCCACACAAATTTTGCTTTTTCAAATTACATGAAATTATCACATGCCATTTGTATGTTGTGCACTTAACTAGTTTGTACCTGGTAAGGGTCTGGGAAAAATAGGTTATAAAATAATTCATTTGTTGACACTGCATCATGGCACACTTTTGTCATAACAAGTTCAATTATATCTGCAAGAAAGCCCGGTGTGCAGAGGTAGCACCCCACACCTCCACATCCCTATGGCAGGTAACTTATTTCCACTCCTACACGTGGCCTAAGACCTCTATTGATATGGGGTGTATGTGTGGAGGACATCTCTGGCTCCACCAATTTCCATTGAATCAGTTTCCTCCACTGAGGGAGTAGAAATAGAGTGCCACCATGCTCCCTTCAGCACAAGTGTTGCAATTATGGCTGGCCCTTATGCTGTTGTCTGTAGGTAACTGATAGATTTTAAGGCCAGAAGGAACCATTGTGATCTGGTAGTCTGAGCTATTATATAACAGGCCATAGGACTTCCCTGAACTAATTCCCCCTTCACGTCCAACAGTGGTTGAACTAAACTGTCTTTCAGAAAAAGCACATTTGTTCTTGGTGTGTGGGGAGACTTCTTGCCTTCCCAACACCACACCCACCTGCCACAGAGCCACATAGAATTTGATTGTGTTCTGGCATGGAGAATACTGCACACCTACAGAATATGCATCTATATATATAGCCAATACATCCATATTACTATAATGCTGTAGCTTCAATGGGGTTTTTTTTTGTTCTATTCAATATTTTATTTACTTTTAAACCAAAACCAATTTGCAGCGTGATTTAAGACTTTTTCCCCTGAATGTCATAACTTCATTAATACCTGAAGCCAGCTTTTACTAGCATGTGTGTACTTAAAACTTGTTAAACAGTAATGATTTCAGTTGTATGTTTAAGTTCAAAAAGGCTGATTTGCTTTTCTCCAGCTGGCTTCATCTGTTACAGATATAGAAGCACCGAACGGATAAGGTGGGTTTTTTTCCCCCTCTAGCCTTAGGTTTGTATATATGTATTTGGTTTAAATAGAAAATAGTGATTTTAATTACTTTCCTTCTCTAAGCCTAACTTGTATAATGTTGCATACTGTGAATATGGTGTCTTTCTACAAGTTTCTCTTAGGGGTCAAAGCTAAAGGGCCTATAGAAAATAATGAAATCATTGAATAGACAGCTAGAAGGTATAGAATTCACTGTAGCAAATGAAGTATGCAGAAACATAATTAAATAACTAGATATCTGAGACACATTTGCACCATAATAGTTCAGCAGGAAGCAATGACACAATGCTATTAAAAATCATAGGTAATGAAAAATACTCTAGTTTAAACCCATCATAAAATGTACTGATTAACTATGCTGAAGGGGACTGGAAAAGAGTGGTCTGCTGAATTTTTTACTTATTCAAGCATTACATTGGAACCCAGACAATGTATGCAATAAAAAGATAAAGTTTTCCCGAAATGGTGACAGTTGAATTTGGTACCTAAGAAACAGCCCAGTGTACAATTTCTAAGCCCTGGTCTACACACAGCCCCGGGGTCGAACTAGGGTACGCGAATTCAGCTACGTGAATAACGTAGCTGAATTCGAACTACCCTAGTTCGAATGACTTACCCGTCCAGACGCCGCGGAAGCGAACTCCGCAGCTCCAAGGTCGACTCCACCAACTCCTCCTGCCGCGGTGGAGTACCGGAGTCGACCGCGGTGCTTCCGGAGTTCGAACTATCGCGTCTAGATCAGACGCGATAGTTCGAACTCCGAGAAGTCGAACTCGTCGCGTCGACCCGCGCGGTAAGTATAAACGTACCCTAAGACTACACATACATCCAATTTAAGAGAAAATAATGCAAGGGAAGAATTTCACTTTTAAATATACTTTCAGTGTGAGCAGTAAGTTGGCAAAATATTTGAGCTATGAGTGCCTATGAAAACCCATCTGGCAATTTAGGATTTTTATATGAATATAAAACTTAGCCAAGCTTAATGAAAGTGGCAAATAAGAGGACAAGATGACTTAGTACAAAACTAATTCAAAATTGCCAAATCCATATCATGAATATAACTGCTGCCAGTGATCAGTGGTTGAAATAATGGTATGTCAAGTCTAAGGAATATAATGTAAATGGTGTAATGAGGTAAATAATGAACCAACACTATAAAGTTCAAATTTTGGGTTTGGTTCAAATAAATGCCCCACAAGCAGAAAACAGACTTGTTTCAACTACAATCCCAACTTCTTCAGTTGAGAAGGAATGAGAGAGAGCAATGGACATGCAGGGCTATATACTAACCTGGGGCTGAATGAGGAAATATCCAGGACAGTATGTGGCACTCCATGATGTTCAATGACATAATATCACAGATTTCTCAGCTTGATATTCAGCAGTGATACTAAACTAGAAGGTTTTTTGTCCAGGCAAATTTATAATATTTGGCACATGCCTCTCAGCTCTCATCACACAGACAAATTTAACTTGCTTCCTACTCATACCATGTGTTCACATTGACATGACTGTAGATTATTTACATTACAAATGCTAAGTTATGGAACTCAGGTTACAGGCAATGTTAGAGATTCTTTTAGCATAACGTTCAGATTTCTAGAGCCTAGCCGCTCTTGTGGTGTTCATTTTCTGCTTCTCCTTGAGTCCATTAGAACATGGAGTGTGAAAGGAGAAACAGTGGAAGGGCTGACAAAGGGAGCAGGACAATTTCTTGCACAGCCATCGTGGAGCCAGGCCCAGAAGCAAGGAGGACTTGAGAAACTGACCATCTTGCTTACCCAGAATGGCCTCACCTCCTGCAGCCTCGGATGTGGGGAGATTGTGTCATGGGCCAGTAGGGAAAGAAAACCTATGGTCCCTTTAAGGATTGCCCCTTCCTTCCTTCTGGGCTTGAGGAGGGGACTCCTCTGGCTTATGTAGCACCTTTCTTTCTAGCCAGCTAGCTCCCATATACCCAAGAGTGGGTTTATAAGCCCTCGCCCCATGCCTGGGGCACCATGTTATGCCCTGAGAAAAATCTTCCTCCCTACTTGTGGGAGTAGAGTTAGCACCAGGCTTTGGGACCTTGCTGTAATCATATTATTCACCTGGGAAGGAACTTTTCCCTTACTGGCAGATTGAGCCTGGGCTGGGTGGGTTCTTTCCTCTTCCTCTCAATGTGCACTCAATGTACCCTTGGCTGCTAAGCATAAAATTTATGTTATTGCAATTTGGGAGGTGCCTAGGGTAGGTACTTGTTCAATAAAAACTCTGGTTCCATAATAAACCGGAGTTGGAAGGGGATTAGGAGAAGGCTGTTCCTAAAGAAGGTGGGGGATGGGACTGGCGTTCCTTATGTCTGGTGCAGAGAGAAAACCACACCTTCTTTCCCACTCTCTTAATCCTTGTGTGAGGGGAGGGCACTGCAGTCCTAGCAGCAGCGCTAGGATCAGGTTAAGAGTATACAGGGGGTCTGGGACCAGCTCTCCAGTAGATGGTATGGATTACAAAGAAGGAAAGCCTGCACTGGACAAGTTACTGCTAGCTCCCATATATGTTACTTAATCAAAAAGTGACCTAGTTAAACCACATTCCAGGTGTCTTGCCTTCCTGTGGTGCCTAAAACAATGGCAATACTGCTTAAAAGCTATTTCATTTAAGAGGCTGTTTGTATGTTTACCCCCACTGAAGAAAATCCTTCTTTGTCATTTTCATGTATTTTGGGAGTGCAGAAGGGGATGTCAGACTGGAGGTAGCTGTGATCCTGAATCCCCCTGTACTCTGAATAAGGGCAGATAAATGTTCTGTGGAGATGTATTTGTGTCTTATGTTAGTCGTTTTTTTAATTTTATTTTATTATTCTTCTTCCTTTCCTGTTACCTGTGGCACTGGCCCATGCCACACTATACAGAGCCCTTGTCATGTGAAAACAAAACGATATTTTAAAACGTTTTGACAGCCTGTATAAATATCAACTGACCTGCTGTCAAAGCTAGGCTGTGCTTCTGCCACTATTGAGCTGAGCCAGCAGTGTGGGGATCTAGATCAAGGTGAACAGACTGAAAGAAATTGTGAGGGAAGGAGTCTGATGAAGGCATGGAGGAGGGGAAGGGGGCCAAGACAGAAATGGACTCAGGAAGGCAGAAAACTGGTGGAATATGGGAGGGGACATTTGGGGTATAGAGGGAGCATGAATGGGAGGCTAGGCTGGAGCAGACATTGAAGGGAAAGACAGAGATTCTTGGCCATGGTTTGTTTTATTAATCTTTTTTATTTTAAATTTTGCTAGAAATATAAACCTTTAAGGGCCTGACTTAGAAATGTTGAGTCTGCACAACTCTTACTGAGGTCAGTGGGGGTTGTGGATACTTGACTTCTGAAAATCACTTCACAGTGGCAGTATGGACAAAACCTCCTTGTACTACCCACCATAACCTTAAGTATGGCTGCAGACACACAGAAGCATGCACACGTTTTATAGACTTGCTGAAATCTTTGGAAAGGGAACCCTGCTTACATGTGTCCCTTGAGATTTGTAAGAGCAGGAATCTCTTAGACCTTAAACGCCAGCTTGATTTAAGTGCTATGGCCTAGATCAGGGGTGGGCAAACTTCAGCCCGCAGGCCACATCTGGCCCGTCAGACCATTTAATCTGGCCCTCAGTTTCCACCAGGGAGAGGGGTCAGGGGTTTGCCCGACTGCAGCCAGGGAGAGGGGTCGGGGGCTTGCTCTGCTCTGCTCCCAGAAAGCAGCTGGCATGACCCCCCCTGGCTCCTACATAGTACACTGTGGCATAGCCAGGCAACTCTGCATGCTGCCCCAGCCACAGGCACCACACCCACAGCTCCCATTGGCCACGATTCCTGACCAATGGGAGCTGCAGAGGTGGCGCCTGCAGACGGGGCAGCATGTAGAGCCACCTGTCCACGCCTCGGAGCCAGAGGGGAGACATGCTTCTGGGAGCTGCTTGCAGTAAGCACTGCCATGAGCCATTCCCCCCTCCCCGCCCCAACCCCCTGCCACAGCCCTGATCCCCCTCCTGCCCTCTGAACCCCTTGATCCCATCCCAGAGCCCCCTCCTGTACCGCAAACTCCTCATCCCCAGAGCCCTCACCCCCAGTGCCCCAACAGCCTGCCCCACCCCTGATCCCCCTCCTGCCCTCTGAACCCCTTGATCCCAGCCTGGAGCACCCTCAGACACTCCAAACACCTCACCCCCAGCTGGAGCCCTCACACCTCTCCCCAATACTGCACCCCCCTGCCCCAGCCCTGATCCCCCTCCTGCCCTCTAAACCCCTCGGTCCTAGCCTGGAGCCCCCTCCTGCACCCCAAACCCCTCATCCTCAGCCCTACCTCAGAGCCCCACCCCCACCCCACCCCCCACTGCAACATGGAGCTCCCTCCGGCAACCTGAACTCCTCATTTTTGGCCCTATGCCAGAGTCTGTGCCACCAGTCAGAGCCCTCACCCTCTCTCACATGCCACCCCCAATTTTGTGAGCATTCATGGGCCGCCATACAATTTCCATACCCTGATGTGGCCCTCAGGCCAAAAAGTTTGCCTATCCCTGGCCTAAATCCTCAAAATAGGCACCTAACAAGTGTTTAAATCAATAGGATTTGGATGTCTAAATCCTTCTGAGTATCTGGGCTTTTGATCTCCTTTAAAAAATTCAAGCAGGTTTGATAAACAAACAAACAAAAACAAACCTTGTTAAAGTTAAGATTCAACCTCATCTCTTTTTAATGAGGCTTGTTTACAATACCCCTTGTTAAAGAGTTGAGATTGAATAATATAAAAATAGAGAGAGAATGAATCCTTTAATTTGCAGCCTGATGTGAAGTAAAGGGCATTTAACGTAGTATCCACCCTTTTTAGACTGATAAAGGACTGACATGGGAGTTCTCGTATGATAAAACTTTGATAGGTTATTTTTAAAGGTAAATTGCTTCTTCTCTTTACTGGTGAATTTCAGCCATAGGTTTTTACCTTCCTTCTGCTTTTTCTCCCATAGTGTCACAAACAATAAACCAAGGAAAACATTCCCTTCAACCTTCCAATGAATATAAGTTTACTACTTCCTCTGAGCATTCCACTGCCTTGCGTTCTGAATGCTGAACTTATAGATGGAGTGCTTTTTTTTTTTAACAGAGACAGTCTTTACACATGGGTTTATAAAGGACTGAGCAAATTTGTTTAATGTAATTTTGCATCCACAAAACTGAATTTTCATGAAATTTAAACACAGTTAGGACTCTGCCTAATCCATTGGACAACTATGGCTTCCAGATAAGTGTAAATGGCAGCATGTGAAGGAGGTTAAGGGCATATGGCTTCAGTCTTCCTTCGGAAGCAATGCCTGAGAGTCGCAAACTCATGGAAATGTAGGGCTCTTGAGCCATCATCTAGTTCAGCCCCTGCACCGAGGCAAGACCAAGTATACCTATACCAGTGGTGGGCAACCGCCCATCAGGGTAATCTGATTGTGGGCCATGAGACATTTTGCTGATGTTGACCGTCTACAGGCACGTCCTCTCACAGCTCCCAGTGTTATGCAGACAAAACTACACAGGATTGTTTCAGGGGGCAAGGCAAAGGTGCCACATTTATTATGATAACACAATTTGATTTATGACCAATAACTAATATGCGCGCGCACATACACACACACACACACACCCATTAGATGTTCTGCAGCTACTGTATAGTTTGAACATAGCTTGAGTCTGTGGCTTGTTTTCACAGCTTGGGTTCGTAGCTTGTGGCGGCTAACTGGCCAGGAAAGCCGGGCACAAGGAAGGGCTGGGTCTGCCCTCCCATGTTGACAGCAGAATGTTACCCTCCAAAGTCTTCCATCTCACCCATCCTTTTTTTGTAGGCTTTAGTTTGAATCCGGAGTCTTTAGGTCTTGCTGTGTCACGCTGCCTCTGAGTTCAGTGTGATTGATCACCGGTCAATTGCAGACGTGACTTTCAGCCTCGGACCTGGCTTTGATCTTCCTTCTATTGTACCTTTGTTCTTTTCTTTTTAGGGTGGACTCTTCTTACTTTGTTAGGGCTGTTGTCTGCGTCTTCAGCCATTGGTGTTTGAACTCTATTTCATCAGGACAAGCTGGTGCTGGAGGTTGATTCCATTATCCATACCTCATTCACACATCTAAACTAAACTAAAAGATTACAGCAGGGTTTTGCACAAATGAAGGTTGCAGCAGGCTTTTACAAATAGAGTAACCGTTGTAAAATGGAGTTTGAATTACAATATGGCAAACAGTGAACAGAAGTAGACAAGTGTAGTGAATGGCAAACAGTGAACAGAAGTTACAATACTGAAACAGTGCAAGTCTCAGCGATTTAAGCAGGAATTGGATTGACAGTGAAACTTACAAGGGCAACTGGCTGAATGCTGTGGCTCTGAAAAAGCATCTTAATTGTCAATTAGCCAGTTATTGGGGTAACTGGTTTTATGAATGAATGTTGTTTCATTCATAAAACTTTGCTTATGAACAATTTCATTTATCAGTTCTAGACCAGTGGCTGCGGTTCACCGTGCCTGGCTAATGGGAGCTGCAGGAAGTGGCAGGCTGCAGGGACCACTGACCTAGACCATTTGTGACAGGTGTTTGTCTAACTTGTTCTTATAAACCTCCAATGAGGGGGATTCCACAAGCTTCCTTGGAAGCCTGTTCAGTACTCAACTGTTCTTATAGTTAGATTTTTTTTCTAACATCTAACTTAAATCTCCTTTGCTCTATATTAAGCCATACACTCCTTGTTCTACCTTCAGTGGATATGGAGAACGGCTAGTTAATATCTCCTTTAAAACAAATAAAAGGAAGTTCTTCTTCACGCAGCGCACAGTCAACTTGTGGAACTCCTTACCTGAGGAGGTGGTGAAGGCTAGGACTATAACAATGTTTAAAAGGGAACTGGATAAATTCATGGTGGCTAAGTCCATAAATGGCTATTAGCCAGGATGGGTAAAGAATGGTGTCCCTAGCCTCTGTTCGTCAGAGGATGGAGATGGATGGCAGGAGAGAGATCACTTGGTCATTGCCTGTTAGGTTCACTCCCTCTCGGGCACCTGGCATTGGCCACTGTCGGTAGATAGATACTGGGCTAGATGGACCTTTGGTCTGACCCGGTACGGCCATTCTTATTTTCTTATGTTCTTACGTTATAATGGCACTTATGATATTTGAAGATTATCAAGTCTTCCCTCTGTTTTCTTTTCTTGAGATCAAGTAGGTCATTTTTTAACATCTCCACATAGGTCAGGCTTTCTAAACTTTTTGTCATTTTTGTTGCTCTCCTCCAGACTTTGCAATGTATCCATGTCTTTCCTGAAGTGTGGCAAGCAGAACTGGACAGAGTACTCCAGCTCAGGCTTCACAGTGCCAAATAGATCAGGACAACTCCCTCCCCGTGTTATATATGACTCCTCAGAATAGTAGCTTCTTTGGAACTACATCACATTGTAGACTCATATTCAGTCTGTGATCCAATATAACCCTCATCCTTTTCAGCAGTACTACCATCTACCCAGTTATTCCCCAGTTTGCAATTTGATTTGTTTCCTTCTTTTTTATACTTGTCTTTATTGAATTTCATCTTGTTGAACTCAGACCAATTCTCCAATTTGCCATGGTCATTTTTAATTCTAATTCTGTACTCAAAAGTGTTAGCAATCCCTCCCTGCTTGCTGTCATCTGCAGATTTTATAAGCATATTCCACTCCGTTATCAAAGTCATTAATGAAAATATTGAATACCACCACACCCAGGATAGACCTCTGTGGAGCCCCACCAATATAACAGCAAACCATTGATAATTTCTCTTTGAGTTCAGTTTCTAAACCAGTTGTGCACCCGCCTTATAATAATTTTATCTAGACCACATTATAGTAATTTCTTAAAGACTATATTTCCCTATTTTGCTTATGAGAATGTCCTATGGGACAGTGGAGAGGGAAAAAAAGCCCTTCTAAAGTCAAGATATATCTACTGCTTCCTCAATATTCACTAGGCCAGTAACACTGTTAAAGAAGGAAAATAAGTGGTTTGTAATGATTTGTTCTTGACCTATCTATGCTGGCTATTCCTTATAACCCTATTATCCTCTAGGTGCATTTCTAACTGATTGCTTAATAATATGTTCCAGTATCTTTCCACATTTCAAAGTTAGGCTGACTTGTCTATAATTTCCCCAGGTCCTCCTCCTTGCCCTTTTTAAAGATAAGTATTATGTTTGCCCTTCTCCAGTCATCTGGGATCTCACCTGTATTCCATGAGTTCTCAAAGATAATTATCAGTTCTGAGGTGGCTTCAGCTAGTTCTTTAAGTACCCTATGGTGAATTCAGATTCCGCCTACTTGAATACATCAAACTTATCTAAATGTTCTTTAACCTGCACTTTCCTTATTCTGGCTTTTATTCCATCCCGCTTTGTGTTAACTATCTGGTCACAATTAACCTTTTTCATGAAGACAGAAGCAAAACTGGAATTAAACATTCAGGTTGTCATCTGTTAGTTCTCATTCCACATAAAGTATTAGACATATATTTTCCTTGGCCTATCTCTTTCTCCACTCCTAATGTATGTAAATAACCTCTTTTTATTACCTTTTATATCCCTTGCTAGATGTAACTAATTTTTGTGCATTAATCTTTCTCATCTTTTCCCTATGTGTTTGTGCTATTCTTTTGCATCCTTAGCAATCTGTCCATGTTCCCACTTTTTTGGGATTACTTTTTAGTTTTCTGGTCATCCGTGATCTCCTTATTGAGCCCTATTGCCTCTTCCTATTCTTCTTCTCTTCACATTTGAGTAGTTTGCTGCTGTGCCTTTACTGATGCCTCCTTGAGAAACTGCTAGATCTCAATTTTATTCTCACTTAGATCTTCTTCCCATGGGACCTTGCCTACCAGTCTGTTAAAGTCTGATTTTTTTTTTTGAATTCCATTGTTCTTATTCTGGGTTCATTCTGTCCTTTCCTCGAATCATGGAATCATCATTTCATAATCACTTTAACCCAAATTGCCTTCAACCGTAAGATTTGCAACCAATTCCGCCCTGTTAGAATCAAATCTAGAATCAAACCTAGTAAGTCCTTACAACTTGTTTCAAAAGGTGACTCCAATATATTCCAAGAATGTATTGGACACTTTGTGATTTTTTAAAAGCTCTTTGCTGCTTTTACAGATCCAGACTAACACAGCTACCCCTCCTGATACTTTTGTGATTTTTTTTGTTGCTTTACTCTTCCAGCAGATGTCTGGGTAGCTAAAGGAGTATCGACTTCCATTATGGGAATGAGAGGGCCAAATGACCTGAATATATGAGGTGTTGTCCCTGTCTGGAATCAGAGAGATAAGAACTGCAAATTGACCAGTCAGAATGCTCCTTATGTATATAACCATTGATTTTTATAATTCTCTGCAGTAGTGGTAATACTAATACTGTCTGATTCTTTTCCCACTGAAATCCATAAGAACAGACTTTAGCAATTCCAGAGGAGTTGGTGGGTCTGTGTGTCTGTGTGTGAGAGAGATGCAGTTACACCAGGGTGGGATATCAGGGTGATAGATGAGGAAGGAGAAAATAAGACTTTTTTTTTCCACATCAAAAACTTGCATGCTTTATCATTTTTTTTCAAATCAGAATTTTAAAAAGAGCTCAGATGCAAACTATTTTATTTGCTCCATTCATTCTTTCCATAAAAGTATAAAAATGGTGGTCCAGATTCTCAGCTAGTATCAATTAAAGTACCTCTGAAGTCAGTGGAGCTATGCTAATTCACACTAATATAAGATCTATCCTGATTGTTGGTTTTGTTTTTGTTTTCAATACCTACTTACTCTCAATTGAAATATTCCAAAGTGATTGGCCCAAAAATATCTTTATAGAGATCCAAAGCATTTAACAACTTTCTAACTGGCTGGACACCTATAAGACAAATTAAATGAAACAAAGTATTCTATTATTTGATTCTTAAATAATTTTTTGAGTAAGCATTACAATAAAAGTGCTAACAAAACTTCCTTCAAAATGATTGGTTTGATTTTTGCATCTGATATTTACCACTGTGTTTGTGTTCACATTTCTGTTACTGAAGAACTGAAGATAAGCTTTTGTTTCTGATCTATTATATGAGCCATATTCTAAATGCATTTGAGCTGAACTACAAAATGATCTGCTCTAATTCATTTTATTGTATCATGTTGCACAAATTGCACCAGCTAAAGATCCTAGTCTGAAAGTTAAGATGCTTCAATTGATTTTTTTCAAGTCTTAATTTCTCATTGTTCTACATCCCAGTAATAAAAATAAATTGATATTAAGAAAGCAGTTCATGTCACTACTTCTGTTTCCAGTGCAGAAAGGCATACAGAGCAGTGGTCAGCCATTGTTTCTCATATTAATGCATTAACCTGTGTAGTGGGGTGGTCACCCTGCTCTGGCTCTGAATGGGCTAAAGCAGCCCTGGAGAGGGCTGTGGTGGAGAAGCTAGGCTGATTGGGAAAGCAGCCACAGCTGTAGCCAGTGCAATCAGGGCCCAGCTGGCCCTTATAAGAGGCACGCCCCCAATCAGGCCACTGCTAGCCCTATAAGAGGGCTGAGGGCCAGAGGCTGAGAAAGACACACTCTCTCTAGCTCCCTAGAGAGAGAAGGACCTGGCTGCCTGGGAAGCTGAAGAGGGCACCTAGGATGGCTCAGTGCTGGGGAATGGCAGAGGGAGTTGGGGAGCTCCAGCCTAGACAAACCCCAGGCTGCAGGCCTTAAAAAGGGCCAAATAGGTACTGGGGCTGCAGAGGGGCAGCCCAGAGAGAGGCAAAGGCAGCAGGTCCTAACCCCCTTGCTGATGATGAGTGGTTTATAGAGTGCAGTCAGCCCCAGAGAGTTGGGGCTAGATGATGACTGGCAGTAGTCACTGTGGCAAGGTGGGGATAGAGGGTTATGGGTTCTCATGGTAGGGGAGACTCAGAGACAGTGGGCTGCTGCTGGGAGCAGAACCCTGAAGTAGAGGAGCACCGGGGTCCGGGACACGGGGGCCAGCGGCAGGAGAGACAGCAGCTTGCAGAGGGAAAGAGCTAATTCCCAAGATGGCCAGCAGGAGGCACTGCGCCGGTGAGCCGTCATCCCGCCACTCCTATCTTGAAAAGCTTAGTTAAAGTAAGCATTATATTGAACAGTTCTTTCAACTACCCGAAGTGGTGGGAAAAATTTGCCCAGTCCTTCAGCAGGTGTGGATGGACCAAAACTCAGTGGAACTAGTCTGGTCAGCTGCATGAGGAGCCAAGATTTGCAGAGACTGCATAGGATATGCAGTCCTACTATATGCAGTTGAGAAGTACTATGGAGAGGCTCCTTGCACCCTAGCAGGTAGGGAGTGTTTTGGGACGGATAGTGTGGGTGAATCTGTGGAGATCCACCAGCTAGACGCACCCATAAGAGAATGAGCACAGAATCCTTGGGAGGGGAGCAGGCTACTGCACAAAAAAAGCTAAAGAGCAGTTTTGTGGCCTGCCTGGAGGATTCCTTTCCCAGACTCCATCAAACAGCTTTGTTTTGTATTCTGATTGCAGGCGGCAAAGAAGTCTTGGCCCTAAAAGACATTATGCTTATTTTTACACATGATTATCCCTGACTGTGGGATGACTAGCAGTAATCTTAATTGCTACTCAGATCCGGAGATGCTGCCGTTACTTGATATTCTTTACCTCTCAGAGTAGTCATGGATTGTGTCTCTACTTAAATCCATGTGATGAATTTAGGGGGCAAATATCACTGGAAAATTCCTGCCTGAATGTTGTCTATTTCTGTGTGTTTCATGCACTACCAAGTAGTAGAAACCCTATTCAGTTATATAAATTGGATCTTTTGGTGCCTTTTTACTTCTCTGAGAGGAAGAGAATGCTGGGTCTGGAAAATGTAGGCCTCAATTAGTGTGTGGGGGGGATGCCTCAAAACTTCAGAACTTCATACCCTCTTGAACCAGGTTTTTAATCCTCCCATAGCCTGAAAACTAAACTGCAGAAGCAGTGAAGAAAGGGATAGGGGCACTACAAGAACTAAGTCACCGTGATGCTTCCCGTGAAAGCAGAACTGATTTCTCAGGGAAGGGGCGGGTCCCCTGTTTTCTTGTATTTACTTTCCCCTCATTCCCCTACTGCTCTGTTGTCTAGTTTGTAGGGCAGGCTAATTGCTTCATCTCAGTGAGGGCTGCTAAATGGTTCTGAACCTAGGGAGAAGAAAAACACCTTAAGAACTTAGGTGAAAAAGGGACCTATTCTTCCCCATCCCAATTTCTTAGCAAAGATATATTTTTCCTCTTACCACTTCTGGATGGTCAAGTCCCCTTAGTACAGGCTTTGGCTATGCTACTTGCTTTAGAAGAGCTCCTCTGAGACAACCCGGAGACCCATTATACTCTTTTGTTTAATGAAATTTCTCAAAGATCTGAAAGCTAAAGAGAGTGGGAATACCTTATTTGTTTCTTCAAGTCTGTACTAAACCATTTTTTTTCACTTTTATATAGCGCTGCTTGGTTGATACCGGCTATAACAATGTGTATTTAGGAAATGTAACTGTCAAAGTTATCATTTTGCTCCATGAAAAATGTTACTTTTTCCATTTAAAAAAATGACTGCTGTATGAGAGAGAATTGAATGCATTCAATATCTATGATTTGGCTAAGTGAAGGCTACGTAGGGGTGGGTGACATAACCGTAGACAATAATGCTTTTGGGGGAGTAGACTATCGGGCTGTTCAAAGCTCTTGTGGGGAAAAAATGAAAACCGCTCCTGTTTTGCATTCTTCTGCAAAACCAAATCCTCTGATACTTGTGGACCTAGATTAGACGTACCTGTGAAATGGATCTCGGGCAGGGCCAGGACCAGCGTGGTACCCTCCAATATATATCATGGAATTGTGCTTGTGTGTTTAATAAGCATCATCTTGTCCTCCGAGGGATATCCACACACAGCTTTTGGCATTATTTGATGCATATAGCCTGATACATTTATAGACCCGAGTTCAGCAAGGAACTTAATCCATATGGCTAACTTTTAAACATGGAAGATGTTCCGTTGACGTCAATGGACTTCTCACATGCTTAAAGCTTTGGTACATTTGGGCATAGTCTCCTATTCTGTAATCAGAGCTGCATGGGCAGACTTTTATGGCCAGGTGGAGACCCACTGATGTGATTGCAGGATCAGGGATCTCGAACATGGAATAACGCTATAGTGGCCATTCCAGCAAAAATAATATGGCAAATAAGTGCAGTTTTTAGTCTGGAGTTAAAGAAAATGTAAAGATGAAAACAACAATTGAAACAGATTTCAATTGTCTGATGCCTGCAGCAAATCTATCATTCTAGGAGCAAAGCTATATTGCATTTTGTATCTATATTAGTAATTGAGAAGTCCCGGGTCTCAATGTCAACAGGGGTTAATGAAAACCTTATAGAACAACAAAGAAAAATTAGAGTCTACAGAAAAATAATTTCATTATGAAAGATTTGTCAAAATTAAGAACATAATTGATCTCTTCAAATGGTGTGTCATGAAGAGCTTTCCAAATTTGATTTTGCATTTATTGCTAAATGACTGATTACCAAATAGATGGAACATGGCAAGCGCCATATGTTTTGTTTACCTAAAGGCTCATAAATTCAGTGTCTGTTGGTCTCTCAAACATGATGTGTTAGCAGAATCCTTTCAGGAAAACAAAACCAACTACAAAGTCATCAGGTTGAAGTATTATCCCTTTCAAATGATTTTTCAACCCAATTCATTTTTTGGCTGTAAATATGAGCCAGATGCAATATAGAGTTCTGATTAATTGTTTGTCAAAATGTGTGTAGCACATTGAGCATAGAGGCATTGTTGACATCTTGGGTTGCTAATGATCTATACCCCATAGCCTTCAAAAAGTGTATATGTATATAAACAATAAATCTTTCAGAAAAACATATATTTCAGTAAACTATTTTGTCTTATAATTGGTGGTGCAAAGTTTACAGTAGGACCTGAGCTGAAGTATTCGTAGAAAAGCATACATTTTTAATTCAAGACTTCTTATAACCCCATACCCAACTGGAACTAGCCTGTCGCTAGAAGCAATGGACCTAACCCATTGCGTTAATGTTGAGTAGCTTTAAATCTGGAGCAACTTGATGATGGATAAAATTTTTGTTAATTTTATAAACTGTTATGTACTTAGTGAATTAACATCAAGAGGCCCTCAGTGAAGATAAAAATTTGCTCTTATTATTTATGCCGCACCATAGCCTTGTGAGGTAGATAAATATTATTGGTGCCATTTTTCAGCTGGGTAAACTGCAGCACAGACAGATTATGTGGCATGCTCAAGATGACACAGCAGATCATTGGCAGGGCAAAATGAACTAGGATATCTGGACTTAGTCCCTTAATCTGAACAGCAGCCCACTTGACTTCATAATATATAATTACACTTAATATAACATGTAGTGTTAATGAATTACACACACTTGTAAAGCATAAAGTTTCTCTCTTCAGGTTTCATTCAAACAACTCCAGACAGCTGTTGTGCATTGGTATTTCACGTGGCCTGGCAAGGAAGGAAAGTGGAGCCTCAGCTGCTGTATATTGTCATAGGTGCATCCTAGTATTTATGTTGAATGGTGCTATGGAAATCTACATTGGCTCAGATTCAATTCCAGTTAGTTTATTTTAACAATCTTACTTGTGGAGGCATTCAGTACCACCGGCCACTTTTGAAAATTTGAGATTAGCTGTCAGCTGTCTCAGAGATTGGTTGTTTCCAGTGATGACAAAAGGAGTTTTTCTGTGGACTAGTAATGCTCTTCTGTGGGCTTGTCTACACTTACAGCACTGCAGCTACAGCGCTTAGTGACGACACTATCTACGCTGATGGGAGAAGCTCACCTGTTTACCTAGGTACTCCACCGCCCTGAGAAACCCTCCCATTGACATAACTCCCAGCGTAGACAGCGCTATGTTAGTCTAACTGTGTCACTTGGGGGGTATGGACTTTTCATAGTTATACTGATATCACAGGTGCCAACTTTCCTTGGTGCCAGTGGATGCCCACACCCCCTGGCCCTGCCCCAACTCCGACCCCTCCCCAGATCCCTGCCCCAGCCCCACCTCTTCCTCAGCGTGCTGGGTTCCTCCTCCTCCCTGCTCCCTCCCAGCACTTGCCACGCGAAACAGCTGGAAGGGAAGAGGGAGAAGCAGGATGCGGAGGTGAGCTGGGTGGGGGGGAAAGCTGCCGGTGGGTGCTAAGCACCCACCAATTTTTCCCTGCGGGTGCTCCAGCCCCAGAGCACCCATGAAGTCAGCACCAATGACGGATATTAGTTTGTGGTGTAGACCAGGGCAGTCTCTTACTCCCAGGACATCTCAATTTTATTCAAGAGGTGAATGAGATTATATGTATTCCTGTCCAACAATTAATATCATTTTAGGAGACAATCCTGTAGTTCATATTTAGAAAAACATAGATGCCTCTGATCACTGCAGTGAATGAGTGTGTCAGCAGGCTGTTGCAGTCTATTACAGTCTATTATAACAAAACTGCCAAAAAAAGGTTTGGGCAAAGGCGCTATAAAGCAATTGATTCCTTTCTGTTGGAACGCATCCAATATTTTGATCAGGAAACATATCAGCATAGCCTATTAACTGTGGCAATTCTTAGCTTTTTTGCACCGTTGGAATTACACAGAGGAAAATACTTGGACAGCAACAACTTGAAATCCCAAGCTCAACTTAACTTCTGGCCCTCTGCAATGTTCTGTGTCAGAGGAAAAATAAGTGCCCTCTACTAACATTATGATTGCTTACTGGAAACACCTAAAGCAGGAGTTACATTTGTGTGATTCTCATAATAACTAAATTGATCTTGTTGGAATGAGAATAAGGTTCTCAATAGAGAATGAAATCTTACTGCTGTAAGACTGACTGAGAAAAATCGCAATCACTTGATGCACGTGAACATTCAAAGAGGATCTTCCAGATTATACTAAATATAATTTTTCTAGAGTTTGTTCACAGAAATGATTTTGTCATGGGTAATGGGTTTTTTGTTTTTCTTTTCTTTTCCTTTGTATATTCTAATAATATTGGTGTTGGGAGCTCAAGGGAAAACCTAATGTCTAAGCACTAACTCACTCTATGTAATTATTTCTCTACTCATCTTAGGTTGTTTTGTAATTTGTGCATTCAAACTTGTTTCCTGTAACAATGAAACAAATTTTTGTTCATATGACGAGTTAATTTGAGGGATTTTCTGAGAGACAGAAGAAAAAAGGAACAACTTAATTAATGTTCTAAATATGAAATAAAAATGTTTCTTGGTAATGAGCAATATGCATATTTGTGTGGGTTTATAGATTAACATTGCAAACAAGTTTTGAAAAATTGTCCCCATTTGCAGTAAATGATCCTTTACATTTCCTCCACTACACATTATGCAAAATCCCAGTACTCCCGACACACAGAGTAGTGCAACCTTGTCAATATTGTGCACAAGCAGGGCTATATCATTTCATGTGGCATTTTAAGAAGACTTGCTGACATGACTTTAAAACTTTGCATCATGTACACTTACGTTAACCTACATTTAAATTAATGTGTTAGAGGGGAGGATTGATTATTTTGGGGGATTGTTTGGTGGGTGGGTTTTTTTCCGGAAAACCTAATTAACTTAATTCTGAAGAACTTTTGTTGTTTGCCATTAGCTGTATCTTTATATGTACCATTAGCTGCAGCATTAGATGCAGAGATTGATAGATCTTTAAGGCCAAAAGGGACCATTATAATCACCTTGTCTGACTTCCTGAATAACATGGACTTTCACTCAGTGATTCTTGCACCTAGCTTAATAACTTCTGGTTGAACTAATAGAGCATATCTTTTAGAAAGACAGCCTGCTGGGATGCTGGACCCCTCTAGCATCATTCCCAGGAGCTAATCTGCCATGTTTGTCAAATGCCTGCCATTCAAACTGGGGGAGGTCTGTCTCTCTGCCTGATAGGGTTAGACTTCAGCACCCACAAGGCATTCCACAGCCTTAACATATTCCATCTAGTGTGTTACAAAACATTTGAGCACCCACTTGGTATCCTAATGTTCATATACATGAGTGAACATTTGTTTCACTTTCTTCTGTATAAACTTCCAACAATACATGCATTGTATTTTTCACAATAAGATTATCAACTTTGGAGGAAATGTTATGTGCTGTTAGTTCTTGCGCATTGCAGCTGCTGTTCAGGTGCTACTGTTATATAAGACGTTAGTATGTTACTGTGTCAGTGGGCCCTCTCTACTGCCCCAACTTTTCCTGCAGTTCAGCACCTGGACGCATGCTCAGTAGTATGCTGTTTTGTCTCCATGCTTCCTTGATTTTCGATGTTTGAAAGGTGAAGTGTGACTTAGGGTACGTCTTCACTACCTGCCGTATCAGCGGGTAGCAATCGATTTCTCGGGGATCGATATATCGCGTCTCATCTAGACGCGATATATCGATCCCCGAACGCACTCCTGTCGACTCCGTAACTCCACCAACCCGAACGGCGGTAGCGGAGTCGACATGAGGAGCCGCGGACATCGATCCCGCGCAGTGAGGACGGTAGGTAAATCGATATAAGATACTTCGACTTCAGCTACGTTATCTTATATCGATTTTCCCCCGTAGTGTAGAGCAGGCATTTCCTGCCTCTGGGTCATGACCCCCTATTGGGGTGCCAAGAGGCCTAAGGGTGTCAGGAAAAAAAATCTGCCTTTACTTTGCAGTCCCAACCTGAGAGTCAGAGTTGGTTTTGTCAATCAACTTACTAAGTCACATATAAATGCACTTGTTAGTATTACTATTATGTACATGCTTGTTACAACAAGCTTATAATTAGAGCAATTGAAATATTACAAAGCAAGATTTTGTTTTCCTTCATTCAGCTTGAGGTTTGTGTCTCCAATGTTGGGTTCAAAGCATTTTACCCCTGTTTTGAAAATTGTTCATACAATTGATTCATTTCAAATAGCAAATATTCAAGTTACAAAATCTACAAAAATACCATACACATTCAGTCAGAATATGGAGGAGAAAAAGGGTCTATTTAGGGCAAAATAGGATTCCATGCTCTCTCCAGTCGCACAAATATCTGTTGCTGTTCTCTGAAACCCCACAAGCCGCTTTGTTTTGTGATGGCTAGAACTGAACATGATCAGCCAGATCTTCAGCAGATGTAGACTGGTGTAGCTCATTTAATAACAAGGAACATAGTCTGTTGACAAGTGGCCATTATGTGGGGTGGTCGCCCAAGAGCTAGAGAGAGAGAAACTCTGACATCCCTTCATGATAGTAGTCTTTTATGTATGTGCCCCCACACTGAACTAACCCTTTGCACAAAAAAGTCATGTCTAATTTGCTGTCCAGCATGACCCACTGAGTCTCCCTTCTTTATTACTGCTGCTCAACTCTCTCTCTCTCTCTCTCTCTCTCTCTCTCACTGATTACATGAGTTTCCACATTCTTTCCCCATATGTATTGCTCTACATTTTAAAATGTATCTTTACTTATTTCTACTCACTGTAGATCAGTGGTTCCCAAGCTGCCTAGTTCTCCTTTTTCCCTCATATATTTCCAGAAGGTGTAAATCGCACTATATGTTCTGTCATGAAGCCTTGCTGATTGATGTGGCTCTGCTTAAACATTTAAGGGAGTTTTTGGACTACCAATAGGGAATTGCCCTTGTGGATGATAAGCAGCACAGATTCACTGGTTCTACTGAAATACTCTAATGTGAAATATTTTTTCAAAACTGTATTATGTATTTCTCCTAATTGTTCAGTATTGGCAAACCTGATCAGTAGGGAGTTATTTCCATGGAATGAAAAATGCTAACTTAATTGAAGGGGAAATGACTTTGCAGATTTATGGATTTATAAGGCTAAGAATCTGCATGAGTGCCTTTAATTAAATTCATTTTTCTGCATAGGTTCTTGTCATTTCAGATATTCAAAATATCTACACCTGTTGCTCCTCTTATACTGGTTTTTCAATTTATTTGCAAGACTTCATTTAAACACTTGTCAGTTGCCTGTGAGCACCTGATGAGACTGCCGTTACTCCAAACATTACATGGAAATAAAAGTTAGGAAACTAGAGAGGCAACAATTTCTATTTTTATCCTATGATTTTATCCTATCCTACAGACAGTTACGGTATCTTCTTACCTGCTATAGTGATAATTAACAAATAGGATAATTAAAGTAAAAGCAAAATACTGAGGGCCAGATCTCTGTACATCTCTAAGTGCCCTTTGTACTCCTCCAGTGGCATAAAGGGTATTGAAAACTTCTTTAAGCAGGCCACCAAGGATTTCATTGGAGAGAGATCCTCAGATGGTATAAAAAACAATGTAGGGACTGGAAGTCTGTGGGGTAACATGATCAGAGCAATGTGAGAGAAACATCATTTTACTTCCTGAATGATAGATAGATTTAAGAGGAGATAAATGAGAGCTGGAGAAAATGGATGTGGTAGGCCGGATGACAGAAGCCGGCTGTGGAACAGTATATTAGCTTAGGGAGAGGGAAAGATGGATTTTAGAAATATTCTAGATGGGAAAATGACAAGATTTGAGAGCCTGGCTCTGAGGAGAGAAGATAAGGGGCAGTTGTGAAGTTGTGTGTTGAGTGAAAAAGAAGATAGTGGATGTGTCTGAAATTATCCCCGTATAAACATCCTACACATTATTGCAGTATTTTTTGTGCAAAACATGCCTTGTCAGGTATCATTTAAAAGCTAGTAACACATGATCAGTATTCTTGTGTAATGTATGTACAAAATGCAAATTAAGAGTTATGAACATAAACTGAAATTATGACTCTAATATGTTTACCAGACAAGATGGGGGTGGGGAAAGGAGGGTAAACCAGATTCTAAGAGACAAAGGATAAGCTAATGCCTCTAGCCAGGTGTCATCAAAGTTGCACGGCTGTCACCTGTAAAGTGGCCATTCTTTGGCAAAGAAGTTGGGCAGGAACAGATGGAAAACAACCGTATGGAACAATGGTGGGCAATCTGCTGCATGGGGCCCCTCAGGGTAATCCATTGGTGGGCGGCAAGACAGTTTGTTTACATTGACCAGCTGCAAGCGTGACCGCAGTTTGCCGATTCCAGCAATGGGAGCTGTGGGAAGTGGCAGGCTGAAGGGATGTGCTGGCTGCCACTTCCCGCAGATCCCATTGGCTGGGAATGGCGAATTGCAGCCACTGGGAGCTGCGGGTGGCCGTGCCTGCAGACGGTCAATGTAAACAAACTATCTCGCGGCCCGCTGCTGGTATGGAACCTCTTTCACCACTCCATGTCTCCTTCCTCATTGCTGGAATGAATTTTATCTAGGGGTAGCCCTCAGGAAAATGCATTTCAAAGGGTGACTGGACTAGAAAAGTGAGGGGCAATTCATCTTTCATTTAAGATGACAAAGGAACCAGCCCTTTGATTTTGCAAGGAGATCCAGACCTGTGAATTTGGCCAACCCTGTTCATGGGAACCTGGTAAGAATTTTACCTTGAACCAAGTCTAGCTGGTTAAATTTGAGCTATTTGGAAGTGTTATCTGTATTTTTCTTGTAGTCATTTCTGACTTTAATACTCACTTAAAACCTCTCTCTTTGTAGTTAAATAAACTTGTTTCATTTTTAATCTAAACTAATCCAGTGTTGTGTTTAATCTGACCTGTTTGGTAACTCCAGTTAAAATAGCAAACTGTTAAATATTGAGGCTTTACATGGGCAATGCCTTTTAATATCAGGACTGTCCAGAACACACGTTTTGTAGAAAAATTGAGACTGGGAGTGTGTGTCGGGGGGAGCATCACCCTGCAAATAGTAACCAAGGCTGCTGGAATCCCCACAGTGTGATTGGAGTGTTGCTGACAGGCTGCTGAGGTCAGAGTTGCTGGGCCAGTACTGCAGCTATACACAGACACACGGGGACTGACCTGCATGCTGTTAGGCTGTTTGCGAGTGGGGCTGCTGGGGAGGGCAGAGTGCTTTTGTATTTCTGGCATATGCAACTTCTACTTTCATGCCAAATATTAAGCTCCTGTCCTGTCTCAGAGTGCAGGTGTCTACCATCTCTTCATTCAAATCCTGTCTGAAACCCTACTTTGTTCCCCAAGGTCCATAGCTATTAATCCATTGGTCCACACATCCATAATTGTTTACTGCAATGGTTCTTTTTTTTCATCTTGGAAAGGAGGAGAAGGAGGGGGGGGGAATGCAGCACCAGTTTCTTGCCACAGCCACAAGTAGAGGAAGCTTCCTAAAAGTGACGGGGGGCACCAATGCCTGAACCATGGCCCCACCCTCATGCTGCCCCTTCCCCAGAAGCCCCACCCTCCCACTGCCACTTCCCCCAAGGTCCTGCTGTGCTGCCTCTTCCCACTAAGACCTCACCCCCACTTGCTCCTGTCTGCCCTCTCTCCCTCGTTGCTCACCCCTTATGGCTGGTAAAAATGTGATGGGGCCATGGCCCGCTGCCCTGCCCCTGTTCCGGCACCTCTGGCCACAGTCCTAATCACACAGTCTTTTGTATGCGGGATGGATCACTGAATTGAGGTTCTGGCAAGAAACTATGCTGTTTCTGGGTAGCGGATGCTGGTATAGGGTGGGAATAATAGATTGGTGGTTGATGGAGTTCTGGGTAGGCCTTTTAGGAGTTATGTGGGTTCTTCTGTCTTGCCCCCATTTTCAGCTTCTGGGGAAAGCTCTGCTGCAGGTCTCTGTGGGGTGCTGAGCTGAGGCTGCAGGATGAAGACAGTCATTGCACAGCATCGTGAGCAGATACCTTCCCTAAGGGAAGATTGCAGGTTGTGGGGGAAAGGAAAGGAGACGTGCAATGAGGATGGTGCATATGGAGCAGTAGTAGAAAGACTCATCGGTTTTAAGACGAGAAGGGAGTATCATGAGCTTGTACTCTGACCTCCTGTACATCGCAGGCCACAGAACCTCACTCGCTCCTCTCATAGGCTCATAACCTCTGGCTGAGTTAGTTATTGAAATTCTTAAATCTTGATTTAAAGAGTTCAAGTTATAGAGAATCCACTATTTGCGCTAGTTCAAACTAACAAATTATCCAGGCCCCATGCTGCAGAGAAAGGTGAAAACTCCCCAGGATCTCTGCCTATCTGATTTTGGGGGAAAATTCTTTCTCATCCCCAAATATGACAGTCAATTAGACCCTGAGCACATAGGGTGACCCACCAGCCAGACACCTGTGAAGGAATTCTCTGTAGTAATTCAGAGCCCTCCCCATCCAGTGTCTCATCTGTGGCCATTGGAAATATTTGCAAATGGCAGTTGCAGATGGGCCATATGCCATTAAAGGGATTCTCCTTGTACCATTCCCTCCATAAGCTTATCAAGCTCGGTCTTGAAACAAGTTTGTTGTTTTCCCCTACTCCTCCCCTTGGAAGGCTGTTCCAGAACTTCTCTCCTGTGATGGTTAGAAACCTTTATCTAATTTCAAGCCTAAACTTATTAATGGCCAGTTTATAGCCATTTGTTCTTGTGCCAATATTGGCCTTAACTCCTCTCCTTTTCTGATGTTTATCCCTCAGGGTTGCTTTCTATAAATATATCAATCTCCCATCAGCCTTTGTTGTGTTAGGCTAAACAAGCCAAACTCCTTAAGTCTCCTTCTGTAAGGGAGGTTCTCCATTCCTCTTATCATCCTACTAGCTCTTCTCTGTACCTGTGCCAAATTAATTCATCTTTCTTAAATAAGGGAGACCAGAATTGCATACAATATTCCAGATGAGGTCTCACCAGTGCCTTATAATGGTAATAAGTATTATCTCTACTGTAAGTACCTCCCATTGATAGAATTTCATTAGCCTTTTTCTTGGGTCACATCACATTGGCATCTCATAGTCATCCTTTGATTGACCAATGCACACAAGCTTTTTTTTTTCTTCCTCTTTTGCTTCCAACTAAGGGCTGGTCTACGCTAGAAAGTTAGATTGAGCCAGCTACGTTGCTCAGGGTTGTGAAAAATCTACCCCCCTGAGCAAACTAGTTAAGCTGACCTAAATCTCCTTGCAGATAGTGCTAAATTGATGGAAGAATTCTTCCGTTGACCTCGCTACCACCTCTCAGGGAGGTGGATTACCTATGCTGATGGGAGAACCCCTCCCATTGGCATATGTACTGTCCATGCTTGAAATGCTGCAGAATTTAAAAAATAATAATAATAATTGGAGATATACCTATCTCCTAGAACTGGAAGGGACCTTGAAAGGTCATCAAGTCCAGCCCCCTGCCTTCACTAGCAGGACCAAGTATTGAGTTTTGCCCCAGATCCCTAAGTGGCCCCCTCAAGGATTGAACTCACAACCTTGGGTTTAGCAGGCCAATGCTCAAACCACTGAGCTTTCTTCCCCACCCCAAAAAAAAGTATGTCTGACAAGATTGGCAGAAGGTAGAATATTAGGGTTGGAAGGGACCTCAGAAGGTCATCTAGTCCAACCCCCTGCTCAAAGCAGGACCAATCCCCAGACAGATTTTTGCCCCAGATTCCTAAATGGCCCTGTCAAGGATTGAACTCACAATCCTGGGTTTAGCAGGCCAATGCTCAAACCACTGAGCTATTCCTCCATTTAAAGTGCAAACAAATCCCAAGAAGTCCCCAATTTATAGCAGCAACTGTTAGTCCTTAAGTGGGTGACTTTGCATTTTGCACTATTAAATTTTATCCCATTTCAATTACTCCTGTTTTTAAGGTCATCCAAATCTTCCTGTATGATATTCCTGACAATACCTCCCAGTTTTGTATCATCTGCACATTTTATTAGCACACTCCCACTTTTTATGCCAAGGTTATTAATAAAAATATAAAATAGATTGGTCCAAAGACTGATCCCTGAGGAACTCTACTGGTAACCTCCCTCCAGCCTGGTAAACTTCATGAAAGATGAACTTTCATGTAGATTCCCCTTTAACCAATTCCTTACCTACCTTTTGATTCTCCTATTAATCTCTATCTTCTCCAATTTAACTGATCATTTCCCATGTGGAATTGTATCACAGGTAGATTAGATCTACTGCATTTCTGTCCTCTAGAAAATTGGTTACCCTCTCAAAAAAAGATAGGTTTGTATGTCATGATCTTTAGTGAAACCATGTATTTTATTCCAATCATTGTTTATATGTTCTTAAATACTTTCTCTGTCAAAATTTGTCAAGACCTTGTATTCAATTGACGTCAAACTAACAGGCCTGCAGTTAGCTACAGTCCTAGCTCCTGTAAAATTCTACTGTATATGTTCTTGGTCCAATGCCTGTTGGAGTCAATGGAAGACCCACATTGTTTTTTTTGATTGTTTTTTGATGGGTGTTTTCCCTTGACTGGTCTTATGTGACTCCGCAGCCACTTGCTCACAGCCCACATTGTGTACACACCACACATTGAGATTATACCATATAATATTTCCCCATGCATTAAGGTTTGGGTAATCTAATTTTAAATGTCTAAAATGATTTGGCATCTATGATTTGCCTTAAGAGACTGTTCCAAAAATTTAATAAAACCAAAACCCCTCTGTTTGGGGATTTTTTTCCTCATGTTCAGCCAAAATTCTTTTTCTTAATTCATCCTTTTGCTTCTTTGCCCTGATCCTACTAATAATATTTTAATGTCCCTTTATTTCAAGGTATATTGACTAGTTTGCTAATAAAGAATAACAAAGGACATGAATTTATGTGCATAATTCAGAATATTCCCTAAAGAGAGTAAAAATAAAAAATAAAAACTAGAACAAAAACAAAGTTTTACGTAGCTGTATATTTCTGACTGAGTTATTTTAAAGTGTGCTTGTGTGTTGTGTTTTTTTTTCCTTTGGCTTTGCTATCTTTGATGTAAATGAATGTGATGACCTTCCCCTGGCAGAATAAAGATAAAGTAGGCTAGGAAATATGTATGATTTTTGAAGTATTCCCCATAGATAAGAATAAATATCCCATATAAATCACATCCTTGTGAAAGTCAGGAAAACAATAACATTTCTAACTGAAGTGGTGCAAATCATAACAGCCTGTCATTCCCTCACATCTTATCATTGTTAGTAAAATTTTGTAGATAATGAAATAGATATGTAGTGATATCTACACGTTATATGACATAACACACATTTTCATGGGGAGGAAGGAGTGGGGGTAGGGGCAGTGGCATAATTCCACTCAGGCCCAACCCACAGTTCCACAACTTCATTTGACATACTCGTCATTCTCCATAGTTCTAGAAATTTTTGAATGGTGCAATAAAAAAGAATCAGTGCTGATTTCTTTAATTCAGGTCACCAAAGTATGAAATGTGTTCCTGTTCAAATACATATTCTTCATCAGCAGCACTATTCATACATTTTCATCCTGTCAGAAATCAGGTTTGATGGAGCTCATTGTTCCAAAAGGGCATGCTTTGGACATCCTGCTCACCCTCCAGGAGAATACATACAGGAACACAACTGTTTGAAGCTTCAATGGAAGCAAGAGCAGGTCTATAGTTCAGTTAGATAGGCTTGATAAAATACTTTGCCTATGTACTAGGTCCCTGTAAAATCTAGGTCCATAAAATCTGTTGTGGAATTTGCCCATTGCTGCAGAATTGTGCATCCCAAATCTCAGCTTTTCTTTAAATATTTATGTTCATAGGTTTAATGGCAGTGACGGAAAGTTCAAAAACATGAACAAAGTGTAAGCTGATGTAAGATTGTCTTGTCGAATCTATAGTGACCATGAAACCATAGCTCTGAGGTATGAACTGCCCCATTTCTCTCAGTTGTGGTCCTACAGACTGCAATTCCTTAGCCACTGAATTTAGTATTTTTCCAGCATACCAGAGAATTCACCACTTTGCTGTAGACAGGCACCTAATATTTGTCTTCTTTCTCCCTGCCCTTCTGTGCCCTGCCTGCAGTTGCCTCTTATTCTACAGCTTTCCCACAAAAGGGGAATTAATTGGACTAAACTCTGCACTGTTCCATGTAGCCAGGAGTAAGGGTCTGGGAAACTGAACTGGAGTCCCGACTGAATGAAAGGGATGGAGGGAAGCCAGAAGTGTAGAGTGGCCGTTGGGGCTGCCTGGAGACCAACACTGCATATGGGACCTGAGAACTCAAGGAGATGAGCTGCTGAAGCAGTTTAAATGGTTTCCTCTTTTCCTGGCACATCTCAGGGTCGGGAGGTTCTCAGCTGGGTCCACTAGACAATACTGCAGGAGCTGAGACATGGGGAACGGATCCAGGCCATTGAGAGAGAGAGAGGAGGGGAATCCTCAAAAGTACTCATTGCATGAGTTTTGCATCAATGAATATTTTCAGCTATGAGCCTAAATGGCCCCAAAGAGCCCTACGTAAATAGACATTCATTGTACAGGACTCTAAAGGTGAACACATCTGATTCTGTTGAAGTGGGGGCATAATTTCCAGACTTGAGTGACTTCCACTGAAAACAGCCTGCCTTTACAACCAAAACATTTAAAATGTGTCCCCTCTCCCAATCACAGCTGCTGGTCAGAATGCAAGAGGAGAGGTGGTTATATATTATATAAAAGTTTTGCACATTGTTTCAATTTAGAAGATTAAAAGAAAGCATATGGTTAGAGGGGGAATACAAAGCAAATGTTGTTTTGCATTATTTAGTTCTACCCCAGTGCAAAGGCAAATGCAAAGCTTTACAAATACCAAGTGAACTATAAAGTTATCAAATCTCCACAGATTTATGGTGCGTCACACTAGGATCAAAAATATCCTATAAATCAGAAAGAATATAGTTATGGAAACATTTTTAAATAAATTATCAGTTTGGTGCATTCCTTTAAAAAAACAAAACAAAAAAACCACTCCTTGAAATTGAATAGTGTGATATAGGAAATTATTTTATTTTACTTCTCTCTTATGTATCTAATGTAATCAAAATCAAGGGCAAGAAGTTATTTATAGCTAATTGTTTGTTGCCTGAGGTTTTGATCTAGTTAAATGAAAGATCAAAATAAAAATTATCACATTTTTAATGGGAGTTGGTCATCGTAATCATTTTGTAAAACATTGTGCCAACATTTTTGTTGTACCAGGCAGTTTGGATTACTTATTTCACGTCTGATCCAGCACTCACCGTTGACTTAAATGGGCATTGGATTAAGTCCTTTTATGGAAGTGAAGAAAATATTGTGACAGAATGAAACAGCATCACAGTGTGGTACCAAAATAATTTTAAGTGATATAGGCTAGTGATTCTCTGTATTATATTCTTATATGAAAAGTAAACATTATTTTAATATGGGTAATAGCCATATTCCATATTTAGAGATATTCAGCTACATATTTATACATATGTTTATCGAGCAACGATGTCTTAGTACATTTATTTACCAATAATCTTAGAAATTCTAGCACAGTGAACATTAACAAACAGTACAACTGTATTGGTCTTGTGTTGATTCAGACTTACACAGGTCAGAATATGCCTTATTTCTCCTTCTGGTTATCATCAGCAGGTTCAGATGAAATGTTGAAATGGTTCAGATGAAATGTGACCACTGACAGAAAATCATTTTGCTTGTCAATAGATATCTCTTAAGCTACTGCAAGACAGTGACCGCAGAATAGTTCAGCTGTATTTTTACATCTACACTGCATTGGTAATATAATTCAAAAACATTGACAGCCTTCACTTGATAAGGATTCCAATCCAATATTCAGAGGACAACAAAATTGTGATCATTGACTTAGATTCTACAAGACTGTAGGAGCTAAATCCCTCTTATACACTGGTCTTTAACACATCATCTCAATGAAAAGCTGCTGAATTTGTTCAAATACATGACATCTGTTCAGTGTAACAAATGATCCTTTCGCAAAACTGTCAGTTTTTAATGATATCGTATCTGATTATTATTTTTAGTCCAGATTCAGATATTGCTTGTTCAGATATTGCTTGTCAGCGTTGTCTATTTAGATTATACATTCTTTGGCGCAAGGAATGTCTCTGACAATGTGTGTGTTTGTACAGTGTCTAACACAATGACCCCCAATCTTGTTTGGGCCTGTAGACACAATCATAACAACAATAATTAGCTGCAATGAAACCAATTAAATTCTTCATGTTCTTCTGCTATGCTACTATGTGCAATATCTGTGCCAGCTTAAAATGTACCTTTACATGTTTACTGAGCACACTCATAATATGCTGGTTGCTGGGCCAGTGCAAGGATGTTTCACGCCCTAGGCAAAACTTCCACCTTGTGCCTTCCCCCGTCCCCGAGCCCCCACCCTGGGGTTCCCCCCCCCGCGGCATCTCCCCCCCTGCCCTGTGGCACCCCCCGGCGGCAGCTCCCCAACCCCCACCCTCCGCCCTGAGGCACCCCCCCGCCCCAGCTCACCCCTGCTCCGTCTCCACCCCGAGCACGCCATCGCTGCTTCACTTCTTCCGCCTCCCAGGCTTGTGGTGCCAATCAGCTTAGGCGTCACAAGCTTGGGAGGCGGGAGAAGTGAAGCAGCCATGGTGTGCTCGGGGAGGAGGTGGGGCAGGGGTGAGCTGGGGCGGGGAATTCCCCTGCGTGCCACTCCCCCCCTTACTTGCTACAGGCGGCCCTCCCCGCGCTCCCTTGCCCCAGCTCCCTCCACCTATATGCCGGCGGCGATCGGGGCGGCCAAAGATCCGGCCGCCGTGGTCGCTGCCGAAGAAAATGCCGCCCCCCCCCAAATCCTAGCGCCCTAGGCGACTGCCTAGGTTGCCTAAATGGTTGCACCAGCCCTGGCTGGTTGTAATGCGGCACTCTTTACTCAAGCAGACTTCTCACTGAATTAAATGGAGGCTTGTTTTTGTAGGGTTACCAGGCTGGATACTATTGTGTATAAAGGGTTTTTTCTTATTAGTCAAGCTAAATGTTTTAACTTCACTAACAAGGCTTTTCCTCTCACTTCTTGTTATAGATGTATTCAGCAGAACTCCTTGTCTACTATTAAATATTATGCGTTAGACTTGACCTTGGTTTCTCCACACCTGATATCTCCCCTTAAATAGAAGATATTGTGCAGATCTGTCTCTTATTCAAGCTGTCAACTTTACGTACAGTGAAAGGAGTCATGGATACCCTATTCATTCACATTAGATTGTTTTATTATATTTTTCTAAAGAATAGGCTGAATTGTCCCATCATGGTGCCATCTAGTTCTCAAAGCTTGCCAAGATACTTTTCTTATGTATAGTACTTTGGTGTCTTATGATACTGTTTGTGGAGTTCTTTAAGATGTTTGATAAGGAGTAGGGCATATTATTTAATACCTCTGCTCTGTTATGTGGATTACCTGTAGGTAATCTTCACACAAATAAACCATGACAAATATTTTATGATTTCAAAATACTCTATTTGGCCCTGTCATTTTGCTTTTTTGTTTTCCATGCTTTCAGATGTTTCGGGTTTTTTTTTTAATTGTGGTTTACCTTGAGCTCTGAATTTCTTGAGTTTCAAGTGGTTGATTCTTCATGACTTTAACACTCTTGAGTTTTTGTTGTTGTTTTTTTTACCTTCTAGTTACTGATGTGTATTCTGAACCTTATCTTCAGGGTAATGCTGGGTGGGGGGGTGTTGTTTCTTTTAATTTATGTATTAAGAACAGGCACTTGGAAGTAAGATGCCCTGAAGAGACCCTAAGCTCTGCAGGGCATGGAGATGGAAGAATGCAAGGGAGTGGGGAGCTTTAGAACTTCTGTAATATAGAAGCGGTGTGTGTTTCTTTGCCGTTTATTTCCCTGTCTGTCTGCTACCACAGGTTTCATACCTTAGACTTCTGCTCCCAGTTTCAGATTTGCCTTCCTGTGGATTTGGCACACATTTGGCCATTCTGACTAACTCGGCCGTGAATAACTTCCAAATCATTCCTTTTCCTGTCTCATAATTGACCTTGTGTGTTATGTCTTACAAAGATCTTTAAAATGAACTGCAATTGTAGTTTTTCAGGCAAGCTATGTGCAGCAGAGAAGTATTGAATAGATTTTCATAATATGATTATCATTTAGTTTTGTTTGAAGTCCTATATTTCAAAACTGTATTGTCTGAATCCTCTCAAATTTGGGCCAAAAAATAAATAAATGCTGCATGAAAGTATCAAGGGGGAAATTACCTTTTCTGGAAAGTTTAAGGTGGACTAAAGCAAAGTCACCCTTCTAATTAAAACAAATTTTAATCTAAACAATAGAATGTTACCATCTCTTCAAACTAAGGATTTCAGACATAACCTGTTGCCTAACCTCGAATATAGTTTTCTCATAAACTTAGTTGAATCAGAGGCAATATCGCAATAGTATTTTCCCATATAACCCTGGCAAACAAGGTACCGTGGTAAATGAAAACTGTCACTTCTGGTTATCATTGTCTCTTATGAAAACAATTGCTTCCACTTCCCTTGGACTGATACTGCAAGTAATGCAAAATTGTATTTCAAGTCCTAGAAGCCCCTAAAATAAAGTAGGTCAGCATAGTGGGTCAGATCCTCAACTGGTATAAATCATTTATTCAATGGAGCTATGCCTGTTAAAATCAGCAGAGGATCTGCACCATTCTTTGAAAAGGAGACACCAGTACATGAATACAGAGAAATACTTATATGTTGCAGATTTCATCATCAAATATTAGTCCAGGGCATTCCTTCTCCCATTTAAAGCTTGAGGTTCCCATGAGGTTCTTGGAGATTCCCTACCATTGTCTTATTGAGGGACAGGGTTGCTCTCCTCGTGGAAAAGGGGGCTGGGCCCACCTACAAATACCACTAATTACTGCAGATCCACAAGAGTCTACAGACATCCTTGTCTAGGCCCTGTGCCTCTACATCAGCTCTGGCTCCCATGGCACTCACACCACTACCCTGGCTGGGCAATAGAGTTATCTTTCAGGGGCGTTGTTTGTTTGTTTGTTTTTGTATGTGTGGATACATTCCATGGGACTGACAGGAGAGAGAATATGTATTTGCTCTGGCCAACCAAGTCTCCACCCTGTTCTTCTGTTGGCCTGTAGTGAGCACCCTCTGCAAAGCTGGCAGGGAGGATGATGCCACAGAACTAGCTGAGTCCCCCCTTGTACGAGTAAAGGGGTCAATCCCCACAGTGAAGTGACTGAATATGAATCAAGATGATTCAAGTCCACTATGTGAAATGATTGATGTACATTATGTGGCGCCAACTCACAAGCCTTACTAGAGTGACCAGATGTCCTGATTTTATATGGACAGTCCTGATATTTGAGGCTTTTTCTTATATAGGCTCCTATTACCCCCACCCTCTGTCCTGATTTTTCACACTTGCTATCTGGTCACCCTAAGCCTTACAGAACCTTCCCTTGTCACTCTTTATAAGTTGCAGTAGGAGAATCACCTCCTATCTACTAGTGTTAGACAAACCTCACAAGCATTTATTTGTGTTAGCAAAACTAGTGTGAGTTTGAGTCTGTCTTCCCAGTAGTCTAAACCCATATTTCTTTTCAAGAATGATTCTTTTGTTTTAAGTCTACCTTCAGGGAAGTCTGTGCTGTGTCATCATGTATAAATGAATGTTTCCCAAATACTATGCTGCCATAAGTGTGTGAGTTCTGTACAGTGTATATATGCTCTATCTAATTTAACTAGACATATATACACTGTCCCTTGCCCATTTTCAGTCTTTCTCATAAGCCAAATAGGAACTCAATAAATACTTAATTCTGAGTCCAGCATTTGAATCCATGCAGTGGAATCCTGATCCCATTGAAGTCAATGGTAAAACTCCCACTGTCTTCAGTGAGGCCAGTATTTTACCCATGATGTTTGAGTAGGTTTGAAACTGGTGAATGTGAGTTCACCCATTCTTCTACTTCCTGTTTCTTGCAGATAGGTTCCTGTTTCCTAGCTCGGGTATGAAAGTCCCTATTACATGTGATGTCAGGGAATTCTACTGAGTGAGCTCAGAGAGTCCCTGTGTGTCCCAGGACAGGGAGGGCTAGCAACAGGCCTGATGCTGACCCATTGAGGGCTTTGAAGTCTGATTATATTTAAAACAATTAAAATATATATTGAAAATGATTAAGGACTCATTACCACTGATCACATAAGAGGAAGAAAACATCTTTCCTCCTGAGAAACACAGCACACATTGATATTTTTCTCACCCAGCTGATGAGAGGCCCCTTTGGTTGACATTTAACAAGCTTATTGAATTTAATGCTGGGCTTCCCTAACTAGCTGCAGCTGGTTCAGTAAAGCTGCAGTAAGACAGGGCATGTTCTCCTTCCCCCTGCTAATCTACTGAGTGGAGGAAGCAGGGACAAGAAATTTCTGCTCAGCCCAGTTGTGAATGGATTTAGGAGAGACATGACCCTTACATGATTCCTCTCTGCAGACCCTGATGGTATAGACAGTTATTTGGACACCTCAAAAGATTAAGTGGTGTTCCACAGTTGATAAGGCAGATCACCAGATTTCAACCCACAGGAAAGATCAGGTTAGGAAAGTATGGGGTTGTCGGGGAGACTAATTGCCATATTTTATGAGAAGACAGACGTTAGAAGTATCTATGGCAGGTGGCATCTGCCAGCTCTCTCAGATTTCATGCATCTGGACTGATTGTACTAGGACCTCCCCCTACACTGATTTCAAGTGAATTCAGGTATTTAAACAAACAGTTATAGTAACTTCTTGGTTATCAACCATGAACATGCAAAACAAATGGTGGTAGCCATGTTGGTCCCAGAGAGAGAGAGAAGGTAGGCAATGTAATATTTAGAAGTTGGTCCAATAAAAGATATTACCTCACTCACCTGGTCTCTCAAAGAACAATGTAATATTGTGAGCAAGATGAGTTTTGGCAATAAATATCATTCCTATAGTCTCTCTGTGTGAATATGCCTAAAGTGAAGGAGATTCCAGAAAGCAAATAACTGGGTAGTCCTCTTGGAAAGTGCCAAAAGACACTTTGTGACCTCTCAGTGCTCCCTAAAGCCTTTGTTTGAATATTAGGTAGGAACATAAGAGTGTTGGGGCTCCAAATAACACAACAGATTATTTAAAAAGGTTGAATGCTGAACTATTTTGAGAAGAGTAGCTGATGCTATCTTTATTCATTATTTTGTGGTAGTGCTTAGAAAACCCAGGGTTTGTCTATACTTCAATCACATGGTGCAATTGTAGCCAGAGTAGCCATACCCAAGCTAGATTTAATCTAGCTAGCTTTAGTGCCAGAAAAGCAAATCTTTGGCTGCAGGAGCTTCAGTGCAGGCACGGGCGGCTCTAGGCATTTTGCCGCCCCAAGCATGGCAGGCAGGCTGCCTTTGGTGGCTTGCCTGCGGAGGGTCCGCCGAAGCCGCGGGACCAGCGGACCCTGCGCAGGCAAGCTGCCGAAGGCAGCCTGCCTGCTGCCTTCGCGGCACCGGCAGAGCGCCCCCCCGCGGCTTGCCGCCCCAAGCACGCACTTAGTGTGCTGGGGCCTGGAGCCGCCCCTGAAAGCAGGGTAGCCTCATGAATACCTGCGGTGCTGGGCAGGCTTACACAATCCTCACTGGAGTGCGCTCTGCTGCAGCTTCACTTCTCCGGGACCCAAGCCAGCGAGATTAAAGCTAGCTCAGATGTGTTAGTTCAAACAACAATCATACCCAGTGATTGCAGTTTAGACATACTCCCAGTTACGCCTGACTTTTGACAAAGCATGGATGAAACACTCCTCTTCCTGCTAACCCAGTTAATAATGTCCATTTCAGGGAGATCAGCACCTGACATGGGAAAATAAATGTTGCTACTTTCTTTTTAATATTTACCTATTTTGAAAGCACCCAGGGGGTCTGGAAATTGACAGGTTTTTCAGAAAAGAAATTTATGTTTTCATTTACATTTCTTGAACTCTCAGAATTTCCATTCTAATGGACGTCTCCTATTTATGGGCTCATTGACTTTAGAGGTCTTCTATGGGAGCTGCTTCTTTCTTGTTTTCATGTCAATAGTTACTGTGTATTAAGTTCTCATAATAAAAAAAAATAGGGAATATACTGAAATGATTGAACACCAAATACATGTTCTAAGACTGTTTAAAGGGATCTCTGTAATGGTCTTTCCTCCCTATAAAACGATGAGAGGGTGTAAAGCTCTCTTTGTTCCTTTGGCTCATGATAACAGCACTCATTTGTAAAGAGCCAGAGAACCAATTTCCGTTACTGCTACTGCCTTTACTTAAAGATACGTCACTTATTATGTACAGCATTGGCACTATCTGTAGAGATATGTTCGTAGAAGATTATAATTTAGAGATGCTCCCTCATAAAGGACAGTATTATGACCACAGGTATTATGAAGATGTGCCCAGGAGGTGGGGGTTGGGAACACCACATGGTGTATGCAGCAACTCATTACAGAAGCTCTCATTTTAATAAAGTTTTATTATTTTCTCATTCACTGGTTTGTTTAATGAACCTCAGAGTCATTATACTATCTGCTCATTTTCTGGGCAAGAGCTCTGATTCAAAATTCCTTCAATGCCAGGAGTTTGGTGGACGTGACGATTCCCATACAGTTACATATTGAAAACCGTTTAGCAGCTAATCCATTTTCTGAGAAATGGAGGCTCAGACTTAACTATTTTGTAGACTAAATTTAACTGTTTGCCAGCACAGCCCATTGAGTTAGAAGAAATTTCACCATCCCAGAAAGATTCTTTTATAGCTTGGCAGAAGAACTCCAGAGCACTTGTAAAGAGACTCTACAATACATTATTGTTCTAACTTCTCTGAACAATGGATGGTATTGGAGCACAAAATTATAGCTCATCAAGCTATGAACAATAGCAAGTTGATGTAGAATACTATCTGCGCAGTTGTAGAGTAATTGATCAAAAGATAGTGACTATGCAGCTTGAGTTAATGAACATAACCAATCATTCTAGGCAAACTCAATACCCTAAAAGTTTTGATTTTTGTTTCTAAAGTTGAAGAAAGGCGCTAACAGCTCTTGTTTTCCCTCTACTATTCCCTATACATAGCTATTTGTATGTTCAGCACTTATCAGTATTCAGTCTTACACCGATGTTAGAAAATCTAGATTTTCATATTTATTGTGCCGTTAGGCTCTAGAAAATGACTCAGTAAAAACAGCATTATGGGGTTCCATATTTATTAAGTCATGCAATTTGCAGGTCAAATTGGTAAGTTTGAGTCAAAAGATATGTGTGGGTTTTTGTTTGTTTTTTAATTGTCAGCTGCACAAACACAAGCTGAGAGGAGGAGTTCAGACTGTTTTTCTCAACTCATCATCATCATCATCGGTATTCAAGATTTTTCAGGCAAATTCTGTGTTTGAGCTCAATGTGACTGCAATGTGGTGTATGAAGGCCTTTTTTGGACAAGCTATACAAAACTCGGATGCTTATCTGCACATCCCATTCATTTTCTGATCTGGAAATTTCACTAGATCAGGATTCTTGTGAGATTTCTGTTTCCGAGTTTCAATGCATCTTGAAGTTCCATAAGAACAACTGTTCTCTTAGTTCCCAATTCTGGATCCTGCAAAATAAGGAGTACATAGGCATGCAAAAGAGTTAGCTAAGCTCTTCCAAACTTGTGAAAAGGGTTAATTAGATTCTAATATGGGTGAAGAATCAGTTTTGCTTGTATTCAGGTTGATCCAAGTTGCTTTGTTCTTCCCTTCAAGGGATGTGGATTCTCTTACTCAAAAATGTAATTTAATTATCTTTTAAAATGTTTGGAATCTATACTCTGAGCTGCAAGGAAAGAGAGATTAGATAGATTCTTCTTGCTTTATTTACAGATTTCTAATTTCATTAGGCCTAGGACAGGGCCTGTTTAGTTCAGGGATAATGTCTATGGAACTCACTGCTTGAGTATGGTTTCCAGAGTCCCTCTGTTGCTTTCTTCAGCATTCAGGATGCCAGGTGTTTCTCTTTAGGTCAGTCTGTCTGATCATTACTTCCTCCCTTCTTCTACCATTCTATCTTCCTTTGTCCATTTTCTAAGAGGGTGTTTATAATTTGAGGTCCACTGGGTCTTTTTTTTTAAACTTTAATATTTGACAGTGTCCCAGATGCTTGTATGTGCATTAGAAAATAATAATGTAATAAAAATGCAGAGGAAGGAGAGTTGATAAATTCAGAGTTCAAACTATTGGGCAATGGAGAATGGTGATAAATGGCTGCTAACAAACAAATTAGTCTTTGACACAGTTAGCCAGTTGGCTGAAGGACAGTGGAAGAGGGTCTCTGTACCAGGAAGCATGTGGCAGCATGGTGCCAAAAATTGGAGGGGATCTTTGAGTCTCTGCAGCTAGGGACAGAATGAAGAAAGAGCTGATCTGCCAGAGGATATGGGTTGATGTGTGTCTGGGACTAGGGCTGAGGCTGTAAAAGCAGAATCATATGTGCTGATACAAATTTGTCAAAATTGCCAAATAAGGGAATCGTCCCAACCCTGTTATAATAAATTAATAATTTTAAATGTCTGTAAAACGTATTACTGGGGAAGATAATGTAGACATCCAAAGTCAATGTGGCATTGTGAATAATACCACGGTTCTGTCACAACTATTTTACACATGCAGAGATATTGGGTGCATTTTCTTGTGAATCCTCTTCAGTTTGGAAAGAAAATAGATCCTCTCCCTGTTTTTTGTGGCCCCAGGACAACTCTCCCACTATTTTATGCATTGTTTGGGGCCAAAAGATACCATTGTGATCTTCTAGTATTACTCTTCTATAGCACAGGCCATAGGACTTTCTGAATTAATTCCTGTTTGAACTGGAGCATATCTTTTAGGATAAAAATACAATCTTTATTTAAAAAATCGCAGAGATGGAGAATCCACCACCACGCTTGGTCAGTTGTTTCCATGGGTAATCACCTTTGCTGTTAAAAAGTTGCTCCCTATTTCTAGTCTGAAATTGTCTAGCTTCAAGTTCCAGTGACTGGATCGTGTTATACCTTTGCCTGCTAGGTTGAAGAGTTGTCTTTTAAATTTCTATTCCTTATGCAGGTTTAGAGACTGATCAAGTCACCCCTTAACCTTCTCTTTGTTAAGTTAAAGAGATTCAGCTTCTTTCTGAGCTCTTCTACCTGCTACAGTTCTGGAAATACTATTGGTTCTACTCTATTACAGCTATGTAGTTTATTTAGGGTCTGATTGATCCAGAGTTCACTGAAGCCAATGGAAAGACTCCAAGTGCTTTCGAACAGGCTTTTAACCCTTCTGCTGCAGATGGATTTTTTTTCTTTCCATTTTAACAATGTTATGAAATATGTAGTCAGTACAAAATATTATCTAGTAGTATTATCTTAATGCTTAACATCTTTTTTGGCAATGTTCAAAGATCTATAGTATTGACTTTTTATTTTCTGAAGGTCAAACACAACAGATTTTGTGGGCATGTTTTCTTTTAAAGTCTTTTTTTTTTTGACAGTTTCAGTTTTTTCAGAGGTATTTTTCAGAGGGGGAGGGATAGATCAGTGGTTTGAACATTGGCCCCCTAAACCCAGGGTTGTCAGTTCAATCCTTGAGGGGGCCACTTAGGGATCTGGGGCAAAAATTGGTCCTGCTAGTGAAGGCAGGGGGGCTGGACTCAATGACCTTTCAAGGTCCCTTCTAGTTCTAGGAGATTGGTATATCTCCAATTATTACCTATTTTATTTTATTTTATTACCTTCTCTTTGTACTTCCTTTCAGCCAAAGAGCCTCCTTCAGAGAATCAGACAGAAACAGCCATTTAAACAGTGCTAGTAAGAGAAGAGAATAAGAAACTGCAAAAACCACAGAAACCTTTTTAATATGTCGGTTACATGCCACAGATGAAGTTTACACTAATTAGAAATCATCTGGAGGCATTGTAGCAGATTGAGCCTTCGGCTGGAAGTACTTCCTGACAGGTGGTTTACCACAAAGCAACATTACAATTACCTAACACACTGTTTGATTTGTGTAAACCCTCATTACTACTCACATTATTTAATGAACTATGTGCATTCTCTCACCTCCTTGCAGAATGCAATGTTCTATTCCAATTTGACAATGAAGGTTGTTCAGTTTTAACCCCTTCTTTTTCAGACAAACAGTAATAATCCCTTATGAGGAAGCAATGGTTTAAATTCAAGTGTCAAAGCATAAATGTTGCACAAACATGGTACCTACTCGTATGAGGTGCTGAGCACTCCTCCAGCTCTCACTGAGTTCAGTTTAATAAACAGTGAAGCTCCGTTTAGTAAAACATCTAGCATATAGAGAAACAAGTCATGATAGGATGCTGAGTGAGTTAGTTATTCTCTGGTGGGAAATGTCATGTAGTTTTAATACTCATCTGAAATATGAAAGAAGGAAATTCAGGCATGGATTTTCACATTATGGTAAACATATATTTAAGATGCTTGGCATCGTTAGTTTATTTGTTGCTATGGCACTTCCTTGTATAGGTTTTTTAGTCATATAAATACATGCAGACCAAACAGTCTGCTGCAAACATATAACAGACCTGTATAGACAATGTAGAACTTCATTATGGGGTAAAAGACACTCAGATGTGCTTTACATGCTCTCCTCTGTTAACAGTTCTATTTAATGGTTAGAAAAGCACAAATTAAGAAAAGGAAGAATTGGGGAAACCCTATAAAAGACAAGAGGAAAATCAACTGTGTTCAAGAAATTATTCAAAAATACTCTCTCATTTGTTGGTATTGTTTTGTAATGTACATGGGTTTGATAACTTTCCTCACACACATACAATTCCTTTTTGTTTCAGAGGATATTATGCCTTTTGTCCTCAAAACTGTTTCAATTAAGAAAATTGTCCTTGCCCTTCCTGATTATTTATATTTCAGTATTGCCAAGTGACCCCAGCTGAGATTACAGTTCCACTGAGGTAGGTTCATGTACCTATGTTGGAAGATGTCCCAAAGAGGTTATGGACTAAATAGATAATATAGACAATGATAGGAGAAAAAATATTGCAATCTTGATTTTACAGATGGGGAACTGAGACATAGGGTCAAATCCTTGTCCCACTGACATCAGGCGTAAAGCTCCAATTGATTTAAATGTTCTGGGATTTCACCCTAAAGCCTCAGTGACCTTTATATTCAAGGTCACATAGGAAATCCCAATCCATGATAACTTCAAAAGCATTTAGATGAGGAATGCTCAGATTTCTAATTTGTTAGCATTATAATTTGGGATATCATTAATCCTATAGTAGTAATCTAGGTCTCTTTTTCCCAGTTGCTTTTTTTTCCTATCTCAGTAATGTCACTGAGTAAAAAACACTCAGTAAAAAACATTCATGACATTTTGTATCGCAAGATTCAATGAAAATGAAAATGGCTCATAGAAGATTCAGAGTGGATCTCCTTATGGTCACTGATGCGTAACCTTGAAATAGTGTTGTAATGAATGTTCTGCATTTTATTTAGATTTTATAGTTAACTCATTATAATCACTCATTTGGTGAGCTGGAAAAATCATATGTAACTGATCAACTGACTCATTTTTTTAAAGAAAACATATTCAAGATCTCACATTGATCACACACAACTTTTTTATTAATACAATATATTCCAACAAGCATTTTGATTTTATAGACCGGGTATAGCCAAAAATAAGAGAATGCAAATGGTTCCCTTTCTGCCAAAGATGAATGAATTCCACCACTTTTCCTCATTGTAGATTTTGGGTAAGAGTCCCTCAAAAGGATTATAGTCCTTGATTATCTGCAGCCTTCAGCAAAATTCTTACTATTTTACCACTGTACAAAGCATTTTAGAGATCATTTGCTGAAAGTAGCAAATTCTGTAGAATTGAGTGCACTATGACCCTTAGAAATGCCCTCATTTTTTTAGGTAATACTTACTGTCCAACAAGCACATGACTATTGAAGCCTTTCCTTCTTATGGGAGGCTTGCTGACTATTTATTCCAAAAGCCTTTTAGGAAATTTGAATGAACTACAACTCTGCACTGATAGTCTTAGGGTATAAATTTTAAGCTGCTTTTTTAGCTGCACCTTCAAAGATAACGAGTCACTATTTAGACCAGAGAAGCTAAAAGCAAATCTTTCATGAAACCCTAGAAACATTACCATTATGCCAATATTGTGGTCCCCATAGGATTACTAAGCATAATGGAAATCAGAAAAGTATTTCATTAAAATTACTTATCACTGGGTAGAGTTGACTAAATGTGTGTACATTTATCTATGTGAGGTATTACATAAGATCTTGCAGGAAAGGAATTTTGTACAAGTTGAATTTTACCAAGTTTTTCTAAGGGTATGCCTATACTACGCGTTGGATTGGCGGGCAGCAATCGATCCATTGGGGGTCGATTTATCACGTCTAGTCTAGATGTGATCAATTGACCCCCTGAGCACTCCCCTATTGACTTCTGTACTCCACCGCCACGAGAGACGCAGGCAGAGTCAACAGAGGAGCGGCAGCAGTCAACTTACCGCAGTGAAGACACTGCGGTGAGTAGATCTAAGTACATAGACTTCAGCTCCAGTCAAAATAAAAGACTTAAACATTTGTATAAACAAGGGAGGCAGGGTTAGGAGGAGATTGGAATAGTTTACATAGAAAGGGAAATAGTTTTGAAAAAAGGAATACTGACATCCATTCAACTTGCAGGTCAACATAAACAGTACAAAATCATGCATGGCATATGTGATCGGGGGGCAGGGTTGGTGCAGAGAACCCCTGCTTAGCAGTCATAGTCCCAGCAGCGGCAGTTCCGCCCAATGGGTGAGCAGAAGTAGGGGAACCTGGGCCCACCCTTCTCCACTGGGTTCTGACTCAGGGCCCTGGAAGGCTGACTTGGCTGCTCACCTGCTCCATATGGTGTCCATCCTCTCATCAGCTTCCCTGGGTCACTTAGTACTCCAGTCCGGGTCCCATCTGGCCACTGCCCGACTCTGGGAAACCTTGCCTTTGGGGTCCTAACTCTCATTCCTGATGCCGGGTATTGGGTGTGTCCTGCTCACCGGCGCAAGGCAGGCTCCACTCCGGTCATCTCTGGGAGCTCTAAGGATAGGCACATCTTCCTGGTTGGCTGGCCAGCCCCTGAATGAACTGCCTGGCTGGCTTTTGAACCCTGTATTCAGTCTCAGCATGCTTAGTAAGCGCTTAGTAAGGTGGGGCCTCCTTAGCCCATAACTGTTCCTTAACCCCTTCCTGGCCAGTGAGGGGTCTATACACCTCGTCAAACAGCTTCCACCTCAGGGTCAGTGTCAGGCCACCATTCTGTGATTTTTGTGCCCCCTTGTCTCTTGAAAAGAAACCTGGGTTCTTATTGTCCTTCCCACCAAAGTGAAGGGTTTCAAAACTATATGGTTGTAATGAGAGGTACTCTCTCGTGATCCTGGGATTGGTGTCCTTCAAAGTGTTCAGCCAGTGTAGTGTGGCACAATCATCACTAGTTTGAAGGGGTTCCCCAGTATGTCCATGGCCCATTTCAGAGCTAGAGCTTCCTTCTCAATGACTGAGTAGGAGGTGTCCTGCAGGAACAACTTCCTACTGAGGTATCTTACAAGGTGTAGCTCGCCGTTGATGTTTTGAGCTAATACCGTGCCCTTGCCCACCTCTGAGGCATCTGCCTGGAGCATGATCTTGGCAAAATCTGGGTGGATTAGCATGGACCCTCAATTTAGCTGCTCTTTTAGTTCACAGAAGGCTTTCTCGCAGGCCACTGACCCTGGGATCTTTTGGGGGCCAGATCCGTCAGGGTGTTGAAATAATAACAAAGTCCAGGATGAAATGTCAGCAGTATCCTGCAAGTCTGAGGAAGTGAAACACCTGTGATTTAGTCGTAGGGACATTGTGCATTGTGCCAGGGCCTGTACCTTGTCCATGAGTGGCGATAGGCTTCCCCCTCCCACTCGGTATTTCACTTCCTGCTGGCCCAGCCGGCATTTGGTTGGATTGACCATCAGCCCCACCTCTTGAAGAGCCTGCAGTATGGACAAAACATCTCTGGTGGTCTTCCCAGCTTTGACTATATATGACAATTGTCATCTATATATTCCATGACATATGCTCAATGAAGATATATCACCTGGTCCATCAGGCACTGGAACATAGCCCCAGCCCCAGTCGATGCAAAAACTGGTCAACCCATTGGGTTTCAGTACTAACATGATGGGGCTCTGCCAGTCACTCTTGGATTCTTCAACGGCCCCTATTTCTAACATCGCCTACAGCTCCTGGTGAATTGTTTCTCACATCTTCATTGATAGTTCTCCCAACGAAGGTTCTCCCAGATCATCTTCTCTAACTCTGTGCCTATATGTTGCTGTTTCATGTGGGTCTGACCTAGCTGTCCAGAAAACACTGATTGGAAGGCTTCTGCCAGTTGTCTTAGCTGTTGTTCTTGCTCGGGCAGGAGTCCTTCCTCCACTGTCACTGATGTGCAGGTGTGGTTGGAGACTCCTTGGGGACCCAACTCTGGTTCCGGTGGATTATCGGGAGAGGGACCAGCAAGGCCTTTGGTGTTCCTGGGCCTCTGACAGTTGACACTGAGGGCAGGGTACACAGTAACCCTTGACCTCTGCATGCACCCCCAGTCAGTAGAATCAGAGCATGACTCGATCCAAGGTCTTCTCTCACCTGAGATGTCCCTCACAGGGTTGGCCAGCTGCAGTACCTGCTGCTGAAACTTCTTAGGGATCAGTAGTTGGGCCCAGGTCTCTCCTATCTGTTCCTCCGAACTCTCATTCCTACTGCTGGATAGTGGGTCTCTCCTGCCCATCTGCACGAGTAGTCCCTGGGAGCTCCAAGGGTACAGCCTCTTCTTTGGCTGGTCAGTCCCTGACTGAACGGCCCGGCTTTTGAACCCTGCCTTCAGTCCAAGCAGGGGGTTTCAGTATAACATAGTCATAATGAAATAGAACCACAGATTCCTTAAAGCACCAAAAAAAGCCAGAAAAACCATGACACTGATGTTCATGGTTATCACAGTTGAGTAAAAAATCATCATCACCCATTACATATGCCAAATCTTGAGGACATTTGGAAACAATTGCATGTCTTCTTATCATATCTTTTGAAAAACAGGGTAAATAGCCTACAGTTCATCAGAAGTATCCCCTGATTGCTTTCCGAGGAAAGATCTCTCAAACATTTTGATACCTCATGGCTTGCCCAGTACGGTAGAACCTGAAGAGTTACGAGCACCTCACCAATGGATGTTGTTCATAACTCTGAAATGTTCATAACTTTGAACAAAATGTTATAGTTCTTTCAAAGGTTTACAACTTAACATTGACTTAATACAGCTTGTAAACTTTATTATGCTGAAGAAAAATGCCACGTTCCCTTTGTTTTTAGTGGTTTACGTTTAACACAGTACTGTACTCTATTTACTTGTGCATGTGTGTATGTGTGTCTGCTGCTGCCTGATTGCATACTTCCAATTCCAAATGAGGTGTGTGGTTGGCTGGTCAGTTCATAGCTCTGGTGTTTGTAACTCTGAGGTTCTACCGTCAGAGGTGGCTCCAGGCACCAGTCCAGCAAGCAGCTGCTTGGGGTGACCAACGGTGAAAGGCGGCACATCCTGATCTTCAGCGGCAATTTGGCGGCAGGTCCCTCACTCCCTCTCGGAGTGAAGGACCAGCCGCCGAATTGCCGCTGAAGACTGAACCAGCGGTGGTAGAGCTGCAGATCGCGATCACGGCTTTTTTTTTTTCCTTTGGCTGCTTGGAGTGGCAAAAACCCTGGAGCCGGCCCTGTCTACTATAGTGCAACCAGGTGGAAGTACATTCTTATAGTCAAGAAAAAGAGAGAGTTCAATGGCTGTATGGTTTCAGAAGTGTGTACTTTTGATTAAGTACTGCAGAAGCCCCAGTGAAGTACTAAGTTTGATATGAACTGCTGCAGTTAAACCATTTGAGAAACCATTGAATGACATGACAAAACAGCAGAGGGAAACTTGCACAATTGACTTTTGCCTCCAGGTTCTCCAGTGGAGGAGGAAGGTAAGTTAAGCAGTGGGATCCCCTCCTGGGAAAGGACACATCTTGTTTGCACCCCCAACCCCTTGCTTCCTTCTCCCCGCCGCAAATAAAAGAAAATATTTAAACTGTGGCTGAAAGTCCATAAGCATTCCACCTGCAAAAGCTTTCTGGGGAATGTGCTGAATGAATATAAAACCTTGGCATCTGTCCATACCTCTCTCCAGGCAGGGCTGATTTCTGTCTGTGCTGGCCTGTCTGGGCCCCCTCAGTGGAACAGAGATTTCAGTGCTTTACGCTACTACAGCCTCTTAATTTTAAGGCAATAATCCTACAAAAATCTACACACTTCTAGCTTTATTCCACTGACTTTCAATGAGATTATTCAGAGCCCATAAAATTGTGTGTGTCTAAGTCTTTGCTGGATTTGAGTCTAACACTGTACTGAGAGAGAAATCTAACACATGAGAACATAAGAATGGCCATAGTAGATCAGACCAGTATCGAGTCTAGACCAGTATCGAGTCTTCTGGCAGTGGCCAGTGCTAGATGCTTCAGAGGGAATGAAAAGGGCAGTTATTAAGTGATCCATTCCTTGTCATCCAATCCCAGGTTCTGGGAGTCAGAGGTTTAGGGAAACCCAGAGCATAGGGTCATTGGTAGACCTAGTGTCCCTATGCCTCTGTTCGTCAGAGGATGGAGATGGATGGCAGGAGAGAGATCACTTGATCATTGCCTGTTAGGTTCACTCCCTCAGGGGCACCTGGCATTGGCCACTGTCGGTAGACAGATACTGGGCTAGATGGACCTTTGGTCTGACCCGGTACGGCCTTTCTTATGTTCTTATGTCCATGAACTTATCTAATTCTTTTTGGAACCCAGTTATACTTTTGGACTTTACAACATCCCCTGGCAATGAGGTCCACAGGTTGACTGTGCATTGTCTTAAAAAAAAAATAAGAAAGGTACTTTGTTTTTTTTGTTTTAACCTGCTGCCTATTCATTTCATTGGGTTATATGAAAGGGTACATTACACTTTCCTATTCATTTTCTCTGCACCATTCATGAGAAGTTCTTTAATTTATTTTATTAAAGAAAAAGTGGCATGGGAAATCCCTTACCAAATTTGAGTCAAACATATTATTAAAGTCCAAAGACATTTCAAAATGGATTTATTTTGTGAAGTGTGGAGGAAATTACTCTTTGCTTTTGCCTAATTGAACAGCTGCTTCCCTCATGAAGGAAGAGCTACATATGAAGTGCCAAGCGCCTGAGAGCCAATTCAAGTCGAGGTTATTTGGGCTTCACATAGGATCTAATCCAAAACTGGAACGACTCCCATTGAGTTCACTGGGCTTTGGATCAGACCAATAAAGATTTAAGCTTAAGTGCCTAGTGCTAACGTAATACATAAAACCACAATAAAGATGGAAGATTTGTGGAAATACCAGGGTTTTATTTATGCTGCTGTAAAATCACAAAAATAATGGACATCTTTCAAGGATAGCGAGTTTAAAATGCTGGCTGTATTTTGTGTGGAGCTGATAGTTAACATTGTCAGTTCTTTGGTGTATTATTTATTTAACATACCTCCCACACTTCAACTCCTCACAAAAGCATGAAGCTGAAACCAAGAGAGGTCAAAATGTCATGGTTTTTATTTTTGTGGCAAAAATAGCAAGTCAACTATCCATTAGTAAAGTTGTAGGAGGCTTTTACCTTTTAAGATATTCTTAAGGTTTCTTTGTCAAACTCTACCTGCCATACCTACATCTATTCACAGTTCAACAGGTGCCTGACATTTTCTAGTATGCTATTTGTACGTATGTAGCAAATTACAGTTGTAGCTTTCCTTGTAAAGAAACACTGTGGGGGGAAAAAAATCTCACTCCAGATACCACAGCGATAGCTGTATTAGAGCAAGAGGGGAAAAATTATATTAGATAACATCTTTTACAGAGTTATGTGCCTGATGCAAACACATGCATTTTAGAGACTCTGTAGATGGTTTATTTATTTATTTATTTATAGTAAATAATGGGCTCCTCATTAAGGTTTAGTCTATTCTAAAGGCAGATTGCTTTATTTCCCAAGTGCACAGCAAGCACTGTAGGATGCTAAAACTGAATAAACGATAAGCCCAGCAGGTACAGAATAAACTGATTTTTACCTCAGGATAAGAATGTCACTAGAACATACCTTCTAGTCTCTGTAACTAACCTCTAAACAGTGAGTAAATATTCTGTGTCACTTTTTGCTGATACATACATCAACCCTATGTGTTAAAGAGAGAGTGTTATTACTATTCATAGAAAATAAATTAATTTCTCTAGTGAATAAATGTTGTCTTTAAACAAAACTGTTATCAGTATCTGAAACATTCCACAATCTGGTCTAGAGATATCTTGTTTTTCATTATAGCTTCTGGCATCCTCTTTCCCGCTACCATCGACGCCTTCAACTGTCCAGATTATAATCTTCTATGCTAGAGATATTTTTGCTTTCTTGTTTAAGGACATTTCTCGAGACATTTATACAAACTTCTCCCGTGACTTTGTTGTGCATTACCCGTCTCAATTATTCTGTCTATTTAGAAAAGCGTTTGTTGAAGATGTTAGTGCAACATGTGTAGAATAGGTCATTATGGTGTTTGTAACTGGAGGAGTTGGGATCGGTCAATCAGAGGTGCCAATTCCATGGGTATTCTGGTCCTGGAGCACTCATGGGGGGAAAAAAATAGTGGATGCTCAGCGCCCACCGGTAACCCCGCCAATCAGCTCTTCCCCTCCCCTTCAGCACCTCCTGCCTGCCGGTGATCAGCTGTTCAGAAGTGTGCAGGAGGCGCTGGGGGAAAAGGGTGGAGCTGATTGGTGGGGCTGCCGGTGGAGGTAGGGAGAGGCAAGGAGAAGGGGTGGAACGGGGGTGGGAAGAGGTGGGCATGGGGGTTTGGGAGAAGGGGTGGGGTCTGGGGCAGAGCAGGGGGCCAGCACCCCTGGGGAACTCAAAGTCGGCACCTCTGCATTCAATAATTAGTTATTTTTTCATAAACTCTGTGTTATTAGGAATATGGGGCACTGAGGTGATAGGAGTGGCAGGAGATCTTGAAGGGATCTACAGGGAAGCTGACTTCAATGGAGCTGTGCTACTGCTATATTTTATTACACCAGCTGAGGATCTGGCTCCAGAATTTTATAACGGTAATCCTACAGATCATCACTGGATAATATTGGAGAATGTTCCCAAGAAAGACTCTTCTCATTTGAATCCAGGAAGAAGCACCTCTTGGTGGGAGAAAACCCAAAAGTGAAATATGAGCATCTGATCTCTGACCCCGCTACAATATCTGAAATACCTTCAGCAAAAGTGAAAGGATATTACATGGAAGGATCAATTATTCAAGATTTAATGAAAAGATCATGCCTATTTCTACCTTGCTACCATCTCAATGGCTATTTAATTTATCTGAAGAAGTTGTGGAATGTCACATTAACTCCAGAAAAATAATATAATATCTCTACATGATCATTTAAACTGAGAATATTGACAAACTATATCAACAAGCTGCCTAAAATGTATGAAAGAGCACAACTCATTTTAAATGAGATGGGTAGCATTTTGGTTTGAGTTCTAGACCATTATTCTAGTTAGTGTCACATTACTTATATGACAGCTTGTCATTTATCTGATATCATTCTGTGAGCTTGAAGAACACTTTTTAGAAATTGTACGGCAACGGCTGCATCCATTGCCATTCATACTTCAATTAGCTTCTCAACTGCCGTGGTAATGGCAGGGTATTGCCATCAAGCCACTAGCTAAAACTAGCTGTTTTACTGTTTATTTGCCAAGGGCCAACTAGAGCCACTGAATGGAAAAGCACTGAACTGAATCAATGGAGAAAACGGCTGTTTTGCTGCCACATCACATGTGAGAGAACTTCAGTCTCTTCGAACTACTTGTATGAATTATAATCATACCCCACTATTGTTCCTTTGAGGATTGTCTCTCACTCAGACTCAGACTTTGGAAAGCACAGAATAATTAATGTATGTATGAGGTGACAGCATGATCTACTGTATAGGGCAATGGACTGAGAGTCAGCAGACTTGGATTCTAATCTTAGCTCATCCGTTAACTTACTGGGTGCCCTTGGGAAAGTCACTTCACCTTTCTGTGCCTCTGTTTCCCTTCACCCTTTGTCTATTGGTACTGGAAGCTCTGTGGGGCAGGTATGTGTTTAAAATAATGGGAGCTAATCTTTCTTTACTGTAAAAATAAAACAAAAAACAACAACAACAAAAACCTGATGAACGTGGGAACTATTGAATGATTAAATTAGAAAGAAAGAAAATGTTAGTGAAAGTTAGTGAATCCCACATATGTTATTTCAACAGCTGTCTGCACTACGATTTTTCATGGATTCTTCATTTTGGTGGTTCAATCTTTGAGGTGCAGCAGGGTATGAGTTATGATGAAAAATTGTAGGCATGGAAATATGGTGCAGAATTATAAGATGTCTCCAATTCAGTTAGAAAAACCCGCCTCAGCTGCAGAACCCAAACATGTCAAATTATTTTAAGGAGAAAGTTCAGATTTAATAAAATGTACAGTACCATATCATAGTGGATCCTGGGAAAATAGAGCTGTTCAGTTTGTACCCATCTACTGCAAGGATAAAGCCAATAGAGACTGTGGAGTAGAATGTGTCATTCAATTTAGCTTTATCCTCTGCCTGTGTGAGTTGGTTACTCAGGAGGCTGGAGCTGGTATTGTGAGCTTTAGTTAAGAGATTCCACTTATCAGAAACTTGCACCTTTTGCTCAAACAAATGTGAACACAATCTGAATGCAAAGGTGGTGCTGCTGCAGTAGTCTTGACAGACAGCATGACTTTGAAGCTGGCCACAGACTTCAGAGTCAGTGAAACGCTTGCCAGGAAAAGACATGCAGTATTAAAATTACTTCATCCATATCCTGTGTTGAGAGAGAAACTTTCATAGAATGTAGACAAAGATTATTGAAGTTTTGGATATGAAGTGATCTAAGACAATGCCAGATGCAAACAAATTTCTGCACTATTCTTGGGGAAACAGCCTACCAGTTGAGTGCAAAACAGATTGAAGAAATAGTGACATTGGTAACGGCAATGGTTAGCAGAGCATGAGTCACCGCAATCAGTCCTATACACAACATATTTATTTCATCTTCATCTTAGAATACAGCAGCACAGCCATTGCCACAATTCTAGTAGACAAATATCTGAATGATGAAAGGTCAATCATTCAGTGACCCTTTAATGTAATGAGAACTGAAAAACCAGCTGGGTAGCCAACTCTAGAAAAATTGCCTTCGTCTGTTCAAGTGCTGTGTATAATACAGATTTAGTACATCCAGTTGCTCTGTGATAGACAGTATGAATAAGCCTATTTAGTATAGACAATGCAAGACATTGCACTCTCCTTCAAATAAATTAGTAAAATACTGAAATTTATAGGCCTATCTTCTTAATACATACTTTGGCAGAAGAGGCAGCATAAGGAGACATGGAGGAGACTCAAACTTTTTAGTGGCATAGGTCCACTTTCAATCCTAAAGTTCCTCCCCAAGTAGAATTCCTATTGAATTAATAGGAGTTCCCCAAATGGATCAGATGCAGGAGTGGGCCTCTCACTGAAAATCAGTGCAGTTTTGCTGATTTACATCAGCTGAGAATTAGCACACCTGATAGTGTTCTGAAAAACTGTACTAGATAATTTTATGACTATGTGTGTGTCTGCATTTAGGCCCCAATCCTCTGCACGGTTCCTAGCATGAGTAGCTGGGCCGATGTGGATAGATACATGGGGCGGGGGAAGAATCCTCCCCATGAACACGTGAACTGGCTCCAGCCACTGACTGAAGTAGCAGTACATGCTTCTACCATACCCTTCCCCTCCTCTGGGAAAGGAGACGGGAAGATCTTCATAGCATTACATTCTTTTTGGTCTTCCCCAGCCCACCTCTCAAACTTTGTGTTATTGTGCATTAGGCTCCAGGGAGCTGAACTCTGCGTAAGGAGTGCATGGCCCCTGCACAGAAGACCAACACACAATCCCTGCCTTGTACAGTGGGACCATTTCGGAGGCAGAAGCAGCATGATCTGGGCCTCAGAATAGGAAAAATTATTATAGGGAGGTAGTAGCACCACTTTTAGTTAAGGCTTATTCATAACTATTGAAAGTTTGTGGCCTCGAAAACCATAGCCTTCTGTATGTTTCATCCAGAGCTGTGATGTAAGGTTGTTTGAGGATTTTCTCCCAGTCACTAGCATGGGCCCAGTTTTAATCATGCCATTCCTTCACATGTGGAATTTCTAGTGAATCAATGGGAGTCTGCCCAATGAACAGGTGGAACAATGGAACCCTTTCACTGGATGTCAATAGGGCTAAGCTAATTTACACCAGGAACTTCTCTCTCAGCAGTAAGTATGGATATTAGCTCAAGGCTGGATATTTTTTTAATGTTTCTCCATAGTTGTTAAGAACCTCTCTTTAATAATATATTTTTGCATTTTAACTGTGTCTCAGTTATAATTAAAACTTCAGTCAGGACCTATTTCTGTTCTTCCACACAAAGAATTTGACCACTGTGTTAATGAGAAAAATAATGTCAAATGGCTTACGGCAATGAACAGAAAATGCTTTTGGACCTATATTTTGGTGCAGTGTGTGCAGTGTCATTCTGGGTAAAGTCCTGCACTCAGGCAAAATTCTCCAGCCATTGAAGCATTGATCCTTTGCATGAAGAGAACACCTTGCCTGCACAAAGAATTCTGACACCAATGGCTGTAACTGAGGCTATCCATTGTGTCAAAATTAAAAAGGAGTTGTTATTCTCATTTAAGGAAGTCAATTTCATTAATGCATAATTTAAGAATGTAACTTTATTATATATTTCCTTCTGCCTTCTACAAAGACATTGGGAAAGACATGAATAAATGAGCATGCAATTGTATAAATTTTACTGAGTTGTAAGACAAAAAGTTAAATGTCCTTACTTTCTAGGCCATGCTAAATGGAGTACAGGTGAAAGTCAGAGTCCTCTTGCCAGAACTGGCTTTAATATGAACACTTAAGACAGTGGTTCTCAAACTTTTGTACTGGTGACCCTTTTCACACAGCAAGCCTCTGAGTGCAACCCCCTTATAAATTAAAAACACTTTTAAATATATTTAACACCATTATAAATGCTGGATGCAAAGCAGGGTTTGAGGTGGAGGCTGGCAGCTCGCAACCCCCCATGTAATAACCTTGCAACCACCTGAGGGGCCCCAACCCCCAATTTGAGAACCCCTGACTTAGGACATTGATATATGGGTTTACTACTTGTGAATTGAAAATGAAAATAAAAGCAGCTGTCTATGTATTGTGCTGTTCGTCATCTACACTGCTTTACTATGTTTGGGATGGCATGCAGATAAACAGGCATTTACGTTCAACATAGCAGTGCTAATCTAAAGTAACTGACATTCACTACCACTGCATCATAACACATTATTAAGGTCTCAAAATAGCAAGAGCATCATTAAGATTGTGTCAGAATTTTCTGTTTCACAGGGACTGTACTCAATGTCTCATCTTTATTCAGAACCCTCTTTTGCAATCATGCCACGGGGAATTTGAACCAAATTTCAGCCACTGATTAATGTGTGTGTGTGTGTAATGATCTCCCATGTTTGTTAGAAAATATAGGGAAACTGGAAAAGCCTGATTTCCTTCCCTCCCTGCACAATGCACATTTGCTACCCCATACTCCTGCCTAAGCAGTAACATTGGGACATTAGAAATAATCAGCCACTCATCATTCCCTCCCTCTTGTTCATTTGTATACTTGAGGAGGTCACTATTTCCCTAGTTGTTATGGCAACAACTGCCTTTGATAACTGATATGTCTGACTCCCATAACATTATTCCAAAGAAGGGTTCTAGGAGGAGATGTAATGAAAGCAGACTGGGTTTGGAAAAGCCTGTGCCCCTTTCGGGTCTCTACAGGGTAGGTTACACTGTTTCTTTTCAAAGGGCAATTGTTCATTTTTATTATATATTTTTTTAGAAATACAAGTTTACATGAAAATAAGATACAAAATTCCAGTTCCTTTTCTTGTATATTTTTTACCTGCTTCTTACAAAGTGGAGGCTATAGCTTTCTGAATATTTACCTTTTTAATATGGGAAATTTATAGCACTGAGCCCTTAGTCAGATTCCTGTCACACAACTTTTATAGATAGATAGATAGATATGGATACAGATATATTCAATGGCACTAAACTTAGTCCTTCTTAATGTTTCTTCATAATACATTTTGTAATATTGGTAATGTACATAGGACTACACGAAACATACTTATCATAGCAGCTGCAACTACTATTCATACAGCTTTTGTAATTATCCTTGCTAATTACAGTTGGGAGGTAGAATTGGGTACTGTGTGCTACATTAAAACTAGAGAAATTAAAACAGAGCCATTTTATGGAACTATTATGTTCTTTTGGGGACTGCAGCTCTTAGTGAAGCATTAGCTAATTAAAAACACCAGCATAGTTCCTGAATAAACCATTAAAGTTAAAGGTTACTTTCACACTTGAGTGGTATATGTCAAAACACTTTTTCCTGGTTTGTAGGCCTCGTGGCATATATAATTTAGTAACAGTGTGCACAGTGGAAAAATTCTGTATATAATGGTGACAGAAACACATAGGATAAGGGATCTTGAAAGGAGATTTGCTGTGTTGTCAATTCTGTTTTGCTTCTTTTAAGAATATTTTTTCAAGTCTCCATCCGACTTTTTGGATCAGTCCTTATCTGTGGGTTCTGTATGTGTTTTGTTCCCCGCCCCTGCTTTTTGTGTTTGTAAAATTGAGTGTGCTGGAGTGTGAAATCCATCAATAGAGAAAATTTTGAATATTTCACTATATTCTATATTTCAATCTCCAAACATGGTATTGTTTTCAGATGAGGGAGGTTTCTCTAAAACAGTTTCATTTTTTTCCTAAATGTACAAATATTTTTAGTATCTTACTTTGCTCCAAGCTGATCAATTCCGATAATAAATAAAATAAATAGATCTAACAGACCCAAAGAAAGACAATTTCAGAAATGTTAGATTTTTATTGTCAAATGTCAATAAACATTGAGTTTGTGATACACACGCAAACTGATGTAAAGTATTGATGATAATCAAAATGTACCGGTAAACAAAATTTTAAAAAGTTAAATTTAAGGTTATTTATTTTGTTTATTTTGACATATGATCCCAACAATTTGTGGGTTTTTTTTGTAGGTTATAAATCTTTTGAATCTCAAACATCTGTCATTTATGTTTGACACTCCCCCATAGTTTCCTGCAGCTGTGAATATTTAAACTTATAAAAATAAAAAAAGCTTAAAAATAAATGAATATTGTCTGTCAAAATGTATTTACATAACAAACTCTGAGAAGCCTATTTATACAAGAGTGTCTCATGTCACAGTCTGGTTCAGTCGCCCACTCTGGACAGGCACCAGTTTCTTGCTAGTGGACCCAACTGTTGGATCCCACATGCTCCTAAGCCAACCTGGTCTGGGCAGAAGTGGGTCACTATTCCTAGGTCTGGGTCTTTAAAACGAATTCCCAGGTGCAGTCCTCATGTCTGCCACCTTTGGGAAGTGGGGCCTCGCAACTTGACTGCCTTAGGCCCCGTGCACCCACTTTCCGATGTACGCTCCATCAGAGTTCCAGCTCACTGGGGTGCTCTCAGTTTCTTGATTAACCCCTTCAGGGAAAACATGGCTGAGGAGGGATTTAAACTAGGTTCACCGGAGAAAGGAGACCAAAGTCCTGAGTTAAGTGGGTAAGTGGGATACCAGGAGAAAGCACGAACAGGAGAGCACAAGAGGGGAGGACTCCTGCCTCATACTGAGAAAGCAGGATGATCTGTGAGTTATGTTAAGTGCCTGTACACAAATGCAAGAAGCCTGGGAAACAAGCAGGGAGAACTGGAAGTCCTGGCACAGTCAAGGAATTGTGATGTGACTGGAATAACAGAGACTTGATTGGATAACTCACACGACTGGAGTACTGTCATGGATGGATATAAACTCTTCAGGAAGGACAGGCAGGACAGAAAAGGTGGAGGAGTTGCATTGTCTGTGAGAGAGCAGTATGACTGCTCAGAGCTCCAGTATGAAACTTCAGAAAAACCTGAGGGTCTCTGGATTAAGTTTAGAGGTGTGAGCAACAAGGGTGATGTCGTGGTGGGAGTCTGCTATAGACCACCAGAGCAGGGGGGTGAGGTGGACGAGGCTTTCTTCAAGCAGCTAACAGCTGCTACTAGATCACAGGCCCGGATTCTCTTGGGAGACTTTAATCACCCTGATATCTGCTGGGAGAGCAATACAGCGGTGCACAGACAATCCAGGAAGTTTTTGGAAAGTGTAGGAGATAATTTCCTGGTGCAAGTGCTGGAGGAACCAACTAGGGGCAGAGCTCTTCTTGACCTGTTGCTCACAAACAGGGAAGAATTAGTAGGGGAAGCAAAAGTGGATGGGAACCTGGGAGGCAGTGGCCATGAGATGGTCAAGTTCAGGAACCTGACAGAAGGAAGAAAGGAGAGCAGCAGAATACAGACTATGGACTTCAGAAAAGCAGACTGACTCCCTCAGGGAACTGATGGGCAGGATTCCCTGGGAGAACAACATAAGGGGGAAAGGAGTCCAGGAAAGCTGGCTGTATTTTAAAGAATCCTTATTGAGGTTGCAGGAACAAACCATCCCAATGTTTAGAAAGAATAGTAAATATGGCAGGCGACCAGCTTGGCTTAAAAGTGAAATCCTTGCTGATCTTAAACACAAAAAAGAAGCTTACAAGAAGTGGAAGATTGGACAAATGACCAAGGAGGAGTACAAAAATATTGCTCAGGCATGCAGGAGTGAAATCAGGAAGGCCAAATCACACTTGGAGTTGCAGCTAGCAAGGGATGTTAAGCATAACAAGAAGGTTTTCTACAGGTATGTTAGCAACAAGAAGGTGGTCAGGGAAAGCGTGGGCCCCTTACTGAATAGGGGAGGCAAACTAGTGACGGAGGATGTGGAAAAAGCTAATGTACTCTGCCTTTTTTTGCCTCTGTCTTAAGAAAGCGCTGGATATCTAGGTCTTTGGGTAATAACAAACAGTCTTGTCTTCTCTCTCTCTCTCTCTCTCTCTGTCTCCAGCCTGGACGTCTGGCATGTAGTGGAGGACAGCCCTCCATTCCAGAGAGAGTATCCCCATTAAATAGTGTCTCTGACCTCTGCCAGGTGTCAATTTGGAAATCCCAACCAACAGCCATGTGAGTCCCACATGAAGAAAACCATTGTCTACATGAGGTGGGCCAGTCATTGAGAAGCATTAAAAGCTTGGAGTTGTTTCATTGATCATTCCCTCTAAGGTGTCCCACACCCCTCCCTAACAAGGCAATGTCTGGAATAAATTGGCCTTATCAAGATCAGGCTGTTGTTTTTTTTTCAGTCCAGCAGACAAAATGGACTATAATAATGGACTGCAGTATCTGACACAGACATATCCCCCTCGGTCACAGTCTGCACCACACTTGCAGGGTCAAGTTGGCTGGGGCCCCTATGTAGGAGGGGCAGAGTGACTTATAAAATTTGTTTTTAGAAATAATAGTTAAAAGTCAAGCTTCCTTTTCCTGCCTTTACAAGATACCATGTCATTACTAAGATTACATTTCTAAAATCCATGCTTAAAAAACACCCTCATGACATTAACCTCAGCAGATAAGATATGGTACTTAGTAAAGCAAAGAGTTCACGTGTGTGTGTCTTGGGGGGAAAAAAGCATCCCAATACCAATGCTTCTGCTTTCCTCTTTTGGTCTGATTGATGGCATGCCTTTACCTGCATAATCTAGTGAGGCAGTTATTAAATCTCACCTTGAAAGATTTATGAGTTTGCTTCTCAATGAGCAATGCAAGTGATCTCTTCAAAGGTTTGTGGAAACCTCATTGAAATGTTGCTCATGCATGTTTGTGACCTCTGTCAAAATGAACATTGATCAATGCTGATGTAGCTAAAAAAGTTCCATAACCTTATTGTTTGTATGGTGTAAAATCTGTTCGCAGGATCGAGATACTAGCATTCATCCCTAGCATCAATACCAGTTACTTCTACTCTTGCCTTTGAATTTTACTTTGCAATGAATTTCCACAATGGATGCAGGGGGAGATGGGGAGTCAGGTGCCTAACTGATATTTGTACTTTTGAAAAATCTTTCCTGCTGTCTGGAATAAGTATGGATTGTTATGAGAGAAGGAAAGATCTTGCCACTGGGGTGAAAGCTTGGGGGGAAAAATACTGCAGGTAAAACAGATCAAGTAAGATGTACCTAGAGAATCAGTAGTATGTAGAGAGATTTAAAATAGAGGACTTGTGTTGTATTACAAGGATAAGGTTTTAAAAAGATAATATTGTATCTTTATGATGGATGTGTCCATAAAAATGGTTATTAGGCAAAGCTCATTCAGTTTTGGTATCTCCGAATTTTGGGCTGGCATCAGCCCTGTTGTATAGCACTGTTTTCCTTAACCACTCTTAAGGCTTTCTAATGCCCCCGTAGTGTACAATTGAAATTGACCTCACTGGCACCAGGAACAGGCCTTAAAACTGTGCAGAAGCCTCCATTTTATCTTTAAAAGCCTCTTATGAATGTTTCCAGGTCCAAATGTATACATCCCTTCATTCAGCATAAAATTTTCTGCACTACACCTCCAACCAGTTAAAAAATTATGTGAGTCCCCGGCCTGGTATTTTTTTATAGCACTAGGATTGCACAAAAAAACCAAAAACATATCCAGGGAAGCAGATAGGAGCTGTTCTCACAAACCCCTCAGGGTTTGCCTTGTGTAAATGCTAAGCAGTATTCTAATTGCTATTATCACCAGGGATTTGATACTTCTGGAAAGACAACCCTGGCTGAGGGTGTTAAGTAGGGATTTTCTTTTATTTCCTTAGGGCTCTGGCCTTATATGCTTTTTAAAATTATTATTATTGGGAAACACATTTCAAGACTAAATCTCATGCTTTTTACTTTTGTCTAAAATGTGAGTCACAGTTGCAAATCTTTTGAGTTTTCTAACCTTTCAGTTTGTGTGCTTCTTACCATATAGATCTATGCATAGAGTCTAATTGAATGGCATCTCAAAGAAATAAATAACATGCTGCTACAATGGGTCAGAGTAATAAAAGGGATATTCATGGATAGAAACTAGTATCAGTGGTTTTATTCCCTGCACATTTCTGCTATGAACTTGTAATGGATTAAAGGTATAAACAGTTTCAATAAACAGATTAGGAGTATTTGCGGACCTTAGAGACTAACAAATTTCTTTGAGCATAAGCTTTCGTGGACTACAGACCACTTCAGCGAATCCACAGAATGGAACAAATAGTAAGAATATATATATATATAAATACAGAGAACATGAAAAGGTAGAAGTTGCCATACCAACTCTAAGAGGCTAATTAATTAAGATGAGCTAGTATTACCAGGAGAAAAAAAAATGTTTGTAGTGATAATCAAGATGGCCCATTTCAGACAGTTGACAAAAAGGTGTGATTATCACTACAAAAGTTTTTTTTTCTCCTGCTGATAATAGCTCATTTTAATTAATTAGCCTTGTAGAGTTAGTATGGCAACTTGCACCTTTTCATGTTCTCTGTAGGTATATATATCTTCTTCCTATATGTTCCATTCTATGCATCTGATGAAGTGGGCTGAAAATGAGAGAAATATTTGTATTTAAACAATCCAGATAAAAGAAATTTAAATGTTCTCCCCACACCCTGTTCTCAGCTAATGGCTCTGATACATACAAGCTTATGCTCAAATAAATTTGTTAGTCTCTAAGGTGCCAGTACTCCTGTTCTTTTTGCGGATACAGACTAATATGGCTGCTACTCTGAAACCTGAAATAAACAGATTTTTTTGGTTAGGGCCCGATCCAAAACACATTGAACCCTTTGATTTCAGTGGGTTTGGGGTTAATCACTTAACCAGCAACCTTTGTGTTGGGTTATTGCTTGAAACAGTTATTTATGACCAATTCCTTTTTAAATGTGTATTTTCATCAAATGATCTTATATATATATGTATTTTCATCAAATGATCTTTATATATATATATATATGTATTTTCATCAAATGATCTTTATATATAAAGATCATTTGATGAAAATACATATATATATACACGCAGACACATGTTACACTAACTAATGATCCTTCTTCAAAACCCTCCTTAAAACTCTGCTTTGAGATGAAGCCTACACAAACACAGACAATGGTTAGGTTTCTGTTGTGCTGAGACCACAGCATACCATGCTGACCATATTTGTCTCATTGTTTCTTTGTATTCCCCCATCTGTCTGTATCCATCTGTTGTCTCTTGTTTTAGATTATAAACTTTTTTGGACAAGGACTGTCTTTTTGTTCCTGCTCCATGATAGGAGGTTCTAGGTGCAACTATTCTTCTACTATACTACTACTATTAAAAATAATAATAATTATCCTGGGGAGAAAAATCTCACTGTGAACTTGTGGTACCATTCAAATCAAGGAGAGTTTTGCCATTGACTTCAGTGGGGCCAGGGTTTTCCTCAACATTCTTGGATAGCCTTCAGAATTGTGCCTGTGAATATTAGAGATTTTCTTGAAGAGTGTGGATTTTGTTGTTTTGCTAAGCACAGTCTATATTTGTAGTGCTGTACAAGACACAATGATAAAGAACATGCTTGCCCTGAAGTCTAAAAGGGCAGGACATAAGGAACACAGATGGTCTAAGAAATGTAGCATAGGGAGTTGCTTGTTTTTATTTTATATAAAATAATCTCTAATTTGTCAAAAGATCCAGGTCATATTATCATAAACCAGATTATATTGCAGTTTTTATTCAAGTTTTGAGCTAGTAAAGTAACCAAAGTGTGGGCTGATCCTGCAAACCTTTACTCATGCATGTATTTCTTACTCCCATGAGTAAAGCTGTGCAGGATTGTGCCGTATAGCATTAACAAGAATATTTAATTTATTAAATTTATCAATTTATCTGTTGTTTTAATTACCCAGACTAATACAAAATCATTCCATATCATTCCAGTTCTAATTTCCCAGCACTCCTGAGGTCCCTTCCAACCCTATGATTCTATGAAAGATAGAGGTAGTACACTATAGCTACAGCACAATAGTTATTTTTGTGTTCCTTCTGAAGCAGATTCTGAATAGAAAGTGTGCTAGTCTTGATCTGGTTCCTGCCTGTTGAGATGTCCCTTTAGATCCTTATAGGCAAAGGATCTATATATGGTATGAGACAGAGGATCTTATGAATCTCTTTCTTTCTCTTTCTGTATAAGTGGTCTTAGCTCTGAAGATTTTAATACATTTTCTTCTAGCAAGAATTTCCAAAAGCTTATAGTCTTACAGACGTATTTCTTTCTGAAAATGTATTGTTTCTGCACATACTGGGAAAGATGAAATCATTTATTTTAGTGAACGGGCTGCAAGGGCTGAAGTACAAACAACTATTATGAAGGATTACAGGACCCCAGACCGAAGAACTTCCAAGAAAGAAATTGTTGTAGCCACCTACAGGAGGAAAGGGGGAAATGAACTGAATGTGTACTATATTTGCATATATAAAGTAGATCCTGTGTTTTAAAAGTTCTTGCTTTTCACTGTTTAAGTTGTTTACTCTTCATAACTTATTAATTTCTGTAGCAAGTAAGTTGCTTGAATTGTGTAAGATTTCTTTAAAACTAAGACAGTAATCTTTGTGGCACCTAGATATCTTTGTATGAAAAGTTATTTGTCTTAAAGTATCTGTCCTGCTTTAGTCTTATAGCTCAGCATAGGATTGTGTTGCCTTGTCAGGAATCATCGTTCAGGTTACTCAGCAGAAAACTTTAAGAACTGAAGCAAAAAGTTTCTAGAACTCTGTTTTAAACAAAATGCGGGCAAATTCATCCTTGGCATCACTCCAGCGGCTTTAATGGATTCAAAGAAGGTCAAAGTTTGGCACTATACTTCTAGAAATGACATTTTCCAAAATAATTTTCACTTAAATCCATATTCTTGATTGAAAATTGTTGAAGCAATTTTCAGTATAATTAATTTGTTGTTGGCTGAAAGATTTAGAAACGGAGACCAAATTTAATTATAATCAAGGTCTTGAGTATTTTGGCACCTGCACATTGGCTGACCATTAGTGGGCATAGCAGTAGTGTTTTTATTTTTATCCTTCTAGAAATCCAGAGGAAAACCTTTCAGAACAGAGTCCCATCCACCATGAACAGGTCAATGTATTCAGAGAACCACCAACACATGCCTGGAAGTATGCTTCCCAGCCCCAGTATACAGACAAGCATTAGCTCTGCTCAAGCTAGTGGGCTGAAAATAGCACTATGAATGTGGCAGCACAGGCTTGCTGTCTGAGTGCAAGCCCATCCAGCCACCTGGATCTATAGTCCAGTGGCTAGCCTGTGCCATCACCATTGCCATAATGTCCACACCTCTATTTTTACTCTCTATTTTGAGCAGAGCTCGCCCATGTCTGTCTGTTCAGGTTGGGAGGAACACTAACAGTTGTGTAAATATACCCTCAGAGATTTCTGCTATATCTAAAATAGGAGGTGCCTTTGGTACCTGTGTAGTCATAGCAAATGCTGACTTTTTATTATCTTCTTCTGTACCTACATCACAGGCATAATGGGGGAAATCAATAGCTAATATTTGTAAACTACTCCTGAGGATGGAAAAGTTATTATCAAACAGAATAAAGATATTGAATTTCAGTGGAACAAATTTTAGGAAAACTGAAAATATTTAGGGGGATAGAGTAGTAGGAGGAAGGAGATAGAGAAGAACAGCAACATTTTTTGTAAAAGATAAGTTAATGAATATCTAATGTTTATGTGCCACCTAGGAGTCCAAGCAATATCAAGAGGTAATAATGTGCAAAATGTACTTTAAGTGAGAGAGTCAAGTGAGGGATAAACAATGTTTTTGGCTTGTCGGTTATTCTATTTTTCTCTATTTTTGTCTTTGTTTTTTAAGCAAATGATGAGTTTGTGTCAATTTTAATCCAAACCCAACACCCAGGTACAGAAGAGGAATGGAAATCTGGAATGAGGAGGAAAGAAATAGTATAGCAGAGGGTAAGAAACATAAAGCTACAGCACAGAACCAAAGGCAGAATGTAAAAAAAAGGTTGTATTTCAAGAACGTAACTAAGAAGTCAGTGAAGGAAGCAGTAGGGCCTCCTAAAAATGGCAAGTGACATTTATAGACAGAAAGGTAGGCATTGCTTAAGAAAAGAAAAGAAAAATGAATTCTTTATCTGTGTTTAGACGGAAGATGAGCAACAAAGACTAGAATTTGATTTAAAATTCCCAGTGGGAATAAATCTAAAAGTGATTAAAAAACAAGGTCTTGTTAGGAAAGGGGATCTAAAAATTACTGTCAGAAAACTATTAAAATATTCAGATTCAGATTTTGAAAAAAGTGAATGCTTGACATAGGTTGTGAAGATACCAGAAATTCTTAAAATGCACAGAATGCGAGGAACATCTTTACAATTATGATTAAACTAATCGCATCCAGAAATGCATTTACAGCAGGCCATTCCTAATGAAACAAACCTTTTTTTTTTTTTTTAAGTAAGCAACAGAAAATTGACACATGGTAAGTTTTTTATATAGTTCATCTGCATGTTTTTAAATTAGTATGGTAATACATAGTAACTACATGGTCCCTAAACATGGAAAGAGATAAACTACTTGAGCAGACAAGAACTGGGTTCGGTAGGAAAGACAAAATAAGTGGAAGCAGATCATACTGGAAGGAGGTGGGGAAGTGACAAAATTCAGAATTAGAACCAGTTGCCTTCATTTTATGTTCTATATCAATGACCCGCAGAAAGGAGCATATATTTGGGAGAGGAAATTTACTGCTGATTAACTGCTCGGATGCTTGACATTGGACTATGAGTGCAAAGGAGGGAGCAGATGTGGGGTGGGGTGGGATGGAATTGAGAATTTGTTGGGTCTGCTAGGAGACAAGCACATAAGTGACTTATGCAATTAAGTGTAGAGAAATATGAGGTGAAACTAGAGAAAGGAAATAAACAGTAATCTCAGCGCTCATATGCTACAAAATATTCCAGCAGGAGAAACATCTGGGACTCTGGAGGAGAGAATGAAAATAAAACCTTTGGCATAATGCTCAATGGCATTAAAAATGATTCTATGTAGAAATACAGAAAGTGGATATTACTTAGAGGGATTTATTTTTAGTACTATGCTAAGGGAGTATCGATTTAGCGACAGTCAGACTGTATTTTAAATTGTGTGCAATTCATCTCACCTTATTATAGCAAGATTTTATAGCTATACATACAGGTGGTAGATCAAAGGACTGCAGAAGACAACAGTCTTATACAAGCACTCAGGATTTTATTTCTTTCAAAGGCAAAAGACTATGTTATAATATGATTATGTTGTTGTTATAAGTGACTGAAAAAGATTCTAAATATGTTCTGGAGAAACTTGGGCTAAATCCTGCTCTAGGCTCAAGGTTGCAATAGGAGATTCATCTTTGTAAATGGGAGCTGAATGTGGACTCAGATTTTATTTGTTTTTCAAGGGTTAATGAGGGAGATTCAAGGAATAGTCAGAAAGCGGGAAGGCAGACTTTTATATGTAATTTGTTATGTATAAAGCCATTGGAATGGATGATCTTTTGCTCTTTTTCATCCTAACATTTCTTATGATATAAAGTACAGCTCTGTGTGTGTTCTGAGTATTTGGGAAGGATTTTAGAGATGAATCAGTGGAGTATAGAGGATTCTGAGGTGCCCATATTTTGATACTACAAGAGTCTGTACATAAATTGGATATAGGAAGGGCCACATTCCACCATTGGATATACAAATGTGGGATCTCAGTGAAATCCTACTGGGAGCACTGTGCACGCATCGAAAACTGGAAATTGGCCTTTGGGGAAAAGATGATGAATTGTTAAGCTACAAAATAAGAAAAGAAAATAATTGTAACTTCTTTAAAAACAGAACTATTGTTAACACCGAGGACTAACTTTATATTTTTCAGGCAACTGTAATGTGATGTATTTGTTAGCAAAGGGGGTAAAAGAAGTTCACATCTGTGTTATTCTAATGTTTAATTAATAAATTAGGGGGATTGACATTTGAATAATTATAAAGAAATTGGGATGAGGAAATATGGAGGGGTCTGTTAAGAGGAAGAGTGTTCCGTCTGAGTTAAAGTAATTTTGACATTAAACTAGAAGGCCACACTGATCATTCAGTCTAGAATATAAAATCAATTTTCTATGTAGAGTACAAAATAATCACTTTGGTTCATTCATCAAAAGTGTGATCTGACTAAACAGAGTGGAGTGATAACAGGGTTTGTCTATTTTCTTCATTTCCAGTTATCTGGATTCTTATAGGCTAGTGCAACATTTCTGGGTGCTGAAAGGGGGTTTAAAACTAATAATCTGTTCTGAATAATTCTCCTAAGTCCCCATATAATATGTTTGAGCCAATGGTAGGGAAGGGAAGAAGGGCCATGTAGTGATGCTTTGATTTAGTACATTGATGTTAGGGCTTTGACATATGTAAAAACAAGACTTTCAAAATTATTGAAGATTTGAGTGAACTGAAAATCTCAATTTGCACTTCTGTGAGACTGATCAGAACCAATAATGTGCAAATTAATGTATATCAGCAAGAAACAGGGTTTAAAAAGAAATGTTTATAGTAAAATTAGCTACATGACTTCTTTAAGGTTTAACTCTGGGGCACTGCAATCCTGAGAGAGTCAAATGAAATATTTCATTTAGGCTATATATCAAAGCTTTAGTGGATTGAGGAAAGTTGTACATGTACATGGATTGGCTTGGTGCAGTCCCACAAATCATATTTTGTGGGATGCAGTGGACCGTAAAATTGGAAAATAGGTACTATAACTGCATTCAGTGAATGAAAACCTATATGAGGAGACTTAATGTTCCTGTCTGGAGTGTGAAGCATTTAAGAGGATAGATTTTTAAAAGCACTTATTATACTTTTGTATAATTTCTGCAGCATCCAAAAAAATAACTTCTGTCAAATGCAGTACAAATAACTTTGTTGTTTTGAGAAGCCAATAAATGGAATGTGTAGAATTTTTGGAAAATAGGAAAAATTCCTTCAAAAATGCCTGGGAGCCATGAAATCAAAGAAAATGTAGTTACTACAAAATGTGATCAAAGGAAAGACCCATTTGACATTACAGGCTAGTCAACATAATGTATACCAAGTGCACTTGTACACTCATTTGAAGTAGGTCGTAGGCTGGCCTATTTGTCACAGCTTAACAAAGTAAAATCAATAGGAAGAAATGTCAGCATTATATGTATTTAGCTATCGTGGAAAAGGCTGTAAAATCTCATGAAAATGAGAGAAATATTTGTATTTAAACAATCCAGATAAAATAAATTTAAATGCCCCCCACACACCCTGTTCTCAGCTAATGGCTCTGATACATACAAGCGAATAACGTACATCTCTAAGCTGTCCCTCTCCTGCACTGGCTTATTTACTGAGCAGCATACTTTCCATGTGGATACTAGGTATTGGTTTTTAGTTAGACTATTGGACTCTATAAGAGCAGCAAAGGGAGATTTGCTTTGGAGTTAGGGATCTTCAGTGTGAAGGGAGAGATCTAACACCCTGGCTCTCAAACAGTCAACAAATGAGTTGTGGGATGGTGAGTTAAGTCATAGTACTACAACAGTGTGGGGATGCTGAGATATACCCAGTCATGCAATACCGACTTGCCTAGTTTGGAGGTTGCTGATGCTAGGGTCTTTTTTTTTTTTTTTTTCCTCCACAGGGAAGAGAGTTACCTCAGAAAAGGAAATTTCAGTTCATGGCAATCTCAGTGAGTGCCCATTGTTGAAGTTTCCCTGGTGAACTGGGATTTTATTTGTTCAAGATTGGAGTGGTTACCTCCGCATCACGGCTTGGCGTAGGAGCTCAATGGGTTATTCCCATCAATGGTGCCACCCTAATGAATAAAAGAGGCCCATGTTGGGGAGGATAGTTCAGTGGCTTTGTGCTAAATTCTTCCTGTTTATCCCTTTCTTCAGGCTCAAGTGAATGGGTCACAAGAGATGGTGTGGCTAGAGTCAGGTCCTTTCCCCAGGGGAAATTGTAACCTGATTTGAGAAGCTGCATACACAGAGGGTCTGGCAAGGAAGCCTCAAAGCCTTTGTGAATAGACAAGGCCATGCGAGAGGGGTAAATCAGCAGTGGCTAAACTATGTGAGTGGAAAAGGCTGATGGTTGCTTATCGTGAAATTGCATATCCACTGCTAGAGTTATTCCAGGAAGAGGCAGAAGACCTCTCCAACTAGCGAGTGGATCTGACTGTGAACACTATTAGGAAAATATGAATAATAATCTGGGAATCCAGTAGTGGCGTGGGGAAGTCAACCAGTAGTGGGGTGGGGAAGTCAACCAAGTAAATTGCTGGTGCCTCCTAGGGGCAGATGCCCAGTGCAGGTACTCATTTAATAGAATGGGTTTGGACTCCTAATGGCTAGTACAGTGAGGAGACAACCCCCACTCCCTACCCCCTTAATGGTCAAATGAGGGAGGGTGGTGGGGTCCCAGGATTGGTTCTGGGACCAGGTTACCAGGGCTTGGGGGCTGACAGCAGTTTTGCTCCAGGTGATAAATATTATAAAGGAAAGATGAACTGCTCTGGGTGAGTTGTTGCTGGATAGTTCCCAGATGTGTTAGTAATAAAGCTGAGGCCTAGTTAAACCGTATTTCTGGTGACTTGTCTTCCTGTTGTGTCTGGGGCAAGCCTTTGATGGGTTTGACAGAGTAGGGAGTACACGGTAATCCTAACTCTATCATGTTAACCTACCATAGAAAGCAATTAGCCAGCCACATGACTTGGGGATATGGGATCATGTCACATATAGTGCCTGCTTCCTGACTCTCCATTCTGGCTGGCTATTTCTGTTTTTCTGCACACACTGTGGAAGGCACAAAGCTAGTGTGGAAGAGCTAGCAGCTATGCTGTGTGGGAAGTGAACCACATGCCTGCCTTTCCCGTCTGTGCTGTCCCCATGGCTTGATTTGCATGCAGTTACTATTCATTTGCTTCCCACAATGCTGTGCATGGGAGTAGCGTTCTCCTGTGTTAATATAGGGCAATCTTGATTGCTAAGGATGTAAAACTTCATTACGATATCTCATTTTACAAAATAACCCCTAAAATGATTAATGTAGTAAACCAAAAAAGCCCATTGACTTCAGTGGGTTTTGGATCAGGACTAATATGAAAGACTTGAGTGCTTTAATTTAAGGCTTTGCTCAGTCAGGGCTATAAGGTCTAACACACTGGTTCTATGGTTTTGTACTGGTGACTCCTTTCACATAGCAAGCCTCTGAGTGTGAGACACACACACACACTGCTTATAAATTAAAAACTTTGTTTTGTTTTTACATTTAACACTATTCTAAATGCTGGGCTGGAGGAGAAGTGGGGTTTGGGGTGGAGGCTGACAACTCGCAACCCCCCCCGTGTTATAACCTTGTGACCCCCTGAGGGATCACGACCCCCAGCTTGAGCACTCCTGGTCTAAAGTGCTGGTCAGTTGAGGGCTGAGCACCTCTCAAGATCAAGCCCGTAGCTAGACTAAAGTCCATAGCATGGGTACATTGATTGACATATTCTTTAGTGCAACATGACCCTATCATCATCTATTCTTTAGATTGTATAGAAGCATGTTCGATCCCAAGTGACATATGTGTATGAATTGCAACATTATTGTAATAGTTCTTGGGTTATTCATTTTTTTTATACTATAGGTAAGGACAATTTACCTTATTCAACTTGTCTTTGATTTTAAAGGGACATTGTCCGCTGAATTTGGCCTCAAGTGTACATTTCTGTAAAAACAAACTTTTACAAACCTTCAGACTTTTGACACGTGCCCATGCATTAAAAGACAATCCAACCAAAAGTTGTTTTTAAGAATTTTGCTGTCTAAACGTTGCACCTTGGATAACCTAAATGTGGAACTGGCTTAAATGATCTTTATGTCCAAGCTTGAGAGATAGCATACTCAAAGTGGGGGCATCACAAGGGGTCACAGACCTAGCAAAATAAATAAAAAACAAATAAATAAAAATCATGCCAGGTTGCAGAGGACAGCACTTAAGAACTGCTGTACCAAAGTTGTTGCTCCCAGATTAATATTAGATCCCACCACCACCATTTATTTCAGGGTATAAAGAGTCAAAAGGCAGCTGAATTTTAAAAATTCTTTCAGCTTAAATATTCTAGTGTGTTGCTGGTGACATGTTTGTTTAAAATGCACTAAACTTACAATGTCCCAGTAAAAATGGATTAATAGGAATGATCATAAACAATTTGCAAAAGTGTATAGATCTTTGCATTTCAGCACACGTACTCTAACATTTTACAACTCTTAATTTCTCTCTTTTGAATACTGGTTCTATAATGTTTATTAAAAATTGTTTTGCGGTGTCACGTGGCTGTTGTGTACCATGCTTTGGTGTCACCTGACCTATTTTTGAAATGACATCCTGAGAACACTGTGATGTGTACATGACACATTTTATTTCCCCACAAACCAAACAAGATTACTAGTCTTTTACAGTTTTGCAATATGTTATGTACATAACTTAGTAAAATGGAAGGAGGTCATTTTTTGATACAGTGCAGAATTTGCTGTTTGATTCCTACTTAGGGTATAAAAGTCCATGGTTATATTATTTCAGGTGTAAGAGAGTGGGTACCCTTCTTTTAAGGGAAAACTTCTGTTTAGATGATTAAATGATATATCTCTGAGATCTGAATGCTAAAAATATTATGCCTCACAGTTCTCTGGAGCAATGACCTGGAAAAAATGGAAAAGAAGACATTTTAATAAAGAAACAGTGGTTAAATGCTAGATGGTTAATAACCCCTGTTATCTCTAATTAGGTCCTAAGAGTTCGCAAGGATTTCTGACACGATAACGGTATAGTACATGAGAGGAATGCATCAACAACAGGTGAGTGAATATGATTTATTTCTGAAGATTTCCCTTGTTGAATAATCAAACACACTGAATGGCGGATGGATAGAAAACATGAGTAAATCATGGAAGTCTGTACATTGTTGAGTTTGTAAAAGCTCCACTTTAAATTATATTTAGACATTTTCCATTAGCATTTTCTCAATATAATTGTACGTCTGCACCCATCTGGAACTAATTTGAAAATCAGAGGTTAATGGTCACAAAAGATGACTTGTACCAATTACATGGAATATTTATAAGTTCAGTCTCAATACCAGTTCCCACTTTAAATGCTGTTTTCACTTGTCTGGCAGTGACTCCAATAATTAAGTTTTAACTGTTACATTGTTAACATATAATTAACATAGAATCCAGCTACAGTAATGGCATTTTTTAAAATTGCTGTTTGACAGAGGATCCCCATTCACTATAATGGTATATGCCTTTAAAATACTAAGAAAATATAGATTGTTTCTGAAACACCAAAGTTATTATAAGCCTTCTGTATGGGGATTTCTTTCCCCTCTGAAGTTCCTTTAGTGAGACTTCCTGACATTGTTCAGTTATATATTCTCTGTATTTGTATATTTGCAATGTTTTTTTTAAGGCAGATCATTCTCCTTCCATTAAAAGAAGTTTTCTGCAAAGAGAGCTCTCTTAGGCTGCAAATTAATTGTGTGCCAGGGTGGACTTAAAAGTTAAGGTCACAGTGCCCACTGGTTCTTTTTTTTTTTTTTTTTTTTACAGGAATTGTATGACTGTCTAGAGTGTTTGTTTGTTTGAAATCTCACTGATGGAAAGGTTTTTTATTATTATTATTTTGGTTTAAAAGAAGTTTATTTAGAAAAAATATTCTAGGGAAGTCCCTTTGATCAAAACATGGGTGATTGTCTCTCTGTTGGCCCTGATCAAAGCATATGCTGTATGTGTCTACATCTCAACAAATAGAGTGGCTCAAGAAGATGTTGGTCAACATGAGAGGATGTCATAAGGGCTTTCACTAACCTTTCAGTTCAGTTACCCTTCCGCATGTATAATCCAGTTATAAATTCCCTCAAAGTAGCAACCAGAACTTTTGCTTTCACTCATGTGAGTGTAGGCGGATAAACCAAGAGGATATGTGAATGGCATTCACATGCTTTGTTTTGCCCAGGTGTTGAAAGCATCATTGGTGTGATGCACTTAGGGGAGAACTGATTAATGGAGACCTTTCCAAGGTAAGGTTCTCAAATTTGGTTCTCCTGCTTAGCAACATATTGTACTGTATACTGGGCCAATGGGAAGTAAGAGGACTAAATTCTAGACAGAATTAAAGGTGTGTCATTAGAGGTTAGAGATAATACATAATACATAATTTGTCAAATTTAGGCTCTTTCTGTGCATGTGGAATATCTACAAGCAGATTTGGGTTTCCTGGATATTATTAATTATTCAAATGTAATAAATGAATATATTTTACAAAATTGTTTTATACTGAGCAGTAACTGTGAATATTCAAAATTTGAGCTGTGGCAGAGTGATGTGATTGGCCAGAAAGGTCATGTAGTATTGAGCATGTCATCAAATTAAATAGAAAATCATATTCCTTCTGTAGAATTATATAACATGGTTAACAATATATAAAAAAGAATATCAGAATACACAGTTTTAGAATTATATCCACAGAAATCTACTGAATTTCTATTTAACACTATATAACCCTTATTAATTTTTGTAGAACTTTCCCAAAAGGGCTGTCAGTTCCATCTAAGAAAACTCAGAGAAACAAAATACACAAAACAGAAGAAAACCACCAAAACCCCTCCAACTACATTTACATCATCTACTACAGAACTGTTGAATTAATAATACAATATTGAAGACTGCTGTAAGAACAATCATTTATAAATGAGTGCAGTAGGACAAATTCCACCTTGTGTGTCTCTCTTAATTATTATTTTATAGCTGATTATATTCTAATGAACTAGCACACTTAGGCCCCAGTCCAGAAAACAAATACATGCTTAAGTTTACCCACATCAATAGTCTCACTGATTCCATTAACTTCATACATATTAATAAAGTTAAGCACCTACATAAATGTTTGCAGAATCTGGCCTTATTTTTACACTTCCTTTCTTAAGGGGAAATATTGCATTCACTGAAATCTTCAACTTTCATGAGTCCTCTTTCCTTATTCCCTACTAAGCTTTAAATATGTAACTTCCAACTTTACCCTAGTGGGGACAAGTTACTTCTTAAAGTATTTTTCAAGGTTAAACAATTTAATAAGGGGATTTCCCTGGACCTCTCAAATCTATAAAGCCCAAGGCTCTAATATTATTGCTCAGCAGGGGTTCAAGAATGGTTTGGATTTTACTTTCATTTATATTTGCCTAGCTTCTAAAATGTAGATGACAAAGCATGTCAGCCATATGGATAGATAGTGATGTCAATGGTCAACAAAAAAAATGGATCTCTCTTTTGATAGAAGAGAATTTAAGATAAGTCTAAATAGATGGGATAGTAGCAGAAAACTATCATCTCTGAGTTTGGAAAAAAAATACCTTTTGTGTGCAATGATACTCTAACCTTTTGTGTTGATTATTCTTTCAAACAGTGCAGGAATGATTTTCCATTTACACAGCAAACATAAGGTTAATTATCTCAATGAAAAAACACAGTATGTATTTCATTCTGTTAAAGAGTATATCAAGATTTATTGAACTGGAAGATATTTATCATTTTGTTTATATCAAACCTTTAGGATCTGGCAATCTTACTAATGACTTGGGGAAATATGAGATGCACTTTTTTTTTAATCTGTAGAGGTTGAATTATGTTGGCTTGAGGTATTTCTAATACATTTTCTTGGCAAGTCACATTAGCATAATCTTATGCACCCTTCAAGGTTCAAGAAGGAGTTCAATATATTTAAATGTAAACTGCTTCCCATTAAAACTCATTATATCTTGGAGGAAATCTTGCAGGATCAACACAGCTGAGTAGCTCCCTAAGGATACATAAGTATGCACTTTTTTCCAGAGCAGTAGACTTGTTGTAAGATGGCACAGTTCCTTGCCCTTTCAAAATGGGAGCCTCAAAGGGACTAATAAGGCATGGAAACCAGAGGTCTGTCATACAGAGTTGGGCTATTTTCATCACAGGCCATAGAACACAGTTAACCTCCATTATCATCAGCAGCTTACAAACCACACTGGATGGTCAGAGAGAATCAGATTAAATTTGTCAAACTACAGTGAACATTGGCTTAAGCACAATGATGGGCCTGCAACTAGTAACCTCTTGCAAGCTTGAGAAATAACTCCATTTCCTTACCATACTTTCCTCCATCACACAAGGATTTGTTAAAACATAATATTGTAGAGATACTCATGACAACTTGGCTGCTAGTATGTGTTTTTATTTGAAAGGTATCAATGGGGTAGATGCATAAATACTTATGTACTTATACACAGATGCAATATAAGAGGAAAGAGGAAAATAACCAAGGTACATAGAGTATGAGAGAGCTGGTGCTACCTCACTGTTCTATATCTGTGTATTTGCAAATAACTAGTTAATAGATAAGGTGTTGCTAGTACATGATGCTCAAGAATATGTAGCATGATTTGTGAGTTTATTGGTTCTGTAGGACCAATATAATTTGTTGTACACTGTAAATGGCTTCCTCTGGCAACTCTCAACACTGTCAGCACTAAAAGATATTTGTTAAGTCCATGATACTCTAATGCGGCCTCTGTGCCATCCCCCCACCCCACCCCAGGATCCCTCATCTTGGCCCTATGACCTTCACTCGTCTCCTGATTTTTCTCATTTTTGCCCCTCCCCTACGATCATTTGCCTACTGGGCTCAGTCGCTCCTCCCTCTCATTTGAGGGGATGGACATTTAGTTTTGGGACACGTAGCCCACCTACACCAATATGTGCAATAGGTGCTCTAATTTGTCACCTGTTTTCCAAATTCTTCCCAATGTAGGAAACCTGCATAGATGTCAGGAATCTGATTTTGAGTTGCAGAGCTTTCTCTGTGGGGAGTAATGAGGTTAGCATATGCCATAACAACAAATCGGAGGAGTTCCATTGGCATAAATCTGCTAGTGTTCTGAGCTCCAAATAGATCCTGGGTTACCTATACCGAGGCCCAGAAAGTCTCATGCTCAGTCCTTCAACCAGTTGTCAGTGTCTCCTTGCTGGTCATTGCCCTGAACTTTTTACGATTCTGGTTATTTGCTCAGCAAAGGGGTCACCACAAGATAATGGAGGGGAATCACCATGGGGCTTAACAAGGATAGTGATTATGTTGAAGAAGGCAGGCATCCAAATACACAGAACCTAGTGAACCTGAGGAAAATCATCTGTGATTGAGAAAAGGGGCAGACCTCCCGTTCAGTGCATCCCCCTCTTGTCATTGCTGTTTGCCCCAATGCTATGATCTCTAGCGACCAAACAGAGAAACCAACTGACTCATCCACCAATAAGTGCCATTTTTCAGAGGATTTATCTCTGCATCTCTGTCAGGTGTGCAGTTGTGCAGTTTCCCAGTTTGTTTCACCTTTGTCAGCTTGTATAATGTAACAGGGTAGTCTTTTGAGCCAACCATGGCCAAACCCCCTAAAGGCCAAGAATTCTGGTATTGTAATCCATAGAGTGAACACATGACTAAAAAGGGTTGTGGGACCACATGCTGAAAGCAGTTCTGATGCAAAAGAAGCAGACTTCTCTTAAGAGACATATTGGGTTCTAGCAAGACCTTGGTATAGGGCTCTCCACAGAGGCCCAATGAAGACGTGTGGTGAAGAGTAGCTGTTTGGAAAACTGCTGGCAAGATGGCCTGAATAGAGAGAATAATTCTAAGCAGTGGCTCTCGCTGTGATTTAAAATAGCAGGACCTGTAGAAGAGGGAGGGTATAAGCCCTCATGATATCATCTAGAGATTGGTGAGAACACCTTTGTGACCCAGAGGTAAAGGAATTTGAAGAGCTTAAGGAACTATTTAACCTGTAATACAATTGGTTGAGCTTGGATTTAAAAGGTGAAGGTTGTGGCCCAGGGAGGCCTTGGACATATTTTGCTTTGTGTTATGTTTCCATGTTACCATGGAAGGAGAGGATGTTTTGGTGTGGCTGGAGGGCCAAAGCACAAAAAATCATGAGCCACCACAAGAACAAGAGGAAACTGAGAGTGGACATGTCTCTATGGAGTGGATTAGCAAACTGCTATCTTCACATAATTTGTGTATTAATTTTGACTGTAAATCTCCTTATTGCTTAATAAAAAGGAATAAGATGAGTTACAGGAGAATTGACTAAACAAACTAATCCCTGCATCAATGGAAATCAATGGGGCTGCAGGTCTGTGCTACTGATCTGATTTCCAGATTGTTTCCAAAGGCCCCAGACCTGCAAACACTTACTATGTGCCTAACTTTATGTCCATGAATAGTGTGCCATTGGAGTCAGAGATTATTCATGTGCATAACATTCAACAGGTGGGTAAGTGTTTGCAGGATTGGGACCTCAGTCAAAAAAGTATTTGTTTTATTTTGGTGAGATTTAATTTTAAAATCAATAGATACCTTTAAAAAATCTAATAGGATGAGACTTTGTCAGACTTATTTTGCAGGAATTACTAAGCTGTAAACAAGTGAAGAAATGGTGTTTCTAATGGAAGTACTGATATGACCTTCAGTATCAAATTACAGAAAGCCCCTCGCCTATGGTCATCTTACAACCCGATCTACAGATTTATTAGGAAGTCACAGAACAGACTGGATTCCTACAACAGCCATTGTAGTTTTCTAATTTACTAGATACGATCCTACACCTCACACCACCTATTTCCACTGTCCAAAGAAGAATACAGCCCAATAAATGCTTGGCATGTGGAAAAGATGGTCCAAATTAGTAATGTAGTGCAGTTACATTAGCCCTCTTTCTTTACTGTGGTTTCTGTATAGTGTATTTCAGTCAATAACAAGTGCTGTTTTGACTGCCGTCCAGAATGATTCTTAGTTTTTAACCTCTGCTCTTATTCCCAAAGCTGATGTCATGAGCAGAAAATAAATTGTCCAATGATCTGGCACCAGCAGTTTCCTCTTGAGAGTTAAATAAACAAAGAATATTCTATTCTTAATTCAATTGGATTTTTTTCCATTTGAGTTCAGTGGATGTACAAATGCATTGCTTTCCCCTGTTCAATTGTATATTGTTTTATTATTTCATTAGTATTACAGATGGAACTTTTGAAAATGTCTTGATCTATATTGTTCCTGTAGTTCAGTCCAAGGGCAATATAACAATTAGGGAGCTGAGGTAAGTTTAAAAAGTTTAAAACTTAAAGGGTCCTATCTTCAAAGTATTCTCAAATGGTTTGTATCTGAAACAATGCTTGCTTCATTTTCTACAAGATGTTTCCTATTCTTTGCAACTGTAAAGGAAAAAGAGTACAATGTATTAGAAGGAAAACATTCTTCTGTTTACAACAAATATACAATAGAAAACATTATTTTGATAAGGTAAACTATAGGATAACAAACTTTCATAGCTATGGTGACCATCACAAAAGCCCAAAAAGAAATGTGGAAAAAGCTACTCACACATAGACAGTCTAACAACATTATTTAAAGAAATTACATTCAAAGTTGTCATTCTTACAGTCCTTCTGTACCTTAAATTCCTATTAATTTCAATCGGAGTTATGCACATGGAACCATTGTATGATCTATTCTTACCTTGATTACTCAATTCTGTTATCTGAAATGGCTATCCAACACAGGATTATGTCCTCTGATGTCAATTAATTCCATTACAGTTCTCTTTCATCCAAATTCACTTAGTCTCCAGCCACATTTGGATATCTGGGACAGCATTTTACTAAGTTATTTAGCTGAAAAGATAAAGTCGAAATCAAATTTAATGTGATAAATCTAATTCATTGTATTCACGACATTCATACTGATTATTCCTCATACAGCATACCTTTTAAAAACAATCAGAGTAATTCAGGTCCATATAATAGGATGAAGCAGCCCTATCCTGAATCCTGCAACCAGAGTTAATGCATGCTGAACTCTCCTGCAGCCTGAGCACGCACAGATGGAGAGATTTGGGGGTTTTAAGGTAATAAGTTATGGCTCCTGACGAAGGGCAATGAGATGCTAAGACCAATGTTTTCAAACTTGGGTGCCTAGAGTTGGTCACCCAGATCAATACAGTATTACATGAGTCTGCATTACCCATCAATCCTAATCTAGCCATTCTTTGTGTCTTGCTAAATTCCTCACCACTCTCACTCCACAGTGTTCAGATCAATGAGTACATAGACGTTCAGGTTGTCTCTTCTCCATCTGTCCTTAGTGAGCTCCTTACAGCAGGGACCCCCCTTCCTCAATATTTGGAAAGCCCTTACCATGTAGTGCTACTGTAAATAACTAAAAATACTATTGTTGAGTAATGTATGCATTTCACTTAGCTAAGTGAAAGCCTTTCTAAAAAGGCAGAGCAAACACTGAACTCTCAATACAAGGTCTTTGGCTCTGTGCAAGTTTTACAGCTGCTTTCATCACAGTGAAGGACTGAGTGCTAAGGAGCACTCAGTCCTTCACTGTGTCTTTCATGGCAGTTAATCAGGCACAGGCCTTGCTTGGTTAGAGCAACACCTCTTGGCTCTGTCGGTTGTTTTTTTTGGTTTGGTTTGTTTTTTTTTTAAACTAATCTAAGTTCTTGTTTTTGTAAAACTTGTTTTAAGAATAAATAAATTGGGATTGGGGAAAGAGAGCTTCAGCTATTCAAGACCATGTTGGCTGACTCCATCAGCTTAAACCATATCCATTACATAATTTAATAATTATTCTTTTGTGTGGTGAGAGAACTAATTTGATCATCTCAGAGTCACCCAGAAAATTTCCTGGAGTGATCTCTTGAACGTTCTTTTGCAGTTGGTTTTTCTTGCACAGGAGCTACAGAGACAAATCCTTTAGATCAAAATCTCTTTATCTCCTTCCCACACAGAGCCTGCCAAAGCAGAACAAATAAAATGTATTCAGTTGGAGAAATTATCCATTTTGAAGGTAGTTAAACCAGACAATGGGGTAACTCTACCACTATCAAAAGGAAAATAATTTTGCCTGACGTCTCAAGGATGTTCAATGACCTCTTCAGCACAATAAGAAGTTGAGGTAGCACTGAAAGATTTCTTATCACCTTCTCTTCAAGATGACTCTTCAGAGAAAGAAAACAGGATAGAACTCATTGCCAATGTCCAGCATACAGTAGAAAGCCCTGATTCAACAAGTTACTTAAGCAGATGCCCAACTTTAAGCATGTGAGTAGTTCATTGAAATCAGAGGATTTACTCATGTTTAAACTAAGCTCCCTGCTTGAGTACCCTGCTGGACTAGGGCCTCTGTTAGTAGGTACAGAAATGGTTTCACACTAATGGATATTTTATTTGGAGTGATCTTTAACATTAGGAGCAGTGCATTTAAAATGTCAGTCAAAGACATTTTAAAGCAAGGAATGCACTGTTATTTCACAAGTTGAAAAAATATTTCTTTACTCTGAGGTATAAATGTTCCTTTTATGTAAAATAATAAATGTAAGTAAAGGTAGTTAATTACTCAGTAATTAGTTGCTTATTCTTCCTAACGTCATCTTTACTTCCCCTTAACAAACACTGAAAATAATTAAGAGCAAAGAAGTGACCTTGTTTCTTCTTTTCATGGTTTTTGTCATAATGTACAAGAGAAACTTGGGCAAGGGTAACCGATGGAAGAAGAGGGATCTGAGGGAGTAGAACAGTCCCTGGAGCCTGCTTGTTTTCCACAGGTGGGTGGGGGGAAATAATGAACAGAGCAGCCTCTGAGTCTCTACTCCTTTAAGAGTGGGGGCGGGGAAGGGAAGAGTAGTGGGCCCAGTGGAAGGAGGAGAAGCTGGGAAACAGATGAATCTTCTGAATGCCCTAGCAAACAAAGGGGACAGAAGCTGAGGAGCCCTGCAAAGAGGTAGGAAGGTACCAATAAACATGTAATCTTTGCTTCAAGTAAATAAGATACTCAACAAGCCATTTGTAGCCAATATTACCATACAGCTTCTCCATGTGCTATACTGCCCTTACCAAGGAGCAAAAAACACCTGTCATGCTCACAATATCTGTCTGCATCTTATCTTCCAATCAATGCATGTACAGTCATTTTGCTATGGTAGCACTGATGACCATTGTGCAGGATGGGAAACTTTCCTCCAGTGGTGTAAACTGGCCCATTTTTCCCTCTAAATCTTTACACGTTTTAAAATATAATTGAAATGGCTTTGCTCCCCTTGCCTTTGAAAATAGCCATCCTAATGCAAAGCACTGCAGAAACCTTACTTTCTGAACAGATCTCAGCAGCATGTTGACTAAAGCACGGTCAATTGCTGAGCCTTGAGTTTTTGACTTGAAGTGTTACATTCTTGTGATAGGAAATAATGATGAAGGCTGCGAATCAATGCATTCTGTATGTGATGTGAATGTCTGTGAGCTGTTCTGCACTCCAGAAACATTGTATCTGATGCGTGTTAAATCAATTGGTAATGTAAGTCAGTACTGAACATTTTCTCTTTTTACCTTTTAGTTCTATGCCACTGTTATGATTTTAAAACACTTCTCTGAACACCGTAATGCAAGAAGATAAATCAAGGGCCAAATTATGTCCTTATTTGCATATGAGGAGGTCTCTTAATTTAAGCAGCAGTGACACAGGCAGGTGAGAGTAGAATTTGGGAGAGGGCAGGAAGAGGGCAGGAAGAAGGAGAGGGCAGGAAGGCTGCTTTTATGAAAAACTTTGTACAAACATAGAGCATCCTTGAGTTCAGCATGTAAGGTCTGAGGGGGTCTTGATTTCCTGCAAATGTTTCTATATGGGATAATTATCAAAGGGCTTCCCTGTTCTCAGGGAAGGATTTGGGTGTTCTTTGTGGGGCACTTGGAGAACAAGGAGAATATTCAAAGCAGAATATATGTGGTGCATGATGACCATATCTTCAATCTACTGTGAGTGTTGTCGCATGGGTGGAGTGTATTTTGTGAGTGGAGCTTGGAAAAGTACCCCTGCTTGCTTTTTTTTCTTTCTTTTTTTTCTCTTTCCTTTTTGTTCTCTGTCCAATACCCTTTGGTACTGAGGGCCAACTGAGACAGTACAATGGACTGTCTAATGCATGAACTGTCAGAAAATCCTCAGAAATAGATGGAGGAAGGCAGTGTAGAACTGGTCCCTTGTTTTAAAAAGCGCTATAAAAACAGCTTTTCTTGTGCATGAATGAGCAGGAGAGGAATGAGATGCAGCTAAAGGATGGTTTCTACACATGACCAACATTTTCAAAAGCACGGGGATAAGCAAATAGCCATTTGGGCCCCCATCTAGAAATTCAAGTGGGCACGTAGGGGATTTTCTAAGCTTGTTTGGCTATCCCCAGGTTACCTGAGCACTCAATGTGATTTTTTAAAAGCACTCATGAAAATGTGCTGGGTGCTCAGGGCTGATCAGAAATATACCCTTGGTGCATCCATTGTTTTGCTTGATACATGTGTTTTCATCTGTGCCGAATTCAGCAGACTGTCCTGAATAAGCTGCTATTTCTTTTTTTTTTTAATTTGTGGCAGGAGTACCTAAGCCTTGGATAGGTGTTCCTTCTTAGTATTGGCTACACCCAAAGAAATAATATGTAAGTTAGCAATTTACATACATAAATAATGTCTGGATGTCTAGTGCTGAGCAGTGTAGAGAAAACTCTTTAGATACCCCTGGATAGTGGTCAAACCCACGTGACATGGGCAAGTGCAGGAGATGGGAAGATGACAAAGGATGAAGGAGGAAAGAGAAACCCAGCTACAAACACCTAGGAACAGAGGCTGTGGGCTCAGGTGATGAATTGGTTAAATACTGCTGAGCCCAATGGCAGGACATAGGAATCGGGATGTTTTAAGATAGCGAGCTATCACAGATATCATTGTGTCACCGTATTCATGGAATATGATGTGCTCTCTGCTCTGGTCCAGTCAGAGAAAGAGAGAGTTGCAGTTCACAAGTCCAGTACAGATGGGAATTTCTGCTTGCTTTAGTATTGATAGCTCTGTCTATCACTAGGGGATTGTAGCAGGGTGGACCTCTGCTCCTGCCCTGGGAAGGGGCTGTGGCTGGAGAAAGCAGCCTTTAGGCTGGGCTGATTGGGGGAAGTGGCTGCAGCTGGGGCCACGCCTCAAACTGAGCAACAGGGCCTTATAAGAAGGCCAGGGAAGCCAGAAGCCCAAAAACAGTCTCTCTCTAGCTGTAGAGGGAGATGGGCTGCAGGGAACTGGACGTAAGGTACTTGAGTGAAGCAGGGCTGGGGAAAGGCAGAGGAGCTGGAGAGCTCAAGCCTGGAAAGCCCCAGGCTGCGGCCTAGCATTGGGCTAATAGGTACTGGGGGTTGCAGAGGGCAGCCCAGGGGTAGGCCAAGGCAGCAGGTCCAAACCCTCCTTGCCAGTGATGAGTAGGCTGATACTGCAATCTGCCCCAGGGTGCGGGGCTAGACGATGACTGGCAGTAGCCATATACTGAGGCAAGGTGGGGATAGAGGGTGGGGGTTCCCGGGGGAGGGGAGACCCAGAGAGAAAGGGGTTACTGCCAGGGGGCAGCACCCCATGTAAAAGCGCACCGGGTCCAGGGAGGGACACGGGGGCCAGAGGACAGGCGGATCATCGGCCTGCAGAGGGCGCTCCAGAGCTGGAACGGAGCTAATTCCCAGGAGTCACCAGCAGGAGGTGCCGCAGGGGTGAGTCCAACCCGTTACAGGGATCAAATGACTATAATTCTACAGATCACAGAATTGAGAATCCTTCAGGCACAAGGGGGACTGGCTGATGGGAAAACGTTACCTTATGGGTCCACTGAAAAGATCCAGAGGCAAGGATGTCAAGTGCAGAAGTGACCCTGAGTGGGACGGAGAGGGCATGGCTCCTTTGATTCAATCTATTCCCCCTGCAGCTCATCACAGAGACCCTGGATGACTTCAGTAATAGGCCATCACCTCTGCAGGAACTAAAGCTTAGTGAGGTTGAGGAAGGTCCTCTGAGACTCATGAGCCCTGTTAGAAGGTTAAAGGATGCCTCCTTTGACCCTCAGCCTTCCTTGCTCCCAACTACTTTTCCTGAGACAATATATGATACGCAGCCATGACATGAACAGGTGATGTACTGCAGCCTCCTGGAACTCTCCCTTTGCCCCCAAACTCCAAATGACCCTTTCTTTGAAGCCTTGGCATATAAGCCCCAACTTGCCAGGGAAGGTTATGCTCCTCACAATCCCCGATGCCAGGATGTGCCTGAATAGTAATTTAAGCCCCTGTTCCAGTCTGATTCCTGAATCTATATGGCTTTTCCTCAAAATTAATAATGCTTGTGGGATGTGCCAGAGGTGCTGTAAAGTCAGAATGGCTTCTTCCTAGGAGGAGTTAGGTGAGTAGTGTGGATTTAGAAGAGGTGATAGAAATAAACTTTGGGATATGGCTTGATATTTTTTGTTCACAATGCCAGAGGAGAAAAGTGGGGGGAAATTAAACGATCTGCCTTTCCCCCCTTTTGCAATCTTTTTGTAGTAAAATCAATTATCCCCATTCTCTGTCCCCAAGGGAAAAAAAACAGTTTGCAGGTCTGAGAGTCTAGTGAGGTCTGATTAAAGCCAGTGACAAATTTATATTTATAAGCAAGACAAAGATGATAAAAATGAATCCAAAAGAAGCCATATTTCCCCTATTTGAGTTATCATTGATTTGATTAGCATAAGGTAGTATCATTAGATAACTTTTCTGCAACAATGCAGTGTGGAAGGAGTGGGTAACTACCTATCCACTTAAAAGAAAGCATATTAGAGTAAGTGTGTGGCTGAATATACTTTACAGTAACAGAGTTAAATATTACTTATATGATCATAGGAAACATTTTTGTTCTGCATGTTTTGTAAGGTATCCTGTATCTCAGCAGTGAAATGTATGAAGAACTTATGGCCTAAATTCACTGGTAGTGTAAATTCTCTTAGCGCCATTGAAATCAGTGGATGCACCAAATTACAGTGGGAACAAATTGGCCCTACCTTCGATGATAAGGAGAGGTAATTCTATACATTTGAGGGAAATGTTGTTCTGTGTTGATTGTTTCCCTTTGCCCTTTTAAGTGGCAGGTGAGGTCTCCTACAGATCCTTGTTCCATAAACTTGCAATTAAACTCCCCTGTAAATACTGGTTGCTTTCCCCTCACAGCTGGTTTTCAATGAGACAACCTCAAGAAAAGCTAAAATGTGTATCAATCTAAAATTATTATAATCAACAAGGAAGAAATTGGTTAAAGGGATAAATATATGTGATATATATATATATACTTTCAAATATAAGCAGTATCAGCCAGAAAGCAAAGCACTTTTCCTTTTTGCATAGAACCATAAGCATTTGTAAAGTACACACAGAAGTCACACTTTCCAGGAACCTAAGAACCTAAATATATAAGGTAATGTCCTAACTGCAAAGTCCAGGTTAAAATCTAAGAGCAGTGAAATGACTAATCTTCAAAGGAAACATCATATAGGCCTCAGCTCAGTAAAGCATGTATCTAACTACTCCCTAAAGTTAAAGCATATGCTTAAGTGCTTTGTTAAATCAGGGCCGGCCATAACTGGTGGAAATAGTCTTCGCCTCTATCCTGTTTTGGCTTCTGTCATAGGACATGGGCTCTCTGAGTCTGTACACTATCTAACTGGTGCTTACCATCTTCTATCTTTTTTTGGTTGTTTCTTTTGTGGAATCCTGATGTACTGATTGTTCCATCATGGGTGTTCTAGAAATGAATGTTGTAAAAAATAATTGGTAATGCCATTAATAATTAGTAAAGCTGGTAAAAAAACAATAATTGTTTTCAGTTATTTATTTTAATCAAAATACAGAAAATGCTGATAATTTCTAATGATTAAGGACTTCTGAAAGGGAATCTTCATCTTTCATTCAGATATAGCTCACAGAACTAAATGTCTGTCAGCATTACCGGATGACATATTTGTTGCCTTTTCATTCTGAAAGCTGCAGCTCAGTAACCTGTTCCTGAAAACCAGTATTGTGGAATTATAGCCAGCATCGTGTATATGAACATCAGTGAAACCTTCACTACAGAGCTCTCCTTGTGCTCTCCTGGTATGTGGGAACCCAGCTTCTTCAAAACCACTGGGAAGTCAGTCAGGAGTTGTAGTTAGTACTCAGTAAAACTGTGGTCTAGAATTAATATGTCAGTCCAGCTGGTCCATCATTATTTTTTACCAATACTATTTGATATATAGGGAAGAGGGCATACAAGTATAGAAATTGTAGACCATTTTAGAGGATAGAACTTTTGGACATCATCAGCACCTAATATGTCTGCTTTGGAAACATATAATATATTGTCAGTAGCTACTCCACTAATATTTTGATCCACGTGGATTCTTCCATCTTCTAAAACTTCTGCGGGCTAGATCCTGAGCCAGCACAAATCAGCCAGAAAGCTCTCCTAAAGAGGCAGCTGGAGTAGTCCCTTGATGTAGGGGAATCCAGAAGAGGCATTAGGCTGGCATGGCCCTCACCTCTTTAAAATGCATGGTGACTCATGTGATCACATTTTGTAGGATGTAAGTTAATAATTAATATATTTACAGAACAAAAGAGAATGTACAAAACATTAATCAGCTCATTGGGTCTGGGAAATTACACTCAGCTGACAAGTATAAACATAAACAAATTTCATTCCTAGTTCACATTGTTTTTCCACTGAGGAAATAACTAAGGTTCAGTCCCTAGAATCAGGGCCGGCTCCAGACCCCAGCACACTAAGCGCGCGCTTGGGGTGGCATTTTGCCGGCAGGGCAGCAGCCGGCTCCGGCGGACCTTCTGCAGTCATGCCTGCGGGAGGTCCCCCGGAGCCGCGGGACCGATGACCGCCAGAGCGCGCCCCGCGGCGCCCCGCCCTTCTTGGGGCGGCGGGATTCCTAGAGCCGCCCCTGCCTAGAATGCTCAGTAAGGCACACTGACTGACAGTAAAGAGAAACATACAACTATGGCTATGCTACGTATTTGGATGAACACTGGCCATGTTGACAGAAACACAGATCGATCATATATACCAGATATGTTTGTACACTAGAATAATGGGGGCGGGGGAGGAAGCAGTATTAAACCTAATGCACTGATAACAAAGATGACTTCAAAATGACAGAATCAGATTTTAGAATGGTGGTCTTTCTTCATCCCAGTTGTTGGAAGATATGTATTTAAAAACAAAATAAAAGTTCTAAAGCGGGTGTCATCCTAAACCCACTTTCTGCTGTTACAGTCTAAGGTTAGTGGCACTGAAATCAGTTGGATTACTCCTGGTAGTAAAGTTAAGCAAGCATGTACGTAAATCTTTTCAGGATTGGGACCTAATGCACTGACTGGTTCAAGTTCATGTTTGTTTTATCCTTTTCCTACTTTTCTCCCAAGCACACAGATAACATTCAGAACAAACCCTTGATGCAGTGATCTCATTCTAAGCATGACCTTTATTTTGGTGACTCTGTTGGCTCTTGTTCTTGTAAAAATTCAAATTTCTCTTTGGTTCACTGGTGCAAACATGAATGTTTTCTTCGGATTTGCTCTTCATTGTATACCCAGTGGGCACATTCAGGCTTCTGATGGAAAGTGATCCCACCAGAGGAATAATCAGAAAGCTTGTAAGCTTTGAGGGGCTTGTTTGTCTCAGCTCCTGCAGAGCAAACAGCTCACAGCAATCAGAGTCAAAATCCAAATCCAAACTAACAACATTTTCAGTGTCTTGTGCTGCAATATAAAATAGAGAGAGACAAACAATAACAAATTCAAAATTCGAATCTGATTTAAACTTTCCTAAAGTTCATGGGACAGGTGTGCCCATTAGAAAAAGAAGGTCCAGTTTGGGTATAGATCTATAATTCCCCACTGTTCAGATTCAGAATTTTGCTTCAGTACTATCCCTAGCATAAAGAAACTAGTAAAGAGTCACAGAAGAAATGTATAAACTACAGTCATCCTCCACCAACCATTTCTATATTGTATTATTATTTTTGTGGCTTTCAAGTGTGGCTTCTTAATTTGAATCCATCCAAACAGGAATGAAGTTGTTTAATCTCACTGCCCTCCTGCAAATCCATCATTAAAACTCTTGGAAAACTTGATGCCTACAACAAACCTGACAGCTGTTAAGCAGCTGGCATGCTGAGACCGCGGCTTATCATCCTGACCAATGTTATCTCATTGTTCCCTGGTACTTGTCTGTGTCTGTCTGTCTCCACCTGTTATCTCCTTTGTTATACCTAAATTGTAAGGTGCCTGGGGCAGGGACTGTCTTTTGTTGTTCTATGTTTGTGCCTGGTACAATGGGATCCTGGTCCATGACTAGGAATCATAGGCACTACTACAATACACACACACTCTCGCTCTCTCTCCCATAATTTTCAAGTAACAAAATATGCTCATTGTGCAGCAGTTTCTGAAGTTCCTGACTAGAAAAGAAAAAAAAACAGAACAATATAAAAACTTTGGGTGGATGTTTTATCAAGTTAAACTTTATAATGTCACAGACCTTTCATTTAATTTGCTGCCATCCTTAGAATACAGCAAGTCTATATGTGTTAACAGCCAATTTAGGTTGTTTGGTCTGTAATCAGGCAGCTGTAATACTGAAGATAATGCACTAGTGAACTCTAAGCTGAATAAAGGTTTGGTGGTAAATTAAAAAAAAAAACCAGCCAGTCAACACATTTTATTGTTATGACCTTCAAGGTTAGAGACAGATGAACTGAGAAGCTAGTTACATATTGATGTGAATTTTTTTCCTTTTAAAATCCAAGGCTAGTGTCTAGAAATTTCAAAATTAGGATACAGCTCCTTATCTCTGCAGTGAAGTGTCAATAACCTTTGTCTCAGCTTATTGAATATACTTTCTGAAGAGCATTATTAGGTTTTATTATTTCCATTGTTTTAGATGATAATTTCTGTATCCTTTGGTTTAAATGGTTTCTGGAAAATTTCTCAAGAGTATTGTTTGATTTCACCCCACAAGAGTGAAGGAAAACAGGGCATTAATGGCAAAGTGTTAATCTACTGTGTCATTTATTCTTTGATAAACCATTTTAGTTATACTTTATAAAATCACAAAGCAATTTATATTTGTCTCAGAGGAAATAGGCTTTTGTGTCATGTTACTTCTCTGATTAGATCATGAATTATACCAACCAGGCATGTATTTTAGATGGGATGCTTAGTAAGTGAAGCAGAAGATTTTTTTATCAGTGAAATCAGTATAACATTTGAGATTTTATTTGTTCTGTTCAGCACAGAAGAAACTATAATTTAAAGCTCTGACCCCAGACCTTAATACCTGTACTGCATTTATAAATAACTGAAACTATCAAAATATTAGTACAGAGCTCTGCTATTAACACCAAACATCCTGGGGGAACAAATTCTGAGTGTCCCATTGAGAGTCTTTACTTGGGCAAACTTACATCTTGCACTGAAGGGTTAAATCTTGCTTTTTTTTTAAATCAGTGCCAAAACTTCCATTGATTTCAATGGGAGTGGATTCTGACCCCAAGTCAAATGTTGGGGCCAGATATTTTCAGGTACAGTATTTGGGTGCCTAACTCCCATTGATTTCAGTGGATATTTGGTCCCTAAATACCTTTTAAAAATCTGACATTTGGTCTGTTAGCAATGCCTTTAGAAGCAAAGAACATTTGGAAGATTTAATATGCCACTTTGTAAGTTTCTTTTGCAGCTCCAAGTATGTAAAAATAAATGATAGAACCTTCCTTACAAAAAATCTGATTGAGAATATTTCATTATCACTTTTGTTGTTTTCATACTAAGCATTTTAAGATGACTGATCTGAAGTAGATTAAAAATTGTTAACTCTACTGCATGTGTCATACAAATATTTTCATCCTCTCCTAATGTCCCAACAGCACATTTACATATGATATGCCAGCTAGATCATTTACTTTGAAAATCCACAGTCTTAAAAAGGCGTCATTTACTCAGCATGGGGTAATGCACGTCAAAGTATCAGCATCAGTAGTCTTTTTGGTTTGAAGATTGTTGAAGAAAAAACTTCACTAATTGGAGGTTTAAAATTTGAGCTTTTGGGAACAAAAAATGGAAAAACCTCCTATTGAACCACAATCTTTATAACCACAGGGTTAATAATCAGTTTTCTGTAGAACCATGATAGCCCAGTGTCTGAAATAATTTCCCATGAGCCCATAGAGAAAGGTAAATAAACTCCAATAAGCTACACTGCCCAAAAGATAAATTCACAATCCATTTGATACCTACACAGAATTGTAAATCAGTGAAATCCCAATTTACCTTCACTATAAAACCTTTCCACTTATTGTTTTTGAAAATATCTAGTAAAAACACAAAAGGGTCTTATTCTTCCCTTGATAAGAGAATGTGTGGCATCCAGTACTATTACTGTCAGTTACAAGAATGCACCGAGGGAAGAACAGATCCCTAAAATGTACTGAAATGTTTAAAGTTCAAACTAAAAAGGCAAAGCAGAGTGCACCTCTGTTAAGCATCCTTTTAGAAATAACACCATAAAATGATATAAGGGCCCTGTTCATGGAAATATCACCTCTGCAGATACTCAGGAATTGAACGCTTCCTGGGATCTTTAGCCATGGAGGCTGCTGCTAATACGGAGGAGCTGTGGTCATTTCAGACAACCCCCTCCCACCAGAAACAGAGTTATGGACTTTGACCAGCTTATTAGCCATATATAATGATTGGGGGGGTTCATGGGAAAGAGCCCAGCACAAGGACAGGTGCTTCCGTGTCTGGCTGACAACTCAACAGCCAGGGAAAAAATGAATGTCAAATAGCATGAAAAGAGAACTTGACTGACAGCTTCATTCAGGTCAATAGTACAAGGACCTGGCTGGGTGAGGAAACAGAAGAAAGATGGAGAGAAGAAAGCCCATTATTTCCTTCTGGGAACTGAATATAGGAGCCACAACACCATTGTCTGGTAAATGAGGAACCAATTCCCCTTGCCCAGCAGATTGGTAACTAGAAACAGAAGCTTTCCCCTCTTTTCTTCCAGGGAATTTTTTTTCAGAGATAATGCCATGTTCTGATCTGATCTCCCTACCTCAGAGCAGTTACTTCAGCTCTGGACCTGTGGGATTTCTTGTAGTCAGTAGGAACATCAGGAGAAGAGAGTAAGGGAAGGAATTTTCAGAGGGAGTGGTGCGGTATGGTAGGCAGTTTGCTCATGTACCTAGCTTTTCTCTACCCCACTATATCCTCCACTCTCCACTGCAAAAAAGTTGGTTTCCATTGCAGGGCAACCTTTGTACTGCATGTGGTTAACCCTCTGGAGATCCAGCATCCATGATACTGAAGGGGCTTGCATCACTCAGAAGACAGGAATTATTTTTTCTCTTGGATTGTTCCCGTACACTATATAAAAATCCTTTTTCATGGTTTCATTTGGTTACATCTAAAACATGCTAGTTCTAATTGTTTTGCAATTGAAAATAGAGACTTTCCAAGTACAATTTTATATTAAAACTGGAAAAATGTATTGGGTATTTTTCTGGCTCTGTTATAAATTTGACTCATTCAGCAATGACAAAGTGCAGCATATTCTCTTTAATTCTGAGCAACAGATTTGGGAATCTCTGTCAGGGCCTCAAGAACCCAAACTTTCCTTACTATGAATGCCATCCTGCACTGAGATGCACTGCCATGGTCCTCTGTGCCTTTGACTTCTTTAGAGACTCTGCATACGCAGGGGGTCTCTGCTGGCAGATGCTGATATCGGACTGGGACTTAATTACGCTTATCTTAAGCACTCAGATGACTCCCATTACAATAGCATCTGAGCACAGAGCAACTAAGGGTGGGATGCATAAAGATACTTAGGCACCTAAGTCCCTGTTCTAGGCTCCACTGTGAACTTCAAAACTCCTGCTAAACCCCAAACTCACTTAGCGTCTAAGTTTTCAGGGTAAAATCACCCAGGGCCTTAGTTTCTGTGACTGGGCCTGTGTACTGCTGCCTCCTTATAGGTATCTGAATACCTATCTCTTCCCAGTGATTTACAAGCTGGGCGAACATAGGTATTTGGCTGCCTAAATCACATGTGGCACCTAATCTGATAAGTGTGCTCAGAGGCCACCTACTGGATTGATTCCTGTCTAAAATCTGGCAGGAGGAGGAGCTAGTGATGCCCAGCTGTTACTGCATTCACCTAGCATGTCTGAGACCCAGGTTAAATTCCACTCTCTCTGCCAGAAGGAGTCTCTTCCACTTAATAGTCATTGAGCCAGAGAAAGAAGTAGGCATTGGGCCAGAGAGAGAGAGAGAGAGTGTGGCTGTATAGTCTGGTGGTTAGGCCCCCCCACCTGGAAGGTGGGAGACCATGGGTCCAGCCCCCTGTTCCAATCACTGTTCCATTATTTATCCACAGTGGAAAAGTGTTCACAGGAGAGATGGAGGGAGATTTCCCCCTCCCCCCAACATCAGATTGTCCTGATGGCTAGCTCAGTGATTAGAGCATTCTCCTGAGAAGTGGGAGAGACGTATTCAAATTCTTTCTCCCTGTGAGGCAGAGTGGGGGAATTGAAGTGGGTCTGTCACATCCTAACTAAGTGCTCTAGCTACTGGAATAAAAATTGTAAGGTGAGACCCCAAGTGGTTTTGTGTGGAGCAAGGCAGCTAATTCATTACCTCAAGAAACAACTAAAGTTCATAAGCCACCTGACTTCAGGAGAGGGGTGCCTGGTTGTGGATTACTAATCAGAGCAAGGTACCTCCCTGCAGCCCAGACTTGGGTGCCTATATTCATGAGAATGGCAGGGCTTAGCATACACTCCTTCCATCTGCATCTCCCATTGGCTAGCTTAGCCAGCTCCCTGCCTAGCACTCGGGATCACATGGTAAGGCACCACGCTCTTCCCATGCATTGTATAGGAAGCTTGGACCTAGCTCAGGCTCTGTGGATTGCAGTGTTGTTTTTGTGGTTTTCTAGGAGCAGTGAGGCTGAGTGTCGCCAGGTCTGAAGTCCCTTTGTGTATCTGGCCCTAAGAGATTTCCTGTGTGACCTTGGGCAACTCACTGGGAGACCAAGGATATGAACAGGGTCTCCCAAGTCCTAGGCTACCCTAACAACTGGACCATGCTTCCTCACTACACTTTGCCCATCATGACCAATATTGGGGTCATCATCATTCCACCTGCACAATAAATGTGGCTTCCAGATGGAATTCACCTATAGTGAGATATTCAGGACAACTATTTCTTCCAGGAACTCAGGCACTGCCTCTAAAACACTCCTAACCCACACATATGAATGTTAAAATTTGAGCTGCTCTCAACAGCAATGTAGCCTTTTTTCTCTCAACCCTAGGTCTGAGCAAGCCAACAGAGAAACAAAGTCAAACAAGGAGGAGGAATAGTGCAGTTATTCTCTTTTCTCCATGTGTCTGAGAATCTCCCATAGGTGTGAGTTCACGAGCATGACAACCAGCCTTTCTCTTTTCTTAGAAAGCTTGTTAAAGTAATAAATCTTAACAATCCTCTTCAGAGTCTTCTCATTCCCTCGTGCCCTTCAGCTATGTTAATAATTTATTGTTATTTACCAAAGCATAATTCTTACTCAAATTAACTTATAATTAATAAGCACTTGACATCTTCAAAGCACTTTACAAACATTTGATTCTCTCAGTACCGCTGTAAGTAGTTGCTGTTATTAGGGATGAGAGAACTCATTTTGGCTTACTTCAAACCTACTCAGATATAGTGTGTTTGGAAGTTCAGCTTGAACTCAGATATTATTGAGGTTGCTTCTTATTTGCAACCATAAGGGCAGTGGGGAAATAAGAGGTGAAAGAGAAACGTTTGCAAAGAGACTAGTAAGAAGATGGGACATGTGGAATGGCAGGGGGAGAGGGGGAACAGTGGGTGAAATACTGTCCCCACTGAAATCATTGGCAAAACTTCCACTGACTTTGGTAAGGCCAGGATTTCACCCAGAGTGTGTACGATAGGGTTCCCTCTTTTCTAGAGTAGCTTAGGCTTCTGTTATTCTTGCTTTATAGCGCAGGCATCCCTTTAGCACAAAGACCATATTTCTTCATTTAACTGAATCAGATTTTAAAGGGGAAGGTTCAATAACAGGAAAAAATAAGTCCCCAAAATTCAAATAGGTTTTGCAAATAGAAGTAGTCTAAGGTTTCTATAAAATCCCAAACTCTATGAGGTTTGCTGCCCAGTCCTCTGGTTGTTGTATCATCTCACACCTGAGAAAAGTAAGGCACAAAGACTAAGTGGCTTGCCCAAACCCACACCTGGAGTTGGATTGGAACAGAGGAATTTCAGGGTTATGTTCAGATCATTAGGCCCCTTTTTGAATGTCAGCTTCACATGTTGGCTGCTCTTTGATGACCATATATTTTGTCTGCTTCTCTTAAATTTAGATATCTTATATTTTAACTTCTCAGCTATGGCCACTTTCCAGGGCTCTGTTCAACTTCTGTGTATAATGGAGCTAGACATCACATGTCATCACCCTTCTGACTCTACAGCACTATTTCCAGGATATCTGTTTGGTGTGAAATGTGAGTGTTATTTTTATAAGCTGTTCATCTCAGCAGTCACCTCTGGCCTTCTTAGTGTAAGATGAGACAGAGGCAGCATGATAAAAGATACACATTTCCAGTTCTTTCATCTTAAAAGTCATACAGGAGCTTCATGAACATGATGTTAAGGTTTGGTTAGCCAACTTTTCTTGTGTCGGATAGCTCAGCTGCAGCATGAGTAATCAGGGGAGTAACCAGAATTCATTTACAATAAGCAAGACTGTCTAGTCCAGGATTTACCTGTCACTATCACAAATGGAGAGTATGTGTTAACAAACCCTAAACTAGATTCTGTGTGGTAGAGTATTCCCTTGACACTTGAACCATTAGCTGATGCTTTGCACTTGTAATAGTCTCGGGTAAATCCCAGTTTCTTGGCCAAGGTTTCAATAGGTTTTAATTAATCTTCTGTGAATACTACAAGCCACCTTTTATTAACACACTATATGGATGTAAAACTCAGCAGCATGATAGTCAGCCAGCTAAAATAGGGGATATTCTTAGATGCCCATCAGTTAAATACATTGCAACTCCTCCGGAACAGACCATGTTATTTACTGCTGCCCTTGGACAACAGTAATGTATACACTTATAATCAGAGATGAACACAGTAGATATATCCTTATATTTCAGTTCCCCAGCACATGCAGATTCCTGCCATCCCATGGTTAGGTCCTGTAGTCTATCACTCATTGTGCTATCTAACAGAGGGTTGATGTTGCTATATATATTTTTGCACCATTCCTTTAAGTATCATCATTAAGGCTATGATAATGTCACGGAGATCACAGAATCTGTGACTTCCATTGACTTCCTTGACATTTTCTGGCCTGGGGCTGGAGCTCCCTGCCCTTTGGAGGGGGGACCCTGCAACTGCGGGCGGCTGGAGGACCCTACAGCTGTCCAACTGCAGTGGGTGGCTGGCAGACCGCACAGCTGCCCAGCCACGGCTGGCAGCTGGGGGAGCCTGAAGCTCCCAGCTCCCCGGGGGCAAGGGGACCCCACAGCAGCTCAGCCCCCTGGGCAGAGGGACCATCGAGCTCCCACCCACCACAGTGGTGGGGGACCCAGGAGCTCCAGCAGCAAAGGGTGCTGAACCCGCTTGCCCCTTTTGTCAGGGATATTTTTTGTGAAAGTTGGGGACAGGTCACGGTCTTCAATGAATTTTTGTTTATTGCCCGTGACCTCTCCATGTCTTTTACTAAAAATATCCCCATGACACAATCTTAGCCTCTATCAAAACCCAGTTCAAATAATAACTTCAGCTGTCTATTTTTTCTCCACATCCATATTTGAGACTCCGTGATTGCTCTTCTCAGTTTTAACTGCTCATATCAAGGTCCCACTTTGTGACCACCATATGTCGCTTTGTGGATACAGATCAGGGCCTTGTAGCTGATTAGTTTGGCTCTCTAAACTTTCCAAAGGGAATACTTCTGAATGGCAATGTGTCACCCCTTCTCACTTCCCAAGGGACAGAACATTTGCACTCTAAAGCATTCCCAGCTTCTGCTTTCTTATGGTATAAGGCAAGAGGTTGCTTGCTTAGGGAAATTTGCACCTGTTCTATTGATGTATAGTTACACGTGTGCAAAACCCAAATATAGGCACACTGCACAAGGGCAAAGTAGATCTTGCACCAGGGCAATTTACCCACTTCCCATTGTACATGCTCAGTTTTGCACTAGTGTGGTACATTGTAGGGAGCCAGGGTGGCTTCCCTCCGAACCTGAGGGTAAAAAGCCACTCTCTCAACCTGAGTGGGCGGGGCCAGGCCAAGCTTGCTCCACCCCCCGGAAGGGGAGGGGTGGAACAGGAAGTACAAAGGGCGGGGCCCTTAGCTCAGTCAGGGCAGCACCAGGGAGGGAGGCAGATGCAGACTGCACGCTGCTCCCTTCAGACCCTGCTGCCACACCAGGGGAGGCCCTGGATCAAGGGAAACCTGAGCTGGAGGAAGGACTGGGCCTACCAGGACTGCCTGCCGCCGAGTACTCAGACGAACTGGAGGAGCCAGAGCCAGGGGGAGAGCTTGAGCTGCCAGCAGCGGTCTACCCGGAGGAACTGGAGGGACCAGAGGGACGCACAATCGGGTAGGAAGTAGCCCAGGGACAGAACGACACTGCGGTGAGTCTATGTTGCGGACGGACCCCCGCTAACCCAGCGGCGGGACCCTCGTCTCGCCCCGGCCAGGGCCCTGGGCTGGAACGCAGAGGTGTAGGGCGGGCCTGCGTTCCCCTACCCGGCCAGTCCACCTCAGGAACCGGGCCCCGACAGCGCCACAGACTCTTGCCGGCGCTCCCCTGCCTGAGGGGCGCGCCACAGACTCTTGCCGGCGCTCCCCTGCCTGGGGGGTGCGCCACAGACTCTTGCCGGCACTCCCCTGCCTGAGGGGCGCGCCACCAACTCTTGCCGGCGTTCCCCTGCCTGAGGGGCGCGCCACCGACTCTTGCCGGCGTTCCCCTGCCTGAGGGGCGCGCCACCGACTCTTGCCGGCGTTCCCCTGCCTGAGGGGCGCGCCACCGACTCTTGCCGGCGCTCCCCTGCCTGAGGGGCGCGCCACCGACTCTTGCCGGCGCTCCCCTGCCTGAGGGGCGCGCCACCGACTCTTGCCGGCGCTCCCCTGCCTGAGGGGCGCGCCACCGACTCTTGCCGGCGCTCCCCTGCCTGAGGGGCGCGCTGCAGCCGTTTGCCGGTGTTCCCCCTGCCCCGGGTTCCCCCCGAGACCGGGCGGGGCTCAAGCCGGCCAGGGGGAAAGTAGCTCACCACCGCCCCTAGCGGTGGTAGGCCAGGCGACGCAGTTTACATACATCTATATTGGGACTTTCTGCCCATGTAGCTACACAGCTGCAAGTCTTTCTGCTACACCCACCACATACCCCAAAATACCTGTTATAGACTGGAAAATAAAGCTCTCCCTCTTGGAAGTGTTGAACAGTGTCACTAAACCATTCACCAGATTTTCTGCTCTCTGATAAGAGGAGAACATTTAACGCCCACTTTTATATTACACTGGTGTAAACATCTACAACAGGTTGGAGGCAACAAAGCGCCAGGCCCAATGTCTTCATCTCATATCTTCACTTTTTTATCATGAATCCTGGTAATCCCCATTTATACTACTGGTAAATGTGGAAATAACTTGATAGGACTGTGATTTATTTTCTTTTAATAATAGGGCCCTTCAGAGATGAGTTGAAACTACTTAATTCACTAGTTCTGGTGCTCAAAAATATGCTCTCAGATCTCTTCTTTTGATGTGTTTTATTTTTTGATAGCTTCATTATTTTATTAAATATATTTTGATTTGGCACAAACATCATATTCAAGGGTCAGAGGTTGGTGAAAAACTATTGCTGTTGGCAACAACTCAGTGTATTAATTTCAGAAAATATGAAGGATTTCTGGCTTTTGTCTCAAACCTTTGTCCTTCTTTTCATAAAGGAAGACAATGGCCCCAAGCATCCTTAATGTTATCGATGGGCATAAGTGTTTCCAGGATCAGGCTCTATGAGTCCTGTGTTTGAAAAAAGTCCAGCAACTAGGGACACTTGTGGACTAATGACTATCTCTTTTTGACCACTAGTTGTCCAGGGACAGAGCTGCACTATAAAATCCTACAGTTTTAGCTAATTTTCCTTTCATTAAAAGGTCTTTGTTTAGGATTCCATTGTTGTCTTGATATGTTGATTTTAGACAAAAAATTACAGGTGTTGAATCCCACATTCATCATTCATAGGTTTTTTTTCTGTCTTGCCCCTCTTCATAAATCGATGTTAGCACATTAAAAAAATAAAATGGAATAGATTTTTGATCTCTATAGACCCAAACCAGCTCCCATTGAAGTCAATGCAAAACTGCAATTGACTTTAGTGAGAACTAGTTCAGTTGCTGTATGTTGGTAAACAATTAGTTTATTGCAGCAGAGTAGAATATATCACCAATAACTCATCCATCATGCAGAGTTATTTTCCCTTGTTAACTAATCAGTGATTAGTATGTCCTGAAACAGAACAAAGCTGCATTCTCAATGACTAAATCCATAATGCACATTTAATTTTCTTCTGAAGTTTACTTGTCAAATCTTTCAAACATAAACTTTCCTTCAGTACACAAAACTAAACTGGTAAAATTACACACACATACCCCCCAAAAAAAGAAAAGAAAAGACAACCCCCAACACCCTTCACTGTGGAGATTTACTTAGAAATATGAGTCCCTTTACTCATTTTTTGTGGTCTGCTTACACCATACAGACCTGGAAAATCAAAGATGCATGCTGCACCTTATTTATTTTCTTAGCACTCACGAAGGTAAGCAGTGAATCCAAAGCTTTGATAAGGTTATTACTATAATACCTCCAACACACCATTAGTCAAAGTTCTGTAGTTCTATTCATCATACACAGTTTGCGTTAAAATGTAAATGTAGCAAAAGGCATGGATTCTTTCTTCATTAACTAACTGGGATCAAAAGAATTTCACATTCCCAGGTGGAAATCATAGGAAGTTTCCTAACACTTTGTGTCTCATAAGGTACATTGTAATCAAGGGAGCATATTCATTTGGGGCATAATTTCATTGATGTATTGGAATTACACCTGAGAAATGTTGCCCACTAGTTTTACATGCATTTAGCACTCAAACAATTTTAAATTAAATCGGTTTGTGAAAGGTTCTTTGTCCATTTGTGTTGCATGGGCAATAACAGTGAAAGTTTCCCCAGGTATGAAATTTAGCTCCTGGTCCATTTGCTTAGATTATCAGTAACCCTGCAAAATATGGTGGTGATTTGTGGAATCTGTCTACAAAGAACAGAAATGATGCATTCATTTCATATATAGTGTACTAAACAGCTTTGATTGGTTCATGAATTGTGATCATTACTAGTTTGGCTGTATTTGAACTCACAACTTAGAAATGAAATGTTCTGTTTATCTCATTATCAATCTCTTGAGCCATTCAAGTTCCTTGGTAATCACTAATATTTCATATATTAAATTATTCACCATATTTAAAATATTCCTAAGACAGAATGTATTGGAGTGCATGATATGCAAAAAAACAAGCAACTGGAAAAAAAGGTCTTTAAAGATTAAAAATAATCACTTTTCAGTATTGCTTTTTCTTTTGGATGTGATCTACTATGGATAAATTCATTTAAATAAGTTTGCAAAAGGGTATTAGAAAGTTACATTAAAAATAGGACTAATTTATACAAAGGTCTGGGAAGGAAGGACATCTTGAGTGCAGTGAAACCTTACTCTGTCATTCCTATTATCTTCCATGATGATCATCATTTTCATTTTCATTATCATTCATTATTTATTAATATTGGAAGCATCCATTGGATTGCAAATAAGTTCCTAACAATGTATCAGCTGTTTTGCATGTCACATTTTTGCTCTTTGGTGGTTGCCTTTATTTTAAGTCTTTTATGCATTTCAACTCAACCAATCAGAAATACTATGAAACAGTTAGTAAAGAAACTGGCAACTTTGTTATATTTGTTAGAATCCCAGGCTGTGTCATCTTATCCCAGATTTATTAGGTCTGTGTTTCCTGGGTAAGCTGGAAAATAACACTGACAATTACTTACTATAACAAATTCTGAGACAAACTCAGCAGTCAAGGGCAATATTAAGGTGCTGCGTGTGATATTTGTAGGGAAAAGCAGAGGGCACCAGAGAGATCTCCTTTGCGCGCAGCACTAGATGGGCACTGTGAGCCTCTAATTTACAATAGTGGAAATTTGGCTTTTCAGTGTTCACCAAAATCAATAGGGTTCTGCCCATTGATGCCTAGGCCTTTCCATGGAATTTTGGAATTGATCAGCTGTGGTGTTCAAAAGTTATCATGTTACAGACAGCCCCCCCCCCCCAACCCTCTCCCCATGTGTCCCAATATTTTCTTCCTCTCATCTGGTCATCCTAAGACAGACAGACAGTGTCACCGAGTTGAGAACAGAGCCTAACCTCACTTGATACAACCAGTTATGGACTAGATTTGTAGAAACCATCTGTGCAAATAAAATAACATTTTAAAAAAATGTCTCACTTTCCCTTCTCCCCAGTACAATATACTTTTGTACAAAGTGTGAGATCCAACCCAAAATAAATCAGAGCCTCTAAGGGAACTGCTTTGACTAATATAACTAATAAACATTTGCTGGAAAAAAATCCTGTTTACTTTCACAGTTTGGCCAAATGACAAACCTTTATTAAAAAAAAATATAAAAATAAGACACATAGAGTTAGTTAGATGGGATGGCTATTGCAAATGTAAAATAATTAAAAATAAGCCCAACCTCCTGATTAGTTGCATCATCTTTTTCTTTTCTTGCATCTGTAAATCACTTCTGGTAACAATCCAGTAAAATGGGTAATGCACAAAACAGGTAGGATCTTTGTTTAAAAAATAATCCCTTCTATCTAAAATAAAATAAAGTTTCTTCTACAGCATGTATATACTGTAGTGGAAGGAATTAAATAACTCTATGGCATTGATTAGTTAGGCAAAAGAAGACTGAGACACATTGTTCTATTCAGAGTGCATTCAATTATTTGAGTTTTGGAAAAGGCTGAATGCTTGGAGGTTTGCACACACCCAATAAACATTTCACATAGGACAGTTAAACAAAAGCTTCCCTTCTGGAGGGAAATAATTATTTTAGATTTGCTAGGGCTACTTCTACATTTTCTCAGAAGGTCACATTGGAAACTTTTGTAAACATTTCAAGCCAATATGCAACTTTTCCATGTATAATTCATTTTTGGTCTCTTACATGCCTTTTCATTATGCTAAGTCCTAAACCTTTCAAATGATATTATAAAAACCATGATGAAATGAGTGCTCTGATATGAGTCAGTAAGAACATTTGTGGTTTAGGATTTGCAAGATAATAGGAAGATCAACTTTTAATCCACGTGACTGCATTATCAGCTCTGATGCAATCTCTTAAAATAATACAACTAGCTTGCTGTGAGGCGGTTCTGGTTAGTTTAGTACAATGCAACAATATTATTTAGCTAAGTCTGTTGATTACAAGAAATCAGCCAAGAAAGCTTGAAATCTAGCTAAAACTATTATTATAAATATATATTCCATATAAGGCTGAAGAATCGTAGGGTGTATATTTGCAGTTAGGTGCATATCAAAACATATCAGAATTATAACTCCATTGGTACTATATGATGTGAAGCAATCACTAAGGGAAGAATGCTGATCTTGTTTGTGCCTGTGTACATTCATTTTACCACCTGTGTTTATTCCATTGACTTCTATGCTACTCTGGATTTGCATTGTATAAGGCATTATTATAGTTTTTCAAAATACATGGAAAACTATGAAAAGGTATATTTTCAGTATTATTTCAATTGTGAGGCATTTTGTTATATGGGTTTTATCAGAGAAAAGATGTAGCCCCAATTGTCTAGAGTCAGTAGAATATAGAGTTGGGAAGCATATGAAATAAATAACAAAGCAGAGTTGTTATAGTAATTATAAGCTAAATCTAAGGAGAGAACCATTGACATTAAAAGTGCTCAGCAGGTACTCAGCATGTCTAATCATTTGCCCCTTAACAAATAGAGAATTTCTGTTATAGACTCTGACTCTTTCCAGTTTCTGCATTTGCTCGCATCAGACACATGGTTGCGGCACTGTAATTTACAAGTTATAGCGAGTACATTCTGTGTAGGCATTTCAAGGATATACACTAAGTGACAGCTCTTGGATGATAAGTTGACAGTAAAGCTGAGCAGCAGTCTTTTTGTCTATAGATTCATGTTCTCTTTGGAGATGAGGATATCAAACAGATGTCAGTAGTGCATTTAGCTGTTTGCTAATAACAAGTGCTGCACTACTTTTCTGAACATTGGACAGCAACTTCAATTTCATGGTAAGACTATAGTCTGCGTAAAAATATATCTATTAGACCTGCCAGCAGCAAGCTTTTCTAAAGATCCAGTGCATGCTAGGGTCAAAGTCAGCAACAATAAGGAATAGCATTTGCCAAAATGTAACAACCAGTTTACTACCTGGTGCTGTATGGACAATAGAAGTCCAGACGCAAGGCCCATTGAAGTCAATGAAAAATCACTTCAGTAGCTTTTGGATCAAGCCCAAAAGGAATACAAAAGAGAAGGATTATTCCCCTTGCTGCATGTCCTGTTTGAAACCCAAATGCAAGCATTAATGGGTAGGTATGGCTCCAGTGGGGTATAACCCTTCAGTGGTATGATCTGGTGGCAGCAAGCATTCTAATGGTTGTACTGTGGTTTATTTTATAAGGGGTTGATAGTGTTGATTATTTTCCTACTGTGACAAAAAAAAATCTTATACAGTGACTTAATAGTGGCCAAAAGGTATTGCTTCCAATGGAAATAATTATCTGTGACCCATGGCAAGTTCCCACAATGGGGCAATAATACATTTTGTATCACCACAATATGTATGTGTTGTTGGGTTTGTTTTTTAAACTGCCTCTATGAGTGAACAAATGCAACTGTTTCATTTTCCTGTTAAACGCCCTTCTCAGCCAAAAAATGGTTTTTAGCCATCTGGGATGTGTAAGCCCAGGAAGACCATATAAATTCTCAGTGCACCAGCATAATTTCTCCTACAGAAAGCCTCACAAGAGCAAAGTGAGCATTTTTAAAAAGTCCAACTCCAAGAAATTGTTGCTCCCTATTCTCAGCACATTCCTTCTTCCTAGTGTTTGGGCTGCAGAGAATGCAGCATGTTGTTTAAGTATATGGGCAGAGAGAGAGATCCCTCTTTTCTCCATCCCTTAATCCTCACTGAGGAGAAATCTTTGGCCTTTTGGGCCCTGTTAGAGCCTTGACTGAGTCCCAGTAGTGGATGGTCAGTGGTCTGTTATAACTGGACCTAACCTTTGAAACCCATGTACTTCCAATCCAGCTCAAATTTGGGCAGAGTCTAGACACTGTTTCTAGCTATAGCTTCTAAGGAGCATCTCAAGGTGTGGACCACCCATCTGGTACCCCTCCTTGGGACTCTTCAGTCCAACTTTCCTAGACTTTGAAACTAGTGCTGATCTTTCCTGTGATCTGTCCTTGACATTTTTAGGCCATTATTGTTACATACTCAAAATGTGGGTCACATTCTTAAAAATGGTGGTCACAGTGTCAAGAGAAGGACCCGACATGATAGACACTTGTACAGACGTTATACCAGTCTACCACAGGCTCCTCTTCATCTCCTGGGCTGTGGATCTCAGTTTCAGAACTGCAAATGTGGGAGAATGATTCAGGCTATGTAGCTCCCTTAACACTGCCTCCCTAGCGGATTGCATGGAGAAAGTGCCCTCCCTGTTTTCTCTTCCCCTTCCATTTGGCTAAGATGTCAGGAGAGGTATGTTGCATTCATCAAGCTCTGTGCATCTCCAGATTCAATTCCCAGTGGCCTGGTTGAGGTCCATGGGCAATACCCTAGATGTAGTCACAGACTCCATCCCAAGGATATGTTTGTACATCTGTATAATGCTGAAATTGCTTTATGATGCTGCATTCCTGTAGGGACCTATCCCCTGAGAATACATACCAGTTGTTGTGGATCTGGAGCTCATCTGGGCTATACAACTGCAGAGGAAATTATGGGCTAGATAGTTTTTTATAGAGACTAAATGTTCTGAATTTGTTCGATCAGTGAGACTGAAATAATTCCCTTGCCCCGAGAAAATTATATTGGTTAATTCTGTCTCCGAGAAATATATGGCTATTATATCTAAATTAATCCACAAAGAAAATAATTAAAAATATTATTATGCATTTATACCGATGCATTTAATTGAAGTGTACATGCATAGGTTTTGATCAACTCATATTAATTATCTCTTATGAAAAACAGTGAGAAGTTATTCTAATAAATAAAAAATATGGACTGAAATGACTATTGCTACAAAAGTGTTGGAAGTGGTAAAATGTTTGAATCCTGAAAATTTATTTACTTAATTTACTAGTTCTGGGTGGTACGTGTAAAAAGATTTTATAGGCAAACAAAACCATTCATGCACAGAACTTGCTAGAATGCAGCTTAACTATTCGGTTAGGCTTGAAATTTAACATATGCTAGGAATAATGTATTTTAGTAATAATGCTTTTAAAGCAGCTATTACTGCTGTACCAGAGCAGCCTAGAAATAAGAAACACTCACTCATCATTTCTGGAGATTATGGAAATAAAGCATCTGAGAAAACAGATGACAAATTTAAGGCTTTCATGAGGCTGGTTTAATTTTCTATCGTTTCTCATTTTCATTACAATCATTACCCGCCCCCCAAGAGTGAATATCTCTTGTTCTCAGCAAAATCATACTGCTCCTTCTACAGGTTGTATACTAGAAGCTTTGGCTGGGTCTCCCTGCACTTTAATTAGTGACTTCAAAGGCTGCTCAATAGGGAATTCACCTTAATCCACTCTCTTCTGAATTCACTTGCAGGAATCACATTGCAATATTGCCCCTTGCATGTGTGCACAGGATGTTGGGAAGGGTGCAAAAAGTCATCTCCACCTCTTGGGTCCTCTGTATAAGGGACAGACCCAGCTGCAGTGCCTGCACTTGGAGACTCAAAGCATCCCAAATGGGACAGTGAACGTTAGGGGATTGGTAGGATCATCTCCACTGCACACTGGCCAGCCAGTTTGGCCAGGCACATAGAGGGAGCCTGTAGTTCTAATGATGGTGATTCCCCTGCATATCAGTGAAGGCCTGGGAGACATGATGCCAGAACTCTCCTGGAGCAGAGAAGTTGCACAGATCCTTGAGTGAGGTTCTATATGCAGCTTCTCTGCTCCAGGAGAGTTCTGGCATCATGTCTCCCAGGCCTCCACTGATATGCAGGGGAATCACCAAATATGGGGAGCCCCAAATATGTACCCTTTGCACATCATTACATGACCCAGGGGGGTAAAAGATGGGGTAGGAATCCTGTTTCTGATCTATTAGTGAAGTCTGTTCATTTGAAGGCCTCTAAGATGAGGCAGAGGAACCAAATGCATGAAGAAGGACCTCATCCCCTTTCTTCAGCCACCCACAGCAAGAATTCCACCTCCCTCCCTCAAACAAGATGCCATCCCAGTGAATAAGTTAATGGGAGATGGAGGAGTATTCCTCTCATTCCTTTGTTAAAAGCAGAGGAGACCAGCTGCTCTCCTTGGCCTCAGAGAGAAGCTCTCCCTCATCTATGGCTAATGCAGGGAGAGCTCTCCCTCTTGCTTCAGTCTGCTTTAAGCATTCTCCCTTCTACCTCTCAAACCTTGTCTTAGCCATGTCTGCAAACTCTGAGAGATATCCACTTGAGTAAGCAGATCTTATACTGGCTGGCCTTCTCCTCCTGACCCTTCAGGGTGCCAGCAATATACTTTTTCCTCTTCGTTTCTGTTCTCAGCAGTTAATACTGCTTTCCAGACTAACAGAGGAGGTAGGACCTATGTGTGAGACGGTGAGGAGGAGAGGGACAATAGATAAGACGTTCATGTGGGGGAAAGAGAGAGGTCCTTTCCAAGATGTAGTGAGATAGGCTGGGCTGGTTTCTGTCCAAAAAACTTCCCAACCCTGCCTCATCTCAAACACCTTCTAACTCATCTTCACCAGAGCCACCTCTGGTGGTCCATCTGAAATGTGGAAAAATAGTATGTGATCATGTAATTAAAGTCTGTCATATCATGCATATGCACAAGGGGAGTGAGTTAAGGTTACACAGTGCTTGACTTTGCCACTTTAATTTTCTTTTAACACCGGGTCCAATCAGGACTGGAAACCCTAGTGACAGATGTGGAAGTACTTGGTGGGGAATATAAATCTTTACCCCCAAATGTGTGTTTATGTATGGGATTTCTGAGATAGAGGTTTGGAATGTCATAGGGAGAAGTTATTTTGGGGAAGTTTTATGTACTATAGAGGAGGTCGGACTAGATGAAGACAGTTGAAATTGATGAAGACAGTTTTCAGCAAACTTCCCTACAGACACAAGCCCAGTGATTACAAGCCATTAAGGCTGAATGGGTCTTTTTGCCCAACAGTGGAGCAGTCATCCCCAGGGTATTAGCTTCAAGGGCTGAGTTGGCTCACTGGGAAGAAACAGTTGGAGGCTATGTCTACCCGTGCATGCTTCTTGGGTACTTGTCCATGTACTGCTAGCACATGTCCCATTCCTGCACCAATTGTTGATATACGCTGACCTGGGTATGAGTTCACACTGTGGACAGGGATATAACCATGTCCACACTACCTTTTTTGGTAAGTGATGGTAGTGCTACCGTTTCAGGGGTGGTATCCCAGAGTCTTCTATGTCACAGGAGACACTCTGGGAACCTCCTTGCTGGTACTTTAAGCCTCCTTCATGGATTTGGTGATGGCAGCTTCTTGTCATGTCTCCCTGCTGCCAAACTGCATTGGAGATACAGAGAAAATGCCTGATGATAGAGTTCTGCTCCTGTTTCTGCTTGCCTGACAAAGGTTCATGTGACACAGTACTGGGTATAGGGTGCAATTGGTCCAGAAAAATTTGAGATGGCGAAGAGGAAGTCTTAAAATCTCTTTTCCTGATCAGTTTCAGATTGGTACCAGCAAGTAATTTTGGAAGAACTTGAAGAACTTTAAGTTAGAGTTCATCAGGTGCAAGAAGTGTCTCCTAACCCCTCATGGGAGTAGAGTCATAAAGGTGTCAGAGTGGAAAGTTATGGCCCCAAGTATAACTGAGATGCCAATATTTTAATATGAATAATAAGGGACATAGCCTATACAGAATTTTCCCAAATCATAATATAAGGTAATCTCCATTTTATCATCTTTGTAATATGAGTTGATGATATGAGAAAGTTATCAAATAGATGTGATGTGATTATACTATGGTTATTCAAAACTCTAGCAAGACACTTTTCAGAAATGAACTGATCCCTTTTTATATTTCTCCCAAATACTTCACAATCAGCTAGCAGGGTAACATAAGCCTTCCATAAATTAAAAAAATCTGTTTTCCTATTAAAATATAAGGAAAAAATGAAGAGCCGTTCAAGAACAGCCACTGAAGAACTATAATGGATAATATATATATATATATATATATATATCCCTCCCTTCCTATGTAGCTCCAGTCATATATTCTGATCTACAAGAATTCATAGGCCACGATTCTGCTTTTGACCGCACACAGACAAACCACTGCAGAGCACCAAGGATTGGGAGGTCAGTATTTAGAGACTTCAAAACATTTCTAACTGCATGAAGGCTTTTGTGATGTTGTCAATGCCAGACATTTATTAGATGCTACTACCCCAACTCAGTAAAGCATTTAAGCATATACTTAAGTCCCATTGGTATGTGAGCAGATGCTTGAAGTTAAGCACATTTACTTTGCTAAATAGGGATGGACTGCAGAACTGGGGCCTTGTGGAAAATCAACTGCATCCTTTTTATCTGTGAACTTAATTAGAATCTAAATATTTGGAGTTGAGAAGCAATTGCATTAACCTACCTATTACATTATTTTGTCCTAAAAAAAAGACATTTCACAGCCTTCTGTATTTAATTGTGCTTCCATCTTCTTTAGCGACTCTGTGTTTTTTTTCCTAGCCTAGAAATGTGAGAAATAATTACAGTATCTAATGAGTGTTATAACCTAATATGGAAGAAAATTTTCAAAACCATCTGCAATTATGAAAGCTGAGGATTGTACAGTAATTCCTTATTCTATATTTCAGTGCACTTTGTGCAGTATGGGCTGTTTAGTACCCACTTATGTCTAATATACAGCACACGTTGTCAGGCTCATATTTTAAAAGGGGTAAGCATTGATGGAAAAGTAAAACTGAAATTACTTTCTGAATTATTTAGAACAATGACAGGAGGTAAAAACTGCTTAGTAGTTTCCATCGTGTACATAATGCATCATGATCAATAAATGCAAGCTCTCCTTAACTTAAACCCCAAATTTATAACGGCATTAATAAAGAACTATGAAATTGCTTGGCTTCATTACTTATTCAAATACTCTGGAAAAAAGTATATTTTAAAATTAAATGCAACCAAATTTCTAATGGAGCCTCCAGAAATCATGGAATACATTACAAAATGGTTGTAAATATATACCATAATCCCCATGTAAGGTTTAAAAGGATGCTGTAGTAAAAGTATGCTCACTTATACCAAATTGGTTGAAAAGAAATCCTGTCTGATTATTATAAGATGACTGTCATTATCCAATAAAAGTATTTTAAGTGTGCAAAGTACCTAGCTATTAAATAGCTTATTTATAAGAGTACAGGAAGTTTCTAAAAATTCTTCTCAGTCAATCATCGACCAAAGAATAAATAAATAAATATGGGAAGACTATGAGACTGTCTTCAAGCATATGTCATGTCTTTTATTATGACTTTGTACAGCACTTAGTACAATGATACCTCAATCGGGATTAGAGCAGCTAGGTACCACTGTAAGGAAAATAAATAATTCTGATACAATTTACAGTGGCTTTTCACTGGTGTAACTCTGATCACTGGAAAAGGCATTGAAATCAGGCTTTCTCAATTTTTCTTCTAACCTACCTTAACATCACAAAGGAGGCAAGATAGCACTACAACTCTCTTTAATTCATTTAGTCACCAGAAATGAATCAGTTGGTAGTGTCTTTGCTTCACTTGGCTTTTTAAAAATTATTAGTTTTGCATTGTAGTGCAACATTTTAAAAGTCTGTAAAACAAATCTATTAAAATGACTGTGATCCCTGACATAATGGCATGCAGAATCTCAAATTAAATATGATCAATGCAGCACAAATGAATGTCGTTTCAAACTTCTCAGAGATGAATTGAATTCAGCCGGCTAATATTGTTACATTGTTATAAGAGTTGGAAACATTGAACACTTGGTTTCTCATATTCGCAAGTATTGCCAATCAGTGGGTGATGCAGAAGGATCTGGGATTGACAACGTTTTAGGACTAGGATGCGAACATTGTTTTGGCTCAAGAGAAGTAGACTGAAATTTGGTCTAGGTCTTCACTGCCTGTTTCTCAAACGCTGATCGCTATTCTTAAAACTGTTTGAACTGCTGTGTAATTCCACAGAGCTAGTCTTAAATATAATATTCTCTGTAGAGATGGTAACTCTCCAAGTACCACACATCACATAATATTTGAATGCATCTTTGTCCAAGGGCTGTGAATTTAGGTCTGGGACATAATTTAGAAGCTGCTGAATATTAATCTGTATTAAAGAAAGCAGATAACAGTGCTATCATAAATCTGGATGCATTACTAGTTAACTATGGGCACAATTTGAGGATGCTGATTGTTAATATCCACTGCAATTAATGAGATGCTGGTAAACTTTCTGATGGTGCCTTAACACTGCTCAAATTACAAGTATGAGAAAAATTGCAAAGAGGAAAAATATTAAAAATAATACACAAAATGATCTTATTTAATATTTTTACATGGAGCCAGATTTTTTTATTAGAACATCTCTCTTAACAGCCATATGCCTACATAATTTACAGAACTAAATAATATAGATGCTGTATATTATCTTGTAATTTCTAGCATCCCGCTGATATTATTTAAGAAGCAATAGAGCAGATACAGTTTTCAAGAGAGGCCTGGAATGAGACAGGTGTTGAACACTTCAGTTCTGGATCTAGGTAACCTTGCCTACTAAACAGGGTTGCCAACTCTCTAATCCCAGAAACCCTAACACTCTTGCCCTGCCCCTTCTCCTAGGCAGGGCCGCCCAGAGGGGGGACAAGTGGGGCAATTTGCCCCGGGCCCCGCAGGGGCCCCTACGAGAGTTTTTCGGGGCCCCTGGAGCAGGGTCCTTCACTCGCTCCGGGAGCCCCGGAAAACTCTCGCGGGGCACGGGCCCCCGGAGCTTCTTCCTCTCCCGGTCTTCGCCGGCGGGGAGTCCTTCCGCTCCGGGGCAGAAGGACCCCCCGCTGGCGAATTACCGCCGAAGTGGGATTCGCTGCCGATGTGCAGCCCGGTCTTTAGCGGTAATTCAGCGGTGGGGGGGCCCCGCCACGGGTCTCCGGGGCACTTCGGTGGTGGGTCCCGGAACGGAAGGGGCCCCCGCCACCGAATTACCGCCGAAGACCCAGCTGCACTTAGGCAGCAGGTCCCACTTCGGCAGTAATTCAGCGGCGGGGGAGCCCTGCCGCGGGTCTCCGGGGCACTTCGGCGGTGGGTCCTGGAGTGGAAGGGCCCCCCGCCACCGAATTACCACCGAAGTGGGTGCCCCCTGCTGCCGAAGACCCCAGGCCCCCAGAATCCTCTGGGCGGCCCTGCTCCTAGGCCCTGCCCTTGCTCAATCCCCCACCCTCACTCACTTTCACTGGGCTGGGGCAGGGGGTTGGGGTGCAGAAGGGGTGTGGGCTCTGGCCTGGGGGGTGGGGCTGAAGGGTTTGAAGTGTGGGAGGGGGCTCCGGACTGAACCTGGGGCAGGGGTTGGGGTGCAGGGAGAGGTGTGGGCTCTGGGAGGGAGTTTGGGTGTGGTAGGGGGCTCTGGGCTGGGTGTGGGCTCTGGGAGGGAGTTGGGGTGCAGGCTGGAACCAGGCGGCTCCCTGAAGTGACTGGCATGTCCGGCTCCTAGACTCAGGGTTGGCCAGGTGGTTCCATATGCTGCCCCTACCTGCAGGCATCACCCCTGCAACTCCCATTGGCCATGGTTCCTGGCCAATGGGAGCTGCAGAGTCAGCACTCAGGGCAGGGGCAGCATGCAGAAACCCCCTGGCCACCTCTGTGCTTGGAGCTAGAGGGACTTGCGGTCTGCTTCCGGGAACCACGCGGAGCCAGGGCAGGTAGAGAACCTGCCTTAACCCTGCTGCGCCTCTGGACTTTGAGGCCTAATTACCTCCCAGATTGACTTCAGTAGCCTTCAGAAGATCAAGCCTGATTCCGGAAGACTCCCGGGCAATCTGGGAGGGTTGGGAACCCTACTACTAAAACAGGACCAGCTGTTCCCCACAAGGAGAAAACCCACAGAGATGAAAAGCACTACTAGAACTCTCACAAAATTCTCCTCCAAGCTTTCTCACTGCACCCTTCCTTCAAGTGAAGGGCTTTGCTGTGTACAAAGTAGAAACTTCAAACCTCATGGATCTACAGGAAAAGCCCAGAGTGCTCCTTCACAATCCAGTCTTGGGGCAGTTTCCTGATGGAGCCATGCTGTCATTTAGTGGATATATAAAAGTATGCTCACTTGTAGTGGCATAGTGGATTAGTTAATGTTGCTTCTAGCTGCATTAACTTCTGCACACACAGCCACATATTTACAAGGGAAACATGCCATGGAATGCAGCTTGTTCCCAGCTCCCCCCTCCCCAGTTCCTAATAACATGAAGGAAATTCCATAAGCTCTTGCAGCAGCAGTGTGTGCATGGGCACAGAGACGGGGGGAGGGCAAACGCATGCAGACAGCTCCCTTAATCCATGCTTTCTACCAGTGTATTGAACCACTTTTAGCTCTCTTCAGCTTACATGGGACAATAGCGCTGGGTGCTCTAGTTTGTTTCTTTGTTTGTTTATTTTAGTTTTTTTTGTTCCTCTGTTTTCCTCTTTGAATCCCATAATTAGGTCATGCTACAAACTATATATATGAATACAATTTAATACCTTCTTTACACTGTGGGTGAAATCCTGGTTCAACTGACGTTAGTGGTAAAATGGGACCAGGATTTCACCCCAATTTTTCTTTGTTCTGCTTTCTCCATAATCTGCCATCCTTGTCTGAGTTTTCTTATGCTAATATAACAACCTATTTTTAATTAATACAAAGTCTGAATGTGCATGCACAAAAGATGTTAGTTTCATAATCAATCTGTGAGGTTTAGTGTAAAGGAATAATTTCACCTTCTGCATGATCCCATTTCAATGTTATTTTTAATGTATATAGTTTTAATTTAAAACATTCTGTCATTGATTTAAAAAAAATAAATGAAAGTCTAATCCGTTACAGTAGTAGCAAACAGTATTTTCAATGCAACAGCTAAATTGACTTATGACCTCCAGAGGGAACTTCAAACAGGGCTGAAATTCTTTTTTAATTAATTTTTGACTTTTGAAGATGCATTTGCATGTTAGGCCTCAAAGGCCGAGCCAAGTAGTAGGTCTGGAGCCAGCTTATGCTTTGTGTTGTTGTAAATCCTGCTGTATCTCATGTATATTAGAATGTGAAACAGTACTATTGTATTTTACTAGGTGAGGAAGGACTCAATTTGTATAGCGTTTCAATAAATGTATGGCATGGCATATGGGGGATTTCACAGTTTTCTGAGCCGTTCTTGGAATCTTTGCAGATGTTTTGTTTTGTTTGCAGACTTCAATGTCTAATGTCAGGACCAAATGCATATAGCTTCTTCAAAATGATGCATTCCTTAGGTTGAGCAGAGCTCCAACAAGGTTAGCATTATGCCTCTTTGTCCTTGGGGCTGCTTTGGATATTGCAGGTACTCAGAAATTGTTAACTAGTTTGCTCCATTTTGATGTGGTGTCTAATGCTATAAATTTCATCTTGGCCTTAGAGACTTATTAGTCATATATAGTATGTTGCAGTCTATTGGCTGGTGGTGAGGCAGTTTCTTTCAGGATATGGCCTTTGGTTTTGGTTGATAGTCCTACTTAAATTTGATCCAACTGGAATGCAGTGTATTTTAATTATATGAACATTAGCGGTGAAATCCTGGTCCCATTCAAATCAATGGGAGTCTTTCCTTTGCCTTCAAGGGGCTAGGTTTTCACACTAGTTTTGGGTCACTCCCATTTCCACATCTAATCCCATGCAGGAAATTGTTGAGACATGCTCCTTTTGGGTTTGGTAGCTCTGGATCTAAAGAAATGAACCCAGAAAAAGAATAGCAACACAGGTGGACCCAGAAAAGCTGATCTACGGAACATAAAAATCCTTTCTGTTTCTTCAAAAAGTATTTTAAATACTGGGGGATAAAGCAATTTCTTGATTCTTTTTTAACTATATCCTTGTATTTTTCAAATTTTCTGTTTATAAGCAAAAATTATTCACGCTTTTCTGACAATTACTTTGGTCAGGTATCAGCAGGCCAGAAACAATTAGACTGGACTTTTGTGCGTTTAGAGTTTTCCACAACTCTAATCCCCTATATGTCATCATTTGGGACTGATTTATCACAGATTCTGAAATGGTGACAGAAATTTTGCCTTATGCTTTTATACTAGTTTGATAGAATACATGTATTTGTAGTATTAATTCTGTCTTGTATTATGTGTTTTTACCAGACAGTTTCTTATGAAGAAGAGACCTCTGAAAAGACACTTTATAAATCTGATGATGATGTTCTGTTTAGTTCTGTATATTATGTACCATAGTGTCTATCAAACCCAGTCATACTGGCCCGGCTATTGTATTCTGTTGCGTGGCTGTATATCATGTAATTATAACTTTCTTTTGCATTGCAGCACACAAGCTAATGAATTCTACTTCATACTTACTCCTGCCAAATTTTACAAGTTAGCAGTTTTATTTCATTGTTTGCCTCTTCCTGTTTTTGCTGCTGCCTTCCTTCTTGGCAGGATTTGTAAGGCTTTGTCGTTCCCATCTCCTTTGTTGCTCAGATGCAGAGTAAAGGAGTGTATCTGGGAAAGACTAGAGAAGAATCCTTCAATGTTACAGGAAAAGCCTGTGTGGCGAGGACATTCCATTATAATGTATGCTATACACAATATTCTCATGTAACAGAATACCCTGAGTGAAGTAACTTCCTCTGGTTACAGGATGTTAATTGAAGGCTCCTTCATATTCTAGGAGTGCTTTTGGTTCAGTCTCACTTATTAGAAAATAATTCACTATACTAACCCAATAGTGAGGAGTAGATTTAAAAACAGTGAGAATGTTCAGAGCTAAAGTTTCACCTTATCCTACAAAGGAACTACATCACATATAGGGAAAAGTTGTAGATGGTCCCATGTGAGTGTGCTGGAAGTGGATGCAAGAAGATCCTTTTCCTCATCCCTGTACCCCTGGGCAGGTTGCAGGAATAGTTTGGATAGCCCCATTCAAGACAACAAGGTGTGAAGGCTGGTCAAAACTGCTGATGGTGGTTATCTGCCAAGAGGAAATATGTCTGCATAGGGTTGTTTCAGCCCTGCCTGCCTGAACACCAGGCAGCACAGGCAGGGGAGCACAGAGAGGTAAGCAGTGATTACACCTTTATAAAGGCATGGCATATGCCACTGCCCAGCACAATCCTCCCTTAGTGCCTAGGAGGAATTATACCCAATATGGGCATCCTATCTCTCTGCACCACTGCTAGAATGCTAAAAATCTTTCATAGCACTCTTTCCCACCACCACCACAGTTCTCCAGGGGTTGGTATAGCCATTGTTTCTCCATAGCTCAGGTCTGCCTGCAGAGCACTATCAAGCACAGCACAGTGAGGTGGGAGTTTCAGTATAGCTTCTTCCTATAAATAGTTTTTAATACGCTACTATGATAGCATCTAGTGCCCCCAGTCAGGATCAAGGCCTCATCAAGGCTAAGTGTTGTACAAACAAATAGGGTAACAGGGGCCCTGCCCCAGACAGCTTCTAATCTAATTTACATATGGTGTTATCATAGGTGCTGGAACGAAAGGTGCTGGGGTGCTGCTGAGCCCCCTGGCTTGAAGTGGTTTCCATCATATACAGGGTTTACAATTTGATTCAATAGCTCTCAGCACCCCCACTATAAAAATTGTTCCAGCACCCCCGGCCGTTATCCTATATGCCCGAATTCCTGAAGCCTTAGTCCCAGCAATCAAATATAAAAATCTGAAGGGGCTGTGCTAATGTGAGTGTTTGATGTACAAAGCTTCTTGTAAACCATAATTCAGTTATGGCTCATATGAGCTTGCAGTGCTACAGTTTTGCTTTGAATATCCAGTAAACCAGAAAATCTCATCCTAAGACGCCATGTATATGGAGGAGAGAAAGGTGGAGGAGAGGGAGGTGATCAGGAATAGTCAACATGGATTCACCAAGGGCAAGACATGCCTGACCAACCTGATTGCCTTCTGTGATGAGATAACTGGCTCTGTGGATATAGGGAAAATGGTGGATGTGATATATCTTGATTTTAGCAAAGCTTTTGATACGGTCTCCCACAGTATTCTTGCCAGTAAGTTAAAAAAGCATGGATTGGATGAATGGACTATAAGGTGGCTAGAAAGCTGGCTAGATTGTCAGGTTCAATGGGTAGTGATCAGCGGCTCAATATCTAGTTGGCAGCCGGTATCAAGCGAAGTGCCCCAAAGGTCAGTCCTGGTGCCAATTTTGTTCAACATCTTTATTAATGATCTGGATGCTGGGATGAATTGCACCCTCAGCAAGTTTGCAGATGACACTAAGCTGGGGGGAGAGGTAGATACGCTGGAGGGTAGGGATAGGGTCCAGAGTGACCTAGACAAATTGGAGGATTGGGCCAAAAGAAATCTGATGAGGTTCAACAAGGACAAGTGCAGACTCCTGCACTTAGGATGGAAGAATCCCATGCACTGCTACAGGCTGGGGGCCAACTGGCTAAGCAGCAGTTCTGCAGAAAAGGACCTGCGGATTTCAGTGGATGAGAATCATAGAATACCAGGATTGGAAGGGACTTCAGGAGGTCATCTAGTCCAACCTCCTGCTCAAAGCAGGACAAATCCCCAGACAGATTTTTGCCCCAGATCCCTAAATGCCCCCCTCAAGGACTGAACTTACAGCCCTGGGTTTAGCACACCAATGCTCAAACCACTGAGCTATCCCTCCCCTGAGCTAGAGATAAGTCAGCAGTGTGCCCTTATTGCCAAGAAGGCCAATGGCATATTGGGCTGTATTAGTAGGAGCATTTCCAACAGATCGAGGGAAGTGATTATTCCCCTCTATTCAGCACTGGTAAGGCCACATCTGGAGGATTGCATCCAGTTTTGGTCCCCCCACTACAGAAGGGATGTGAACAAATTGGAGAGAGTCCAGCAGAGGGCAACAAAAATGATTAGGAGGCTGGGGCACATAACTTACGAGGAGAGGCTGAGGGAACTGTGGTTATTTAGTCTGGAGAAGAGAAGAGTAAGGGGGGATTTGATAGCAGCCTTCAACTATCTGAAGGAGGGGTTCCAGCTAGGCTGTTCTCAGTGGTGGCAGAGGACAGAACAAGAAGCAATGGTCTCAAGTTGCAGTGGGGAAGGTCTAGGTTGGATATTAGGAAAAACTTTTTCACTAGGATGGTGGTGAAGCACTGGAATGAGTTACCTAGGGAGGTGGTGGAATCTTCTTCCTTAGAGGCTTTTAAGGTCAGGCTTGGGATGATTTACTTGGTGTTGGTCCTGCTTTGAGCAGGGGATTGGACTAGATGACCTCCTCAGGTCTCTTCCAAACTTAATATTCTATGATTCTATTATTCTATTGTTTGTTTATAACACCTGGAAATTAGCAATTTGTATGTTGGACAGAGAATGGCTATCCCTGAACTCAAGATTTACCTCTTATTTATATTAGTAATTGGATAAATACTGTATATCTAACCATCCACCCTGATATTTTTCTGATATACTACAGATGTTTCTATTCTATGTGTGGGAAAATAATTGTGCATTGGAGAACCCACGAAGTGGTAACTGGATAAATATTGACTTTTTAATGGCAACCAACATAGGAGTAGGCAGGAAATGGTTTTCCCATCTGTGATGGAGTACTGGATCCAGCAGTCTGGTCATTGAAATGCTAATTAATTACTCCAAACCAGACCTTATAAAGAAGAGCTGTGCCTAACTGATGGGCTGAGGAGGACTAAGAGGTTAATTAGGCCACTAGACAGATGATACAAAAGGCACAGGAAGGATAGAGAAGAAGGGCAAAGCGGGGAGAGAGTGCTCTTCCCAGCTTGCCATAGGAGCTGAGGGCTCCCTAGGACTGTAGAGATGAGGCTATTTAGCAAATAAAAATGATGAAAATTAATATTATAAATAAACTATAGCAAGTGTTTTACTAGGACAAAAGTCTCTGAGCTGTTTGTGGACTTGGGCAGCGACAGGAGCGAGTGAGCCCTGCCACAACATCCCAGGAAAATTTAAGATTTCAAAAACAAACAAACAAATCCTGTCCTGAACTGGGAGGAAAAATTTAAAATCTTGAAAAATTTCATGAACTAACGAATGAACAAAATATTGTGATATTATCAAACCTAAATATTTCACACTGATTTTAACCTTCTTTTATAGTATAAATTAAGTTAAATTTTGAAATGAAGTCATCTTGAAATGAAAAAAATGAAACTTTTCATTTTGAAAATGAGATCTTTTTTGACAATTCTGAAAGTTTTGTGTGAACTTGTTGAACCTGACCCTTTCCCATGAACAGTTTGGGGCTTTTGGGCACAAATATAAATAAATAAATGAATAAATAAAGTGAAAAAATCCCTGACCAGCTAGAAGTCATTGATTGCAATTTATTTATTGCAACAACCAATGTTTGTAGTTATGTACCTACATAGTCAGACATACATAGAGTGTAACTGAACTAAAAATCAGAATCAACCTAACTGTTCAAGATGGGGGAAAATATGCCTTGCTGTTACAAGTGTTGTGCCAGTCTGGGAAGTAACCACTAAGAGCTCATTGTGCTTTGGGTCATCAGTGTGTCATTATTGAGTTCCTGCTCCCTACTAATCTTCTGTACAGACAAAGATTTAATTAGCTAGCTCTCAAAGTTCACAGGGAAATGGATCAACTTTTTTACCAGGAAATCTAGCTATTCGCAAAAAGTTTCTGTGTAAGGATTTGTATTTAAACAAAATAAGCCAAAAAAATCCACTGACATCATGGACCTAAGTAAGAGGTGATGTATGACTTAAATCTGTGAAAAAGATTTCCAGCCTGCTCCACAATAAAGCGCTCACACTGTAATCAAAATGCCACTACCTGAGGTTTGAAATTACCAATAAGAGAAAGTTCAGCTAAAACCACCTCACTAATTCAGGATAGCTCAGTCTATAACTAGATCCAAAAAGCCACTTCTACCTGCTTTATATCTAAATATACAGCTTGGGGTAAAGAGTCATCTACCTTTGTGTGTGAATTGTATCCATGTTTGCCTTTCGCTGCAGGAGGAACACCTGCTATTAGGACATGGATGTTTCAGGCAACCACTGCTGACCTCTTGCAGAACCCTTCACAGTGATATAGACGGAGTTACATTCCCTTAGACCTACTTACTGAAATCTCCTGAGGAGTAAGGAAGTCAAAATTGGTACAACTGACTTGCTGAGAAAAAGAAAGAAGGTGCAAGTTAAGGTATAAATTAGTTCAGTGCACCATGCAACTCCTAAAAGAGAACTACAATTCAATAGCAAGTGGAAAATTCCTTAGAAGAAGCATGCTTTACACCTTCTTCCACTAACATAGAGTCCCTTACACCTCACCTGAGGGAATATAAGTAGTCCTAAGGGAGTCTAAATGATTGTAAGGGATCCAATTTACCCCACTTCACATACAACCTTTGAATTTGTCCCCATGACTCCATTGTTTGCCATGACCAACACAGCCTTATTCATTTTTTCATGTGGTGAAACTTGTCTCCTCTAAAATCTGATATAGTTCTTGTCCTCTGTTCTGTAGAATCCCACAGGGAGTCCCTTCTAATTCTATTCTCTCTTGAATTGTACTTTAGAAGTTGTAGTAGTCTTTTAGAAATTACATGGTGTTCCTAATTAACTTCTGTGTAACACCCTTTATTCCATTTGTACTAAACCTTTTCCCCTTATTGTTTTCAATGTCACTATGGCATCTCTTTGTTCTACACCTCCTCTCTTCTCCCCACCCCCCCCAATTATAGAAAGGGGAAATAAAACCTAACCTTGCAGGGATAAGCATTAATATTCAAATATTCCCTGGATAACCCTGTACATCTTTAAGCTGCATAGTTTTTGTCTGTACCTTTCACAAGAATTCACCTTTGGAATGAATGTGGATTTATGCTACAACAGAGGCCTGGTCTACACTAGGCGTTTAAATCGGTTTTAGGAGCGTAAAACCGATTTAACGCCAAAACCGTCCACACTAGGAGGCACCTTATATCGATTTTAATGGCTCTTTAAACCGGTTTCTGTACTCCTCCCTAACGAGAGGAGTAACGCTAGTATCGGTATTAACATATCGGATTAGGGTTAGTGTGGACGCTGATCGACGGTATTGGCCTCCGGGAGCTATCCCACAGTGCACCAGTGACCGCTCTGGACCGCAATCTGAACTCGGATGCAGTGGTCAGGTAAACAGGAAAAGCCCCGCGAACTTTTGAATATTTCCTGTTTGCCCAGCGTGGAGCTCCGATCAGCACGGGTGGCGATGCAGTCCGAAATCAAAGAGCTCCCGCATGGACCATGCGGATGTGATCGCTGTAAGGGCAGGCAAATCCGTTCTATCAGCGCTCCGTTACAGAAGATGAAATTCAGAATCCTTTTTTAAAAATCTCCAGACAGACGCCATAGCAGGGACTCAGCGCACTGCAGCGTGACAAGTGTAACGGAAAGCCAAAGAATCAAATGGATGCGCATGGACTGGAGGACTGAAGCTATCCCACAGTTCCTGCAGCCTCCTAAAATTATTTGCATTCTTGGCTGAGCTCCAAATGCTTCTAGGGTCAAACACAGTGCCCGCGGGTCAGGGCATAGCTTGGCAATCTACTCACCCACCCCCCACCCCCAGAAGCGAAAGGTAAAACAATCCTCTGACTCTTTTACATGTCACCCTATCTTTACTGAATGCTGCAGATAGACGCGATAGTGCAGCACTCAACACCAACATCCTTGCTCCCCCCCCGTCATGGGCGGCTGATGGTACAAAATAATGGAAATCCATCCTCATCATCAGCATAAGCTGATTGTGCAAAAAGATGGAAATCCATCCTCATCATCAGCCTCAGCTGATGGTACAAAAGGACTGGTAACCGTCCTCGTCATCAGCCTATTGGCCCTAATTTTTTCTGGTGGATGGATGGTGCAATATGGCTGGTAACCATCCTCATCATAGCAACAGGGGGCTGAGCTCCATCAGCCCCCACCCTTCATGTGTAAAGAAAAGATTCAGTTGCCCCTGGACTAGCAGTGGGATGCTGGGCTTCTCTCCTACACACTGCTTAATGTCCTGTCTGGACTATCATAGCAGCTGGAGGCTGCCTTCCACTCATTTCTCACTAACAAGTCAGTGTGTCTTATTCCTGCATTCTTTATTAATTCATCACACAAGTGGGGGGACAATGCTACGGTAGCCAAGAAAGGCTGGGGGAAGAACGGAATCAACAGGTGGGGTTGTTACAGGAGCACCCCCTGTGAATAGCATACAGATAATAATTTCTGCGGGCTCTGACACAGAGCAGGTGGTTCTCTAGCACACTTGCCTATATTAGGCAGCACTGATTCTATTTTTAGATACCAAAAAGGAGGGATTGACTCAGGGAGTCATTCCCAATTTTTGCTTTTGCGCCCCTGGCTGATCGGCCAGGGGCACTTATGACAGCAGCCAATATTACAAAACGATGGAAGGTACAATATGGCTAGTAACCACTCTTGGCTTTTGCGCCCCTGGCTGATTGACCAGGGGCACTAGCAGCAAATGGTACAAAAGGACTGGTAGCCATGATCATCCTCAGTTCCAATTTATGGAAGGATTTGGATGGTGCAATATGGCTAGTAACCATCTCTGCTGTCATGCAAAAGCAAAAGCATGCTTCTGTGTAGCGCTGCTGAATCGCCTGTGTGAGCGGCATCTAGTACACATACGGTGAGAGTCACAAACGGCAAAAAAAGCTCCATGATTGCCATGCTATGGCATCTGCCAGGGCAATCCAGGGGAAAAAGGCGCGAAATGCTTGTCTGCCGTTGCTTTCCCAGACGAAGGAGTGACTGACGACATTTACCCAGAACCACCCGCGACAATGATTTTTGCCCCATCAGGCACTGGGATCTCAACCCGGAAGTTCCAAGGGGCGGGGGAGGCTGCGGGAACTATGGGATAGCTAGGGAATAGCTACCCACAGTGCAACGCTCCAGAAATCGATGCTAGCCTCGGACCATGGACACACACCACCGATTTAATGTGTTTAGTGTGGCCGCGCGCACTCGATTTTATAAAATCTGTTTTACAAAACCGGTTTATGCAAATTCGGAATAGTCCCGTAGTGTAGACGTACCCTCTGTTATCATTTCTTGCTTATTTAAATTAGCTGTTCAGTTTAGACGCCTGAAGTGAATTTCACCAGTGTTGTCATGCTGAGGATTGTCAAGACTAAGAAGTGTTCCAAGTTTAATGCAAACTAAACAAATAACATCACAAGAGATTATGTGAATATAGCATTTTAACAAGAAATTTAACAGCTATTTGTAAGGGTATTGTCTTTGCTGTAAAATATACATCTATATTTTATTAGTAGTATAATCAGTGCTAAGTATATAAGTTTACATCAATAAGCATAAAAACTAAGAGCTAGATACCCTTACTCATACAGAGTAATACCTTGCTCCACAAATAGGTCCATTGATTTCAGTGGGACTGTTTCGAGAAATGAGGATAACACATGTGGCCCTTTGTCACAGGTCAGTCAGTCTTCTTCTATTTAAAAGATACAAACTTTAATGGAAAAAAAAACCTGAGATTACTTTCTGAATTATTTAGAAATAGCACAGGAGATGAAAACTGCTTAGTAGTTTCTAGTGTGCAGATAATGTATCATGATCAATAAATGAATGCTATCCTTAACTTAAAACCAAATTTATGAATTAATTATTAAAGAGGCATAAAATTCGGTGGTTTCATTATTCATGCAAATGTTATGGTATAAATTACGTGTATGGCTGAGGAGGACATAGAGTACAAAGAAATCATTTGGTTTCCTGCTTTACATTCTTTACAATTTTAGAAGGATGGTTGATGACCAAAATTCTGTTTTAATTACTCAGAATTCATCACATGCTTACTAGTCTGGATTCAGTACATGTCAGTCCATAGAAACAGTTCACACATAGAGTTGGATTGAAACTAATTGGGATTCAGATTCAGCAACATTTAGGGGAAGGAGACCTAAAACAGAATCTCCAGCTTCCAGCAGACCTTTGCTCACATCCCTACATAACTTTGTTCTTCTTGCCACAACACCCACTCTCTGCACTCTCATATCTTCTCACCCACTTTCTCCATGTTAATTTTTGCATCCAGTAAACTCTTGCTTTCTGCTATGAACAGATCTTCAACTGTGTCATGTTCCCTCATACCACCAGGCCCAGATTTTGTTGATTTTTGCCTTATTCTTCCTTTGTTAAAGTACAGGATCTGCTTCACTCTACTCTTTTTTTGCTCCTAAATATTTTGGACACTGCTATTGCTTTCAACAGTATTAGGCTACATCTACACTACCCGCCGTATTGGCGGGTAGCGATCGATTTTTCAGGGATCGATATATCGCGTCTCATCTAGACGCGATATATCGATCCCCGAACGCGCTTATATCGATTCCGGGACTCCACCACCGCGAACGGCGGTGGCGGTGTCGATATGGAGAGCCCCGGAGATCGATCCCGCGCCGTGAGGACGGGTAAGTTATCGATATAAGATACTTCGACTTCAGCTACGTTATTCACGTAGCTGAAGTTGCGTATCTTATATCGATTTTTCCCCTTAGTGTAGACCAGCCCTTAGTCACACATTACTGCTTTCTAGCCTTCCTATGCTTAGCTTTGGGGGGCTAGTTCCAGACTGGCTTTTGTTAAACATCTGTCAGTTTGTTCTTTTCTTAATATATCATGATATTTGTAGATGTACCTCAAGTATCTGTTCTTGGTCCTGGTGTATTTTCGTTTTATGATTTTCATTTGTAGTATAGTAAAGCCCAAGAGGTCCTAACCATGATCAGAGGCCCATTGTATGCATGTAGTAAGAGGATACGTCTAGACTACCTGCTGTATCAGCGAGTAGCAATCGATTTCTCAGGAATGATATATCGATCCCCGAATGCGCTCCCTTCGACTCCGGAACTCCTCCAGCGCGAACGGCGGTGGTTGACAGGGGGAGCCGTGGACGTCGATCCCGCGCCGTGAGAACCAGAGGTAAATCAATCTAAGATACTTCGACTTCACGCAGCTGAAGTTGCGTATCTTAGATCGATCCCCTCCCCCCAGTGTAGACCAGCCCAGAGACACTGAAGATCTAAGTAGAGACAAGCCAGAAAAAGAATGGGTGAAAGGAAGAATGTGTTGAAAATACTTGAGGTCGGTCTACTTTGGTGTCTATGCAAAAGCTAGCAGTTGCACCAATACTGGCAAACAGATACAAGCTTTCTTCATGCAGGTATATCCTCATCTCTGAATTTGTCCCTTTGAGTCATTTTAAGACTTCCCTTCATCTTTCTGGGCTATTATTCCTCCTATTGCTTGGAGAGCTACAGCATTTCTTCAATAGACTTTAACTTTTGTAAATTCCAATTGCGTTGGTCTTTCTTTGCTTGGTACTTCATTGCACTGAACCTGGTGCAGACATTTACACAGTGCAAAGTGGGTGTAACATGCTACCAATTCAGAATGGAAGGGTTCTCTGCCAGCTTTTCACTGGTCTAAGTGATTACATGGGACAATGGAGACTCAGGCATCCACATTTTCATATTCTTCTGCAGAAGGTAAAACCCTTCAGAACGTCTCTGAAATATTCAGTTTCCAATAAAAGCCGAAGAGCTTGTTCTTTATGATAACATGCAAGACTTTTAAATCTTATGCAGTACTGTTCACAAAGAAACTTAGAAAATAGACAACATGGAAACTGTAGCGTACATAGAGTATGGTGTATAAATAGCTGAAATGAGCATGCATCCGACGAAGTGGGTATTCACCCATGAAAGCTCATGCTCCAATACGTCTGTTAGTCTATAAGGTGCCACAGGGCTCTTTGCTGCTTTTACTGAAATGAACAGTCACAGTGAATCCTTTCACAGATAAAACAGAACCCCATCATTTGAATTCCTACAGAATGTATGATTTATAATGTCACGCCTAAAAAGCTGCATTAAAATAAAGCTACATTGCAAGAAAGCAAGGACAATTAAATTGAAGGCTGATATCTATCATGCCAGTGCCATACATTATCTATGTATAATGGGGTTCATTGTTTGTTTGTTTGTTTTAAAAGAAAAAACCACAGTAAACATGGATCCATGGAATCTACTCTGATCCCTCACTGGAATGTTCCTGGATTACCCCAAAAGTGACCTATGTTGCTCCCAAAGTGGCTGGTACAGAGACGAGTTGCATATCCATAGAGATGTGCACAGTCACCTTGAGTGTTTGCCAACATGGGCCTCCTTTTCATGCATCTTGTGTACAAGGACTTAAGTCAGTGGTTCTCAAACTTTTGTATTGGTGATCTCTTTCACACAGCAAACTTCTGAGTGTGAATCCCCCCCCCCAATTAAAAATGCCTTTTTATATTTAACATTATTATAAATGCTGGAAGCAAAGTGGGGTTTGGGGATTGAGGCTGATAGCTCACATCCCCCAGTTTGAGAACCTCTGGCTTAAGTGGTGCCGAATGATTTCAGCTGACTCTCTTCACCAGATGTTAATTTCATGTTGTTGCTAACTCTTGCAATTTTATCACAGGTCTTTCAAATTTTTTTGGGGTGTGTTCTTTAAAGCCACGTGTCCTGGACTTCTGTGATCACAAAGACCTGTGATCTCAGTTTTCTTTGTTAATATAACTAACTTCCTGACCCTGGTGGTCATTGAGTAAAGCTTGAAAACATGAACACTAAAGGCTCAAAAAGAAGAAGGCAAATATAAAGAACCCCAAATGTTTTTTTTAATGTTGTGATTTTTAAGCCTATGCATGGCCCAATGCATGATTTTTTTGAAAGGTGGGGATTGGCACTGTCAATTTCACCCAAAATAAATGTTAGTCATAATTAACTTCTATTCTCCACTGCTTTTATCCAGTTTTAGATAACACTGACCTATTAGTAAGAGTTTTGTACAATCTTAAACTTTTTCTCCTTGAGGACAGGGATTGTATTGTCCTCTGTTTGAAAGATAACAGTCACATTTTTCTTGCTCCTTTTACGTAAATATAGCAAGGCTAATAATTTGCTTATTTGTTTTAAGTTTAACTCCTTCAGTGCCAGTGGAATTGGACTTACAAGATGGTTACTGGACTAGAATATTCCAGACTCTCTGTTTTCTCTAGAATAGAATAGAAGCTTTGCTGCTTCTTGTGTAAGGCAAGATTGTCCCTTGCCATTAGGCCTGTATGAGGCTCTAGATGTGTAGTGAAGAATGACCTGCAGGGCCATTATTTCTCCCATGAGCAAGTGGATGTGGTGGGGCCAAAATGGAGGGAGGAGTAGACAGTTAGACCTCATCCCCTTCCTCAATGAACCAGCCAGCAGAGCTGTGTGGCAAGGAAAGCATGCTGCACCCTGGAATGAACTGTAACAAAGTAGGAAGCAAATAGTGAGCTAAGAGAGTAGTTGTGACTCCAAACTGAAATTAATTCCCAGGGTTCTTCCTGGGGCAGTGCAGCTGCAGGCCACCCCTTATTAAGGGCTAGTAGAAATGTCTTCATCTAGTCCTTGATGATTACACTAGAAACAAGTTAAAGAACTAGATTCTGTCAGGAGGATTCTTTCTGTTGTAGGTCTGTTCTATTTGCAACAGTATATTTCACATATTTAATAATACAAACCACTATTTTTTTAAAGAGTGGAGCAAGGTTTAAATAGCACAATTCAATAGCACGATTCAGTTCAAAAGGAAGTTACTTACCTGCCTCTACGTGTATTGTACATTTAAGGGAAAATGTTCTGTAATTCCTAATAAGTAGGCGATTCCTACGATTGAAAACATCAAGACTGCTAGACCTTGATCCTGCAAAGACTTTTGCAGGATCAGGGAATGACTCATTCTCAAGGGCTCCGAATAAAAGTTGAAAAATATAGAAGGGAGGGATTCTCAAAAGTCGTCAGGATTTGCCTAGCTCTGCTCCCTTTGAAGTCAAGTTTGAAGCTCCCCAAAGGGAGCAGGGTTCAGACAGTCCTGAGGGATTCTGAGAATCCCACCCAAAATACCATGCGTCATTAACAATAAAAATAAGGATGGTTTTTGTTAATATTTGTATAGTATAAATATTAGTATAGTATAAATAGGGATTTAACTATACAATTGTCTTTTTCATGTTTTTGGAAAGAGTGGGGCTCTTAATAATTCCAACATGGGTAGCAATAAAGCAGGGGTGGGAGAAAGAAATCTTTATCTGAAATAAGTCTTAAAGTCCTTTAGAGAAGTTCCAGACATTCACTGCATTTTCAAAAGTCACTGCTATCGATTAAGTGGAATGTGAATACAAATAAAATAGCAGGCAATGCTTATTTACCTACCTCACTTAATTTATTTTGTGGGTGGGGGGATTTGGTTTAAGTATTCTTCCTTTTTATTTTGCATGTATTATTCACACTGAGAAGTCATCATGTGGCTGAAACCAAATTTCAAATGTGATGGATAAAATTGATTAGGTGTTCTTACCAGAGATAATAGATTCCAAGGTCTCTGACTTTTTCAAGGCCACAAGCTCTGCTGAAAATAGAATGCAGCAATAAACTGAAGGAAACCAATGTTTCAACCCTAAGGCTCTCAGAAAGCCTGAAAAGTAACATTTGTGCAAGACTTTTACATATGCTGGTAATGGTTGCATGTGCGCATGGATTTTTGATGGTATAAGGATGAGAGCAGATCCTGCACTGACCAAAACTTGCTAGTGAGGGAACTAATCTATACAAGACATGGACACAATACTCTCATTCTGGGCAGAGACAATAATCTCAATCTGCAAGCATGTAGGATCCTGAAGTGCCAGCTCCTGAAAGAAGGCAGGATCAGGCTCTGAATAGCTGCTTCAGTCTGGATTTTTCTCTCTGTTCTCCTGCCATCCTTTGCCTCTTTGCCACCTTTATCCATCATAGTGTAAACTTTGGGTGTGAAGAGATTGAGTTGGCAATTGCTTAAAATGTGCTTATAAAATCTAAATAAAATAGGAAAACCATCTCTTCCTATGTGAGTAACTCTGATAATTATAAAAGTAACACCATTATAAAAGTAAGAACACACTAGAGACTCGCAATGGCAATTAGTCCCTGAAATGTTCATGTGTGCCTATGTGAAGCCCTTCTTACTTTCCTCCATCTTAAATAGCTAGGTCAGAGCTCTATTGTTTCATTTATTCACTAACTGAACCAGTTACCTTCGGTGATTTATGCTGCTTCATTATGCTGATGCCTTTGGAAGTATGTGTCATATTTTAATCAACCTTTGTATAAAGATTTTCTTTTTAATTTGCGTAAGGGCTCGTACCTACAGCTTTCATCCTTGACCCCTTGGCATTCAAGTTTTTAATCAGTTGCTCTTATGAACATCTTATTGACATCAAGATCTCCTATATATTAGCAAATATCCCTCATATATTCCATTGTTCTAGGGTTTAGAGACTAAGTCTAGCTAACCTGTCCTCATAACTCAAATTCCCTCCCCCAAATCCTGGATGAATTGATTGCTCTGAGCTGCACCTGTTTGATCTCTGCAATGTCTTTATGTGGTAATCAAAATTGCACATAATTTTCCAGATGAGTCTTCAATATATCTTGCCAGAATAACTTCCCTGATCTATGCTGTGTTCTTTTGTTTGCCCAATGTACTACCTCCTACTATTGCACAGATGGTTTTATTATCTGAAACCACCAAAAGATCTCCCTTCTGGTCTCTGTATCTGACAACGGAACCCTGTGTTTATTTTTGGTTCTCAGCTCCATTACCTTACTTTTGCCAGCACTGAACAGCTTGAGTTCTCTCTTTGCCCATAAACCAAATCTATTCAGGTCATATTGAGTTTGGTTGTTCTGTTCTGCTTTACTAAGAGGCTACTATTTTTATGTCATCAAAACTAGTCTGGAAGCTTAAAGTCCTCCAGGTTATTTACATACAAAACAAATCTGATCTTAATGTGCTGAATCTAGCAATATCTTATTTGTTACCTCTTTCCAACTCTCAGATGTTGCCACATAGCAACACTACTGGCTTTTTGTAAGTAGGAAAATATTTTATTTCATTCCTGTATCTCTGTACCTTTCTTGCTGATTTTATGGATCAGGCATTCATTGTCGACACAGTATCAACCGGTTTTCTGAATTTAAAATCCTATCAAACCTACTGCCTCTTATTTGTCCCTCAGTACAGTAAACTATTAAAAGAACTTAAGCAAATTTATCAAGTTTCTTCTTTTGGAAAATCCATAATTAATATCAGATTATTTGTTCCTGTTATGTGTAAATACATCCATAACTTTCCTTGGGTCATCTAACATGCGGTTCTTCTCAGTGATGAGCTGCCAAAACCATAACAACCGGTTCCCTCCTCACCCCAGGAGGGATCATAGCCCCCCCCTTTTTTTTTTACACACACACCTAACTTTACAGTCAGGTGTGTAAAAACCTGCCGCTGCGCCCGGACCCACGCTGCCGGAGCTGCAGCCCGGCCCGCCGCCGCGCCCGGACCCGCGCTGCCGGAGCTGCAGCCCGGCCCGCCGCCGCACCCGGACCCGCGCTGCCGGAGCTGCAGCCCGGCCCGCCGCCGCGCCCGGCCCCGCGCTGCCGGAGCTGCAGCCCGGCCCACCGCCGCGCCTGGACCCGCGCTGCCGGTGCCCAACATCTGGGTAGGTGAGGTCACGGCCGGAACCAGGTGAGCCGGAGCCGAGCGGCCGAGGGGGGGGAGGATAGGGGGACGCGGGGCGGGGGGGGACACGGAGCCGGGCGGCGGGGGGGGGGACTCGGGGCAGGGAGGGACGTGGGGCCGGAGCCGGAGCCAGGCGGCCGGGGGGGGACGCGGGGGCCGGGGCACACCGCCCTCCTCGTTCCCTCTACCCCTACCTCAGCATCCTCTTCGGAGCCTCAGCAGGAAGCCTGCTTGCTTCTCAGCCCTCCCAAGCTTCCCGCGCAAAGAGCTGATTCGCGGGAAGCAGGGGGGGAGGAGAAGCAGGGCGGAGCATTCATGGGAGGAGGTGGAGGCAGAGCTGAGGTAAGCTGGGCCGCAGCAGGGAGCTCTTGTTAAATTTAAATGCCCTTTTAGAACAAGTTCTCCCACGCGGGACAACCGGTTCTAAAATGGCTTCTAAATTTAGCAACCGGTTCGCGCGAACCGGCTGCAGCTCACCACTGGTTCTTCTGCAGTTCAGTCCCAGTTAGCATGGTTGTCCCTTGTCTCAGATAATATAATTTGCTCTCTCAGTGTAGTTATGTATACCATGTTTTAACTCTGCCCCCAAGTCAACCTACATCCTTAGCCACAATAAGAATGATTAGGGAAAATGATTAAAATATCTCATTTATATCTACTATGCAATACCAAACATTTTTTAATCAGTGGTGGAGGACAACCATGCTGTAACTGGGCCCCAGGACAGGTTTGTTTTTACAATATAGTCTGGCCCATTGTCAGATATGGAGTGTATATCACAAGCTCTAGATTTGTCACCTTCAATCTCTATAAGTTATCAGATAAGTTTATCAGAAACTTGCTACTTATCAGGGAATTCTGTAGTGAGAGGATATAAACAAATTTTCAGACTTGAGGGTTACTCATATTTATGAGTTCTAGTGTGCAGGGAAATATCAGAACATCCAAATATGAATGCCATCTAGATCTGATTGCGATTCTCCCCTAACTCTTACCTAGTGCTGTCTTGTGGAGACGGGGAAAGCCTTAGTAGATATTCTAGGGGGCTGTGACTAGCCTACCTCCCTGCCCCATCTTGTCTTTTTGGGGGGAACGCCCTGTAAATCCATCCTCTCTTTCTGCTGCAGAATGGTCCTACTTCTCTTGGATTTTGTCCTACTTCAACACATTCTATTCAAAGATTTCAAAACATATTGTAAACATTAAGTAATTAAAGGGATAACAGCAAGTTATGCCTGCAGCATGATAAAGATAAAGACTCAGGGTAAAATTTTCAAAAGCATCTATAGCCCAGGTTTTTAAATTGATTTAGGTGTCACTTCACTCAGTGGTATAATGCCTAATGCCCATTTTCAAAAGTGACAGGAATTTAGGAGCCTAAGTCTCATTGAAAGTCAAAGAGGATGTAGGAGCCTACAAAGCAAAGTCACTTCTGAAAATGAGACTTAAGCTCCTAAATCAGTTAGGCATTGCAACACTGAGTGGAGCAATATCTATATACCTTCAAAAATCTGGACCGTAAATGCTTTTGAAATCTTTGCCCTCCCTCCCACCCTCTCTGCCCTTAAAAGCAATCAATCTGAAAAGACACATACAAGCTGTAGAAAAGAGATGTAACATGCAAGGAGAGGGTTGGATTTTTAAGAGCACTTGGCATGGGCCTAAACATACTTCCACTGAAATGAATCTGCTTTTTAACCATTATCCTCAATGCTGAGTGCTTTTGAATATCCTACCCAAAATGATTGGGCTGAAGATAAGTACATATTCTTGCTAGTCACATAAGTTGATGGCAGTTTAAAATATATATATTTTTATAAAATAATCTATTCTCTTACTATTGACTAGATTGTAAACCCCTTGTTTATCTTAAATAGTAACCTATTATGCAAGTGGTCCTGCTGGCTTGATTACTACTTGCATAGTAAGTTGCTACTCAAGGTAAGGGATTCACAATCTGCCCCTGCATTTGTTTTAGGCTAAGAAAAGCCAATCATGGCCCAGTGTATCTGGTGCACCAGACTCTGTCATGTCTAAAAATAAAGTGATTGATATGTAGAAGCAGTACTTCAGCTCTCTGCAAATTAGTATTCTCCAGTGTTAGTAAAGTACAATGTACACAGCTCTGGAAACCGAATAGCTGACAGGAAACACTGGGCAATTGCAGTTGCCTTTGAATTGATTTGATTAATATGGTATTCTAATTAGAACACATGATATGCCTTATAAAATTTTAAGGGACAGTATCGATATAAATTACAGGAAGGCTATGTCCTTTCCTGAGGAAATATAAGAATCCATTCTGGAGTATCAGTACACTGATGATAAGGTTGGCTATTAAGCATTATTATGCTGTGCTCTGGCATACAACAGCATTTTGATAACAAAACAAAACCCAACATTAGCAATTAAATAATCATATATACTTGAGGCTAGATGGTTATTTGCACTCTACCCTGAGCATGAGGGTTGTGTGGCCCCTGGACCACTCTGGAAAGCAGAGTATGACTCAAAGAATTGTAATCAGCCCCTCCCTGTTCTGCCGAAGAAGTAAGCCTGGCCAGGCCCTGACCTGGTGCAGTATCTGACACCCTATCCATTGGTGGAGCTGTGCTGGCTGGTGTGTTAAGTGAGGAGAGACGACGTTCCACCCAGTTCCTGTCTGCTTTGGGGAAGTAAGAGGTCTGAGGAGCCTGCTTACCCGCTGATGCAAGGGGATAAAAGGGTGCTTGTGCAGATGTATAAGGGCTAATTGTTACAACACTGAGCAGAGCAACACCTTTAAATACCTTTAAAAATCTGGGGCTAGGCACCTAACTCATTCAGTGGGGGTTAGTCACTTATCTCCCATTGAATGAATTAAATATCTCAGTGCTTTTGAATATATCACTAGGCACCTATCTGTATATTTAGGCTCCTAAATACCTTTAAAATCTGGCCCTACAATTTTATATAAGACCTCTATAACCTGAAAAGAGACTACAATCACACAATTGTGTTGCAGATTTGCTAGGAAGTTATAAGTTCGGGAGTTGAATGTTGTCACATAGCATTCAAAAGTTACCAAATATGTGTCAAAGTGGCATACACAGTTCTAGCAATGGACCAAGCCTATTGATTAGTAGTTTGTGTTTAAAACTACCACTGGCAAAAGGGTTTGCTGTCCATTTGAGCTGTCCATGTTTTAAAGAATTTTTCCCCTGGTGTTAATTATTTGGAAATAAAATTGTAAGGGCGGCTTTTAGAAAATACAGCTGTTCAGTGCTGACCTCTTCTGAAATTCTTCAACATTTGGGCTTGTCCAATGAGTCAGGCTGTCTTTCGCAATGGCTACATCTAATTAATAGCATTGGGGGGAGGTGCATGCATGTGTGTGCAAGACAGCGAAAAAGAAAGAGAAGCAAGCAAGGCGATAATGGGAAAAAAAGGAAGAAATATGCTGAGATTTCAGGATTTAGTTTCCTCTTTGGATTATTTCTCATTTGGATATAATGTTTATGTGGACAGAGGCTGAGGCATGAGAACTAGTGCTTTCATAAAGATACTGTGAGGCCAACAACTCATGTGTATCTAGCCTCTGCTGTCTCTCTCCACACTGCGCTCAGGGTCCAAGCCTCTAGACACACTTCCGTATATGTCCATCTTGAAATCTGATCTTCTTTCTACAGTGTCACTTATGATGTAACATAATGGAACAGTTATTTTGAGACTTTAAGGATATTTCTGGTCTCTCCTATCTCTAATTCCAGAACTCTTACATTATTATCTTCACTCTCAATCAAAAAAACCTAGTTAATCCATCCACACCATTGGACATGCCTGTTGTTTGATCCCATTTTGCTGACTTTCTAAACAATAAGATTGCAGTTTGAATAAACTCTAAATCTTCCAGTGCTGCATTTGACTATTTCTGATTAGCTTGAGCTTCTGATTTATTTACACCACAGCAATAAAATTTAGCATCGATAATTTCCAGAGCAATAAACAAAATGAGAACCCAGAAGAAGGCCCACAAAGACAAAAAATGCTACACTTTGTACTCGTATTGCATATTTTTGTCTCTATTATAAAAGCATTTTAGCCTCTCAGATGGCCTCTTGCATTAAACTGCCTTCCATTTCCACCTGTGCCTGGGAAATATCATTTTATTCATGTGGTGCTATGTATTAAAAAAAATAATCATTTGTATCGTTGCCACCACTTTTATACAACTGCAACAAATTTTATACAAAGCGTATCATGTAACGTGTCAATGGAAAAGTTACAATCTACCACGTATGATTATCCTGGTTAAATCCATGTATTATCTTTTTATCTGAGATTATGAATATTGGTTATGTATCTGTATCTTAAACATATGTTTTGTTCCTGAGTGACACCCTTCAGATAGATTTACGGCAATGCCCCTCTGCCATGTACATTGGCCAGACCAGACAGTCTCTATGCAAAAGAATAAATGGACACAAATCAGATATCAAGAATTGTAACATTCAAAAACAGTAGGAGAACACTTCAATCTCCCTGGACACTGAATAACAGACTTAAAGTGACAATTCTTCAACAAAAAAAACTTCAAAAACAGACTCCAAAGAGAATCTGCAGAACTGGAATTAATTTGCAAACTGGACACCATCAAATTAGGCCTGAATAAAGACTGGGAGTGGATGGGTTACTACAAAAATAATTTTCCCCATGATGATACTCACAACTTCTTGTCAGCTGTTGGAAATGGACCACCTTGATTGCATTGGCCTCATTAGCACTGACCCCGCACTTGGTATGGCAACTCCCATCTTTTCATGTGCTATAATATATATTCTGCTTACTGTATTTTTCACTCCATGCATCTAATGAAGTGGATTTTAGACCAGGAAAGTTTATGCCCAAATAAATTTGTTAGTCTCTAAGGTGCCAGAAGGATTCCTCGTTGCTTTTGCTGATATAGACTAACATGGCTACCACTCTGAAATTGTCCACTCTCACCATGGGTCATTGAAGAAAATCATCCCATGCAGACAGGTCTTCCTGCAGATGCCTCAGACAGCAAGGAGTCAATGGCATGCCCTGTGATTCAGCAAACCATGTAAGGACATGTGATATGCTCATGTTACCCTGGACTCCATCTTGGACTAGTAACTTTCCATACACAGAGGCTATGGGATTTGTTTGGGACAGTAAATTTCCAAAGGATATAAAAATACATATGAGACGCCTCCACTTTGCCTTTTTACTGCTCTAATTTTCTGAACTATGGATTACAACTCAAAGGAGCATCTTGAACTATGGCCTGAGGACCTTCCAATCTTTTGGAAGTTACCAGAGAGACTTTTGCAAGCCAGATGTCTATTCCATCACTGCTATGAGGACTTTGCAATCATTTGGTACGTGTATGATCTATTAACCATTTATAACTCTTCTTTTCTTTTATTAATAAATCTTTAATTAGTTTACTAAGGATTGGCCAACAGCATGATATTTGGGTAAGATCTGAAATACATATTGACCTGGAGTAAGTGTCTGATCCTTTGGGATTAGTAAGAACCTCACATACGGTTAATTAGGTTTTTAATAACCCCTCACCATATTAGATCTTTTTGTCTGGACTGAAGAACTTGTGGATCTAAAGGCGGAGGAGGCCTGGAATTACTTTAAGTCGAATCTGCAGAAACTATCAGAAGCCTGCATCCCAAGAAAGGGGGAAAAAAACATAGGCAGGAGTTGTATACTAAGCTGGATGAGCAAGTATCTCAGAGAGGTGATTAAGAAAAAGCAGAAAACCTACAAGGAGTGGAAGATGGGCAGGATTAGCAAGGAAAGCTACCTTATTGAGGTCAGAACATGTAGGGATGAAGTGAGAAAGGCTAAAAGCCATGTAGAGTTGGACCTTGTAAAGGGAATTAAAACCAATAGTAAAAAGTTCTATAGCCATATAAATAAGAAGAAAACAAAGAAAGAAGAAGTGGGACTGCTAAACACTGAGGATGGAATGGAGGTTAAGGATAACCTAGGCATGGCCCAATATCTAAATAAATACTTTGCCTCAGTCTTTAATAAGGCTAATGAGGAGCTTAGGGATAATGGACGGATGACAAATGGGAATGAGGATATGGAGGTAGATATTACCACATCCGAGGTAGAAGCCAAATTCCAACAGCTTAATGGGACAAAATCTGAGGGCCCAGATAATCTTCATCCAAGAATATTAAAGGAACTGGCACATGAAATTGCAATCCCATTAGCAAGAATTTTTAATGAATCGGTAAACTCAGGGGTTGTACCGTACGACTGGGGAATTGCTAACATAGTTCCTATTTTTAAGAAAGAGAAAAAAAGTGATCCAAGTAACTATAGGCCTGTTAGTTTGACATCTGTAGTACGTAAGGTCTTGGAAAAAATTTTGAAGGAGAAAGTAGTTAAGGACATTGAGGTCAATGGTAATTGGGATAAATTACAACATGGTTTTACAAAAGGTAGATTGTGCCAAACCAACCTGATCTCCTTCTTTGAGAAGGTAACAGATTATTTAGACAAAGGAAATGCAGTAGATCTAATTTACCTCGATTTCAGTAAGGCATTTGACATGGTTCCACATGGGGAATTATTAGTTAAATTGGAAAAGATGGGGATCAATATGAAAATTGAAAGGTGGATAAGGAACTGGTTAAAGGGGAGACTACAACGGGTCATACTGAAGGGTGAACTGTCAAGGAGGTTGCTAATGGAGTTCCTCAGGGATCAGTTTTGGGACCAATCTTATTTAACCTTTTTATTACTGACCTTGGCACAAAAAGCGGGAATGTGCTAATAAAGTTTGCGGATGACACAAAGCTGGGAGGTATTGCTAACACAGAGAAGGACCGGGATATCATACAGGAAGATCTGGATGACCTTGTAAACTGGAGTAATAGTAATAGGATGAAATTCAATAGTGAAAAGTGCAAGGTCATGCATTTAGTGATTAATAATAAGAATTTTAGTTATAAATTGGGGGCACATCAGTTGGAAGTAACAGAGGAGGAGAAGGACCTCGGAGTATTGGTTGATCACAGGATGACTATGAGCCGCCAATGTGATATGGCCGTTAAAAAAGCTAATGCAGTTTTAGGATGCATCAGGCGAGGTATTTCCAGCAAAGATAAGGAGGTGTTAGTACCGTTATATAAGGCACTGGTGAGACCTCATCTGGAATACTGTGTGCAGTTCCTGTCTCCCATGTTTAAGAAGGATGAATTCAAACTGGAACAGGTTCAGAGACGAGCTACTAGGATGATCCGAGGAATGGAAAACCTGTCTTATGAAAGGAGACTCAAAGAGCTTGGCTTGTTTAGCCTAACCAAAAGAAGGTTGAGGGGGGCTATGCTTGCTCTTTATAAATATATCAGAGAGATTAATATTAGGGAGGGAGAGGAATTATTTAAGCTTAGTACCAATGTGGACACAAGAACAAATGAGTATAAACTGGACACTAGGAAGTTTAGACTTGAAATTAGACGAAGGTTTCTAACCATTAGAGGAGTGACATTCTGGAACAGCCTTTCCAGGGGAGTGTAGTAAGAGGAGGCCCTAAGATATAAACCTTGGTATCAGAGGCCTGGTATGAGGCCTGAGGCCTAAACTAAAGTAATGATCAAGACTTTGCTAACATAAAGCAAAGTTAAGCTGTGAGCCAGAGGCAGGCCCTGCTCACAGAAGCTGGCAAGGAAAGGGCTGATGCTGCAAGAAGATACGTACCTAAAAGGTACTGAACACTAGATATCAGAACATTCACATACTTGCACATTCCACACAGATAACAAAGAACAGGCTGGCCAATCCCAATGACGGGGAAAAGGGTAATATGATGGATAGAGTTGTTTTGATCGAACCAACATGTACAAGGTAGAAGGCCGCACCTTAATACGTAGAGGGATTGTACCTTGCTACGTAGAGGGGTTGCACCTCAATACGTCAGGTGTGATGTGTAACTTGTTTGTATCTGTGTATAAGAATGCATCCTTGGGGCGGTGTCTTTGTCCGGCCGAAGGGGGAGTGGAAAGTCCCGCCACTGAGCCGGGTCCATTGCCAAGAGGCACTTTCTCGTAGTATGCCCTGAATTAGGCTAAGAAACCTACAGGGAACTGCAATTGTGTCCGAGGTCGCAATAAACCTGGCCGACGTGCCTTCGTACCTTACTAGACTCTGTGGTCATTGGGGATTCTCTTCGGGTCTGCTGTGTCAGCTATCTGCAGAGCTGGGGCAGCACACAGAGGGAACTCACGCACGCAGCCGAGTGATATCAACAAGGAGAAAGCAGAGCACTATACCGGTACAACTCTGACAACAGGGAGTAGTGGGGGCAAAAGACATATCTAGCTTTAAGACTAAGCTTGACAAGTTTATGGAAGGGATGGTATGATGGGATAGCCTAAGTTTGGCAATTAATTTTGGCAATTGATCTTAGATTATCAGCAGGTAAGTATGCCCAGTGGTCTGTGATGGGATGTTAGATGGGATGGGATCTGAGTTACTGCAGAGAATTCTTTCCTGGGTGCTGGCGGTTGAGTCTTGCCTACATGCTCAGGGTTTAACTGATCGCCATATTTGGGGTCGGGAAGGAATTTTCCTCCGGGGTAGATTGGCAGAGGTCCTAGAGGTTTTTCGCCTTCCTCTGCAGCATGGGGCATGGGTCACTTGCTAGAGAATTCTCTGCAGCTTGAGGTCTTCAAACCACAATTTGAAGACTTCAATAACTCAGACATAGGTTAGGGGTTTGTTATAGAAGTGGATGGGTGAGATTCTGTGGCCTGCTTTGTGCAGGAGGTCAGACTAGATTATCATAATGGTCCCTTCTGACCTTAAAGTCTATGACTTTATGGCCCTACCTGACTCCCACCAAGCTGGCAAGATTTCCAGAAGGGTAAAGGTAACAAACATGTCCCCGAAAGGGTGGACTTGAGAGGGACTAAAAGGAGTCTAAGTGCAGCTCAGCCTGTAATTAAAACAATAGCTGCAAATATCAGGAAAGTATAGGGAGTTCCTTATTAATTGTACTCACAGTTTGAATGCCAAGATGTGCAGCAGCAATTTTAAACTTACCAAAGAACCAGAAGGAGGCATGAGATTTTCTGGCAATCACTGGAAAGTTGATAAGTAAATCCTACCCTTCTAAATCAAGATACTGAAGGGCTGCCAATTTCCATTATAACTTTTGAGATGTAGACATACTTTCTCAGCCTGTCAAGTAACATCCGTTCCTCCCTGTTCTTAACAAAGTGAATTAAACAAACATAATAAAACTTACATCATTGGATTCAGAAGATGTTCTTGCCAGCTGCTACCATGTTATTGAGTAATACATTATCAGGCTGATAGTGTGTTTGTGATGATGTATTACACTGATACATCATTAGAGCAATTGCATTCTTATGATATATTAGTCAATAACAACCCCAGCTAGAAAGAAAACATTTTGGAAACTCAAACTCTAAAATCTTATTTTAAAAGTTGTCTACATATACAGTAAACATATAAAAAAAGTTATGGACCGCATCTCTTTGTATGTTATAGAAGCTTCACCTATGGGTGAAAGGCACTCATTTTATGTGCATAATTTATGTACATAATTTTGATATCAAGATGTTAAAACCTTTTGTTTTGCAATTTTTTCCTTGTTATGGCTTGTGGTATAAAGGGGCGAGATATAAAAAGCTCCATTTGTAGAGGAGATGTCTGGGTACTCAGTATGCTCTCTAAATCCTACTAAAACTGGGGTGAACAGTCACATATAAAAAGGGACAGAGTCCTGTGGCACCTTATAGACGATGCATCTGATGAAGTGGGTATTCACCCACAAAAGCTTATGCTCAAATACGTCTGTTAGTCTATATGGTGCCACAGGACTCTTTGTCGCTTTTTACAGATCCAGACTAACACGGCTACCCGTCTGATACTAGTCTCATATAAGTCATTCATGTGAGGGTGGCATGGGGAGCTTGAGGAGCTGCAGGGGGACTGGCTAATGGAAAAGTTTGCCTCCTTATCACTAGACATTTGGAGTATGTTTGTAGCCAGGAACATTGTCAGAAAATAGGTCCATATTGTGGCTGATTCTCTTCTCTTCTTCCAACACTTCTTCCATTCACCCTCAGCCTTTTCTCCTGCCACTACTGAAAACTATCAGCTCCATTGAAAGTGCTGAATTCAGAGCTGCTCTAGAGAAGTAATACTTAGAAATTAAGAACCAGGAATCAGAATCTGGCAAGATAATATCTTCAGAGACGAATAAATAGAAGGTAAATAACTTCTCCCTTTCCACTTTTCTTTCCCATTAGAAGACACATCCACCTACATAATAAGATGTGACTGCCCAAGTGGGTTATGTTTGAGAATAGTGACAGCATGTACAGTGAATTAGTTGCATAATTTGTTCAAAATATGTACAACTACTACCCTGTTACTGAATCAAATTCTTCTATGTTATACACATGGAATCTCTTAGATGTCAATGGGGGTTATCCCAAGGTAGAAGGGATAATATAAAGTTCGTGGCTATGAATATATAAACTACAAGGGCCAAATCTTCCCTCAGTTACACTTATGCCACCCTACTTAATTTTAATGTAATCATAAGTGTGATAAAGAGCATAACTTTTACCTTTTCATCTTGATAAAGTATGACATTCTTGATACATTTAGTCCAGAACAGGATCCATTTGGTAGCACCATAGTTTGGCCTTCATTATGCAATGAATCTATTGACAAAGTGGAAGTCATAACAAAAAATGGATCTTCCTCCTTTCTTTCTCCCAATATAATAATCATTTTGGCCACTTTTGTAGTGTTCTAGATACAATGCTAAATTCTGCATTCATTAACACTGGTGCAAATCTGTAGCAAATTTAAAGTCAAGAGTTTTGTTCTGATTCAAACAAGTATCACCCATTGGGTGATATTGTGACTCCTTTGAAATTAATAGCAAAACTTCCATTGACTTCAGTGTAGTCAGGATTTCACCCATTGTGTTCTCATCTCTTTTTCTCCACTCATATGTAGTAATGTGCCTGAATTTAAACTCCAAATAAAAACAAATTTGGATTTTGTGGTGGTTTGATCAGAGCCTGAAACTGAATTTTGCAGGTAGGCCTCGTTTCTGCTTTGTCATGTTGTACTTTTTGTACTTTTTCTTTTTTTCTTTTAAAACCAATCTAATGAATTATCAACAGCTTGAGTAGAAAGCTAAGTATTATAAAGGTCAAATCCAAACAGGATAAAATGTCCCAGATTAGCACACTTTGTTTTGCAGTAACATGACTTAAACTGTAATAGAATAATTAACTGCAATTAATATGCTATCTTAACAAAACCCAGCTTTGTTAAGTTAATGATGTCTAAATTATAGGATTTAATATAGATTTATATAAACCCAACATAATTACTAGTGAATGTTTCCATTCCTATGATGTGTTACATTGGTTTCTCTATGTTAATGTTTTATATTTAAAATGAAGGATTAAAAATTAGAAACAGAGAGTTCATGAGTGCAGAAATACCTTCTTTGTGGGTACTTGGATATGTACAGTGGAGATATTTGCAGTGTACTGGTTACATGATAGTAACATATCCTGAAAAGTGAAAAGGCTAGATTCTTTCTATGGATACATGTAGATGCCTCCCATAGACTTCCCTTGAGACTGTTTTGCTTGTATTACATGGTAGAATTTGGCCCTGTGTTTGGTGATTATCCAAACCAAATTAAAAAAATCCTCAGATTACTTATTAGGATTTGATTTAGTTCTATCTAATCAGCATTCGGTTTCATGAGTATTAAGCAGCATGAAAGTGTTAAACGAAATGGGAATGTGATTGAAAATCCAAGTATAGAAGGACATAATGGCAGAAGTAAAAGAAAATAAATGTATCTTAGCTGAGCTTTGGAGAAAGGAAGAGGTCAATCTCCAGTGAAATAAGGACCCAGTTCTTCAAAGCCTCATTCAAGTGTCTAGTGATAAAAGAGCATTTGCAGGACTGGGCCCTAAATCTGTATCAGGTTGAGCTATGGTCTCCTTATTTTCCTATTTTAAATTATTTCTGCTGAATAGGAATGGCTTTGACAGATTATAATATACCATCCCCTCTTCATCTAATTAACGGGCTCTGCTGTTGATTACATTCTAGATTGTGGCACCCACTCCATTATTTATCTCTAGAAGATTACCATACCTATAGATGTATCCGTTAGAAGCAAATTAAAAGGGATAAATGGAGTTTAATGTATGCACTCATTGCCTTTTATTGAGTAGGGCTGAACATGAAGTGCAGATGAATAATTATAGGGGTCAAAATTCTCATAAAAGTAAGGGTTTGTTCTATTTACCAGACACAAAGGCTCTTCTCCTTGTGGTTTGTCATCATTTTGAAGACAGAAAACAAAATACCGTCTGGGACTAAGAATTTAACTTTCTGTATGCAAATTGTTTGATAAGCATCATGTCCTTATTAAAGCAAAGTTTTCCCTCCATTCTTGGCTCTTCGGGTGCATTTCAAATCTGGACTGATGGGATTAACATTAACATTATTCTTCTTGTAAAACTCTGGGGGGAAAAAAGTGGTGACGTCTATTTGCTCATTTTAAGCAGTATTCTTTTCAAGGCTCTTCTTGAGAGCTTCTAATTCATTGGAATGCTCTCAGATATGTACACACAATGTTATTAAATGATGCTAATGTTCACTTTGTTTTGACTAATAGAAAAATATCAATTAACACTCGAACCTTAGTTTTCTTTTAAAAATTGTCATACGGTTGAACTAGCATTTATTAATTTTGGCTAAAATTGTCAAACCAACATTTCTAAAGTGTTTTGAGATCTATGAATAAAAATTGCTGAATAATTATAGAACCTCAGAGTTGCCAAAACTTTGGAGGTTGTTTGTGACTCTGAAATGTTCATAATTGTACAAAACATTATGCTTGTTGTTTCAAAAGTTTACAACTGAACATTGACTTAATACAGCTTTGAAGCTTCACTCTGGAGAAGAAAAATGCTGCTTTCCCTTTATTTTATTTTTTAGTTTCCATTTAACACAGTACTGTACAGTATTCCATTTTTTTATTGATTGATTGTCTCTGCTGCTGCCTGATTATATACCCCAAATGAGGTATGTGGTTGACTGGTCAGTTTGTAACTCTGGTGTTCGTAACTCTGAGGGTCTACTGTAGTCGTAAAAAACATGCAGTTCAGGCATCCTTTAGGAATCAACTTGCTTCTGTAGCCAGCACCTTAGCTGACTGCGGGCCTCCTTTTAAAGAATGATGGATTAACCTCAAAAGGATCAGAACTCATGTTTATTTCAGAGAAGTCTGTATATATTCAGCTTTTTATATGAGCTAATCAGATAGAAAAATGTAAGAACAAGTTTTTGTACTGTCTTTTTGACAGGGGCGGCTCTAGATAGTTTGCCGCCCCAAGCACGGCAGGCAGGCTGCCTTCGGCGGCTTGCCTGCGGGAGGTCCCTGGTCTTGCGGATTCGGCGGCACGCCTGTGGGAGGTCTGCCAAAGCCACGGGACCAGCGGACCCTCCACAGGCATGCTGCCAAAGGCAACCAGCCTGCCTCCCTCGCGGCGACCGGCAGAGCGCCCCCCATGGCTTGCCGCCCCAGGCACGCGCTTGGCATGCTGGTGCCTGGAGCCACCTCTGCTTTTTGACCAATTTCATGCTCTGCTTGGAAAACAGAATTTTAAAAAAATTATGTGGATTTGGTGGGTTTTTGATTGTGGGATGGGTGTTTGGGTTGGGGTGCTCTGAACTTTATCCACACCAGTTTCCATATGCTTACCCTTGACTGAATTGACACAGAGGGTCTAAAACACCTTTCTTGCTAACAAACTTTGTGGAAGTTCATGTTGTGGTCTGATTCTAGATTCTAACTTCAAGTCTCAGCTGTGTCTCTGTCTTTAAAATTATACTCTAATGGCCTGTGGTATTGGTACAAGCATATGACTGCAATTTTTAAATGGCATAAAGGGCCGATCAAAAACTGTTGTAGACAATTGAAATACTTCCACTGGCTTCAATGGGTGTTGGATCAGGTCCATAATGGACCTGGACCCAAACTATTCCTGGGTAGATACAATCTGCTTTATATTGCAATGCTTTTAGCATTGGCAAAGGATTCGAGCTATAATATTTTATATGGCAGGACATCCCCTAAAGTAGAAAGATTTGCTGCTGCCAACTAGCAACATGGATACTTAGCTACTTACTTTATTCCAATCTCACCTGGCTCACATAGCACCTCGCCATGCTAACTGATTTATTCCAAAAAGAGTAGACAGGGAAGAATAAGCTCTGCTGAAGCTAGGGTGGCTTAAATCAAAAGTTGGTCCTCAGAAGTTGTCTCCAAATTTAGCTGCATGCTTTGCACAGAGATTTCACCATCTCATGCCCTGGAACTTAGAGTAATTTCATATTTAGTCTACTTAAAAGATGCTGTGGCCCAATTATAACATCGTAAGTCTGGCATTTGAAATAAAAGAAACCCCCTGGGCCCAGACTGAACACCATGTTTAAAAAAAAATCTGCTTCATTCAGGTGTCTGCTTGCACATGGCACAACTCTGACGTGACAAAACAGCTTTATTCAGCAGATACTTTAGGCAGAATCCCACAGTGTGGAAATTCATGGACCTAGTTTTTTTTTACATTTGGACGATATCCCAAAGCAGGGATCTTGGCTATGCTGCTGACTCATTTTGCCTGGTCTCTCCAGTTAACTCCCTTTAGGCAGCCTGTTGGAATAGAGCCTCCTCTTATCCTCTGTTACACTTGCTCCGATTCACCACTGCCAGTAATTGGCAGCTGCTCCTGCAATTTTTCAATTAGAGCTAGGTCATGAGCTGGTCTACACATTGCATAAGGGATTAAGCACCTCACTTCCACCTGTCTCTGAGGCAGGCTACCTCCAGGCATGTAGGAGACAGTCACTGTGCATTACATGCACTTCACCCCCTCCACCGACAGCAGGTGGACAGGGAGGGGGAGGGAATGAGTGGAACTGCAGCTAATCAGTAGCGTGGCTATTGTAACTTGTTGGTATAGGGACTTACAGCTGGGTAGGAAACCGTTTTCCTATCCCATGAACATTTTCAAGATTTCAACAAAATTTCCTAAGCAGAATTGAGACAAAATGTCAATCTCAAAAAATTATAGGAATGAAAAATCCAAACAAAATTCCGGTTTGGGTCAATTGAAATGTTTTGTTCTGATCATTTTGACGCTTGTTTCGATTTTGACCATTTGCTTTACTTAGTTTAATTTTCAAAATGAAAAGTCAGTTCAGACTAGAAAATCAGATTTGTTTTCATAAATGGTCAAAATGGGGTGATTCAAGAACTTTGAAACTTTTTTCGTTTGCAAAAAAAAAAATTCAAAATGAGAAATTTATCAAAATAGACCCTTTACAAAGAGAGGTGGTGGTTGAAAAATTCCTGACCAGCTCTATAAGTGCTCCAGGGGTTTTGCCGCCCCAAGCAGACCAAAAAAAAAAAAAAAGCTGCCTATCGCAATCTGCGGCAATTCAGCGGGAGGTCCTTCACTCCGAGCGGGAGTGAGGGACCCTCTGCCAAATTGCCACCGAATACCTGAAAGTGCCGTCCCACTCCAGAGTTGCCGCCCCAAGCACCTGCTTGATAAGGTGGTGCCTGGAGCTGGCTCTGTTTCCCCCCAATCTCAAGCCAAGATGAATCAGGGAATGAATTGCCATTCAGTGAAGTGTTTCTGAGTGACAGTGTTTCCTGGGACTACTCCAGGGGAGATGCAGTTTCTGCAACACCCTTGATTAGGTATTTTCATAACATCAACATTTAATGATTAATACATAAAAATAATAGGGCATATTGTGAGGAGAGATTAAAGAGGTTTGTGAGGAGAGATTAAAGAGGCTAGGACTTTTCAGCTTGGAAAAGAGGAGACTAGGGGGAATATGATAGAAGTATATAAAATCATGAGTCGTGTGGAGAAAGTGAATAAGGAAAAGTTATTTACTTGTTCCCATAATATAAGAACTAGGGGCCACCAAATGAAATTAATGGGCAGCAGGTTTAAAACAAATAAAAGGAAGTTCTTCTTCACACAGCGCACAGTCAGTCTGTGGAACTCCTTGCCTGAGGAGGTTGTGAAGGCTAGGACTATAACAGCGTTTAAAATAGAACTAGATAAATTCATGGAGGTTAAGTCCATTAATGGCTATTAGCTAGGATGGGTAAGGAATGGTGTCCCTAGCCTCTGTTAGTCAGAGGGTGGAGATAGATGGCAGGAGAGAGATCACTTGATCATTACTTGTTAGCTTCACTCCCTCTGGGGCACCTGGCATTGGTCACTGTCGGTAGACAGGATACTGGTCTGGATGGATCTTTGGTCTGACCCAGTATGGCCATTCTTATGTTCTTATGTCTCAGTATTCTGCGTCATATTGAAGCACAACAACAAGGTTTGGCTCAATAATAATAAACCTCATCCACGTAAAGTTGAATGACTCCTCTCGAATCTGATTGATCACTTACCTGGTACTTAAACCCACCTAGCATAAGTTTCCATAAACTTCATTTCTGTATCTTCTTTGCTTTTGGGGGTAGGGGGGAGAGGAGGTGAAAATGGGAGGAAGGTTTCCTCAGTTTTATAGAGTAAACTATGTCCTCGATCAATGTTTATCTCATTAATTTTAAAATTACCTTCAGTTTCTGTTGGGCTCTCTGGAGCACGTGGGCAGCTGGCTTGTTGTAAATTGGCTTTAAATGAGCTTTCTCTTTCAATTTGTGGAATTGTAAAGTGTAGGTACTTACTGCAGTTGTGTGAAATCCACAATGTTGTGTGCCCTTCAGAGACAATGTTGCCATTTCATTGTGTATTTCACATGACCCACCATTTTTTTATTTGCAATTTTGGTGTAATATTAGCTTTTGTCTCTCAATTATATTAAAATATGCCGATTTGCATCTCTTCCTGCCGAGTTAGGTCCTTTTTCATGGTCATTTTGACATGCAAAATTAAAATGATTAGGGCATATTTTAGTATTGTTTTCACACTGCTTCAGTGCTTACCTTCTGCATACTTCATATCTACTGGGAAGCTAATATATTGATACTTTTGGGTGGGCAATAGTGGATTGTCAATAAATCCACCTGTCATCACATTCAGCCAACTTCTAACTAAGAAATAGGCAGATGTAAAGGTCTGTAACAATAGGCTGTTTCCTAACAACTATATACCCACTGTGGTGTGTAGACAGGCAGGAAGGGGAGCTAGGTTATTAGCAGGGCCACATGTTTAGTTGTTTATAGCCATTTTCCACTACATACCTCCTTGAATATCAAACGTTATGTCTCCTCCTCTGGGGATTGCTTTCAATCTAGGCTCAACTCTCACACCCATCTGTAATGTCTCTACTTTCAGCTCTATAGTCTTTCTTCTTAACTCTTCACTCTGGTTCCGCGCCACACTGGCTATGCCTCTAATACCCACCTTGGCTCTGTCTTTGTACTCTCTACTTCTGCTCTCCTCCTGCATCATTCAGAGTCTTTGGAGAAAGTCTTAAGACAACACCAAATTTCTAATCTTTGTTTGCTCTCTCTCCTGTCACACCATCTCTTTCCTTTTCCATTATTCATGGTATTCGCAACTGCCATTGTCCTCTGACTCTTCTTTGCCCTGAACATTCCTTAAACCCTCTTCCCAGTTGCCTCCTCATCTTCCCAGAATCCTGTAAAATCCTGAAAAATGGAATTGAAGTAATCTGGAAATAATTGCCCTCTTCCATCTACCCTTCATATCTCCTCTCTTCACTAGTTCTACCCGCTCTCTACACCGATTGCTGTTGAGATTCCTCATTCAGTTATCTGCATGTTATGCATGTTATAGGATGTTCAGAGCTCATGCTGCCCCAGCTGCTAATTAGCTAACCTGTGGCTGGTGGACCTGCAACAGCTGGGAAGATGATAAAGCTGCAGGTCAGAAGGGAAGCAGCTGCCAGAGCAACTGAGGAACTATTGAGAGTAGGGTCTTTCAGCAACAAATTGGGAAGATAGTGGGACCTCTGGAAGAAGAGGATCACAGAATATCACTCTGGGAAACAGCCTACTAGAGAGTTGTGGTAAGAATTAGTCCATTAGTCTTGTTAGAGTTGGTATGGCAACCCCCATTTTTTCATGTTCTCTCTCTCTCTCTGTATATCTATCTGTCTGTCTGGATAGATAGATAGATAGATCTATATCTCTTCTTACTGTATTTTCCACTACATGAATCTGATGAAGTGGGTTTTAGCTCACAAAAGCATATGCCCAAATAAATTTGTTAGTCTCTAAGGTGCCACAAATACTCCTCATTCTTTTTCCATTGAAGCAGGAATAAACTGGTTCCAACTGCTTCATACAGGCCCTCAGAGGAGTTGGTGGGCTTGGGTTCCCCTGTCAACCCCAGCAGAAGGGTTACTTAAACCTCTAGAGCAAATGGGTCAGAACCACCCAGTAGGTTAGAGAATCTCTCTCCTTCTCTGGGATTGCTAGACTCTTGATTTCCCCAAAAGGGGACAGATTAACAATGACCTGGCTGGAGTCCTAACAAGAAACTCCCAGACATGGCTAAATGGTGATTAGTTGAGCAAAGGGTAAACTGAGACAGACTCTCCATAACACCTGCTCAGCTGCAAGGGGATCACCAGTATCTGAAAGCCACCCCAGCCACTGCTTCACTACTTCAATCTATCCCTTCCTTTACTCACTTAGGCCTCATTTTCCTTACTCCATTTATCAGTCCTACCAGTTATTTTATAAAAGCAGCAAAGAGTCCTGTGGCACCTTATAGACTAACAGATGTTTTGGAGCATGAGCTTTTGTGGGTGAATGCCCACTTCATTGGATGCATGTTATTTTATATTTACCTTTGACACTGTTTTCCCTGGATCCTCTTGCTCTACCTAAAACCATGCTCTCTGTCCCATTTGTTTGAAAAACACCTTCCTTGATTTTATCTTTATCTAACTTCTGTCCAACCTCTCTCTTCCCCTTTGTTCACAAAGTTGTAGCATATAATGACACATCCCTCCTCCAATTCTCATGTTGATCCCCTGTAATCTGGCTCCCGTCCTCTGCACTCCACGAAAATATCACTGACCATTCAATTCCAAAGGTCCAATGACATTCTCATTTTAAAAGGTAATTCTAATGGCTGCTCTTTTTGCCACAAAAGTTAAGTACAAAGTCATTCTTATTCAGTTAGCTGGGGAGATAAAATGAAGAGGTGGAGGGTGAAACCTATTGCTGCCTAAATGCAATAATGTAAACCATATAGCAGGAATGCAATTTAAGTTCCAGATGCACTGGATAAATAACAGAAAACCATCTCCACGCCTGAGAGATGGCTTCATTATGAAAGTGAATGCATATGGATGAGAGTAACATGACAAGACTAGCAGAACTCAGCGTACTGATGTATTAATATAGTATGTTAGGAAAGTAGGGCAGGATGCCTAATAATTGATTATGACAATAGCCCATAAGGATAATAATATATTGACCCTGAAGAAACAGCAGAGTATAGAGGCTCAGACTTAATGAAAATATCCAGCAAACAAATGAGAAATGCTCCAAAAGGACCAGTGCCCATCCATGTCAGGAGAGGAGAACTGGGAAAAAAAACAAGAACTCACTTATCCCAGCACTGGGTATGTAGCACTAGACAGCTTTCAAATTCAGCTCAGAATGATCATGAATCACCAGCGAATGATGATATTGATTATTATAATTTGTATTACATTAGTGCCCAGAGGTCCCAATGGAGATCAGTGCTAATTGTGTATGCACATAATATGAGGCAGTTCCTGCCCCAAGCAGCTTACAATCTAAAGAGACAAGAAACTGTAGAGGAGGAAAAGGGGAACTGAGGTACAGATTGATTAAATAACTTTCCCAGGATCACGCAAGGAGTCTGTGGTAGAGCTGGGAATCACACAGAGCTCTACTCCTCCCACCCCCCATTCCAGTGTCTGTACCAAGAGACCTTCTTTCTATCTTCTGTTTTAGAAACAGTGACAGCTATTAATGCCCATCTCTTTCCACTGAGTCAGTGAGATTTTTGTGTTTGACTCCTATAGAAGTAGGATCAAGCCATTAATCAGTGCTCAAGTGTTTATGGTAGTTTTCTAATTTTGCTTTCTTTGTTCACCAGTTTCATGTGTGGGATTACAAATCATTGTCCTTGAATTTCAGTAATCCTGTGACAAGTCTATATGACACCAACATTACCACATCTGTAACTATGCTTATCTCTGTATCCATGTATTACAGTGAGCACCAAGAACAAGACATGAGACCCCTTTACTACCCTTGATCCACATGTGAAATGCCCAGAGCAGTGTATAACCCTTTGCAAATAATCCTAGTTTTTACACACAGTTGACAAAGATGAAGTGGACAGAATGCTAAGGAGGCTGGGATATTGTGTAAACAACAGTGCTACAGGTCCCCTCTGGGCTGACCCACAGAGGATATAAGTTGTTAAAGCCCCTCAGCTGAAGAGCCTGGGTTGGTTAGCTCCTGCTGTAACAGCTCATGCTTTTAGCTTTGGAGTTCCTGGTGTGTTTGCCAAGATGGTGACTGTCACATAAGTGGGGGTTCATCTGGGATTTAAACTGTGGTGGGCCTCAGATGCTCAGGATTGGCTTGAATCCTAAATGAGCCACCATTTATGTGATGGATAATGCACACTTCAGGACATGTCGTCTTCTAACGGTTACTAATGCTCTTGCTGTACCTTTTTTTTTCTTTAGCTTCAGAAATAACTTCTCTTCCATGATTCCCTATTTGTTTTTCAAAATGGCTTACAAAATTCAGCTTTCCCTTGGCACAAATTGATTCACAACATCTGGGTAAGTGTTGATGGGGGTCACATGACTGAAACACTGCATGACTCTTAGAACATTTGTTACACTACTACCATCACAATTACATCAAGATACTTTCCATATGTTGTATGGAAAACCCACTTCTACACTAGACATTTCGCTTCTGTCCTGTATCTTCACTATGCAAGTTGTACATAATAAGAACAGTCATTTCTGCAGGAAGGCTTATATATATGTTTAAAGTGCATTGTTTAAAGTACATTGTTGTTGATATAAATAGTGGGGGACACATTTTGACAAATAAACCCAAAGTTTCACTCATGAAATATGCATGGATTGGCACACAATTACCAGTTCCTCATGATAATTCACTCATGTTGCAATGTGATGACTGCCTGCATCTGCTTATTTGCAGGTGCAATTTAGATGCCCAGTTTTGAGAGGAAAAAAAAACATTTTAGAAATCATTGAATAATCCATTTGGAATTTTAGAAGACATTTCCTGTTTGTAATATAGCAACTGGTAGCTTATATTTGTGAGGAAAGTAGAGCATAGTCCTGAGCAAACACTTGAAAACATTTCCTTTGAACATTAGCTTGACTAACACAATTGAATCCCCTTTCACCTGTTTTCATGCCCTGTTCTGGTGCACTTTCCACAAATGTTCTACTGAGCTTCCTCGCTGGCAGGCATTTTAATGGGCAGAGCAAAAAGCGATTATTTGCAGAAAGCAAATATGTAAATATGAATATGAAACATGAGCGATGAATACATTTCAGAAAATCCTAAACTGTGCATGAATAATCCACAAATGCAAAAGGGCTGTTTTTGTATTTGCTAGATAAATGATTATTTGCTCAGCTCTAGGATTGTACACAGAACAAAAGAATTGGGCTACTGAAGAAACTATTAAGTAGTGTAAGTCCTTGCTGCCAACAAAGTAGCTGAAGTACTTTAAATATTCTGGAGAATGAAGATGCATGCTCAGATACCACAGTGATGGGCACTGTATAAGAATCCAAATAGAACAGAATAATTCCTTTGTAAGTGACTTGCTATTATATAGCTACTCCTGACGCTTCGTCCTTATTTAAAAAAGAGACTTCCTAAAGTTTCTATAACCTCTTTTTGAAGAGGTACCAAATGTAGCTACTATTGCCTAGCAACAAAGCACTGAACTTAGCTCACTTCTTTGTGTTAGTTTTTTAAGCAATACTTGTTTTTACTTACTCATGCATCAAGCTGATCTGCTGGAGAAATTAATATATTAGATATACCCAGCCAGCTCATTTTTCTATTGTCAATTTTTTCCATGATTAATGCTACAAAAGACTGTTTAGCTACATTGTAAATGACACTTCTGGTATCACTCGGTACTTGAATGTTTGGGGGGAGTTGTCATCATTAACTAAAACATAAATTGAAGTTAAACTGCAAAGGCAGATAAAACAATTTCCTTTTATTTCTTGTATATTTTTGTATTTCCTTCTGGCATGACTGCATCTACCTCTTCATATGTTTTGAAAATTTCTTGCAACCTTAAAGATCATGCAATTAAACAGCAATTAAACTTACTGTGTTTTATTATTTAGGGTGGATATACTGATATCCTTTTAAGTAGATGTTTTCTAGCTTTTATAATTATTAATGTACTGAGAGAATCCTGGGCCCTGAAATTACTTGCAAATGAAAATCTGTCTCCCATCTCATAAACCAGCTTTAAAGAGAATCAATACATAAATCTATCACATGCTTTGTAAAAATGCGGTGCACTATAACAGAGGGGAAAAAAATCAAGAAACTATTAAGCACAGGAAACATTTCTAACCAGGTTTATTATGAGCCTCAAGGGGGGAAAGGGAATGGAAACATATTATAAATTGGTTTTAAGAGAAAAAAAGAGAGAGACAATCTTAATATTGGAGTGAATGTTCATGCAAATTCACCTCTGTACAGAGGGAACTCTCATGATCCCATGCACCAGTTAAGGTCCATTTAAATCCATAATAGGTTTGTACAACAGAAGTGGTGTGGAGGGCCTTGCATGGGGGTAAATTATAACAGGGCCTTATGTGACGACCTGAACCATATCCTACCTTTGGTGCAATGAGACATGGATAGGATATTCCCAGAAGAGGCTAGATTGTCACAGCCCTTACTCAGACTTCAGGCAGTAAAGGTTCCCTTAAGTCCCCTGCTCAGATTGTAAATCTGCCCATGTGGAGGAGAACAGGAGCTACTCACTCATTGCTCCCCACTCAAAGCATGTGAATAGGAGTGGGGCAGACAGAAAAAGGAGCCCCTAGCTCTGGCCCCTTACTTGACATCCAGAGTAACTGGCTGAGTGCAGAATGGGAGAGTCAGCTGCTGCACAGAAAGTGGCAACATAATTTATTCGTCACCAGAGCAAGCAGAGAGTAGGAGAGGACTGGTGATCCCGAATCATAATTAACTTGATGCTCAATACTCAGAGCAGACAGAGTTCAAACCTCCAGTTTTTTGACAAATGTAAGCAATTTATTTGAAATACAGCAAAAAGGAAGGACCCCCCCTCTCCCCCATCATATTTACAAACAATATCTTGAAATATTTACAGGAAAGAGTAAGACAAAAATTGAGTTATTTTCCTCCACTGCACTCTTCTTTTGATTTAATGAAGCTCAGGAAAGATTTTCAGTTGTACCTTTCCACCAGTAGAGAGTAATAGTAATTTCTAACACTTGCAGTTTGGGGGGTGCATTTTTAATATTCGCACACAGATTACATTAAAATAGCTTTGAAAGAGATGCTAGGTAGGTAAATGCTTTCAATGATCCCCATAATAAGTCCATAATAGATGATGTATATTATCCACAGTGCATATTTACAGCATGCATGAGTCTTTTCACCTACTGCTCCTGAACCCACAGGCAAAGCAAAACTGCCTATTATTAAAGCGTATTATTTCATAAGCAAACTTCCAATCAGCTAGCTGGCAAAATAAAAAATGCATTATTAAGGCACGTCGTTAATACTAGGGAAACGGCTCATCCACCAACTGGCAAAAAGAAAATGTGAATTATTAATGTGTATTATTAATTCTACTCAAAATCCCTTAAAGGGAAATGAAAGGTTTCAGTATTCCTTTTGAAGAGATTTTAGAGTGGTGAGCCTGGTATATGCACAGCAACCTTCTTCAGCACATTAGAAAAACATAAATTATGAATGAGGTATGGAGCATCAACCCCCAGGAAAAGCAAAGTGTGCATTGTTAATGTATGTTGTTTTTCCTTAGTGAAATCCCAAAAAGGGGCATTTTTAGGAACTGGGAAATTATTGCAAAATTATTCAGTAATCAACTGGGAAAGTGAAAGTATATGTAGGCTTGGCAGAATTTGATTTTTATTTTTTTTATAATTTTGGTGGATAACATCAGTGTGTTTAAGTATTTTTTCTATTATTATTTATTTAAACTTTTTCAGGTACAGGATATTATTGGGAGTCAGATGGGAAGATCAGACAATAATTATGTGATTTACGGATAAAAAATTAATCCTTCCAAGTCTAAATATGTCATTAATGTGCTTTATTTGTCTTAGCAGCAGCGTGAGAAGTTCAAAACCACACTTGAAAACTAATTTGACTCAGGGCAATTACTGTTAGATGACTTTCCTCTCCTCTCTCTGCTGTGACAAGAGTATGTTCCTGTCTTCTCAAATGGAATGTTTCCTATGCCATTGTCAGTGAGGAGTATAACTTGGGAAAGGAAGAAGGTAGGGTGCATACAGACAAATAAGTGCAGACGCTGAAACATAATTTGTTAAATCCATGCAAAAATCACATCTCTTAGTTTAAGTATATGGGACTGTATTTTAATTTTCATTTCTTAAGATAAGAGAGTGGGAAATAATGAAATAGGCCAGGGTGGGTCCAGATGCAAACAATGAAAGGGACAATGATGAAGCAGCTGGAATGTGTCCTTCATTGCATTGTGCTGTGTCTCCAAGGAGGGCTTCCACTTTCCTTGAGGCTAATGGATGTATCTGGGCTTTGACAGAACAAGAGTGCCAAAGGTGTGCAAACATTCCCAACCAAAGCCCAGACTTTGAATTGCTGAGTACTTACATGAGCAGTTTCAGTGGTATTTCTTGTGTGAGTATAGGGTTCACAATCTGCTCCCAAGAGACAGTTGAGCCCATTGTAACTACATGTGTTACTACAATTTTAATCAAATATTTTAGGTGGAAATGTTATATCAGGTCATCTTGATGAGATAGAGCCTGTTGGTCCCAGGCTATTTAGCCCCATTCTTAGAACCTATTGAATATTTTCTGTCATTTTAAAACAAAATAATGAAATCTGTTTACTTTGAAAACCAAGCTATATTCTCAATATAGCTAACGTGTTGACAGTTTGCCCAATACTGAAGTTCCTACTCAGTCTATAGTCAGTTCTCACTCAAACATAACTCCCAATCATTAGGAACTTTACCTGAGGAAACACTATGGGCCAGTTTTTTACAGGTATTGAGGTGCCTACAGATGCAGATAGATGCCTAGTGGGATTTTCAAAAGTGCCCCAGTGCTCAAATTCCGTTAAAAGTAATAGAAACGGGCATCTAGGCACTTTTGAAAATCTCATTAGGTGCCTATGTGCATCTTTAAAGGCCTAAACACCTTTAAAAATCTGGATTTGTGTAAAGACTTCAGGATTTGGCTCAAGTGGTGTTTATTCACGTTCAGATACCAATATTACCTCTTTCTCTCCATTCTGAAGTAAACATTAATATTAGCCTTTGCTCAATGCAGTGGTGCTGTAACTACTAACAGCCAGATGATTGACATCCTTATTACTGTACTATCTTACTCCACAAGTAGTTCCGCTGATTAAATTCTACTTATGATTATAAGCCAAACTGTGGAATACTTACTTATCTGAGGGACCCAATGAAGACTGACTATTTAAAGTACTTACCTGCCCCCTATTACCATAACAGCCTTTAGTGTATTATCCTCACAACACCCCTGTTAGCCCTGTCGTATACATAGGGAACTGAGGCATCAAGATCCTAAATGACTTGCCTATAGTCACGCAGAAAGTCTGCAATGAAGAAGGGACTTGACCCCAGGTCTCCCGAGTCCAACGCTAGCTCCCAAACCAGTGGACTGTCCTTACTCTCTGGAGTAATTGTGTGAGTAAATCTCACCAGCATAAGTAAGGGTGCCACGATTGCACACTATGGCTAGTTTAGAACAGGACTTGGCTCCTGCTGGGCACCAAGAATTAATATGGGGAGCAGGGATGAGAGCAGTCAGGATTTTCAGTCTTCAAATGGTCAGTGATTTCACAGCAACATTTCCTGGGTCTATTTGATAAAGGGAGGTGCCATAAGTGGTAGCACCTATTTCAGTTCCCACTGGACATCCTCAGCTCATGCCATATCATATCCCTTATATAAAAATGGCAAGAGGAAAATCTGCCATGCCTTGATGCTATATTTCATTACTATATCTTGTTTGTAAGATCATGTTTTACTTTCACCTTTATATTCGCAATGCAGTTTAAATTAGTTCACCTGGTAATTTATTGTTTTCAAATAAAGAACATTGCTTACCTGGCAGGTTGTCATGGGACACATTTCACTTTTTATTCACTTATTTATTTTGCAAAAAATGAATGAATACAAAACAGATAGTTCAGCTAATAATGGAGATTGAGGGTTCTATTCATAAAACATTTCTTGGCCATTTCTATGATTTTTGTCAACTCTTTGCACTAATAGAAATTTGAGCCCTGCAGAGACCTGAGAAGCACAAAGGGTAGCTGCCAGCTTGAGGGTAAAACCAATGCTTAATCAAATGTGTTGCCAGCTGATCACAACAATGCAGTCCCACACTTCCCATGTTCCATGAGACCTTGGTACTTTTAGAATTCCAGTGACTTACCTAAGGAAAGTCTGGAGATTGCTAGTTCATCAAGGACTGTTTTCAGAATTCCCCAGACAGGGAGAGACATCTGCAGTATCCATTCTGAAGAGCATTTAGGTAAAGACCTTATGCCACACAGTTCGCAAAGGACTGTGAGTATTTCACTGCATCTTTACAGCTTATTGGTTAAGGGATCATTTACCAAGATTGTGGCACTGGGATCACGTCTATCTTAACAATTAATGCCCAACATTTTCTTACAGAAGACTGTAACTTTTGGTACAGAGAATGGAGAAAAATTTAACTAGGACCCTTATTCCCCCAAAATCATAGAATCATAGAATATCAGGGTTGGAAGGGACCTCAGGAGGTCATCTAGTCCAACCCCCTGCTCAAGGCAGGACCAATCCCCAGACAGACTTTTGCCTCAGACCCCCTCAAGGATTGAACTCACAACCCTGGGTTTACCAGGCCAATGCTCAAACCACTGAGCTATCCCTCCCCCCTTATAATTCCTTATCAACAGTATCTTTTTTAATTTATATTTTTTCAGAAGTTTTAACATATCAATACAGACATACTTAAATACAATGACAAAGGAAACACAGCAGGAGTATGGATTTAACAATAATACAGTGAGAAATATTCATAAATAAATACTCCTGAGAGATATAAGATAAAAATTCCATAACAACTCTTCCCCACATCCAGCAAAACAAAAACATCAGAAGTCTACCTGGAGTAAGTTTGTAATGGTCCCATGAAAGTCCAAGTGTCTTCATAGTCGGACCTTGTGTTTCTATAGATTGTCAGCTTTTTCCATGAGGGTTGTGTTGGTTAGCTCAGTTAGACAATCAATGGAATGTGAGGGGAATAGTGCATTTCCATTTTCCTAAAATGACACTTTTGGCCATTATAATGGCTGCATCCATCTCCTGACATTACATAAACAGGGTAAATCTTCCAGAATGCCCAAAACACAGAGGGAAGATAGAGCACCACATGCTTCGTTCCAAAAGATGGATATACGTTAACATTCAAAGGTTATGTGAGACAGGTTTGCATTGGAGCTGTCATATCTCCAACATTTATTACGTGGGGCAAGTCCAGCTTTATGCAATCACTCAAGAGTCCAATACTATCTAATTAGATTATTTTTCTGAAAGAAATGCAAAAACAGAGAACTGGATGTTCTGTGCATATTGTGCCAGATATTATTCCACCTGTCAGAGGAAGTGGAGATGTTTAATTCATTCCCCCATTTTTCTTTGAAGGAATAGTTAGTAGAATAAATCAAGGAGTTCAGCTATTGTATGTGTTACCCACAAAATGTTTTTGGCTCAGATACTTTTCAAGGTGCACATCAGGTGATGTGGTGTTTGTAATCTGCCAACAATTCCCAGCTCTTTCATAATTTGGAGTAGCAGTTTACTGTAGAATAACCTGATTCTCTTGGTAACTGGTATTTATTATGAAGATATGTGAAGGAGACTCAAATTGTCCATTCAATAATATCTTTATGATGAATGTGTCCTGGTTAGCCAGGTGGATTTGAGTTTTGAATTATTAGCAGATTTAATTCTGGGATTATTCTAGATTGGCATGGAAAAATAGCTGGTGAGATTAGAAGTGTTAATGGACTTGATTTTCTGAAGAACACCTCCAAGAGGACGTAAATATTTCCTTTTTCCTTAAAAGTGCAAGCAACTGTTGTTGCTTTTTTTAAAATGGAAGGGCAGAGAGAGAGAGAGCCAAAGAGATTAACTAATTTTCTTCAATCTCAAATCACACTGGGGGTTTGGGATGTGTTAGTGGGACAGAATGATTTTATTATAAATCTTAATTGAAAAGCCAGATAATATAAATACAGATCAGGTAATTTTGCCCCTTTTTGGAGAGGGGGCAGATTTATTAAATATCTTGTGGGATGTCTGTGGTATCTTCATATTCCATAAGAATTATTGAATAACTCTATTCTTATAAAAATTGAAGCAGGAAATTTAAGTGGAATTAAGTTAAACATGTACGTTAATCTTAGTCCTTAATTAATCTATAATAGCTTCTACCTTTCCCAATAAAGATATTGGTGAACACCATTTCTCCATGTCTTTTGTCACTTCTCTGAATATCATCCATGTTTGAGGATACTAGCTTTGATAAAGCAGATCATATCATGATGCCTAAGTAAGTTATCTCTTTGCATGAATGAAAGTAGAATGATTGCAGTTGAGATGGATTTGGTCTATGAGAAATATTAATCAACTTGAGATTTTTTCCAGTTTATCCAAAATCCTGATAGCTCACAAATTTGTTTATTTCAGACAGTAGCAGTGGAATTGAAGAAGAGGGATTTCTGAGAGTGAGCAGAACATTATCCATGTGTAGACTAATCTTGTACTCTTTATCTTGATGGTAAATCCTTCAATGGAAGGTGTCTGTCTGATATATGCTGTTAGCAGTGCAATGGTTATGTCAAATAGTAGCGGCAACAGAGGGCATCCCAGATGTGTTCCTCAATTTTACTGAAAAGTGGAGGAGATAACACTATTCATTAGACTAGAGGCAAGGGGTAGTTTATAAATAATATTAATCCAGATCAGAAAATGAGGTCCAAATCCTAATTTTCTCAGAATCACTTGTGGGCATGGCCATTCCACATGATCAAAGACCTTTTCAGCATCTAACATAGTATAGCAGCTGGATCATCAGTTGTGTATGCCTGGCAGAATTAAAGAGAATAGTTTCTAACTATTGTATGCTACTAAACTGCTGCAAATAAAAACCACCTGGTCCTCATGAATGGATGATTGGAGCAATGTTGTTTAAGTGTGAAGTGGGAATCTTTTCAGAATTTTTTAATCTGTGCTGAACAGAGAAATCAGGTGGAAATCACACTGAAGACTATCCTTGTCTTTTATTAGAATTAGGATAATTATCGCTGTCCTTATATCCAGTGACATTATTCCTTTTGTAAATATTTACTATAGATTTCTGACAGTATCAGTACTAATTGATTGATAAATGCGTTATAAAATTGTGTTGGAAAGCCATCACACCCAGGTACTTTGCCTGCGTTGAATGATCCAATTGCCTGCTTAGCTTCAAGTAGAAAGATATTTTCCTCCATGTAATCAGTTTGAGATAGTAGCAACAATGTATTTAGGGGTAGTCCAGCCAGGAAATGGTCAGATAGATTGGAATTGAATTTATTTTAAAATGTGCAAAGGGATTCATAAAAGTCTTTAAATTGTCTGTTAATTTCATTAGGTTTTATTTGTATTTGTATTTTGAGGTAATAAAAAAGTGTAGCAACTCATCATTCTAAGGGCTTTCATGTTTTTTTTTCAAATTTAGTAACCTCCCCCACCCCCAACAAAGAATTAAGCTTTTCTTTCTTTCTTTCTTTCTTTCTTTCTTTCTTTCTTTCTGCAAATGTTATGAATTCTCCCCGTAATGTATCCTTCAGTGCTTCCCATAAATTTGTAGAGGAGACAGTATTTGTATTTTCCTTCAAGAAGTTGGTACTGGATGTTTCAGTCATCTGAAAAAAATTAGGGTCTCTATGTAGACGTGCGTTTAACTTCCATCTTGAGGATCTTTTAGCACTTTGATCAGTATCTATGTGAAGAGATATTGGAGAAAGATCAGAGATGACAATATTACGTGTGCCTCCAGACCTACAGGAGCTATCACCTTAGACATTCATAAAAAAAATCTCATCTGGAATAGGGGGCATAAACCATGGAGAACTATGTATAGTCATGCTCTGTAGGATACTTCAGTCTGCAAATATCCACTAGTGCAGTATCCTTTAGTAGGGATAATAGATGGTTTACAAAGGCCTGAGATTTTCACGTACAACACGGAGTTCTTTGTCTAGGATATTATCCTTGACAGTGTTCTAATCTCCTCCTCCCAGTACCACTGGGGAATCAGCTCTGTTGGAAATAATATCAGTTATTTCTGCAATACAGGATGCATTCCCACCACTATGATCATATACACTCCCCCAAATTAATCTCTTAGCATTGAAAATGCCTTCAATTATTATGTATCTGTCCTCTGAATCTGACCACAACTGAATAAATTGAAAAGTTAGGCTCCTGTGGATTACTATCACTATTCCCCTGCTTCTGGAGTTGAAGGAAAAGCAATGTTCGTATCACACCCATAGATTTTTAATTTTGTCTGCAGCTTCATTCCTTAAATGGGTCTCCTGAAGGAAAGTTATGTGACATGCATTTGATTTTTAAGTGCCTTGAAGTTTTGATTGTCTTGGAGGGTTCATTAAGCCCTGTATATTCTAGGACTAACACTTATTAGAGTTCATGTGTTGTTCCACTGCTAATTGATGCCTAGTAGATTGACAGCCTCTGTGTGCCTTTCCATGTAAAATAAATAAAAAATACACAACCTTTACTCTTAACATTCCAGACTTCCAATACGAGCACGTTCAGATCCCAGATGGCATATGCCTACATGCACCTTTTCTCCCACCAAGCACAATATGAATCAACTAGGAATCTGCCAGAAACATACCTATATTTACCAAAATCCATACATATGCTAAGGTATATAAATGACTGAAACCTATTGCTTCATAGATATGAATGCAAAAGTAATAGTATATAGTACATAAATGCTAATGTGCACATGGTATATAAATATTTATACTGATAGACTAATGAAAAGGGTAAACTTGAAGTGACATAAATGATATGTGTGCAAATAAATATATATGAATATATCATTACCATATTATAAATATATAAACTTTCAGTATAGGTAGAAATGTAAAAATAAATACACGTGAGCCCATATTAAGTGATATAGGCAGTCACAAATAACATCCAAGTAATGGTTATGAATATATTAGCATCATGTATATATAATAAACATATACATATACTTCTAAATATGATTATGTAAGGTGAAATAAAGTGATAGTATTATAGTTATGAATATATAGATATACTTATGCTGGCTTATCAATATATTGAGAGTATTAATTACCAAGTTATACTAAATATCTTGTCTATCAGTACTAATTACACCCTATAACACTATTAAATATATCAGATATGTCAAATATATGTACATGAGTTGTCTGGTTTTCCCAATCACAGTTCCTTTTCTTCAGGGCTTACACTCTTCATTATCTTTTCCTTTATGAGAGGATCATCCTGTTACCCGTCGTGAGATCTGGTCTAAGTTTCTGTAGTGCTTGTCAAGCCTGCAAAGAGGTATTGAAGTATTTCACAGAATCTGTCATCTTCATTATGAAGATCGCAGGATATTTGAGGCTGTATTTAATATCTGATCCCCTGAGAGTTCGTTTAATGCCATTAAATCCTGCTCTCATCTTGCTTAAATTTACAGGGATGTCTGGATACAAAGAAAATTTAAAATCCTTGCACTTCAGTTCCTTTTTGCCTCCTGGCAAACATCAGCTTAACTTTGTCGTTAAATCTTAGGAATTCAAAAATTATGGGTCTGGGGTTATTATTGTTCTCTCTTATTCTGGCTCCTGCCACTCGATGAGCCTTTTCAGTCTCCGGGGAGGCAAACAGTGATCCAAACCCAGTACCTCAGAGAGTGTGTTCTGGAGAAAGCTAATCATGTTGTTGTTTTTTTCCTTCCAGCTCTTCAGGGATCCCCAAAATCCACAAATTATTCCTGTGTGCTCTGTTTTCAAGATATTCTTGTTTCTCCTCAAGACTGGTTAGTCTTTGCCTTAAGGAAGCATTCTTTGCTTTAACCTCCTACCAATGGCTGTTGTTTGTAGTTTATCCAAATAGGTCAAATGAGCTTTGGCTTCTTCCACATCTTTAGAGAGCTCACATGTATCTTGAGATGCATGATCAAGTTTCGGTAGTTAGAAAGTCCTTCATATCTGCAAAGTGCTGTGTGAGAAACCCAGCAATCTCTAAGCCTTACCTGTCTTTGGATTCTCAGGCTTTGGTTATTTAGCATTTCTGTTTTTCCCCGCAAGATCCATAACACGACAAAAAAGGTCCTCCTCATCTAATTACTAAATTTCTGACAGAAAGTTATGGTTTAGATGCCTGGGTGCCCTTAATTGATGAGGATTAGTGCATTGAGGTTAAGAAGACCAGGAGGCAGGCTGCCATCGTCTCTACAGGTCACATGACCCCCAACATCATCATCATATTCTGAAGCACAATTTTCATAACCCAAATATCTGGATACATATTTTTTAATTTAAAACTTTCTCTGTTTACTTTTTGGTTCATTATCCTTAGTTTTAATTTGAGATTATTTCAGCATTTGCTACCCATCAGTATTTTTAGTGCATTTCCTTAATATATATTCTATAGAGGAACTCACAGGAACAATGAATTTGTTCATGCAGATATTGTGATATTTAAGTGACTCAACAAGACTCTTAGGGTACTGAGATCTCAGGGACTGTGAGATAGAGGGGGCTGTACTCTTGTGATAAATTGAAGATTCTCATTTTATCAAGCTCTGCCTTTGCCCATTCCTTCTCCATACTACAATAAGTTTATGCTGTATACATTGTCTGGGCTATAGATGTTTTCCTCTATTATTTCACCCTTATGGGAACATTAGGTGGCATAAACTATTTCAGAGAGGGGAAATAAAGGAGGGGTCTTCCTCACCCAGGCCCTATCCATCATGCAAGCACTTTATGGAGGGCATAGGTGGAAGTGAATCTTGAGTTTTCTGGTGCAAAACCAGGATACATTTATTTACAAATCTTATTCTACCATATTATTTGCCAAAGTAATAAAACCTTTTAAAGAATCTTCCTTATAGAAATAGCTTACTCAGTTACTCAGAGCTTTTTAATATCACTCTCTTCACTAAAGTGACTATTCAATAGTGAACATCAATCCTGAGCAGGCACTTTCAGTTTTCCTGGATGGTATGGCCTCATTTATGCACTGCAGTTGTCTTACGCCTTTTTTTCTCTTTATAAAAGGCATCACAGGTGATATTAATAACACTTAACCTGCTCCCAGGAAATGCTATCAAGCTTTCAGTTAACAAAATAGTGTCTTTTATGATGTCAGCTGTACATACACTGCATGTCAGGTAATTATCAGTGAAAACATCTATATCAGTTATGCCAGCAAGAAGGATATTTGATTGCATCTTTTGTATCTGACTGCTGAATAAGACCTTTGGGAAAATTACTTGGTATCTTTAAGCCTCATACATGGCTCATGGTATACTAATTGTAAAGAGCTGATGATCATGATAATGTTAAGGGAATCATTCAGTAAAGAACATTACTAATTCTTGGGCCCAACCCACCAAACCACCTAAGTATGTGATGCTTAAATCTATGCATGGGAGTATTCATTTTCTGAAAGTTAAGTGCATTGTTTTGCTGGGTCCAGACCTTTCCTCCATATGTTGTGGTGCAAAGATGTGAACAGCAGTGAGGACTGTTTCTGGCCTGCCATCTGGTAAATATATGCAGTACTGTTCCACACCTCAAGAAGCAACACAGTACCTAGATAAGGAATGAATATATACTGTTTTGAAGACGTGGCAAAGAGTTCTGTGGCACCTTATAGACTAACAAACGTATTGGGGCATGAGCTTTTGTGGGTGAATACCCACTTCGTCAGATGCATGTAGTGGAAATTTCCAGAGGCAGATATAAATATGCAAGCAAGAATCAGGCTAGAGATAACGAGGTTAGTTCAATCAGGGAGGATGAAGCCCTCTTCTAGCAGTTGAGGTGTGAACACCAAGGGAGGAGAAACTGCTTTTGTAGTTGGCTAGCAATTCAGTCTTTGTTTAATCCTGAGCTGATGGTGTCAAATTTGCAGATGAACTGAAGCTCATCAGTTTCTCTTTGAAGTCTGGTCCTGAAGTTTTGAAGACTGCACTAATCTTTTGGATGCTTTAAATGCTTCTTTGTGTGTTGGCCTGCGTATTAACATTTCTTAGTGTAGTTATTGTATGAATGCCAGAAAACATGATAGATTTGGCAGCAATTTGATGAAATAATTGATTTCACCAAGGGAGTTACTCTATTAAGTCCCATAGAGATTGAGTTTAAGAATAGCTTTTATTTGTTTGTAATTCTGTTTGTAAGAGGAGATCTGCAGCGGCTAGATTCTTGCCTGTGAATATTTACCCAACAGGAACCGTCCCATTTGTTTTGCTTAGAGTCACATAGCTGCCATTTTAAAAAGGTTTGGTTGCTGCCCCACTTTCGGTTGCTGCCCCAAATTCCCTCTGCCCCCATGTGGGTTTACTATTGTGGAGGAAGAAAGCAGGAAGAGAGTGTCTCATCACTCCTAACACTCTTGCACAGCCACAGTTATAATTTGGCTGTGTGCACTCATTGATTTGTATTCTCAGCTCATCTAAATTAGCATTGCGCCAGAGGTGACACGTGGGGGAGCACCTGGGGTCACATGTCCCCCCAGATTTGCTGCTTGGCTTGTAAGGAGCATTTTCA